>NC_142568.1:22588750-23225625 GCF_041283825.1 Pyrus communis | reverse complement strand
TTGGGGCTCTGTTCACTTGGAGTCTGGTGCCCTTTGATGGTCATATATCCTAGATTCCTGGTGCTTTGTGTGACTCAGAGAGTTACATTTGACTCGGGTCTGTTCTGTTTCCTGCTATTCGTAAATTACTAAATTTCATCCCTAGTATTTGCGCAATAATTTCTTTTCTCCAAAAAAAAAAAAAATGGTGCAATAATCTCCTGTTTAATGCAGTGTCAGTGAATTTGATGTTTATTTGTGAGTTAAAACACTTAATTTCTGTTTCTTATTAGTTGTATTTTGGCTGTTGGTGGAGCAGTTATGCAGTAGCATTTTTTTACCGGGTAGTCTACTAAGTTCTGTACGGTTCTCTGAACTCAGTCTTTGAATTTAACCTCGTCCACTTTCTGTGGAATCAGTTGGAAACTGGTTGCATGCTTATGTGGGTTTGGAACCCTAGTCCTTCGAGAATGCTAACCTGAAAGTAAATTCTAACTGGCTTTAATCGGAGATATTTGGTAATACATGTCATTGTTCCTTTCACATCTTGTTGTTGGTTTCTGCAGTGATTTTCTTATTGTCCTTGAAAAGTTTTACGTAGTTTCTTTCCGACTACGAGTGTTAGTTTGGAAACGATAGCTGTTATTTTGTATCTATAAAAGTTGGTTTGTGAGTTTAGGTTTGTTTTCGAGAGATGCTTAATGGAACTTTGGTTTTGTGAATATGCAGGCGTCAATGTATCACAGTCGCAGAACAATATCCGGTTTATGAGTCTCAATCGTCCAGGCATAACCATCCGAAGCGATCGAGACCTGCCATGGAAATCGTTACCACATTTCGTGTAAAATGGTTGTAATAAAACTTCGAACGTATGATAACGAATTAGAAAGCCAAATCACCAGTAAGGCACATGGAGCCTCCAAAGAGGTTCCTAAAATTAGGTTATTTGGACGAAAACCATCACCTGAATGGTTTCGTTCAAAAAACAAAATATTAAGTGAACGGGGAGGGAAGGAAATATTTTTATTTTTGGTGGACCTTTAGCGGCGATCTTCCTATCGCCATATAATATATTTTTTGCGGCGAAGAGTGACGACTTTGTTGTCGCAAAAAGTCACTTACATTTTTTAGACTTAAAAAATGGTCACTAAAAGTTGTAAAGTGGCCGCTAAAACCAGAAAACCGCCGCAATAGACACAAAATCGTCATTTTAGCCTCAGACTCACCAACTTTCTACTGTTTCAAGTGTTTTTGCTTCCGTTTTCTTCTCGATATTTATCTTCCTTCCATTAAATACTAGAAGGGATTTAACAAACCTTGTAAGAAGTATTTACGTCTCCTTTTCTTGGAAGTTATATCCTCAACCAAATTAGAAAGTCAAGAAGTAGCTTCTAAAGTATGTTTCTTTGCAACTAATGCTAGTGCGACTTATGAGACTTTTTTTCCATTTCATTTTCTGCAGAATGCACGATGTTGCAGCCAAATAATATCCAGTTAATGCTTAAGATTAATTTTACACTTGGAGTAGCTCTCGCATCAAGACTCCGCAATGCCTTCCCCCATTGCGCGGCGTATATCTACCAAGTCGAGCAAAGCAATATATATATATAATTGCAGAAGTAAGTTTGAATGTATATTTGTAGGGGTGATGGAATCATTAATACGAGCTTGAGCTATGGCAAGCACAAGCATGCCCATCAAAGACACAGCCCTAAAAACACCGGCATCCATATAGCGCTCATATGTCGTCGATTTTCGCTTTGAACTCTCGTTGATTATCGAAGTTTGATGGCGGAGGAACTGTAGTTAACACTACAGTTTGTAGGGCAACCGTGTTGTCATCTATAATGGTAATTCCAACAATTGCTAAGATGATTGTGTTGAATAACGGAAAAAGTCTCATATCGGCTAGAACAAATCAACATTCTAATTTTAATTGCATCAATGCGTTTTGTGATAAAGTTCCACGCCTATATATATGCACATGTGGTTAAGTTGACGACAATATCAGTGTGATTAGTGACGAACTATTAGTCCATCTCTTTGAAATCATTCAAGCTCTTGAAATGGAGCATAAATGAAAAGTGTACATGCACACAACCTTCAACCTTCTCAGATGTGTTTTCCATAAAAAAAAAATAAATCGAAATCAAATATTGATGACACATAAACTAAATATCATTGACAAAACGATATTTTATTTAGAGAGGATTTGGCTAGGCTACACAATGGGCCAACCACTAATTAGGTATCGAACTCAACACAAATATAATACATCCAAGATGGTCTAAGTTCAGATCTTTCACTTACAAGTAAAGAGAAATATTACTAATAAAATTCAATTCACAAAGGGATCGAGACCACCCTGGTTTCAGTATAGCTCTGTCGCTGTTTCTAGTCTAGACCACCCAAGTTCCTTCATAGCTCTGTCATTTCTATTTTCATTTTGAGGACTTAGAAATTAATTTTCCCTCTCTTTTTATCGCTAGTATTAAAGAAAAAAAAACAAAAAGATGAAAGTAATTTAGAAATAGTGGGTCCAAAGTGCAAAACACGAAATGGGTTCATAAGTCAAAAGAAATCAAAATCATCGGATCAAATAATTTAGATCTTTGAAATTTCATCTAACAGTAAAAAAAATTATTATAACATTTAAGGAATCAAAACAGATGGACCCTTAGATGAAATTTCAAAAATTCAAATCATTTGATCGGATGCTGTTAGTGGAAAAGATCCTCTCCGATCTCTTTCCCTCGTAAGCCAAAAGAAAACCCAGCTTCTCTGCTTCTCATTCTTTTTCCTTTCCACTTCACACAACTTCTGACGACCAAAAACGACCACGTGCGGCGGACACCTGCGGTCGTGGCAGAACCGATTCAGAGGAATCAAAACAACGACGACCCTTGATCGCATGGAGCACAACGATTTGGGGCGTGGAAGCGATTATATCGTTCGTTAATCACATGGAAGAATCCTGGTAAAACCCTAAAACGTAATTCTTGTTAGCAATATTTGTGAAATTTGGATTGCGAATTTGTTGGTAGGTTAATTCAATTTATGGCTAATTAAATTCAACTTTGATTGATTGCAAATGCAATTGTATGTATTTCCTGGAAATCAGTTCATGCTGGATAGGGATTATTTATCAGAATTCAAATAAATGGCTAATTAGATGATGATTTAGTTGAATTTATCTGTGTTTTTGCACCTAATTATAGTAGGATACAACAAGGAAGGGTTGCAAATTAGAACAGAAATACTTCGAAGTGAAATGTTGGTCCCTAGTGATTGGGCGGCTCTAAACTTCCGAGCACGTCAAAAAGAGGGAAACACCTAAGACCCTATTTGATTTTTGAGACCTCTCCTGTTGATGCACAAAATCGATTTGATCTTGAATCAATGTAAAGACTAAAGAGTGATGAGAGGGCATTCGTGAGGGCGCTCTGGTCAAAGGTAGACGGGCAAAGCAACCTGCAAGGAAGATAGTAAGTATCGAAGGGCGCCAGTGTGGTACTGGCCTAAGAGCCTTCGATGCTTAAGTTAGCTAGTAAGTTTAGGGTGCTGCGTGGGTGAGTTTAGTGGTAAATAGTGTTGAATAGTAAATGTGATTAACCCTTTGAATGGAGCAGAAGTTACCTTTTTATAGAGGTAAAGTTGGAGAAGATTTCTTGACTTTGGCCAATGTGGGTTTGGATGTATTGATGTGGTGTTGCACTTGTCGCATTGTGATTGACTCCAAGTTGGGGAGAAATCTCACATTAGGACTCACGGGAATAACCATGTATCGTGACTCTCACTTGTTGTGAGGTTAATTTGTGGGCTTCGGCACCCTTGTTGAAGCGGGGATCCTTTGGAGGGTTACTGAGGCTTCCTAGTTGACCAGTACTCGGTGGTTTCGAGGTCAATGTAATGTGGTACAACCATCCCCAATTCTGCATTTCTTTTAAAGTTTGAATCACCATTTTCAATTTTGTCCATAAGTACACACTACAGGAAAATGTTCACATGTTAATGCAGTTTCCAAGTGTTTGATCCAACAAGTTATTCCTTATCGAATAGTTTGAAGATTGGTATCTCATATACTTTGTAATTGGTTTTCGATGTACTTTTCGTGTATTTGGTTTCTTTCCTTCACTAGTCTGAGGTGAAGTATATAGCATCGCTGTATCAGTATGAATGGCGGAAAATTCTATATCCTAAAATGACAAAAGCACTAATAATGTACGTCGGGAAACATGAATGTCAAGTTCGTAATGGCCCTGTGACCTGATTTTGGTGTCTATTTTAAGTTCTGCTGATGTTTAAGCCTTTGCATTTCAGGAGCTTTTTCCGTTTGTTTTTGGTTATTTCTTATGTGGAAAATGAGCTTCATCAGGCCATCCATGTTTTATTTAGGACTTAAACATCAGTTTTTGTCTGAGTTTGCATCTCATTGTTTGCAAGTGCATATTGAGATTTCTCCATTCAGTTTGGTTGTATTTGGCAAGATAAGGAAATCAGTCGAATATAATGTGACGTCTTATTTATACCTTTTGGGGCTCTGTTCACTGGGTGTCTGGTGCCCTTTGATGGTCATGTATCCTAGATTCCTAGTGCTTTGTGTGACTCAGAGTGAGTTAGCTATTTGTAAATTACTAAATTTTATCCCTTGTATTTGTGCAATAATTTATTTTCTCAAAAAAAGAAAAAAAGAAGCAATAATCTCTTGTTTAATGCAGTGTCAGTGAATTTGATGTTTATTTGTGAGTTAAACAGTTGAATTTCTGTTTCTTATTAGTTGTATTTTGGCTGTTGTCGGACAGTTATGTAGTAACATTCTTTTTCCGTGTAGTCTACTAAGTTCTGTACGTTTCTCTGAACTCAGTCTTAGAATTTGACCTGGTTCACTTTCCGTGGAATTAGTTGGAAACTGGTTACATGCTTATGTGGGTTTGGAACCCTAGTCCTTCGAGAATGCTAACATGAAAATAAATTCGAACTGGCTGTGATCGGAGATATTTGGTAATACATGTTGTTATTCCTTTCTCATCTCGTTGTTATCATTGTCCGTTTCTCATCTTGTTGTTGGTTTCTGCAGTGATGTTTTTAATGTCCTTGAATTTTTTTACGAAGTTTTTTTCCGACTACAAGTGTTAGTTTGGGAAAAAAATAGCTGTTATTTTGTTTCTATAAAAGTTGATTTGCGAGTTTAGGCTTGTTTTGGGGAGATGCTTAATGGAACTTTGATTAGGTGTTTTTGCAGGCTTCGACGTAACACCGTCACGGATCAATGTCCAGGTTATAAGTCTCAGTGATCCAGGCATCACAGCTCACTTCGAATCATCTGAGAATCACTCAAGTACGGGCCAAGAGTCGGGAATTGTTACCAAATTTCGTTTGAAATGGTTGTAAGGCTTAATACTGTATCCGTAGATGGATCCTTCAAAAGGATCCCTAAAATTAGGTTATTGGACGAAAGCCATTAAAATGGTTGGAAGGATTAATATTGTATCCTTAGATGGATCCTTCAAGGGTCCATAAAATTAGGTTATTGGACGAAAACCATCACCTGAATGGTTCCGTAAAAAAAACAAAAATATTACCTTAAGAGTGGCGGGGAAGGGAAGCTTTTAATTTCTGTTGGACTTTTAGCGGCGACCTTTTAATCGCTACAAAAAATCTCTTTGGCAACGAATTGATTTGTTGCAAAAGGTTATTTACATCTTTTGCGACAACTAGCGAGGAATTTTATTGTCGCAAGAGAAAATTTATATCGTTTTCACATTTAAATGGTCACAAAAAGCCAGAAAATCGCTGCTAAAACATGAAAACCGCCGCAATAAATGAAAATCGTCATTTTAAACTTAAGACTCGTTACGTTCTGCTGATTCAAGTGCTTTTGCTTCTGTTTTCTGCTAGACATTTATCTTCCACCCCTTAAATACCACGGGCAACTCAGTAAAATCGTGGAAGAACTATTTTATGTCTTATTTTCTTGATGTTATATCCGCAATCTAAGTAGTAAGCCATGTAATAGCTTGTAAAATTGGAGGTCTTTCATGTTTAACTTTGCTTGCAACTATGACATATTTTCCACTTTATTTTCTGCAGCATGCATGCAAGACGTAGCAGCCAAATAGCGCAACGTATCTACACCGTCGTTGGGGTAGTATCGGCCGGCTCCGGCTCCACTGTTCGTAAAGTTTCCATCTTCGGATGCTACATTCTAGTTTTTATTTTTATTTTTTAATTGGGTTTAGGGTTTAGGGAGTATAATTAGGCTCACATTGTATGAAACCCAAAAATCTTTGTTTGTTTCTCGAGAAAATAGAGGAAAAAGTGTAAAACATCTGAACAATTCATACTCATTGAAACAAAAAAAATGAAGAATCTAACAAAACGATTCATTCTACGTTCTCTTCAGTTTCAACATTTTACAGTACATAATATATAGTGTATAGTACAAGATTAATATACTAGAAGAAAGACTAAACTTTATACAAATTATAACTTTATATCATATACCACATCGGGAAGAAAAAAGTTGACTTCTGTATGAACTTGTTTGAGTAGAGTACAAATAGCTATAGAATCATATATAGGAACCAAAGCAATTAATCTTGTAAGTTGGTTTGTATTTCTTCGATTAATCCCATATTGCTTTATCTTACAGCAAATCAGGAATCAAGAGCATATCGTTTATCGACCTTCTGGATTGACGATCTGTGAGAAGATTGCGCTGGTGTCGCCGGTGTTCTCATTTGTGGTGGTGTTGTTGTTGTTGGATTCTTCACCCAAATCACTCTCACTTCCAAGGCTCAGGTTGCTGTAGTGTATTGCCATCATGTTCTGGTTTCTCAGATGGGGGTCGTCAGAGTCACTTCTCTCGCGTCTTGAGGAGTGACTCGAGCCATCTGTGTCGTCCTGCAACTGGAGCGCGAACTCGAGGTTCCACAAGATGTCGTTCAAAGTGGGGCGGTCCATTCCCGATTCAGACAAGCACTTCTCAGCTGTGTCTGCGAATTTCTTGACGCTTTCCATGTTGACTTTCCCCTTGAGGTGAGGATCAATGTTTTCCTCCACAATTCTTTTTCTTTGACAATGTAGAGCCCAATCTGCTAGACTGACCTGTTCCTTCGACAGGCTAGGGTTGAGAGCCGGCCTTGCAAACAACGCCTCGAAGAGGACAACTCCGAATGAGTAGACATCAGATTTTTCTGTCAGTTGTTGCCTCCTGAAGTATTCGGGATCTAAGTATCCGAAGCTACCCTTCACCACTGTACTAACATGGCCTTGATCCATGTTGGGACCAGTCTTTGAGAGCCCGAAATCAGAAACCTTGGCCTCCCAGTTCTCATCCAAGAGAATGTTTGTCGTCTTGACATCCCTGTGGATGATGGTCCACCTAGCGCCAGTGTGAAGGTAGTGAAGTCCCTTTGCTGCTCCAATACAGATCTCCAGCCTTTTCTTCCATGACAGTTGACCTTGAGATTTGTTGCCCTTGTACAGATGCTCTCGCATTGTTCCGCGTGACATGTAGTCATACACCAAGCACATTTCATTATCTTCTTCACAGAAACCAATCAGAGAGACCAAATGTTTATGCCTCAGCTCTGAAAGCATCTCAATTTCGGTCTGGAATTCGTTAACTCCTTGCTCTGATTGTGGGTTAGATCTCTTGATCGCCACTTTTGTTTCTCCATCGATGACACCCTTGTACACCTTTCCGAATCCTCCAACACCAATGACATTAGACTCGTCGAAATTCTTAGTAGCATGTTTCATCTCAGGGAAGGTGAAACGCCTACAACGGCCTTGAGCAGCTGACGACAAGTGGGTGCTAGCATTGCTCTTGCCTGAGATTGTTGATTTGGTGCCACTGGTATGGGAATTTCCGTAGATTGGTAGCCAGCTCGTAGTGTGTGTATCACTTCCCGGGGCCCTTTTCTTTCGTTGGTACACAGCAATGCACAATGCAGCAACTATGCCAAAGGCTGCAGCTCCTCCAGCAGCTCCGCCAATCACGTGAGCTTTGTTGGTACCGCTTCCTTCCTGCTGCTGCTGCTGACTTTGAAAGCTTCTCTTCTCTTGCTCGTCCTTCGCCAACATGTCAGAAATCTTGGGATTAGGGCCTGCCAAGTTTTTACCCTCTTCGAGCTTGAATATCTCCACCCCATTGAGGAGTGAATCGTAGAACTGAGGACTTGATTTCTTCGAAGGGTGCAAAGCTAGCCAGAGGTCACCATTAAAACCCTCATTGGCCACTACTACATAATCTCTGTATGTAGTCACCCCCCTTCCTCCTGTCCATCCGATCACATCTGCTTCAGCCTCGGCGGTTTGATTGTTAATGTAGATTGTGAACACTACTTGATTGGCTTTTGTGAGGTAAAAGTCACAAAAGTGTAACCTCACAAGGTACATGAATTTAGCATCGACTTGGTTGAACACCCACGTGAGATTATAACCGAGGTTGATGTCCTTCTTCTCACCCATTGATCTCGAGGTCCTGTAGATATCAACGGGAGCAATGTACGGTGGCATATCCTTGTAGTCAATTTTTACGTTCTTGGCGGCCTCGTTGGTGACCCCAAGTTGTGCACCATATACATAAGCAAAGTCATCGTACCATGTCCTTGTTAGCGTGCCGGAGTCATTGGTTGGGGAAATAAACTGCCCCCCAATATTCACTCTAAACATGGTCTGCAAATTTGAACTCTTGCCGTCAAAAGTCTGGTCTGAAGACCCGACTATTGCAGCATCGCCAAACATGTCAGGGACTCCAATCAGCTCAATTCCATTCACAAATGCAAACCCCGAGGAAGGCGAAAAGGTGACCTCTAGGGAATCCTTGTTGAGGGGTGCCAACATATACTCCCTCATGATATAAGCTTGTGTAAGGGCCCTGCAAGTGATTGAAGCGCTAAAGTTTTGCAAGAGAGTGATGCCATTCGCGACAACCGAAAAATAGGACCCCTCAGCGTTGTTACTGCCATACACAGCTGGATAGAAATAAAGTCTAAGCATGTAGCGCTGCTTGGGTTGCACAGGCAACTTGTACGTGGTATTCGCGGTGAAAATCCTGGCTTTCATGTATGGAACCTCGGAAAGAAGCGCAGGGTCCTGGTACTGCGCTTGTGCCGAGGTTGTCTTTGATGAATCGGCAAGGTACTTCTTGTCCGGTTGCCATTTCCTCCCATCCGCATCTTTGGCCTCATTATCAGCGCCACAGCCAAGGATCAGCGAATCTGAGCCCGGGTTTGCAGCATTGAGGCCGTTCAAGAACACGGATGCAAAGGCGAGAAATAGAAGAATTGGTGTTTTGATGTACATTGCTAGCTAATAAAAAAGAAAGAAGAAGAAAAAGAAAAAAGAGACGGAGGCCGAAAGCTCTGCCAACGGCGTACAGGAAAACGGAGGACTCCGATCAATAATGAAGAAGTATTGAAGAAGTATTTTAAGTTTTCCTGTACGCCCGGAAAAACGAAAAACGTTTTTTCGGTTTCTGGGTTTTGTTTGTATTCTTCTTCTATGGATGATGGTGTTAACCTACGCCATATCTAATCAAGCTCAAAAACGGTTAGCAGTCTTACCTGGACCTCAAGGACTCGACCAGGCAAGACGAAGACATAGACAAACGGTTGAATATTTGGTCGTCTTTTTTTTTTTTTTTTTTTTCTGTTAGCGTGGGAACTTTTGTTTGCCTAGTTCGTTTCGATTTCCGTTTCTGAGACGTCCGTTGTTGTTTGACAACCGGGAATGTAGTCAGAAACCGATGGTTCGGAGCAAGAATCGAAGATTGTACAGGTTTTGGTAGGTTGTGACAACGTTTGGAGTTCCTATTTGTAGTAAATAACAGGCTGAATTTAGCCCCTTTTTTTTAATGTTTTAGTTTCATAAGCTGGAGAACTGCTCTAACGACCTCCTGCAATGTAGAACAGAAGCATGGCCCAAGCTTTTAGGTCTCTTTGCAGTGAGATCTTTAACACAACGACTAATATGAAACCTCTCAAGTCTCAAAACTCTCAACCAACAATCTAAAGCTAAAATATCGATGGTGTTTCGTAGTGACTATAGAAGTTGAATATTTTGATCAACAAATGTTGTTTATACGATTGAACTCAAGACTTCTTATGACAAAGTAGAGATTGAATGTAGTTATTTACAGTTCTTAAAAGACATATAGTAAGTTTTTAAATGTTATTGACATTCTCAAAAGGTCATTCAAAACTTCTCTTGAATAAACACACGCACAAGAGAAAATGAACACAAAGAAATTGGAGGGTAACATTTTTCTGGTACCAATAAAGCTCTCTACATGAGTTGTCCTTCATTTGGAGGAGTGTATGACGATTGTTTATGAGTATTATTAACAACTCCCTTATTTTTTGAAGGAGACATTTGGTTCTCATCCCTCATTTGTCTATTTCATTGATTGAAGCCTTATGTTCAATTTTTGTTCAAGGCCGTTTAGTCATATCTACGTCATTGTTTCATTATTTACATATCAACATATTTAAAATTTTTAATCATTTTCAAATACATCCGTTTAGTGTTAGAAACATTACATTTGGTATATTTATATTTATAGCTAAATTTTGTATCACATATTTTTATTTTTAATTTGTACACATTTTTTATTTTGCAACCATTCTTTTACTTTGTACCAATTTTCTTTTTAGTTTTAAGTTGTACGAATATATTTATTTTCTTTGTACCAATATTTTAAAATGTTATTTGTACCCATAAATTTTTTTAATGTTTTGTTGACCTATAACATATTTATAATGTACTCATCCATATATTTATAATGTACAATGTACCACTTTACTATATGTAAAATGTACCCTTTTTATATATATAAAATGTACCCTTATTAAAAAATAAAACTTTTTTTTTTTGAAATAAAATATCTGATTAGATTTCACACCATTTAAATTTGAGAAAAAAAAAATTCCTATTTGGTATTAATCTTTGCATGATTTTAAGGAGAAATTTTTAACTATTTCCGTTATTAAATTTCTTAGTTAATACTAAAATTCAATATTTTGTCCTTCAATCAAAGTATTCAAATCAATAAAGTTGCAATCTAAGATTTCGGTCAACCAGGGAACACAACTAACAGCTCGTTTAGCTAAAAGATCATGCAAATGTGTATTACAGAGGTTGTCATCAATTGATCCAAATAGTAGCACTTGTATGTAAAAAAAAAAAAAAAAAAAGGTGATTTGATTTGCCACACTTTTTTTCTTCTTTTTTGAAGTGAATAAAGTAAAGAAGAATCACATAATATAAACTAAGCATAAGTGTCCACTATGAGAAAAATAGTTCGAAAATATTTTTTTATTTTATTATTATATTTTTTTTATTTAAAGGAAGATAACGGGTGGCAAGCCACCATTATCTACCTCTTTTGGGGACTGGGAAGACTCATAGAGACATTTCAGTCTCCTCCTAGACACAGGTCTGACTTCCAGACGAGGGCCACAAGAGGGCCACAAGTTTGGCTAGCTTCCACACTAGCAGCGGGTTTCGAACCTGAGACCTCCAGTTATTAGTTTTAAAAAAGTCTCGTAATCCGCCATTTACCACTGGATCACCATTCCAACTTGTGGTTAAATTAAAGAAGAATATTCCTCATATTTAAAAAGTGTAACATCTAGAATGATACTGTTGTCAAAGGTAGCTAGGTAACCATTGATCATGTTATCATTTTTTTTTAGTATCACTAGCTAAAAATCCAAAGACAAAACATACATAAATTTAGGAAGCATGCATGCACAAGATATTTGTTAGAATATGAGAAGATATGTACGTACTATGTACCTTCTAAAATTAACAAATTAATTAGGGAGGATTTTGGTTAGTGACAGTTTGAAACGGATGGTGGAAATGGCAACGGATGTGCGCGGCCACCGCAGGTCCATCCACCCTCGTTGTCCCCATTAAAGTTCTTCACACAACATCTGTGTTGAGCTGGTCGGGCTGGTGAGAGATCATGCACCTCAGAAACCCTAAAATATTGCTCTCTGATCCTTTCTCCTTCTGATTATCATTTTTGGGGAAGAAAAAAAAAACCCTCCCCCTCGCCCACCCAACCCCCGTCCCACGCTCAGATCGAAAGCACTTTCTTGTCCGGTTGGCGCGGTGGCTTCCTTCCGCTGCCGCTGCCACCACCACCACCTCGGGATTGAGTATATACACACACGCACGTATATAAACGTCATACCATACATTCATACTCTACACCATCGCGTACATACGTGCATGCATTTGGTTAATTAAGCAAACTCAACGTTGATTTGTTTAATTTATAATTAGTTACTTTAAAATGAAGGACGAGAACTTACACCGACGGCAGATTTCATCATCGTCGCCGTTATTGTCCCTTTCGTCCTCCGAGGAGGAGCTCCAACACATGCCGCTGGCGCCGCCCAAGACGTTGAGCCAGAAGCGCTTGAGCAAGCAGTTGTCCATGTGCGAGACGCCTAGGGACATCGCGTGGGAGAGGCGGCAGCGCCAGATTCTCAGCCAGGAGAGGAGGATGCATGGGATCAGAGACTCCGAGGACATGCATCTGACCGACGAGGACTTGCATGAGCTCAAAGGGTGCATTGAGCTAGGGTTTGGGTTCAATGAGGAGGAGGGTCAGAGGTTGAGCGCTACCTTGCCCGCTCTTGACCTTTACTTCGCCGTCAACCGCCAGTTTTCACTAAGCCCCGCGTCCACGCCGAATAGCGCTAGCGCCCGCCATTCTACGTCGTCAATGGGTGGACATTACTCGTCGTTTGGAAGCCCTAGGAGCGATACAGATGCATGGAAGATATGCAGTCCAGGTATGTGCTGACTTTCTATAATCACAAAAGTCTAACAAGAGAATATTTTCTTAATAAATATTATTAAACTAATCGCCACTTGATAATCAATAAAAGAAAATATGAAATGTATGGGAATTTCATATTATTGGTGACCATACTATGCATGAAATATTGTAGACAATTTATGATCATAGTAGTTAATTAGTATTTTGGATTAATTTTAACTGATTACATTGTATGTAATTATTCTAAAATGTTGGTAGTATATATATAGTTTCTTATACAACTTGATTGTGATTAGCATCCGTTGAAACATATTAATTTAATCTTATGGGTTTTGTAGGTGATAATCCTGAACAGGTGAAGACCAAGTTGAGGCATTGGGCACAAGCTGTGGCTTGCTCAGTGATCCAATCTTCTTGAAGAGTGGAATCATCATCAGATGGCTTTGCTTGTACAGAGGATCAAAAAGCAAAAGCAAAAGCAAAACACGAAAAAAGAGCTTGTTCTTGTTCATGAGTGAGTGGTGCAGATTAAGAAAATTGAAGTGTGAGATGGCTTTGCTTGTACAGAGGAAACTATTTCTACTTTCTAGAGAGAGAGAGAGAGACAGACATAGAATTATACAGGAAAAGGAGGAGAGAGGAGATCGAGAGGAGGAAGAAGATCGATAAGGTTATGATTAATTAGATATTAATTTCTGGAGTAATTTGTGCTACTAGTTGCCATATCAGAGAGATTGAACATGTTTAGTGGCATGCATGCATGCAAAAAACTGCAAATTAAGAAGGATCTATTGGCACTCATCAGATTTGGTTGGTTTGATTGGAGGATTAATCTGCTTAATTTTCTCATTAGTTTTGAATCCAACTAAATTTCTCTTGGTGCTCTGCGCAGAACGTTTATAATGTAAGATATCATTTTTGGGACACAGAGAGATTTGATGATGTATAATATCGGGGACATCTCACATGCATGCAACCACAACATTAGTAGCACATTCCGTTCCTATCGATCAATGTGAAAGTGGAATTGGAGGAATGTAAACAATTGCCTTTAATAAATAGACTCATATTCTTAGAAAAATTAATACTTTTATTAGTTATAGATGATAATTGTCAATACATATTGCATCGACTCATTTTTAGGAGAAAAATTTGGGTGGGGCTTTACTTGCCACTGGATTTGTTGAGTGACACTACAATTCAATCAAAACTCGTCACGTGACAAGTCTTAAATATTATATTTTATTATTTTTCTTTAATATTTAAAACTTTCATAATTATATTTCCTATTAATTGATATAAGATTAATTTAAGATTTCAATTTTCCTCTGATCTCCTCTGTCTTCCCTTTTTCTTCTCAAATTTTCTCTCTGCCAGTGCCGGCTTCTTCCCCACGCGGTGCGTTTCCTTCCTTCATAAGAATAATGGGAAAAAAAATTAAACCATCTTCTCCATCTATAACGAAATAAAACTGTGATATATATATATTCTAACATAGGCTTGATGTTTAACAAAATTTGTCTGTTCCTTTTTCTTCATTTTTTTTTTCCTCTTCTCATTCTCTCTTATTTTTCTTCCCCAGTTTTCTCTGCCGCGTGCAGTCTTCTTCCCCCTCTTTATTTCCTTTCTCCATAAGAATATGGGGCAAAAACAAAGTCATCTTCTCCAACTATCATGAAATGGAAAAAAAAATATATATATTTATTTATTTTTTTTTTTACAAAAGTTGTTTATTAATTTTTTTTTTTTCAATTATAAGCACAATTTCATTGCCCAACAGCTCGTCCTGTTTTATATATCTCTGAGTTGTAATTTGCGTGTTTATATTTCTCCTATAAAGGAATAGAATATTTTGTTCCAAACTCTAAATACAATCTTGTAGACTCACTCCATACCATCAAGTTGATCTTTTCACAATTTATTGGTTATCCCTCACTTTATTTTGGTTGAAGTACAACTATTTTGGTTGATTATCCATCTTTAACATGATGGTAGAAGTGGGAGAGAGAGAAGAAACTGAAGACTTCTACGGCAAAACATAAAAGTACCAAAAGGGAAGATTTGGGAAGAAAAAGAGGGAGGGGGAGAAGAAAAATATACATCAAATTAATCTCATGATGTATATTAATTAGTAGGAAAAATAATTATGAGAATTTTAAATATAAAAGAATGATAAAAGATAATATTTAAGACTTACCATGTGGCAAGTTTTGATTGGATTGTAGTGCCACTCAGCAAAATCCAGTGGCAAGCAAAGCCCCACACAAGTTTTTCTCAGGGCTTCGCTTGCCACTGGATTTTGCTGAGTGGCACTACAATCCAATCAAAACTTGCCATATGGCAAGTCTTAAATATTATCTTTTATCATTCTTTTATATTTAAAATTCTCATAATTATTTTTCCTACTAATTAATATACATCATGAGATTAATTTGATGTATATTTTTCTTCTCCCCCTCCCTCTTTTTCTTCCCAATTTTTCCCTTTTGGTACTTTTATGTTTTGCCATAGAAGTCTTCAGTTTCTTCTCTCTCTCCCACTTCTACCATCATGTTAAAGATGGATAATCAACCAAAATAGTTGTACTTCAACCAAAATAAAGTGAGGGATACCAATAAATTGTGAAAAGATCAACTCGATGGTATGGAGTGAGTCTGCAAGATTGTATTTAGAGTTTGGAACAAAATATTCTATTCCTTTATAGGAGAAACATAAACACACAAATTACAACTCAAAGATATATAAAATAGGACGAGCTGTTGGGCAATGAAATTGTGCTTATAATTGAAAAAAAAAAATTAATAAACAGCTTTTGTAAAAAAAAAAAAAAAAAAATAAATAAATAAATATTTTTTTTTCATTTCATGATAGTTGGAGAAGATGACTTTGTTTTTGCCCCATATTCTTATGGAGTAAGGAAATAAAGAGGGGGAAGAAGACTGCATACGGTAGAGGAAACTGGGGAAGAAAAATAAGAGAGAATGAGAAGAGGAAAAAAAAAATGAAAAAAAAAGGAACAGACAAATTTTGTTAAATATCAAGCGTGTGTTAGAATATATATATATATATATATATATATCACAGTTTTATTTCGTTATAGATGGAGAAGATGGTTTAATTTTTTTTCCCATTATTCTTATGAAGGAAGGAAACGCACAGAGTGGGGAAGAAGCCGGCACTGGCAGAGAGAAAATTTGAGAAGAAAAAGGGAAGACTGAGGAGATCAGAGGAAAATTGAAATCTTAAATTAATCTTATATCAATTAATAGGAAATATAATTATGAAAGTTTTAAATATTAAAGAAAAATAATAAAAGATAATATTTAAGACTTGCCACGTGGTGAGTTTTGATTGGATTGTAGTGCCACTCAACAAAATCCAGTGGCAAGTAAAGCCCCACCCAAGTTTTTCTCCATTTCTAGGGAATTAAAATCCTCTCCAGATTTTTGTGTTCAGAATCGACGGTTCAAAATATTAGAACCACTTAATTTAAATCTTGTGATCCTTATTAGCTCATATTATTGGCCCACTTTACACAAAATCAAGCTCTTGAACTAGATCTCTCTCTCTTAAACGCTCCAAATTTCTTAATTTGTTGACTCCGAACATAGAAATGCAGCGAGTATCTCAACTCATTTCTTGGCACCGAAAATATTACTTTTGTTACTTTGGTTTTATCTTTATGGTCAACTTGTGAATTTTACTATCAATCAACAAGGAATGCAAGCTTATTACTCAAGAAGATCGGAGAAAATTCTATGCAGATCACACTGATGTACTCATAGTAATTAAAATTGATGTACTTTCATCCATGACATAAGTTTTAATCTGCATCGCACATTGTGATGGTTAAATTAAAAGAAAAACTAAACAGATAGCTAGAAGAGGGGCCAATAATATTTTATGAAATTGTTTTCCAATTAACAAAAATAAAAACCAAATTGTTATTTGCCTTAAACTAGAAAGGTACAAAATGTACTGAAAATCCTACTAGTATTAGAAAATAATTGATACGTGAATATGAGTCCTAGAAAAGTTTTAACTTTTAAAATTTTATGTATTACATTCTTTCTGAACCTAGAATGTTCTAAGTGTATCCAAAGCTTCGTCAACTATGTACCTTTGATTTTGTCTTTTGCCTTTGAAAAACAACCCTAAACATTTCTTTTGGGAAGAGCATTGTCTTCTTGATCACTTCATAGAAGGATGGTTACTTTTTCTTTTTACTAAAGTGAAATCTAATATTGCCAATAAAAAAAATATAGTGAGCGAAAACAAAACTTTTGGAGAAGTATTTGACTAAGACAGTTTTGAACTCGTAACGTCAAGTAGAATCAAAATTGTCTTATAACATAGTCAGACAACATCATTGAAATTTTTTTCCGATAAAATTGAGTAACATGGGGTAAAAATAACTACACTTCAAGTAAAAAAACTCAGCAAAAAGTAAAGTTTGCCTTTGCAAAAATTGACCCTTTTTCTTTGTGTTTCCCATTTGCTATAAAAAATAATCATCCTCATCAAACAATCCGAATCCTTGAAATTTGGGGGTGTAGTCAAACTCGGATTTGAGAGTATTTTAAAAAACTTTAAAATCCTAGTGTAGTCAATTAAAAGATTTTAAAGGATTTTAGAATCTATTCAAATCTAGGTGTAGTTAATTAAAATATTTTAAAGGATTTTAAAATCCATCTAAATCTAAGTGTACTCAAAATTAAGATTTTGGAGGATTTCAATAAGTTGTGGATTTTGTGGGATTTGAGAGCAAGAAGTATATATAACCAAGACTAAAAAGAATCCAACCTCACCCCCTAGGATTTCAAGTCCTTTTCCATATCTGGTCAGTCCTCAAATCTCTACCAACCCTAGCCACACACAGGTAACCACCATATACTTTGGTGGAATCTCTTATTATGACCCTTAGACCTTAATTAGGCATGTATGATCATCGAAGGACATCATTGATCTAGGATTTTGGTTAATACTACTCTCTTGCCATTCTGATTTTTTAATGTTTGTGGTACTACAAGCACTATTAAAGTACCACAGCGTACGCCTGTAGCAAAAAGGCAGTCGATGATGAAGGTTGTTGGTGGTGTAGTGCTCAAAAGCTCACCAAAGTTATGTTGAACTATCAATTGAGAAAGAGATGGAGCCGTGGTTGTGTGAAAGGGGACCCGAAAATGGAAGGGATAAAGTGGCTATTGAGTACAGGGCAAGGGGATAGATTTTTCCCTTTTTTTTCAATAAAAAAATTATATGAAGATCCACCACAATCTACCAAAATCTACAAACGAAATCCATTCAAATTCTTTAAAATCCATATTAATTTTGTAGGAGTCTTAAATCCTCCTAAATCCTATCAAATCTATCACTTTCTATAATCACAAAAGTCTAACAAGAGAACATTTTCTTAATAAATATTATTAAACTAATCGCCACTTGATAATCAATAAAAGAAAATATGAAATGTGAGAATTTCATATTATTGGTGACCATACTATATATGCATGAAATATTGTAGATAATTTATGATCATAGTAGTTAATTAGTATTTTGGATTAATTTTAACTGATTACATTATATGTAATTATTCTAAAATGTTGGTAGTATATATATAGTTTCTTATAAAATTACCAATACAACTTGATTGTGATTAGCATCCGTTGAAACATATTAATTTAATCTTATGGGTTTTGTAGGTGATAATCCTGAACAGGTGAAGACAAAGTTGAGGCATTGAGCACAAGCTGTGGCTTGCTCGGTGATCCAATCTTCTTGAAGAGTGGAATCATCATCAGATGGCTTTGCTTGTACAGAGGATCAAAAAGCAAAAGCAAAAGCAAAACACGAAAAAAGAGCTTGTCCTTGTTCTTGTTCTTGTTCATGAGTGAGTGGTGCAGATTAAGAAAATTAAAGTGTGAGATGGCTTTGCTTGTACAGAGGAAACTATTTCTACTTTCTAGAGAGAAAGAGAGAGACAGATACAGAATTATACAGGAAAAGGAGGAGAGAGGAGATCGAGAGGAGGAAGAAGATCGATAAGGTTATGATTAATTAGATATTAATTTCTGGAGTAATTTGTGCTACTAGTTACCATATCAGAGAGATTGAACATGTTTAGTGGCATGCATGCGTGCAAAAAACTGCAAATTAAGAAGGATCTATTGGCACCCATCGGACTCTTGGTTGGAGGATTAATCTGCTTAATTTTCTAATTAGTTTTGAATCCAATTAAATTTCTCTTGGATGCTCTGCGCAGCACGTTGATCATGTAAGACATCATTTTCGAAACTGGATCCCCTCCTGAGCTTAACAAAGGATCCCGGCCATTGAAATTTGATCCAAAAACCACAAACAAAGAATCTCTTTAAAAGTTATAATAATTATAGCCGTTTGATCAAATTCCAACTGCCCGAATCATTTGCTCATGAGGCTTAGCCTCCTAAGTTCAGGGAGGGGATCCAGTTTATCATTTTTGGGACACAGAGAGATTTGATGATGTATAATATTGGGGACATCCCACATGCATGCAACCACACCATTAGTAACACATCCAACGGCCCAGATCATTTGCTCAGGAGGCTCAATCTCCTAAGTTCAGGGAGGGGATCCGGTTCCATCATTTTTGGGACATAGAGAGATTTGATGATGTATAATATTGGGGACATCCCACATGCATGCAACCACACCATTAGTAGCACATCCGATCTTATCGATCAATGCGAAAGTGGAATTGAAGGAATGTAAACAATTGCCCTTGCTAAATAGAACTCGTATTCTTAGAAAAATTAATACTTTTATGAGCGTTTTAACGAAACACTTTTAGTATTGTTCATTTTTAACGAAAAATCATATTTTTACCTTTTCTTGGTACTATTTACTACATCTTTATTTGTCATTTTTCGTTAAAACTAAAGTTTTTTTTTAAACTTTTTGTTAATTTTCCTTACTTTTATTAGTTACAGATGATAATTGTCAATACATATTGCATCGACTCATTTCTAGGGAATTAAAATTATCTTTAAATTTTTGTGTTTAGAGTTGACGGTTCAAAATATTAGGACCACTCAATTTAAATCTTGTGACCCTCATTAGCTCATATTATTGGCCTACTTCACTCAAAAACAAGTTCTTGAATCGTTTGGATCTCTCTCTTAAACGTTCCAAATTTCTTAATTTGTTGGCTCCGAACATAAAAATGCGGCGAGTATCTCAACGCATTTCTTGGCACTGAAAATATTACTTTTGTTACTTTGGTTTTATCTTTATGGTCAACCTGTGAATTTTACTATCAATCAACAAGGACTGCAAGCTTATTACTCAAGAAGATCGGAGAAAATTCTATGGAGATCACACTGATGTACTCATATTAATTAAAATTGATGTACTTTCATCCATGACATAAGTTTTAATCTGCATCGCACATTGTGCTGGTTACATTAAAAGAAAAACAAAACAGATAGCTGGAAGAGGGGCCAATAATATTTTACGAAATTGTTTTCCAATTAACAAAAATAAAAACCAAATTGTTATTTGCCTTAAACTAGAAATGTACAAAATATACTGAAAATCCTATTAGTTTTAGAAAATAATTGATACGTGAATATGTGAGTCCTAGAAAAGTTTTAACTTTTAAAATTTTATGTATTACGTTCTTTCTGAACCTAGAATGTTCTAAGTGTATCCAAAGCTTCGTCAACTATGCACCCTTGATTTTGTCTTTTGCCTTTGAAAAACAACCCTACACATTTCTTTTGGGAAGAGCATTGTCTTCTTGATCACTTCATAGAAGGATGATTACTTTCTCTTTTTACTAAAGTGAAATCTAAACGAGAAATATTGCTAATAAAAAAAAATATATAGTGAGCGAAAACAAAATTTTTGGAGAATTATTTGACTAAGACAGTCTTGAACTCGTAGAATTAAGTAGAATCAAAATATAAAACGTTTTATTATTTTGTAAGAGATGTCTAATGATATGGTCAGACAACAGTATCAAAGATTTTTTCTGATAAAATTGAGTAACTTGGGGTAAAAATAACTACACTTCAAGTAAAAACTCATTAAAAAGTAAAGTTTGCCTCCGCAAAAATTGACCCTTTTTCTTTGTGTTTCCCATTTGTCGGGAAATGGATCATCTCTGGATCTCTTCTACCTAATTCCTTCGCCAAACAATTTAAATCCTTAAAATTTAATCAGCTATTATAATCTTTTTTTTAAGGAGAGTCATAAACCATAAACCCCAGAAACACTAGGCTCCTCCTCCGCCGTCTCTGCGTCTCTCTGTGTCTCAACCCAACCGAAAGTTGAACTCTTTCTGCTCACACCTTCAAAAACCCAACGACATAAACTACTTCTTCTTCTCTCTACCCTCCCCATGGCCGCTGACGCTTCTGCTGCCCTTGCAGGTTCCTTCTCCAACTCTTATCACTCACCCCTTTTCTTTGAATCTGGTTTCTGAGGCAAAAAGTTCACTAATTTATGATTGCCCATGATTTTTAATTCGTATGTATGTGTATATATTGATGCATAATCCCAATTTCTTTTGAATTCGTATCATTTTGTAAATTTCAAGATTGCTCCTTTACTCTTATGTAAAAGTAGAAAAGTAATTCTTTGATTTACTGCAGTGAGGGATAAAGTTCAACAATTTCTCAATGCTGCTGTTACTGGGAATCTTGATCTCCTAAAGAGTGAGCAAAAATACCTCATCTTTCTTGTGACGAATTGGGTTTTTTTAGCTTGTTTTAATTTGCTGTGGTTGTAATTGAATAGTTCCACAGTTTCTCAATGATTTGTTAAATTTTTATTGGGGTTTTGTTTCCGGTAGATTTGGCCCGGCAGCTTGATGAAGGGAAGGATTTGGCCAAAACTGTGGCTGATATTAAGGATGCCAACAAGCGAGGGGCCCTTCATTTTGCTGCGAGAGAGGGAAAAACTGAGGTGTGCAAGTACTTGCTGGAGGAACTGAAACTTGACGTTGATACAAAGGATGAAGACGGTATGTGCTTTGTGTTATACCGTATATGTTTTTATTAAACGAGACCAGAGTGCGACTTTAGAATCTCTATGGGTGATATAGAAACTTAAGCAGACACATGCTTTTAATCTAAGAGCTTTGCATTTATTGGCATACCATGAGTCTAATTGGTAGAAATTTTTACTGTTTGCAGGTGAAACTGCTCTTATCCATGCTGCTCGGCAAGGACATACGGAAACTGCAAAATACCTTCTTGATTCTGGTGCCAATCCTGGGATAGCTAGTGAATTGGGAGCCACAGCTCTTCATCATTCTGCTGGATTAGGTGAGCTTTCTAAACTCTAATTTAGTTTTGTAAATGTTAAGCTCTCATAGTAGCGTTTCATCAATAAATGGTTTGTGCTTGTTTGCAGGAGACATTGAGTTGTTGAGGTATTTGATTTCCAAAGGTGCTGATGTTAATTCACAAAGTGACGCTGGAAGTCCTTTAATTTGGGCTGCTGGTCATGGTCAACAAGATGCCGTGAAAGTTCTATTAGAACACAATGCTAATGTAAGCTTTTGAGTATTTAAATACATGTTTTTTTTTTTTTTTTGAAGTTCTGTTGATGAAGTGTCTATAATATGGGTACCTCTTCGTGAAGATAGCAGAAACTAGCCCATGCTTTTAGGGTCTCTCTCAGTTCCCGTCATATTTGTCGTATGAACAATGGGGCCCTTATCTGCAAAACGTTCTCATTTTATACATCATATAGTATTATATTTATTTCTACAACTTGCTTTTGTGGATTTTCTGTTTTCAAACTTGGTTCACTTGTAATTCTGGTAATTCCTTGATAATTGTGTTATAACAAAGTGTTTTCTTAATGTCACTGAACCATGCGGTGAGATTTTCGTATGTTGTTCATTTATCTGGTTTCTGTTTTGCAGCCAAATGCTGAAAACGATGACAATATTACGCCTTTGCTGTCATCTGTTGCTGCTGGTTCACTGCCATGCTTAGAATTATTGATTCAGGTTCGGTTTTCTGTCATAGTATTCCGGTAATATAGCAAAACGAGTTTGCAAGTGGCATGTAAATGATTTCTACCCTTTTTGTTTTTGGGGCGGGGGCAAATACGAGATTTTATATATGCTTTAACAATTTATAAGTCAATATGAATTCAATTTTTATTTGTATAGAGTTGGTAAGGATTCTGGACACATTAATCTTTCTATAATCATTCTACCTGCGTAATTTTCTTTTCGATTTTATTGTATAGGCTGGTGCCAAAGTAAATATTAGTGCTGGTGGAGCAACCCCTTTGCACATTGCTGCCGATATTGGGAGCCCAGAGATTTTGCAATTATTGTTAAAAGGTGGAGGTGATCCCAATATCACTGATGAGGTAGTTCACCGTCCCTATGTATGAATTATCTTTTCTTATCATTAGAAAATGGTGATTTCCTTCTTTCTATAATTTGGATTGTCCAATCTTTTAGTAGCACATAGATTGATGTTGACTTTTTATTTCACCCCAGGATGGCTTGAAGCCAATACAGGTTGCAGCTGGAAGAGGGAACCGCAGTGCCGTTGAGATTCTCTTTCCCTTGACATCAAAAGTTGAAAGTATCCCGAAATGGACGGTTGACGGCATACTTGAGTATATGCAGTCTGAAACAAGCAGACAACAGGTACCAAGGTCTTGACATTTCATATTATACATCCACAAAGCTACATAATAATAGGTTGCTTCGATTTGCCCCAATTTTGCCTTATAAACTATGTTTTGCATATGAACACATAACATAACAGCATTCTCTAGATTTTGCTCCCATTTAAGCTACCTCTGGCATGTCAAAATTTTCAGGAAGCAGTGGGAAATTTCAAGGAACTTAATGTGTCGAAAGACTCTGCTTCACCGAAGAAAGATCTGCCTGAGGTGCTCACTTTTACCCTGTAACTTAACGTAGCATACTGGCTTATAGATATACTTTGTGTATTCTTGAAATATGATTAGCATTAAGATTTAAATTGTTTTGCATTTACGTCTTAACAACTTCTTCAGGTGTCACCTGAAGCAAAGAAGAAAGCTGCAGAAGCAAAATCAAGAGGAACTGATGCTTTCAAAAGAAGGGATTATCAGATGGCCATTGATGCGTATACACAGGTGTAGTATACATCTTTCTCTGCTACTAGTATTAATCATTTTCCTAGTTGTGTTGCGAGTTATGATTCATTTGGTCAGTCCCATGCTTAAGACAAGTTTATTGGACTACTGTGGGTCCTGTTCGATATAGAATAGTACAAGGGCAACGTTTGATTGTTGTGATGTACAATTGAAAAATAGTTCAGATGACTGCTTTGTGAAGTGTGCGTGATGGGGAAAACAACCGACCTGCTTTGCTTATGAAATACTGCTGCTAAAATTCGGTGGCTTTGTATTTTCAGGCTATTGATCTGGACCCAACCGATGCGACTTTGTTTTCTAACCGAAGCCTTTGTTGGATGTGTCTTGGTCAACCCGAGCATGCATTAGCTGACGGAAAGACCTCCCGGGAATTAAAGCCAGAATGGGGAAAGGCTTGGTACCGAGAAGGTGCAGCGTTGCGACTGTTGGAGGCATGTACTCATCTTCCCACATATTCAAATATAATTTTTCTAAGAAAAAAGAACAATATCCAAGAAATATTATTTGTTACTGCAGAAGTTTGATGAAGCTGCCAATTCTTTCTATGAGGGCGTGAGGCGGGATCCCGAAAATAAGGCACTTGTAGATGCTTTCAGGTTTGTATTCGAAAACTCCTCGGATTCTTCCTCCTTCTTTCAGGTTTGGTTCACCTGCTCTGGTTTTTCAAGTGCTAACTGCTTGCCCTTTACAGAGAAGCGGTTGAAGCTGGACGGAAATTTCATGGCGCTGAAGAACAGAGACCATAGTTTGCCGGATGCCTGTATCCAAAGACGACCAGTCAGCAGGAGGCGGACCCGCTATTATGCCGGATTGAGATCGTTTCCCCTTCTTTCATCATAGTGGTGTGCTGTTCTAATTAGAAACTGAGATTGCTATAGTAATTCCGGTGGCTTTCCTTTCTTCAATTTTGTTAGGGATAAATGTTTGTGATTTTGTGGTAGTGTTTTCGAGTAATTCGTACCCTCTTTATTTGCCTATTGTTCCTCCCGTCTAAATCGGGGGCTGACCAACTAACTTAACTCACGTCTAACATTAAATTACAGAATAACGTACAACACCATCAACAAACAACGCTATCACAGAGCCACGACAACAATGCTGTCACTTGGGTTAAAAAAAAAAAAAAAATAACAACGTACAACATCAGCTGATCACAGAGCCATCTAAACTCATCACAACTGGTTCTTTGTACAACTCCCTCCTTGATTATCCCTATGTCTGTCACAGTAAAGCATCTCTACTATCTACATGTCGCTGTCATTACTACGGCGGCGATGGCGATTCCGATTACGTTTGGACTTGAGCTGCTTCCGGGACCTATTGACAGCGGCATTGTCACGAGGCGTCGTGCATTTTCTCACTGAACTACTGTACGAGCCAGAATTGAAATGACGTGGTGCATCATTTGTAAAATCTTTTGTTTGATGCAACTTTCGTCGTAACATCTGTCAACTGATATAAGTTTTACACTAAAAAGAGGAAATTAGGCTAAAATGGCACAATATACGAGTCACAATAATGTAGTATCGAACTCTTCATCAACGGAAATTGAAACCTTGAAGTCCAACCCATTTTCCTCATTGTTCACGTAAACGCCACGTCACAAGTGACGAATAAAAACTGAAACTTGACGTTATGATACAGAAGGGCACCACTATTTTTAAAGCAAAATTCCAGTTGTGCTCCAACAACAAACTACTTTTTCCCACTTAATTAAAAAAAAAAAATATATATATATATATATATATATATATATTATATCTCGCACCAAAATTCCCCCAATTTCCAGTTTCCACCAACAATGCCGCTAAAAACACCGGCGGGTTACGGCGGCACCACCGTCACCGCCGCCCAAATCGACCCGCAAACCTCCAAATACCTCACCTTCACCTCCCGCCCTGTACCCCAGACCTCCTCCCAACCCCTGTACCCCACTCTCAACTCCCAAACCGTGTACCCGACGAGTCGCCCATGGCCCGAGATCTTCTCCCTCACCTCCTTCTCCGTACCCTACAACTACGCCGACGCAATTGCACGAATCAAGCGCAACACCGCCTACTTCCGCGTCAACTACGTCATGGCGACGCTCTTCATCGTCTTCTGCAGCCTCCTCTGGCACCCGATCTCTATGATCGTCTTCCTCATCGTCCTCGTCGCCTGGCTCGCCCTCTACTTCTTCCGCACCACCCCCGTTGTTCTGTTCAATCAGACCTTCGACGACAGGGTCGTCACCGTCGTGCTGGGATTGGTCACTGTCGTGGCGCTGGTATTCACTCACGTGGGTTTAAACGTGCTGGTGGCACTGATCGTCGCCGCCGTGGTTATTGGGCTCCACGCGGCGTTTCGCGTGACGGAAGACTTGTTTCTCGACGAGGAGACCGCCGCGGAAAATGGGTTGGTCTCGGTTGTTTCTAGCCAGCAGACCCTCCGCCCTCCGACTTCTTACACCCGGATTTGAGTTGAACCCGGTAAAATCGGGTTTTCGGGAATTCGGATTTACGGTTTACTGAGGGGGTTGGATATTTTTTACCGGGAAAATTGGAATTTTTGTGCGAATTTTTTGGAGGGCTGAAATTGTAGAGAGAAAATATAGCGATTGCAGTGGCAAAGGTGTTTGATTTTTTGATTTTTTTTTTTTATTTTTATATCAAATGGTTGGTAAAGTTTCATTAGCACTACTTCTGTAACAGTTTGTGGTGTATTTTCTAGTCTATTCGGAGTAACATAAAATTGTCGTTTCAATTGGTTTTCTGTTAAATATAAAAATGTTATGGCGATTATGTTTTATTACGACTTTTCATGAAGTTTAGTGTTATAGAGATGTTGTATAATTCCAGATGGACATATGATTGGAATTACATCAAAAGAGAGACTTCAATAGGACTATTATGATTATAGTAACTTTCGTCTTGGATGTGATCAAAATAAGAGAGAATACGCATTTTTATTTTTTATGTTGTATTAATGCTTGCTTGCAACAAAGTTTGAGAAATCTTCAATAGGAAAAGCTTGATGGAGTACTTGGTTGGGCACTCTCACAAGGAATGCGACTTCGTGTATTGAGAACTATACTTATAGAAAGTTGAATGATATCCTTATACGGGCTGAGTGGCGTGACCAACTACATAATCAAACCTTCTTATTAAAGGTATAACATTATGCAACTCGAAGCAAATGAAACTCATATATTGAGTAAGAAAGTATACACACTATTTTAATTGAATTCATCTAATTTTATACATCCATATATTTATTAATCTTTGGATTGGGTAAATGAAAAACAAATTAAGAGATAAAAATAAACCATGACATAGAAGGAGAAAAAGAGCATGAAAATCATTTCTCTATGTTTAATAACTGAATTAGTCCTCCAATCCACGAATGAATGGAATATTTGTAGGTGTAAGCCATGAGTCCCCCTCAATAAACTTGGCTGTTGTAAACTCATCAGCCTCGCCCGGGTTCTCAATCACATGGTAACCGGGCCAATTGACCCGGCTCGAAAGCCCGGCACCTGGCCCATTATTCGTGTACTCACCGTAGTACAAAGTGTCGAGTGCAGATTTCCCCTTCCATTCAATCCAACCCTGTGGTTGTATAACATTGCTAATGTACGACTGCATGAAAACTGTACGTGAATACTTTCCCCAAGGCCGACCTAAGTACCCGGCGGCTACGTCGGAGTCAGCGGAGATAGTACAAAACTGGAAGGAGAAGCCGGTGGGGTCGTTAGGGGCGTAGCGGCCGTGAGCGGTGACAGTGTTGATTACGGCAGGTATAGTTTTCTTGACGGTGATCAAACACTTTTGGAAAACAGCAGCGCCGTAGCCAAAGATGAAGTCGAGGCTGCCACTGATTTGGCATTCTCGAAAGAACTGACGACCGGCATGCACAAGCAACGTGTCTTGGTATCCGCTGATCTTGCAACGGTAGAAAACTGCGCGATCGCCGCCGGATAGAAGCGCAACTGCCTGATAGTTTTCTGGTCCGGCTGTGTTCTCAAACCCTATGTCCATTGCAATGAATCCATCTGCAGAAACCGCTGAAATAGAAATAGTTCACGATAACATGTTATCTTGTCAGATTGTTATTCGATATGAATTTTTAGGTAACTCAAACCATATGTCCATTCTGGTGCCATACCAAATGTTGCAGAATAAAATGTTTCCCAACCACCACGAAAGCTTCGACTGCCGGAAATCGTAGTAACGTCCATGCCCTCGCCGATTAGGACCAGATTGCACTTCGAGCCGTCGATGTTCACGTTCTCCTTGTACACTCCTCTCTTAACAAAAATCACGAAGTAATTCTGGCTGTGACTCGGAGCCACCGCCAGGGCCTCCGTAATTGTTCTGAAATTCCCACTCCCGTCTTGAGAAACGGTGACTTTCGGAGTTTTCCAGAAGTCCAGGCCAGCCGTGGCTTCAATACGACCAGGTTTCGCTTGCAACATTTTGAGCAGATCCTGGGTTGATGAGCTCACTTGCTTGAAGCTCTGTGCAATCATGGAGTATCTGGTCCCATCAAATGCTTCCATGCATGTCTTTTGTCTCTCAATATTTGCATTTAACCTTGTTCTTGCATGGGAAATGACATCACCATTCCCATTGTATTGTTTATAATCTGTAAATCGATGAGACTTTGCGTAATTTAGTTATTTTTCTACACGGATATGTGAAAATAAATTCGGTTACAAGTTTTTGTCAAAACATAATTGGAGAGACAATAAACAGAAAATCAAGATTGCACTAAACCTTAGATTATATATGATTTATTGTCTGTCTACGTTTAGTGTGATATATTTTTGTTTTTAACTAAAAAAGTTTCGGAAAATGTGCAAAATAAAACAGATTAAAAAGAATAAAGAAGTAATAACACTTGCTTAATTACGCCTTATTGTTGGTTTAGTGTCCAATTCCAGTTTGGGTTTTGGAGAAAGTACTCACTAATTCATGAAAGAAACTAAGAGATGGTTAAGAATTTAGACCTTGATGAACTGTAGATAGGGACCAATTCATGGCTTCATAGGTTGAACCAAGAATATATCTACAGTGTGAAATAGCTATTTTCAGATTTCGATCATCATCTTCGCCGGCATCGGCATCGGGATCAGCGTACATGTGGATGTTCGACATGGCAGAGGCCACATTTTGTACAAGCTCCATGGTTGAGTCCAGTGACCTTTCGAGCACAGGTGAAGGCACGTTTTTGTAGAGGGAGCCAATAAAACTAGCACAAGTGTTCATCGACAGAGCACAGAGGCAAATGGTGAAGAAGATGAAACGGCAGGGAAGCTTCATCTTCATCAATGGACTCATGCGTGAGAAGCAAAGAATGAATTATCGTGTTCCCCAGCCTCTACATTTATCGAGCATGCTTATATATTTCATAAAAATGTATGCAGAAACATGAATGGTAACGGGCAAATTTCATGGCGGGATCGAATAATTACCATTAATTATGGACGTTAATATAATCGTGCAGCAAACAATTACTCTGGGATTTGTTTCTGATTAAATCCATATCACACTTATTTATTTCCAAAAATTTATCATTTTCTTCCCATTTTTGTTTCATTAATTAGGAATTCTCGCATGTTTAACTTTGTGTTTTTCTTTGACCCTACTACTTTCTTTGTTTAGCTAAGCTGAAGTCAATTTCGATTCCTTCATTTGAACAGAACAGTATTCTCTCCCCTCCAAATTCCTTCTCCTCTCTTTGGGGTTTTCATGGCATCAATGTAGCTATTGGTGCAAATAGTATTGCCTAAAAGTCCTAATACAAAGACTGCACCCCAAAAAACCAAAAAGACTTGCAGATGTTGCATGGAGCTTGATTCCGTTTGCTTCTTCTGTTTTTATATTATTTTTTCTTCTCTGTCGGTGTAGTCTGACAACACCCCAAAATCATGGCATCAATGTAGCTATTGGTGCAAATAGTATTGCCTAAAAGTCCTAACACAAAAACTGCATCCCAAAAAGCCAAACAAACTTGCAGATAGTAGTATATACAAGCTAAAAATAGAGTTAAAAATCAAAGGGTGTAAAAATAAATCACATATTGAATTGGATTTATGAGGATATATTAGGTAGTAAAATAGGTTTTAAAGAGATATTAATAGTTTAGTTAAAAATCAAATGGATGCAAAGAGTAAGTTGAGTATCGAAAAAAATTAAATGAGTTGAAATGAAATGCCCCTTGATTTAAGCATGTTAGAAATTTGACCATTTGAGTTACAAGTCGTTGAGTAAGAATCGAAAGCCGGTCAAAGCTTGGCCACTTTGTGGAGGAAAATTCAAGAGGTAGGCACCATATCTTGGCCAACAAACTTAACCTACATTTGCCGAATTTCAGGGTTTTACTGCAAAAATCTCAATCGACTTTCTGAAATAAAGAAGTGGAACAAGTTTCTTCATGTATTAAAACTATAAGTGAACAATTCCTTCTAAAAACAACATTCAACAGTGAAATTCATATCAACAGCAAATCATTCGAGAAACGGAACCACGGAAACAAAGTCACGCTTTTAATCCTCCTCTAGATTGATGGAGTCCTTGAACTTTCCATACAGAATTTTCTTCAACTCGGCCATCTGTGCAAGAATAGATTCCTTCTCTTCTTCAAGTTTCTCTAAACTTTTGCTCGTCGCCTCTTGCATCTCCTCTATCCTGCTCTCCACTTCTTCTTTCGGCACGTGGGCAAAGACTTCACCTATCTGGAACCGGACCACCTCCTCGTCAGTGAGAATCAACTCGTTGCTAGCATCCTCCAGATTATCCTTTGATTCCTGGACGGCAAAATGAGATCAAAAGAAGGCACAGCCTATAATCCAGTTGATGTTCAGGTTCAACTGTTAACGGTAATACCCATAACTGAGAGTTCAGAACCGATCTGATATAATTCTTAAGTAACTTTGACACGTTAAAACAATATTGGAAACTGAATTAACTTTTTTGAAGGTAGAAATTGGATTAACTTGGTTTAAGAGGAAAATTGCAATATCCGAAGAACATTTATGTCACAAAATGATCACCGACTAATCAATAGACTAGAGAATCGACCATAAGGCTCCCAAGGAAAACAAAAAAGGTAGACCAAATTCAAAATGTATAGGCCTTTATCCCTGCTTGAAGAGACAATATAACTCCCAAGGAAAACCAATTGTGCTAAAGTAAACTTTGATACAAAGATACACTTAAAATTATCATCACACAGAATCCCGGCATAGAGGATCACGATAAATTTGATGATTAGTCAGTTGGCACATATCAGGAACCCTATTCCACACCGGCCAACAAGTTTTTCATGTTAAACCATCCACTAAAACCATAGAATCAAACGCAATTCCGATGTCAACATTTGTCAAAGCGACTTTCTGAAAGAAATGCCGATTGTACAACATAAAACTCGTTGCTTTCAGGCTAGTTTGAGAAATCACCTGGTGCAACAATCCCCCAAAACCTAGAAGACTAACGAACAAGTCAATCCGTCTTCAGCATAGCAGCACTTTCAGATTACAATCATGGTAAAAGTTCTATAAACCTTCGACACTAATCCATTAAAACAAGTTTAATTCTGACCTTATCAAATGCAAGACAAAAAACAGAACATGGCATTCTCCAATTTTTTGCAATCACATCAAGTACAGGGACAAAAAGACTTAATCTTTAAACAGAAAGAAGAACAAAAAATCTAAGCAACCAAAAACCCATAAAATTAAAGCAAATTTACAACTTGGGTGGACGAATTATCGAACCCCATCTCAAGAAATTCAACGAAATTCAGTTTCAAAACCAAAATAAATAAAAATCCCATTTAAACATAAAGAGAAAAAAAAGTCAAAAGATTTTACCTTGGCAAATTTGATCTCGTCCTCGAGCTCGTGAAACCGGTTATTCAACCGGCCAAATTTGTTGATGTTCTGCTGGTCCTCCCATGTCACCTCCGTCTCAGATCCTCCACCCTTTTGCCCCAAAAAACTTATAAGTTAAATAATACAAATTATAAAACTTTTTGCAGGGAAATGTTTGAAGTAAATAAGTACAGAGAAATTAATTATGCGAATAAAATATTAGGGTTCGAATTCACCTGCTGCATATTTGATTCAAAGCGTTGAACGAACACGAAGAAGCTGCTCAGTGAACTGTGAAGAGTAAAGTCTGTCAACAGGCTGCAATGGGTATTTCCGTACTTATGTCAGTCAGCCATTCCCGTTTGGGCTATTGACAGCACAAATACAATTTTGGGCCTTCCAGGTACAAAGTGGATAATGTAAATTTGGGAAAGATTTTTCAGTGTGTCGGGGACAAGATCCGATACAGTAAGACCTGATTTGGTATTGAGGTGATTCTGAAAAAAGTTGGTATCAAAAAAAGCTGGGAGCTGTTTTTGTGTTTGGTAAACATTCAGCTTCAGCTTTTTTTCACAGTTTTGGGTGAAAAAAAGCCAAAAACAAGAAGTTGCAAAACCCAGCTTTGAAAAACCAACTTTTTTTTCACATCTGTTTTACATAAAAGTTTACCAAATACTATAATACTGCTTTTTTTTTTTTTAAAAGTACTTTTACAAAAAAAATTTACCAAACACTCAGCTACTTTATTTACAGCTGCTTATTCTCACAACACAGCAGAATCAGTTTTTTTTCAAAGCACAGCAATACCAAACCAGCTCTAAGTGTCATAATACAAGAGATTAGATACATGAAAACAAAAATTTCTCACTATTTATATTATGATACTTGTTATACCGGGCTCTTTTCGTAGCATATTTTTAAGAAATAACTAAATTACGTATATCGTTCTACAACACTAATCATGTGACTTAAAAAAAAAAAAAAACGTGTCTCTAAATATGGCATCAACTGTTGAAACCTGGCGAATTCATAAGTTTGAAACCCAATAAATAAGGTTCGAGCTTTGACCAGGGTCCCGAGCAACAACTGAACCTATAAAAACAAGTGGTATGGAGCTTTTCACACAAAAATGTGGCCTCCTTCAAATTTTCTAAAAAAAAACTGTCACCCCCTTTCTAAGATTAGAATAAAAGGAACTCCATGTGTTACTAGTGAATTTTTAGCCATTAACATAAACCCTAGCACCTTATTTAAGCACTAATTATACACTTAATTTCTCCTCTTACATCTCCTTTCCTGAAATTCCATGTAATATATGGCATCTGCAGACACTAGAGGTCTTTCTCTTTTACACAATTATGGTGCAGTGGCTATGATTTTGATCATTTATCTAGTCATATGCCATAGTTCAGCTATAGAAGCGAGGAATTTTGATGTTAATGGTGGATTTAGTATCAAACTTATTCGCCGAAATTCTCTAAATTCACCACTTAACAATCATAATTATAAAATTTCTCGACGTCTTATAGAAGAAAGCACCCCACAATCAGAACTAAAGCGTGACAAGGAGGGCGGTGAGGGTGCACAACTTATGAAGCTCTCTCTTGGAACTCCATCCTATGAGATTTATGCAGTGGCGGATACAGGAAGTACGTTGTTGTGGACGCAATGTGAGCCATGTCCGACTTGCTACAAGCAGAAAAATCCCAAGTTCGACCCGAAGAAGTCCTCATCGTATGCCACCCTTCCATGTACTGCACACGAATGTAGTTATGCTAACGACACTGGCTACACCTCTTGCTCAAATGATGATCAAAAGGTTTGCAACTACAATTACACTTACATGGATGATTCCATAACGCAAGGGGTGATGTCGAAAGAGACGATCACGTTTGGATCCAGCTCTGGGAAGCCGGTTTCATTCAAAGACGTTGTGTTTGGCTGTGGACACAACAACACCGGGGAAACTTTCGCCGAAAATGAAATGGGAATAGTAGGGCTTGGAGCTGGGAATTTATCTATTATTTCTCAACTTGCTCCTGACGTTGGAGGCAAGAAATTCTCACATTGTCTCGTACCCTTCAATCCGGATCATCCCAATGATGCAAGCATCATGAGTTTTGGGAAGGGGAGTGAGGTTTCGGGTGAAGGTGTGGTTTCGACGCCTTTGATCACTAAAGCAGACAAAAACCAATATTTCGTCACCGTTGAAGGATTCAGCGTCGGAGAACAGTTTGTGCCATTTAACTCATCAGGGTCGGTTTCAAAAGGGAACATGTATCTTGACTCGGGAACACAAGTGACAATGCTGCCACAAGATTTTTACGGCAGATTGGTAGAACAAGTAAAGAAGGTGATGAATTCGTCGCTAAAACCAGTCGAAGTACACGATGAGTCTGGAACTGTGCTTTGCTACAACACCACGGAGAATCTCAAAGCACCATTATTGACGGTTCATTTTGACGGCGGTGCTAAATTGCAGTTGTCACCGGCACAAACTTTCTATCAAAACAAACAATATAAATTACACTGCTTTGGAACGCTTAACGCAAGTGATACAATAGATGAAGGAGTTGGCCTCTATGGAAGCTATGCTCAGTCAAATTTTTTGATTGGTTTTGATCTTGAAAAAATGTTGGTCTCCTTCAAGGCAGTTGATTGCAGAAAAACTAGCAGTACTAGTCCTAGCCCTAGTCCTATTCCTAATAGTGCTTTTGCTATTCATTTCTCTTATTTCTTCAACTACGTTTTCAGTTTTATTTTGATTGTAATTTTGTACTTGTAGGAAATTAACTAGCCGAAGGAGCTTGGGTATAAAAAAAATGAATCATTAAAATGTTTCGTGTATGAGGGGGAAGTGAACTTAGGATCTCGGATGTATGGATAAATTAATGTTCTTAATCACTTGAGTTTAAAACGTCATGTGTTATTTTGTATCCTTAACCATATTCTCTTACATATGCACTCTTGTGCTATTTTGTATCGTCATTCAGTTCCTTCTAAAGTTCAATTTCTATGCGACGTAGAACTAGGAGAGTAGACTTCTTGGTTGATGATGATCATGTAGATTTTTATCATGTGGTGGTGATGGCAGGAGACCCAGTAATATTCCAAGCCAGGAGCCAAGTATTTAACCATGTAAAAAGTAATTAACATGGATATTATTGTTACTGTGATATTAAGAAAAATTGATTACCAAAAAACGAACTAGAAACCCTAGAAATGACGTTCTTGCTCATGAAGGCTTTGACCAGAAAATCATGTGGCCTGAAAACCTCTCCCATGCAAATTTTCTGAAAACAAACATTGCTACTCTCTCTTAATAAACTCCATTTTTGCAGCACTTTTCTTCTTCTTGAATCTAAATCCCTCTTCTAATCTCTCTTATGGCAGCTGCAAACACTGCTACTTCATAAACTTATACGATTTTAATCACTTTTCTAATTTATCTATGCCATTCAGCTAAGGGGCTTTGGGCACAAAATTAAGGACAGAAATGAGTCTCTTTGAACACCAAGAGGGTGAAACAGTGCCCATTCTATACAGGCACCACGTACTGTGCCCAATGCAAGAAAAAAAAAAACAAAAAACATTAAAGGGCATGGGAACCAAGCGAAATGGGATCGACCTGACAACTTTTTGACAGAACACAAACACGAAAAACTTTTTGTATCTATAAAATTGATTTATAAACACAACTGCATGTGTCGTTTTCGTTTTTCTTTACTGTTCAGTGTTTCGGATTTACGATGGATCGTTTCCATCTGCCATGAAGGTTTGTTAGATTCTCAGCTTTTTCAATTGTTTTTCAGATTCTTATCTTCCTCTAGGTTGGTTTTTTGTGCTTGGTTTTATTTTTTTTATCTTTATCATAAGTGTTTATTTTTTCTACTGTATTAAAAGTCCTTCACGTGGCGCATAACGAAAAATTGTCCATACGCTCATCATCTAATCAACCGTACAAAGGTGTGGTGTGACTTCAGATAGGCAAATATAACACAATTTGAAAAGAAATGTCTGTTGAATATTAATACATTATAAATTTCATTTATTTTTAGAAATTGTGCCCGTTAAATATTAATAAATAATAAATCATTCCACTTTCTTACACATCACAAGAATATGTGGGCACAATTCAGAATTTGTGCCTTTATTGTAGTATAAAATGTAAGCACTCCTTAACTAATTTTTCTATGAAAGATTTCAAACAAGATTGCTCCATACACGTTTGAATTTGATCAAGTTCTGCATTATTGAGAATGAAACATGTGACGTCACGGAGTTAGGATTGGAACCGAATCTCCAGCATCACATTCGTTTATTGCTTCAAACATTACAACAACTTCTACATCGAATCCTCCAGCTCGACATCCACAACCACCTGTTAATGTCAGGCGCATATCTCGTTTTGTTGATAATCAGTGTTGGAAACACATGTTTGCCTTTTAGAGCATCTCCAAAAGAGATGTCAAAAGATAAATGTCAAATGTTAATTTGATGGCTGACGTGGCAATGTCAATTTTTTTTTTTTCAACCGATATGTTTTTTTGTTATAAATGATATTTGTAGAACCCATTTTAAAAAGAAATCAATTAAAATGCATTTTCAAGATCTATAATTAGTGCATTAATAGGATCCACACAATAAAATGATTAAAAAAAATTGACATTAAATTTTCTCATATGTCAATCCACATAAGATTAACATATCAGTTTGAGCTCGCTCCCACCTTCAAAATTAATTACATGGTATTCCATATAAGATTTGACATTTCATTTGGAGATGGTCTTAGATCGTCGGGGTCGGTTTCGAAAGGGAGCATGATTCTTGACTCTAGAACGTAGGTGACAATACTACAACAGGATTTCTATGGCCGATTGAGAGAGCAAGTAACGAAGGCAGTTGGTCTGAAACCGGAACATCTCAAGGGAGCTGACATTGACGGTGCATTTTGACCGTGGTGTTAAAGTGCAAATAACACCGGAACAAGCCTTCTTCTATACTGAAGATGTAGGACATAAGCTGTTGTGTTCTACGTTGATGAATGCCACCGAAGTTACAAGTGAGGACGTCAATGTTGCTACTTACGGAAGCAACACTCGGTCGAATTTCTGGGTCCGCAGCCATTTTTCATGATCTACACCCTTGTTTATTTTTGCCTCCATTAACTGATTCAATCTAACGACTACAAATAAACAAGGAGTGTGCATTTTCGATAAGGGATGATCAGAAATTACTTCCCTGAACGAATATGATACGAAAATAGAAATCAAAGAATTTAATATATAGAACAAACACATGATCTAGCATATAAACTTAGTCGAAACACCAGTAAAATCCGACAACACTATAAATATTGAGTTGTAAACTATGAAGACAACATGAGATAATTGTATTGGTTCTTTCAGAGATTTCGAACCACTACAATCGACAACAACAAAAGAGAAACTTATATTGTTTTACCTTAATTAAAAGAGTTTTTATTGGTTCTTTCATGGAGTTTGAACCCTACGACAATAATTGAGGACCATCACAAAATCTTTAGCAGAGGAGCCAACTGTTACCGGTATTTTTTTTGTTGTTGGTGCTGTTCGGCACCACAACTCTACTAGGGATTCTAGTTGCCATGTTGGAAGCACCGGCTGACCCCGACACAGTATCTCCACCTGCAAGAAAGGAAAAAATTAAAACTTGAAGCGTAAGTGGAATTGCTTCCACGCCCTATCGCTTCTTTTATTGAAAATGCATGCAATAAACAACAGTCAAAGTGTTCCAATGCGTTTTGTAGAAAAATGTTATGACACTTGACCCATAGCATCCATGTCAGGGAAAATGCTCTCTTTGCGTATGATAGGAAACAGAAGAGAGCTCCGGTTGCACTGTCAAACTATGTTTTGATAGATGGAACGCGAAAATGAATTTCTAGGTCTTCATGAGCAGCCATAGTAATGTCAAACAAGTTTGTATAACGTCAAAAACTCAAAATCTTCTCAGCTTTGCAGGAAGACAACAAAAATATACTCACCTCATTTTCACTGCTAAGTTCAAGTTTCATTGCAAGGTACTTCTGGATTGTTGATACGGGCATTTTACCATCCCTGCATAAGAAAAAGAAAGTCAATACAACTAAGTCCCAATATTTTTTTTCATTATCCATTACGAAACCAGAATAAACACGGAAAAAGCTTAGGCAACTTGAAAACAATTAAAAAATAGAAATGTTGCAAGATTTAATACTTGTGTCAACCAAAACCATTTTCTATCATCGATCGATGAAGATCCATCAAAATAATTTCTCAAAACTTCGTAAGTCTAAATCTTGAAACCAGTTAGTTGTTACACTTGCTCACTAACAGGAAGGTAGTCATGAAGATTGAAATTCTTCTAAATGCACAAATTGGAATGGATTTGGAAAAGCCTTAGGGAAAATATGTGGTTCAAATAGATATCTGGGAAGGGCAGTTGACTCAACACTGTTCTGTTTTCATTTCTGGTGTATAGCATTCTTACCAGATGATGCTATACTTAAATCACGTGACAAGTTTACAACGGCAAAAGAATAAGAAATATGTAATTTATAACCCTAAAAAAATACGGTAGACAAGACACACACAAAGCTGAACCCACATTTTGGTACTTGTTGCTCTATCCTATACATGCTTCAGATGATTAAATCGCTAAGATATGACAATGGATCAATGCAAAACGACATAGCCTAACTTCAAAGGAAGTAAAAGGATTACAGAAACTCACTTTATTTTCAAGCAACATGCTGATATCTGTGGCAATGAAATTTCTCCTTTCCTGAAGAAATTTACCATCAAAATCAGGGATCGGCATGAAAGAAATCAAAATTGGGCTCCCACAAAAAAATAAAAAATAAAAAACCATAACAATTTTATAACGAAAAGAACATCTCACCAGTCTTCAGACGCAACCAAGGAGAACCAAACAGGAACATTTCTATACTTAGCCCCACATGTATCTAGCATAGGTTGAGTTGAGACACTTGATTCCCCGGATGCAGCTACCCTGTTCTGATTAGCTGTGCGCACCCTTTTACGTTTCACTAGTCCTGATGCCCCTGTTCCGTTACTGTTATTTTTTCCTCTTGCCTTCTGGTCGGCCTCCTTTTTTTTGGTTTTGGGCGTATATGCATTCCTGATGCAGTCCAGAGCATTTGGCAATTCTCCTTCTGCCTTAATTTGAGACATATAAAGTTCACTATCAAGGGAATTGATTGGATCAGACTTGGCATGCAACCCTTGTGAATTTGGCTTCGAGGACTTGGTTCGGTTAGCAGCCTCTACGAGACAGTTTAAGGGCGTCCACAGATCAGCTTTCCCTTCTATTATTTCAACGTCATTGTTCATATATTTATTAGCAGTTCGCTCATATGAATGCTCAGGCGAATCCTGCATAATTGAATAAACATGCAAAAATATATTTCATAAACAGGTTTCAAATTTAATCAGGTCTCCCAAATTCATTTATACTACCAGACTACAAATTGCCTCAGACAATATGCCACATTGTAGGAATGTTGCCATGTTGTCCTCGAGAGGCTTTTTTTTCTTTCTATAATTTATCCCTCATTGGTCGGAACAATTGTAGTTATTACACAATGTAGGCCATGGATCACCATCTCATATCATCTACCTTAACTGGGCAGGTGTCTCATCATTCTATGGTGTTTTTAACTTCTTTTTTTTTATGTCTATTAAACAACAATGTCAAATCCACTCCAGCATTGCTATCATGTAAAGACGTTGTGGATATATCGATAAACAAAAATTAAAGGTACAATAAGTTAGGGGGACATGAAGCAAAACCCTAAAATAGTGTCTAAAGGCCGTTAGAAGCAGAGAATGGAAATGGGAAAGTGGGAAACGAGGACCCCAGCTCAAACCAACAACAAAAATCAATCTAGAGGATGAGAAATCAATTGAAACAATTCCTATAAGAAGCGAACATTTGGAAGCCCCAAGAGATCATGAAAAAAACTGCACCAATACACAGAGCCCAAACGACAAGAATCCCACCCAAAAACCCCAGTATGATCAACACCAAAGTTTGCTAAACAGCTACCTAGCTACCTTCACATATGAGAAACCCGAATCCGCATGGAAGACAGAATGGTGCAACAGTTAGATCAATCAACCAATAAATGCCAAGGCACCTAACAAGACCTTTGGTGTTATTGACGTGAAACAGATAGAGCCTGATCATTTTCGCTCAAGCTTGAGAGAGAATGTTGAAGAATAAAGAACTAAAACCAGCTAGAAAATCTTATCTCCTACCATAAAAAAATATTGGGTTTCCTTTTCTTTCTTTTTTTAATAGGGTTTCCTAGTTTGATTACGAATGTGTTTCCTAGTTTGATTACGAATGTGACCTGATTTCCGAAGTGAATAACTTGTGTTAGAGTCATGATGAATGTATCATATTTTCTAACTATTGTCTCAACATAAAGCATTGGACTTGTTTGGTTTTGCAATGAAACTAAACATAAACGCTATGATGATGCACAAATAATCAAAATCCTGCCCCCCTTTACCTGGCTCTTATTTCGTGCGAATTCATCAAGAGTACCAGTTGAGTTGGAGCTCATTGTATGATCTTCTGTAGAATCATCTCTCTTTGCAGCTTCTTCAGCAGAAAAACTGCATCCTCGTAAAACAGCACCCTTTCTTGACAGAGCTCTTGATCTCTTTCCAGTCAAACCTGACTGTAATGGAACTTTGGGGGTACTGACTACCAATGAAGATAATGATCTCTCCTTCCTTTTCACTGGCAATGAAGAAGGTGTAACATCAGGATCATTAGCTTCGGGCAAGTTAGCTTCTGGTGTATCAACTTTCTTTCCTTTAACGGGAAATATCTTGGCTATAATATCTTGCAAATTATGGTCTGGCCTGCAGATCATCAAATGACATCCTAAGCATGCGTGAGAACATTTCCACGTAAAGCTCCAGCGCACATTTATGACGTTGTGACTGGAAAATTAGTAAAACGAAAAAACTATTGACCTGTATAAAATCATATGACAGCGTGCAAGTAGGCACCCTAGTTACACAAATTGGTATCTAAGTAAAGCATTAATTAGGGGTAAAAAACCTGCCTTTATCTCAATCTGGAAAGTTTCAAATTGTTATGATGATTGACAAAGCATCAACTTTCTATTGCTCGACGATAATAAACAAGCATCGGTTTGATATCTGCCGTATGGTAGGTTGGGAAACAACGCAATGTGACTAACACTACCTCTGTATAGGAGTCCATTAATTTCATTTCTAAAAGTTGCTTTCCAAACTTTTCAGTAATTCCCTATTTAAGTATCGGAAGAACGAACAACACCATGCAGGTGAAACATCGTCAGCTCTGAATATAGGTACAATACCTGAGTTTTTCGACAGGTAAAATTCCGAGATCAATTTCACAGACGGGACAGCAGTCCCCTTCCTCATCCGAGAGCTTTTCGAAGATGCACTTCCTGCAAACTGGTTTCGAATTCCACATTTTACGAAATTAAGCATTGAATTATATGAATAGTCGAGAAAATTCTTCGAAAACAAAACCCTTTTCTTCAACTCTACGGAAATGCATGGCAATAGAAATAAATTTAACAAAAATTACAAGGAACAATACGATCATTTCGCAACGTCCTCAAGTGTTAATCGACAAAAAAAAAATAAAAAATCAAATTTCGGTTCCCAAATTGTGGGAAAAAATGAAAACTTGCAACAAAAAAATCAAATTGTGCAGATATGGAAAAACAAGAACAGACCGAGATCATAAAATTGGCAGAAAATGAAGAAACAATTAAGGGAAGAGGAGATTAAAACGGATACTCACACGTGTGGAGGCAGAGTGAAATGGTTGTAGCCTCCTTCAATAGCATATTACAAAGAGGGCACGTCATGCATGCCTCCAGCTTCTCCCTCTTAACTTTCACCACATGACCACCACCAACACCACCAGCCGCCATCTCTTCCTCCACCTCTTTAACCCTTATAATCTCCAAACCTCTGTGTCTATGTCCCCCTGCCTCTCCCCCTAAACCCCATTCAACGCCCGACCCGACAGAAACGCAAAGCCATAGGTTTTCGGATAATTAAGTGAGAAAATTAAGAAAAGTGTGGGGCTGTGTTTTGGGTTTTATCGGACGTGTCGGATGGTTGGTGGTGTCGGATCTGAGGGGAGTGAAGAAAGTGGCGGGTTTTCGAGGCGAAACTAAGAGATGAGTTGTGATTGATTGCGGGAAAATCACGTTGGGTTTGTTGGGATTTCAGGACAAAGTCGAGCTTCGATGAAGAAACATGAGCGAGAGTTCGGACAGAGTCTGTGTGCGTATGTGAGGGGAGAGAGAGAGAGAGAGAGAGAGAGAGAGAGAGAGAGAGAGAGAGAGATGTTAGAAAGGCAACGCCGTTAAGTTGTGTCTTGTGTTCTTGTAAACAAAAACCTTAAACCAAGTTCGAGTTTTTATACTCCGTGATTTTGGTTTTACCAACTCACTTGTATATATAAGAAACAGGGGTCTTCATATTTTTTTTTTTATAAAAATAGAGATTAATTATGGAGTGCACCCCACATCAAGCTTTAATAATTCGAACTGTTTTTTTTTTTAAGTTGCATTTTATAGATCATTCTTACAAAGTATTAACCAAATTGGAAATGTTTAAGACATCTAATTGAGTTCAAATAAATTAACGAATATTTTGTTATATACGAAATAATAAATTTTTATCTTGATAATTAAATAGGCAAATGGTTTCGAATTTAATTGAATTTTTGTAAAGATCATCTATAAAACGAGATTTACAAAATAAATAATTTAAATTGTTGAAGTTCGATATGGAATGTGCCCACACCTAATCTCCATTTTTTTGAAAAAAATGGAGATCCCTAATGCCTACACACACACGTTACACGTTGTGAGTATGCCCTGCCCCTAATAGTTTTAGGTTCATATATTTTCTTTAATTTATTGCTTCTTTCCTGTCGGGTTGTATTCTAGAATAAGGTGTTTTTTTTTTTTTTTGGAAATGATGGATTTAATACCTTTTTTAGTGGGATGCTTATCCAAACTATTAAGTTTTTTTCCATACAAGAAAGAGGCCTCTTCGTTGCGACAGTAATTCATGTGACATGTTTGATTTTCGGAATCGTTTAAGTTGGTAGCAGTGTAATAATTGTTTAATGTTGTGAATCGTTTTAAGTTGGCTGTGATGTAGTAATTATTTAATGTTGTAAATTATTTTAAAGTTTGTGGAACGATCATAATTGTTTAACTTTGTGAATTATTTTAAGTTGGCGATTGTAATAATTGTTTAGGTGCAAAAATTGATGTGTCATGAATCGTTTTAACTTTACAGTGTAAGAATATACTGTCAAGTTGGTGGGGGGTAATCATTGTTACGTAATTATAATATGAGAAGATTCGTAACATTTGTTGTTTTAGCTTAAATAAGTTAAAGTTATTTGAACACCAAAAAAGTGTTGCACTTGCTAACAAATTTTTTATAGCCTTATTATTACAAGAGATATTTCTACTCTAAACAACACTAGGAGAAAGGGAGGATTTGAACTAGAAATATAGTAGGTTGCAGAAGGAGATCCTAAACACAGGATATCTACTATTTTCTACTAACAAAATATTTAGAGTAATACTAGGCAGACCAAATTTACAAACTATGCAACGTGTCATTAATAGAAAATCAGGACATTAATCAACATTTAAATAATAGATTATCTTCTTAATATTACTCCAATATTAATATTAATATAGATAAATTCATATATAGAAAACAGAATCCACCTTTATTAGAGAGCGTATATTTTTTTGTCCGAATAGTCCTATTATTATCTCGATACACCTCATCACACATGTGCCCTCTTATTAGATTGAATGGGGGCCGAAGCCCAAAGATCAAAGAAGGGTATCGAGTGTGAAGAGCATATAAAGAAGCCCAAAGCATTAGAAGGTGATTAGCAGCCTAATTAAGGTCCTGTAATCTCTCTAATCAAGCTTGGAAGAGGGATGGTACCCTTAACTAAGTCAGTCTCCAAAAACACAAAATCCACATCCCTTCTCCATTTCAATCAACTCTTTAACCCTTCAATAAGATCAAAAAATTTCTACACATATCCTTTTTCATACACAATAAAAAATTATCTCTCTCCTCACGTGACACATCACAATATAAAATTTTATGAGAAATCAACTCATTTCATATGCATGGCCCAATAAGCACTATGTTAGTTTAGTATAGATTATCATACTGTTTGTAAGGAAAATTATATGAATATAAATAAAAAAGCAATTTCACTTCAATTTATTCCATCAACGGAAGATCGATGACGCATATTCATTAGAAATAAACTAAGTTCTTGACACACACAACCAAACAACAACAAAAAAGGACTAAGTTCCCTCTACTAATAATAATGTAAGAAGAGCACCGCAGTCGACAAAGTTGTAGACTTGTACTTGACGATACAGCAACCTTGGGCATTGCCATTCCCGTCGGTGTTAAGCACCTTAGCGTACATCCAAGTCTAACCCTCCGGTGCTGCACTGATCAACAATCCTCGTCGTTCCTCGAGCTCCAATCCCGGTGTTTGTCACCTACACATACATGCATACATACATTTAGATAAGATTTTGTATATACAGTTGCACTCAAGCGTAACCAATTAATATGTAAATATGTACTCTATGTATCTTTTGCAAGCAGCTTGTTAGGTAGGGCCAACAAATCCACAAAGGAAGAGATTTTTCAGTATGTCCGGAACATAGATACATACGTCATATGTTATTATATTAGAGAAACACATGAAAGTCACTCGTATAATAACCTATGATGTACATATTGCCCTGTATTCCAGACACATTAAAAATCTCTTCCCAAAGGGCAGCCCATATATGCTGCCTGCGCCATGCATAAGATTGATCCCCATGCACTGCCCGGCATGGTCAATACACAGATCATGGTCTGAACATTTCCCGGCCATTTTGTGAATCGATCATCAAGGAATCGTGGTTGAATTTAATTATAAGCGTTGGAAGCCATAAGGCTAAGATAAAAGCGCAAATAATCAAAATCCTGCCCCCGTTTACCTAGAGTTTATTTGGATAATCTTCTGTAGAATCATCTTTTTTGGCAGGGTCTTCGGCAGCAAAACTACATCCTCCTGACGAACTCTCCTTCCCTTTCACGGGCAATGAAGAAGGTGGAACATCAGGATCGTTAGCTTTAGGGTCCTTATTAACTTCTGGTGCATCGATTGTCTTTTCTTTAGCAGGAAATATCGTGGCTATAATATGTTGCAAATTAAAGTCTGGCCTGCAGATCATGTAAATGACATCCTAATTAAGCATGTGTAAGAACATTTCAATGGAAGGCTCCCGTGCACATTTACAACATTATGATCGGAAAACTAGTACCAAAAAAAAAAAAAAAAACTACGCACTTGCGTAAAATCGTATGACAACGATGCAAGTAGGAACCATGGTATTTTGTTAACATTTTCTATGCAAAACACCAGTTACGTCATGATTTTTTTCTAAAACCATTTTTCCAAATCTATTTTCTTTCCCTGTTGCTATTGGATAATAAACAAGCATCGACTTATTATCTGCCCTATGGTAGGTTGGGAAGAAAGGCAATGTGACTACCACTAATTATATTTCACAGGTTAATTACTTTCGAAAGATTTTGATAAGTCCCTGTTAACGAACCAAGGAACCAACGACAAGATGCATTTACCGTTAGAATACAGGTACATTACCTGAGTGTTGTCAAAGGCAAATTGCCGAGATGAGTATCGCAAACGGGACATCGGTCATACTCCTCTTCCGACAGTTTTTGGAAGATACACTTCCTGCAAACTGTTTTCAAATCCACATTTTACAAAATTCAGCATTGAATTACGAAAATATTCTAGGAAAACAAAACCCTTTTCTTAAAAAATTACAAGGAATGATACGAATTTTGGCAACGTTCCCGTGTTAGTCAACAAAGACAAAAGAATCACACATGTCATTTTTCAATTAAGGGAATAGAAGATTAAAAGAAACTCACACGTATGGAGGCAAAGTGAAATGGTTGTAGCCTCCTCCGACACCTTATTACAAAGACCGCACTTCAAACATGCCTCGATTGTCTCCCTCTTCACTTTCACCACCTGACTACCACCAGCAGCCGCCATCTCTTCCTCCTCTCCTTCTTAATCCTTATTATCTTAGAAAGACAATGCTTCTTTGTTGTGTCTTTGTGCTTGCAACAAAAACCTTAGACCGAGTTCGAGTATTTATAACCTTGGTTTTGATTTACCAACTCTGTAACATACACTTGACATGTGGTGAGTATTAGTAAGCCCTGCACTTAATAGGTCGAGGTTCATATATTTCATTTTTGTTTAATGCTCTTTCCTTTTGGGTAAGGTTATTTTGGAAAAATGATGGATTTCTTACCAATTTGGGTGCATGCTTATCTAAAATATGATTTTATTTCCATAAAAGAAAGTGATCCCATTCGTCGTGACAATAATATATATCTTGTGACATCTTTATTTTTTGAATTTTATGTTAGTGCCGTTATAATAATTGTTTAGCGTTATGAAGGGTTTAATGTTTTGAAGGGTTTTTGGTGGCATACTTATCCAAAGAATGATTTTATTTCCTAAAAAGAAAGTGACCTCATTCGTTGTGACAAAATACCATTTGACATGTTGATTTGTGAATTGTTTTAAGTTGGTTTTGTTATAAAAATTGTTTATCGCTGTGAATTGTTTGAAGTTGGTGGCATTGTATTAATTGTTTAATGTTGTGAATCACTTTAAGTTGGCAGCGCTTTAACTAGTTAAGTTGTGAATCATTTTAAGTTGGCGGTGCTTTAATTAATTAAGTTGTGAATCTTTTTAAGTTGTGACACCGTCATCATTATTTAACATTATGAATCAATATAAATTGGCTGCGCTGTTATAATTGTTTAACATTGTGAAACGTTCTAAGTTGGTGACATTGTATTAATTGTTTAACATTGTGAGTCATTTTAAAAAGACGATGTTGTAATAATTGTTTAACGTTATGGATCGTTTTAGATTTTTATAGCGCTGTAATTCTAATCAAACTTGAAAGAACGATAGTAATTGGAAAATAAACTATTAGTGAAGCCTTAACTAAGTCAGTCTTCACAAGCACAAAATTGACAGCCCTCCTTTCGATTCATTAGTTAACTCTCCAAGAAGATCATAGAATCTCTACATATGTCTCTTTTCACGCATGATAAGTGTTACACCCCACACTGATTTTAAAAATAGTTGAGTTTTTATTTTTAAAAAATGGTTTTTGAATCTTAATTAGGGACCTGGCTTCGCTACCCTTTCAGTTTCAATACATTCTCATCATTTCTTATTTGTGCGGTTATGGTTAAATCATATTAACATTTAATTTTTTTTTTTTTGTCTTAATATTTTTATAAAAAAATCAATATAAAATATTGACCTCATTTAACCGTGACCGCACAAAATAAGAATGGATGAGAGTACATGAGGCCGGAGAAGTCGGGTCCCTTAATTAGTGAGTCCAAGGGGCTCACCCCCTAATTTGTCCCCCGGCTCCCTTCTCCTTTTCTTTTTTTTTTTTCTAATTTTTAGAACTCTTTCTCTTCCCCGTCACTTCTGTGCACCCCCTCTGCAACTCTCTCCCTCTCGGTGCTCCTCTTCGACAAGAACACACACACCCATACATACAAACGCACGTAGGCCACCAACCCTCTCTCTGTGCTCCTTCACCCTTCGGAGAGCCTCTCCCGTACCTCTCGTTCCTCATCTCCCTCTGCGAGTAAAGGACCGAGACCACCCATCGATTTCTCCGGCGAGTTCGTCGTCCTTCAGTTTTGGGTAAGCCTCAAAACACTCCAAATGCTTCTCTTTTCCTCCCTACAGTTCTTTTCTGACCACGTTGTTGTGTTTTGGACGTCAACATACGAAGAAACACCTCGGAGGACTATATTCCCAGTTTTCCGGCTGGGTGCCAGGACTTGCAGACATTTTACGATCATATTCCGGCCACAATTGGCCACGAGGAAGGTATATTTCGATCCCTTACTTTCCGGGCTTCAATTTGGTATTTTTGAGTTGCATGATTTGGTTGAGTTTTGAGCTCCACCGGAGCTCGGGAATTCTCCGGCCGATTTCCGGCCTTCTTCTTCCTAGGGTCCGGTGACCCACAAACCTTTGAACCCAAAACCCTTTCTACACCAGCCCAAACCTTGGGCCTTTGTGACCCAAGCCCTTAACCTTTTAGCCCCAAAACCCTTAGCCTATGTATATGATTTTGGGCCTGACAGGCCTTTAGCTTAGGCCGGCCCGTTTCCCCCAACCCATATCCTTTCAAGTCTAGGCCTTGGGCCGGATTACCCAAGCCCAACCCAATTATTTTTATTTATTTGTTTTTCCTTTTATAGAAGAGAGTTTTAACGAAAAGTCCACGGTCCTATTCATTTTAACGAAAAATCACATTTTTACACTAAAAGTCGATCCTGGTACTATTCACTTTACCCTTTATTTTGTCCTTATCGTTAAAACTCAAAGTTTTCAAGCTATTTTCATTAGTTTTCCTTTTATAAAACCCAAAGGCTTTGAGCCATTTCTGTTAGGGTCTTAAGCCCGTTAGCCACTAAACCCTTTAAACCTTTTAAACCCTAAACCCTAGCTGGCCAAACCATTTATGTGGAATATTCTGTTAGGGAATATTTCGTCAAGGAATATTCTTTAGAATATTCTATTGACTTTTACAAAATTTATCCAAGATCCTTCTTAAGGTAATTCGACGTCTTAAATCTATTTCCGACTTCCGTTTTTTTTTCCAAATTCAATTGTTATGCTATAGTTTTATTAATTGCACCCTTTCTGTGCTTAGGGACAATTATTTGTGATGATTCCGTGCTTATTAGTTTGCGTGACTCTTCGGCAGCTAATATCTGTGAGTGGACCTCTTCTAAAAATGCATGTTTTAATAGTAGAGACGCATACATGAAAAACATGATTTATTGAATACGTTTTGTGAATGTTTTATGAGAAATTGATTATCATGCTATACTGAGCTTATTTTGAAATACCATATTTTCTATCGAACCCATGTTCTTTGTAGAATATCTTATGGATGACGTGTAACATCCCGTCCCAAATTTCATTTTAACGTATGTTTGAATTTACAATTTTACCCTCTAGTTTGTTATTCTACGTGTAGTTTTGTGTTGTGTGGTGTAGTAGGACCACACACACACTCATACACCTCGTCTCACTCCCCCGGGATTCCCTCATTTCCTGTCTCTTCTCTGTCTCTTCTCTCTCTCTTTCACTCTCCCCGAGTTCTTCTTCTTCTTCCTTCTGCAAACATACGGTTATACACACAAACACACTCAAATCTTCACCAATCAAGAAACCAAGACCACCCTCGTGCTCGTGAGGCTGAGAAGAGTTCAGAGGTGCCATTTTCAGGTAAGGATATAGTTGTTTTCACGTCGATATCGCCTTGGCCGATTTGAACACTGTTCATGCAAATTTAATTTACTTAGTTTTTGGACATTTGAAGCTTGTAGATGTGTTTGTGAGGTCCCAAGGAACCTCGGAGTGTATCGTTGGACGAGTTTGGACGTCGGGATCGTCCTGTTCAAAGTTGGCCGAGTTTTGAGCTTGAAGACAGGTATGATCGTGTGATTTTTGGGCCTTAAAACTAGTCTATCGTGATTCTACTAGTCCTAAGCTTCATTTTGGTTCAAAAATCATGAAATTTGGTTGAGAAACGAGTGAGAAAACAAAGTTTGAAAAATATCCAGTTTTCCGGCGTCGTCGTCGGCGCCGGAGGCTCGCCGGAGAAGAAAGGGGAATATTTCGTTAAGTCTAACGGAATATTCCTAACGGCAGTGACGGCGTCAGTTAAGTTTAACGGAATATTCCGTCAGTTTAACGGAATATTCCTGACGGCGTCAGTTGATGCCGTCAGTGTGCATGGCACGTGGCCGCGCGTGGGGGCGCGTAGGTCCGTGCCTTGGCCGGCGCGTGGGGGCGCGTGCGGGGTCCAAAAATTATTCTAAAAATATGGGTGTGATCCTGAGGTTGTGTAGATCACGTTGGTATATTCATTTGTCCAATTTGAGCAATGTATGAGAAGTTATTACGAGAAGTTGGTTAGGTGCTTTTAAATTAACGTTTTCGTAGCTTTTTCGCGTATAGGTGATTCGTTTTCCGAGGACGAGTGTTCACACTCGAGGCAGGGGGGCTACGACCCTTCTAATTATCAGTGAGTGGGCTTTTGTTTTCCGTATATACCTATATACATTTATATTCCCAGAAATTAAATAGAAAAGGTTAATTGTTTTATGCCATGCATCATATGAATGACGTTTACGCATCATCACATGCATTGGTAGTGGCATACATTTATATATGTGTATTGGTGCTGTGGACGCACAGGTAAGTGCCAGGTAAGTGGTATTCATGTTTGTATTTCTGTAGTAGTTTGAGATGCTTAGAGAGCTCATAATCTGCACCCCCGGTGTTAGTGCTCCCGCCCAGAGAGGGGCAGAGTCCTTCACGTGATGTTCACCCGCACCACAGTCTCGCCTTGGATCCAAGTTAGGTGCAAGCCTTGTCGTGCAGACCACATTAGGTGGTTCCGACTCGTAGGTGACCCGCGATTATTCGCACAGTCTTCACGTGATCGTAGCACTAGAGCGTATATATTACACCCAGTCCTGTCGTACAGACCACGTTAGGTGGTTCCGACTCGTGTGCAGATTCAGATATTGAGTTGAGATTGGAGCTCTATATGCAGCGGTACATGTCACGTTAGGTGACTCCCGGCTGCCAGATTATATGTTATTGATGTGAATTATGCTTGAGCATTTACATTTGATTATGAGATTCTGTTGTAGCATATTCTCGAGCATGAATGGCATATTGTGGAGCATGAATGGCATATTGTGGAGCATGATTGGCATACCTATACATACGTATATATGTTCCTTTTCTGGGAAGTATACAGGTTTTACGGCGAGGGGTTAGAATATATTTTGCTAAAGAGTTTTCAAAGAGCTTTGTTTTTGCCCACTCACGCTTTTGTTTTTGCGCCCCTCCAGGTTTTAGTGGTCTAGCAAGTTCGGTGGTTTATCCCAGAGGGCGTCCCGGCATTTCTGACAGACATTCACCATTGTAGGGTCACCTTCGGGTGTAATTATGTCGCATTTTCCTTTTTGACTGCTGTAGACTTGCTCTGAAATTGTGTCTCACATACACTAGTACTTTGTATGCTAGTAGGTTTTTAATTATTAGTACTTTTATATTACTATCTTCTTAGCTTCCGCACGCGCACATGGCTACGTCACCTTCGAGTGACGGCCAGCACGCCCTGATCCCGGTCGGGGTGTGTCATGACGATATACTATTTAGAACTTGTTTTTATAACACTTCTTTATAGTATAAATGATGGATGATTTTATACTATGAAGATGATTTTGAGATATATGTACCTATGTTTTGAAAGATTATTTTTAGTGGTTTTGTGCATACCTAGTGGTCATTATATGCCTGTTCGGAAATTGATACGGATATGCTTGTTTGGCAATTGATACTGATATGCCTGTTTGGCAAATGATATACATGCCTGTTTGGCATATGATATTGATATGCATGTTTGGCAAATGATACTGATATGTCTTTGTGGCAAGTCATAGATATGCCTGCTTGGAAAATGAAGGGTGATGACACTGTTACTGATAATGATACCAGTTAGCACACTATATACAAGATATGATTTATGAAAAGTTTTATGACATGCTAGGGTTTTCGGAAAAACTTATTACATATTATATTATTGTTTTCATAAAACTTTGGGGGTTAATATGTTGATAACTATTTCTATTATATGTATATAAACTCTGGTCCACTTATGTTTGTTTTGCGCCCCTTTCAGGACTTAGAATCGAGACGTACAATTCTAGCGTCAAGGCACTTCCGCATCGGCATCTTCGAGTTCTCTCGGCGTAGGACCCATTCTTTTATTCATTCATTTTTATATTATTTTCTTTAGTGTTCTAGTTAGTTGTATGATCTGAACATGATTCTCATTTGCATAATATTTGTAATTAAATTTCTATTATCTTATTAGTAGTTTTAATTCTCATGCATTCTAAATGGCTTGCGTCATCTTCGGGTGTCAGCCAGCACGTACCCTGGTGTCCGAAGAAAATCAAGATCGGAACGTGTCAATAAGTATCTATATCTCTCCTCATGTGACACATTACATAAGAAATGAGACGATTACCTGTGAAATCAACTCGTTTCAAATACATTTTGCCCGATAAGCTCTTAAAGTAATATTGCCACTATGTGCAGGACATTGTGAATGGAATATATTATTAAGTAGTTTACAACTTTACATTCTCCAATCTCAAATACGAAACCAAGAACTCATATATACCAAGCTAGCTAATGTAACAACTTTACATTCCTTAAAAGAGGAAGCACCCTAAATTAGCTAATGGCGCAACTTTTCACGATGATCATATTTATTCATAAGGTTGAAGTAGTTTACAATCAGTATTAATACTTCTCGTTGTTATATCTTCAAGATGCATGTAACTTCACTTTGCAGGATAGTTATTTGAGATATTTAAATTATCATTGCAGCTTTTCTTTTTGTTTGGTGTGCCAGAATATGGGTGTTTCTTAATCCTTGAGGTGAGATAAGTGATGAATTGTATTGGTGGATAAAACTTTTGTCTTTAACACATTGAGCTTATGATTCAATTATTCACTGCGTTTAAACATGTTAAACCATAAACCGAACCAAATCAAACCGCAATATTAGTGAACCACTTACATCATTTTTAAGCTTTTACGGTTCAATTGTGATATGAAATTTAGTAAAACCAAAGTGTGCGTTTTGGTTTGTGATTTAGAACCAAGACTGAACCAACCCAAGCTGTGCTCAACCCTACTATATATATTACTACATAAAATATTATTAAATAATTAAAAAGAGCATGTGTAAAGTAAAATGGAATACGAGAATACCACAACCCGTAGTTTTATTTTGTCCGAATAGTATTATTGTCAGCCAAAAGCGCATCCTCACTTTTTTGCCCTCTTAATTGAGATCGAATAAGGGCCGAAGACCGAAGACCGAAGACCGAAGACCGAAGAAGGTCATCCTGTGAGAAGTGCAAGGAAGAAACCCAAAGTGGATAACTGTAGAAGGTGATTAGTAGCCCTGCACTTTATAAAGATATGGCCCACACGAGAGAGCCTGCCTGCCTACGCCTTCCAAGTCCAATTAAGGTCCAAGAATCTCTAATCAAGCTTGAAAGAGGGATTGTAACCGGTAAAGAAAGGATTAGAGGAGCCCTTAAGTTTGTCTCCACAAGCACAAATCCAATCCCCTCCCCAATTCAAGCAACTCTTTAATCTCCAGGAAGATTAGAGAATAGTCATATACTTGTTTCTCTTTTCATGGAACAAGTATCTATTTCTCCTATTACGTGAGACATCACGTAAGAAGATAATCGATTATATATGGGGAATCAACTTGTTTGATATACTTTGTAGCCCAAAAATCCCTTAAAATAATATTATCACTATATGGAGGATATTGTAAATGGAAAATCATTTTTATAGGCAGTCTACATGCTCCCAGTCCCATCTCAAGTATATAACAAAAACACATATACCATGACTTAATTTGTTCATAAAGTTGAAGATATATAGTTTATGGTCAATATTAGTAATTTTTTTGAAGCAATTTAAGGTGAAGTTTATTCATCAGTAATAACTAAGTGATTCCCTTGCTAATAATGTAAGTAGCTAGAGAGCGATGCTAAACTTCAAGTTAATTTGGGGGTTTGGGATTAGAGACTCTAGTCAATCGCCACAGTTGACAAAGTCGTAGGTGACGAAAAGGCGGCCTTGGGCATTGCCATTTTCGTTGGTGTTGCACTGATCAATTTGGTTAAACACATTCGTGTCCATGTGTAAGCCTCCTGTGCTGCACTCAACAAATTTGCCGTTGCTTGAGCTTCAGTCTTGGTGTCTGTCACCTGCACATGCAAACATACATCATTTTGCATAAGATTATTTGTGTATACCAGCGCCCTACGTATCTTAAGACATCTTCCGCATGCAGCTTGTCCAGTAAGGCCAACAGGTCCACAAAAGGCAGCCCATCCATATCTGCTGCGCCATGCATGTGATTGACCGGCGTCAAATGCTGAGCAGTAGGCATTTACAGCCTGCAAATCGTAATTGTTTTGCTGTGGATTGTAGGGCAAACTTGTCGCTGTAACACCCGTCGCACTTTGTCCCCATGCACTGCCCGCCATGGCCAACACACAGATCGTGATCCGAACTAACGACACAAAGCACGGTGTCGGTGTGGTGTTCTTCCCGGCCCTTTTTTGATTAATTATTTGTAATTTCTCCTCTGCAGCTAGGGCTAATAATGAATTAACTAATATTGTTTATAGTACTTGACAGCTTGGTATACGGACCAATATGGATGTGTGAAATTACCAATCTAGCCTTGGATAGGTTGGAATTGTATCATCAAAATTGTACACGAATTTGAAGATAAATTAAGATAAAATAAGATACGAAGATACGAAGTCTTTTCCATCTTGAATGTTTGACTAATTACATTAAGACACACGAATAAAAGTATGAAATATAAATTAGAATTGTCCTCCCAAAGTCTTAGTTTCATTGGTGGCGGTCTTTGTTGGGAGAAAATTAATGAGTTCGCAGTTTAAACGTACCTTATCATTCAAAGTGCTTGATCTAGAAGCAGGAAGGATGCATATATAGCATAAGTCCATTTGGAATTGTCAAGATTTCATTTCAGAAATGTCAACCGCACACTATTAACCAAACTAATATTGTCTTTCAACTTGCATTTTACCATCTACATAATAAGATAGTAATGTAATTTTTATCGCAAGACATTAGTGACACAAGTATATCATTCAGTCTCCCGTTCTCGTGTGAAACTCATTATTCAATAGGAATAATACATTTTTGTCTGGCTTTACTTTAAGATGACAAACATCAACGCCAAATATCGGATGATAGATATATATGCTTGTATTGTACGTAACATTATGATGTTTAGGTATTTGGGTTCTTGGATCCATCTTATCTCATCCAAGAATCGGTCAAATTAACAAAACAAGAAAATGCATGGTTTATTTACTTTTAATTATTTCCTTCTTTTTTTTTTTTTTTTCTTTTCTTTGTTGAACTGGAAATTTCCATAAAACAGGGAAATCCACCAAAGGTGAGTACGAAGGAAAGTCCCCACAGAGGACTAACACAGATTAAAAAAAGCAAAGTAGAGCAACAAACTTGAAACAAGCAAACAGAAAAAGGAGAAAAGACGCTGCTTAAGTCCTTAATATTCTCCATTGATTGTATTTTTAGTTTATTGCTCAAGTCCTTAATTTTCTCCATTGATTGTATTCTTGACTTTCATGGTTCCTTTCTTCTTCTTTTTTCCGAAGCCTGAGGTATCCCACTTTAAGAACGGTATAGGACTAATTTCCAATGGACTCCAGAAAAGCTAAGGACATTTCAGCTCATATCTGGCCTTAGTCAAATGACAAACGTTATTTCAAAGCTTTCAACTAAAGAATCACTCATGTTTTTGCCAGCTTCATTTCTCAAACCCAAAACTAGGAAGCAAATCTAATTTTGAAATCTACCGTATTTTTGCTGGACCACTTGCCATGGTTGGTTCCTTTGAAATTCACTGAATGAGAAGGAAATGTTCCCGTTTTAAATTATGTAACATTCATTCTTAATTTAGGAAGCCCCTACATAGCTAATGGTGCAGTTATACATTTATCATAAGATTGAAGTGCTTTATACAATCTATATAATATAGGGGTGTGCTTACTTCTTACACATTCGTTGTTAATTTCTATCTGTTGATCTTCTTTATTTCATCCAATCCGACAGTCGAAAATTAGAAGGGTGTGTGAGAAGTAAAAATGGGTATGTGGATATCACACCTCTATAATATAATACTTCTTGTTATAATTCAAGAAGCAATTCCACTTCAATTTATTCCATGGTGAAGCTTATTTATTAGTAATACATAGTTAAGTTCCCTACCAATACTGGGAGTAGAGAACTATATAGTTATTGAAAAAAATAGGGTTATAGGCCTTAGTCGCCGCAGTCGACAAAGTTGTAGTTGACGATAAGGTGGCCTTGTGCGTAACCATTGCCGTCGGTGTCAATTTGGTTAAAAACATTCACGTCCAAGTCCAACCCTCCGTTGCTGCACTGATCAACAATTCTCACCGTTGCTTGAGCTCCAGTCCGAGTGTTTGTCACCTGCAGATACATAAATTCATTAAATTAAATATTCGCACAAGCACAGTTTGCATAAGAACGTTCCATCGCTAATCAGCTAGTATGTTAATACGCACCGAGAGGCACCTTCCGCATGCGGCTTGCCCAGTAGGGCCAGCAGGTCCGCAAAAGGCAGTCCATCCATATTTGCTGCGCCATTCGAGGGATTTATCGGCATCCCATGTTGAGCAGTAGGCACTTACTGCCCGCAAGTCGTAATTGTTTTGCTGTGGATTGTAGAGGTGGTATGTGGCTCTCACATTCGTCGCACTTTGTCCCCATGCACTGCCGACCAAACCACAGATCATGATCGAAACAAACAGCACAGAGCTTGCTGTGATCTTCCCGGCCATGTTGTGATTTGTAATTTTCTTAATTAAGCAGGCAATAATCTGCAATATCTCTGTTGTTCTTGGAAGGCTTTGGTACACAATGTATTAGGGTGGTTGAATTTATAGGCTGGAGGTTTGGTGTTGCAATTACTGACCTAACCTTTTGGAAGTTGGAATTGTATATATGGCGTATGCAAATTGCCTACCACGATCGACCGACTCAAACATTGACTGACATATGTAGTAGACGTGTAGTGAGAGGAGATATTCTAAAGTCCAATTACCGGAACACGCATCTCTACAGGTCAAGAGATAAAAATCACCATGTACTTCACCTACGATTTACTTCCTTCTGGTCGCATCCCTTGTGACATCCCACATCGTTCAGGGGAGCGATCCTTAAATGTACATTCTCATCCCTACCTAGCACGAGGTCTTTTGGGAGCTCACTGACTTCAGGTTCCATGGGAACTCCGAAGTTAAGCGAGTAGCGCATAAGAGCATTCCCAGGATGGATGACCCATCGGGAAGTTCTCGTGTGAGTTCCCAGAAACAAAACCGTGAGGGCGTGGTCGGGGCCCAAAGCGGACAATATCGTGCTACGGTGGTGGAGCGGGCTCGGGAAGTGGTCCTGCCCGGACCGGGATGTGACAAATTGGTATCAGAGCCTAACCCTGGCCGTGGTGTGCCGACGAGGACGTCGGGCCCCTAAGGGGGGTGGATTGTGATATCCCACATCGCCCAGGGGAGCGATCCTTAAATGTACATTCTCATCCCTACCTAGCACGAGGCCTTTTGGGAGCTCACTGACTTCAGGTTCCATGGGAACTCCGAAGTTAAGCGAGTAGCGCACGAGAGCATTCCCAGGATGGGTGACCCATCGGGAAGTTCTCGTGTGAGTTCCCAGAAACAAAACCGTGAGGGCATGGTCGGGGCCCAAAGCGGACAATATCGTGCTACGGTGGTGGAGTGGGCCCGGGAAGTGGTCCCGCCCGAACCGGGATGTGACATCCCTTCTCTCGGGGCCCAAAGCGGACAATTTCGTGCTACGGTGGTGGAGTGGGCCCGGGAAGTGGTCCCGCCCGGACCGGGATGTGACATCCCTTCTCTCGCACTTAACCCGTTTCGGGTTCCCTACACAAGAATCTCTCCAATGAGAGAGAGAGGTGTCAACATTGAGAAACTAATTAACTTGTTCACAAAATAAAAAAGTATGGAAAAATAGATTATTAAAACGAAAATTTAACGAAAAATCTACATTACTGTTCACTTTAACGAAAAATTATATTTTTACACTAAAAATTCAATTCTGGTACTATTCACTTTACCCTTTATTTTGTCCTTATCATTAAAACTCAAAGTTTTCAAGCATTTTTCATTAGTTTTTCTTTATTAAAATGATTTAATAACCCATATCTTAATTTGATCATTTACATTATTCACTTAAGTATATTAATTATAATATTCTAGGTAATAAAATACAAGCGTTAGGAGAGGACTTACACTCGCGATTTTTCAACCTATAATAAATAAAATTAGGCAGATCAACAAAGAAAACCGAGCCAAGAGAAGAGCCACGGCACCTAAATTGAAGTCTAAGTTTATACCAGACTAAATCAAATGCCCGAGAACATTGAACTTGTGTAGAATTAATAATGTTTAGGAGCTATCCGGTACTTGGATCTGTCGAACGGTACATGTACTATCTAGACATTGATCACGGCAAAAATTAAGGTAGTAGACGACTTTGAAGATAAGGTAGGCTTTTCATCAGTTGAAAGTTCTACAGAGACAAACACAAACAAAAGTGTGTCTGTACATATAGACAAGCTTATATGTCAATAATATATATGCATGACATGTTACCACATAGACAGATCAATAAAAATTAGACGTTTTCATTTAGACGCTTTGTTTTTTAATTTCTTATATGAAACTTTTATTCTTTTTAAGAATTTAACTAAATATTTTTCCTACAATTTTTGTGATTAATTTTATTCTATTTTATTAGAAGTTTAAAAACGATATCATCTACTAAGGGGGAGGGGGATGAGCTTAGTCTCACAATGGTCTACCAATAATGTGGTTCAAATTCATCTTGGCAAGAATCGAACCTAAGACCTCTCATTTTCAAGTGAAGAAGAATATCACTAAACCGTAGTACTAAGTGGCAATATTGAATTATTACTTAAATATTGATTAACGTATTTCCTATTAGTGACAAATAATTTAGTTTACAAACTTAGTTTAAAAATTTGGCCTCCTATGATTATCCTAAAAGATTTTGCAAAAGGTGAACGCTCTCATTTTAATTGGTTTTCGAAACTATGTAAAAACTATTACAAATCCATTTTCGAGGAAATTTCATTGCACCACGAGCTACCTTAAATTTATAGGAAAACTAATGAAAATAACTTGAAAACTTTGAGTTTTAACGATAAGGATAAAATAATGGGTAAAGTGAATAGTACCATGATTGACTTTTTAGTGTAAAAATGTAGTTTTTCGTTAAAGTAAACAGTATAGCGAGCTTTTCGTTAAAACTCTATAAATTTATTTGGGCACTCTGGAGATGTGCTTGACGACGAATCTCAATTCGAAGTTTCTAACTATGTTCTGACCCAATTAGTAATATTTTAAATTCGTTTAAATTAAAAACCTATTGCCGCACCATAAGCTTCCTAAACTTCAGGTTCAACTTTCCGGAGATATTTAGTTTTGTATAATGTTCTTTGGGTCTTGAATTTGTTGGCCCGTAAAATTAAATTGATAAGGCCCAAAACTACAAAGAATAGACCGAATTAAAATGAAACCGAGTACGTGTGATTTGGTTCAATTTTCTTTTAAATTTTTTATTTTTAGAACAGTTCTCTGTGCCAGGATGTGAAGATAAAAGATAATATGACAAATAGTCCAATTACTTATAAGTATATGCAAAGTTCTTTCTTTCTTTGATGTGAATACTCTCAACATGCATCTTTAGGTGTGCTGAATTTTGACGTTTAATATGTGGACAATACAAATCTAGTAACGTAAAACACGTGTGATAGTTAGAATTCACACGTTGAACAACCTGCTCTAATATCATGAAGAAAGTTGAACTTCTATCATAAAATTACTGGCAATACGAGAAATGACACAATCTCTTATAAACTTTTGAATGTTTTTCTTTTCTTCAATGTAAGACTTTTTTTATCTGTGCGCGTTTCTATCTGATCAGGATTTTGGGGTCAAAAAACTTATCATGAGATGTGTGCTATTTATATTTTCCAGTCCAATTTTCTCTTCTTCATCCACTAGCCGCATTTTTTGACCAGATGGCACACAATAGTGCCCATGTGGACCCTCCACCACCTTTATATAAAACTCTCTGTCTCTCTCTCTCTCTCATATATGAGCAAACGCGAAGCAGATTAACCAGAAAAACAAAGGGCTAAGTCTTTCTTGACTTTTGGCCTTGATTACGTACATTTGGTATGGAAAAACAAGAATCCGCACGACTTGCTTTAATTCTAGACAGAGTCATATTCCACAAAAGCAGTCAGGCTCTTCCAACACTACAGTAATTTAACATCAACCATACATTCCCACTATAAATTAATTAGCACTTGGCTAATATTGCAGACCATATCATCCCTTGTAAAACAGATACAAATTCCTGATAAAAATGGGGAAGTTAACAATTAGGGCATCCGCATCATGCACGGTGGTGCTGCTGTTGGTTTGTGTTATTATGATGGGCTGTGCCAGCGCCCAAAGTGCGAGTAACGTTAGATCGACGTACCATATCTACAATCCAGAGAAGATAGGATGGAACTTGAACACAGCAGGTGCTTATTGCGCCACTTGGGATGCTAATAAGCCTTTGGAATGGCGTCGGAAGTTTGGATGGACTGCTTTTTGCGGCCCCGTCGGGCCTCGGGGCCAAGCATCTTGTGGCAAGTGCTTAAGGGTACGTCCATACTTTTTTTTTTTTGTGATATAATTGATGATAATCTACGTGGGATATGAGATAAATATCGTTATACAAATCAAACGTTTGATCTTCCATCTCTGAGTGAATAAGAATATTACAAGACTGTAATGATAATGACACATTATAATGTAATTAACTAAGTTTTTTCTTTTATTTTTTGCAACAAAGGCATGCGCACAATTAGAGTTTACTGGCACTACAAGAAAACAAGTTTATGTGACTACAAACATTTGTCACGTAATGTGAAAATTCGTCACATTTAATTATATGTTACGAATTTTAGCATCATTGTTCGTGTCATTTATGCCATACAGCACGTCTGGAAAAGTGGGCATCACAAACAATATTACTACCTGATCCATGTTTTTTTTAAGTGTGGAAATGATTAAAATCATTTGTTTGGTTACACTGCAGGTGACAAACGTGAGGACAGGAGCTCAGGCAAAGGTGAGAATTGTTGATCAGTGCAGTAATGGAGGCCTAGATTTGGACGAGGGTGTGTTTAAACGACTGGACACTGATGGGAAAGGCTATGCCCAAGGCCACCTTATGGTGAACTACAAGTTTGTCAATTGTGGCGATTAAACCATACACTAGCTACTCTCATGTATCTTATGGTTATAGTCATAAGGGATTAATAAATAATGGAAACTGCTCCCTTTAATAACTTGTGTTAGTGGTTATGGATGGCATGGTAAAACTAATTAAGTGTAGGGGTGGGCACAGTTCGGTTCGGTGTGGTTTTGAGTAAAACCGCAATCAAAACTGAAACTTTTTGTTGTGCGGTTTCGAAGCCAAAACCAAAATGCAACCAAACCATTTGGTTTGGTTCGATGTGGTTTCAAACGGTTTTGGTTTGATTTTTAAGAAAAAATGTACAATTTAAAATTTACACTTATCTACATATAAGACGGTCTCATTTTCCACATAATACATTAATTAACCAACCCACATGAGAATTCTATGAGATATAATCAACTAGCTTAGCCTAGCCTAGCTAGCTAATTGCACAAATGATAGACTTTGTGAGCAGGAAAAAGCACCCTAATGGAGTGATATGGCTTATAATTTGATCAGAGATTCATTTGCATTTGATCGCAGCAAGAATTCTCATATGAGTTTTGCGAGAGAGAGAGAGAGAGAGAGAGAGAGAGAGAGAGAGAGAAAGAGAGAGAGAGAGAGAGAGTAATGTGGATTGAGGGATAATTTGACAGTATGTCAAATAGGGTGGAAAGGGATGATAATTTAGTGTGGTTTTGAGACCATACTAAATGTATGGACTTTAACAAACAACCTAAACATGACATGGTGCTGTTTCGGTTTCAATGCAGTTTTCAAAAGCCAAAATCGAAACTAAACCGTTTCCTACACAGTAGTTTGGTTTCAAAATCGCAATCGTTTCAGAACAGCAAAATCGAATTGTTCGATAAGGTTCAATTTGGTTCGTATTTCAGTTCCGATTTTTGATTTCAAATGCCCACCCCTAATTAAGTGCTTATATTATACTTCATAAACTGCTATTTTAATTATTAATTGTCTCTTGAGATATGCATTTTTATTGGAGGAAAAATGGATATTGTAAGTGGGGTTCTTAGGGGGGCTAGGGGAGAATGGGTGCCTTGAACCAAGTGAGGAGGGCCACGAGTGCTCGATTTCCCCTATGGCACTGGCTTTTATTCGCACTATTTTTCATATTATCAATTAATTTTAAGATGAATTTTAATTTATTTTATGATATTAGGTTAGATTATTCTAAGTTTAAAGCTCAATGATACGTGTTCTACGTCACTCAATATGTTGCTCAGTATTTAACTTGAAATTCACCCTACATATAAGAAGATCCCTTCCAGTGTGACTTTTTTTTTTTCTTTCTCCAGGGTTTATCTAGACTCCAGAGGCTTGTCATCAACATTGTCTCTTAAGTTCGAGTTAATATATAAAACAAACGTACACAACATTATGAAATTTACATCGATTCTAAATATTAGCTTACATGTAAATTTGACCGACCGATAACGATGAACTTTTTCATCATATAATCCTATGTTCTTAATTACTGTATATAATATTGTTTTAGCAGAGGAGTGCATTTTGCTGTCGGGTTTTTTAATTGGCTTTATATGCATTTTCTTTTTGTTAAAATTTGATTGATTATTTTTAGATGAGATCATGAGAAGATTAGTGAGATCCAAGAACCAAATTTGGCCTGCGGCTTCCAATTAACGTAACGTTACGTACACTACAATTGAGCATATCCGAGAGAGATCCACTGGTCATAATCTTTGTCTTGTTAATATTATATTATGAGAATTTTAACGAAAAATCTATAGTACTGTTCATTTTAACGAAAAATCACATTTTTACATTAAAAAAGTCAATCCTGGTACTATTCACTTTACTCTTTATTTTGTCCTTATTATTAAAACTCGAAGTTTTCAAACCATTTTTCATTAATTTTCTTTTATATTAATGCAAGATCTTAAAGCATCTTCAATGTGAGACCCTGAGTTACCATCAACTTTGAGGACTCATTTAGGGGCATCAAAAGAATAGTTGAGTTCCTAAAAGAATATTATCTGCAATGGAAAATCCTTATACAATAATCCCTTAATGTAGGGACTAAAATATTAAAAAATTATTGTTCATTTTCTCGAAGTATTGTGACCATGGTAAAAGTAAAAAAAAAAAAAAACTATCTCTAATATTGATTTTTCAAGAGTGAAAAAAAAATTACATGAGAAAATTAAAAGGAAAATTAATGAAAATAACTTGAAAACTTTGAGTTTTAACAATAAGGACAAAATAAGAGGTAAAGTGAATAGTACCAGGATTGACTTTTTAGTGTAAAAATGTGGTTTTTCGTTAAAGTGAACAACACCAGAAGCTTTTCGTTAAAGTTCTCAAAATTAAATGAAAAGCTGCCCCACATGGGTGGGTTCAAAAAACAAGGAAAAAAAAAATAAAGAGCGACATCATTCCCACTTAAAATTAATACGTGGTCACTCTTTAAGTTCCTATATCAGATTCATATTTAAGAAGTTATTTGAGGTATCCGACGAGTTCTTATATATTGAGATACTTTGAGAACTTTTATTCCAATTCAAGCCTTTTGCCCCTATATATATATATATATATATATATATATATGAACTGTACGGTTTTACGGACTCTATTTAATGCCTCCATTGAAAATGCTCTTGGGTCAAGCCGAACTATTGTCCTGGCGTGGAGAGAGGTGCATGGCTGCAGAGGAAATATTTATCATTTCAAATGGAATATGTGTTTTCATGTCTGTTTCTAGACTAAGAGATATTTGCTTAAATGAAGTGGCTTTTTAATTCCTTCATACATTAATTAATTTTGTGCGACCTCTTTTTTTGTGAGGACATTTTTACACATTCTCGCTCTCTTGCGTGTGGGAGTTTTCAAGTATATTATCTAGACAACACAATTTGAACAACATAGAGCATATGAGAATTTTTTTACTTTCTTCTTGGCTTGTGGTGATGTTGTTCTATTCAAATTATAACACATATATTGTTTTTTTTTTCTTTTATATAATTAAAATACTCTAAAAGTGGAACATAATCAATCTTGTCATCCACCGCTATAATAGTACGTAGAATGATACAATACATAACTTGGTTTTTTGGGATCCATAAAAATTTCTCCTACAATTCGAAGTACTTGAGAGCTCCTAAATAGCAAGAAAGCATCCCAAACAAGTTGAATGTTTAATAGTTTGAGCAGCCGCCTGATATTATTCAGAATGCTTTAATAGATGTCAATTGTTGTTGGGGTAATGTCAAAGTTCAAAAACGTTCGATTTCATTTGTCATTTAAATAGATAAATGATCGCCTACAAATATTATAATGTACATTTGTGAATAATTCAAATGATCAAATAATTTTAATCGATCAAGTGGGATTAATCAAAACATCATTTTAATAATCTGTTTTTCTCTAGTTTTCTGGTAGTACACAACTCAATCAGTTGCTCTAGTCCCTCTCTCTCGTGTGTATATTCTATTGTACGTGTCACAATGCGCGGATGTGCTAGCCAATTAACTCACGCAGGCCAAACAATTCCAACTTCCCTAAGGTTAGATTAGTAACTACAACACCAGGCCTCTAACTTCAACCTAATTACAGATCACACAAACCACAAAATGGCAGGGAAGATTGCACCATGCTTTGTGTTGTTAGTTTCGGTCATTGTCTGTGTATTTGTGGGAAGTGCATGGGAACAAAGTGCTAGTGTGAGATCCACATACCACCTCTACAATCCTGACCAAATCAATTACGATTTACGTGCCTTCTGCTCAACATGGGATGCTGATCAATCCTATGAATGGCGCAGCAAATACAGATGGACTGCATTTTGCGGACCTGTTGGCTGCCTCTTGGTACGTATTAGTTTGTTAGCGCTAGAACACTCCTACATTAAAATACTAGCTGATTAGCACTAGAACGCCAATTTTTTATTTTATGAATTTATATATGTGCAGGTGACAAACACTGGGACAGGAGCACAAACAGTGGTGAGAATTATTGATCAATGCAGCAACGGAGGGCTAGACTTGGGTGTGAGTATGTTTAACCAGATTGACACCGACGGCAGTGGCTACGCATCCGGCCAGCTTATCGTCAACTACGACTTTGTGCGGCGACTAAATTTAGCCTGCTATAAGCCCCGGATTAATTCAGTAACTTAGTAGTGAACTTAATTATTATACTAAAAAATAAGCTTCACCATGAGATAAATTGAAGCGGAATTGCTCCTTGTTCTACAACAATAAGTATTATTAGAGATTGTAATGTACTTCAACCTTTTGATAAATATATATGGACTATCATGCGGATGATTGCACCATTAGCTAGGGGCTTCCTCTTTTAACGAATTAATGGATTGCATGCTTTATGTTAAAACAAGAACATTTCCTTATTATTCAGTGGATTTTATAGGGTCCAAAACTCCATATATTGATACAAGAGGATGAACCTAGGAAAGGAACCTTGAAAGTAAAACTTACAATCGGTGAGGACAAATAAAATTTTGAGGAAGAGGAAAAGTAAAACTTCCTAGTGGGTCACTCATCGTGGGATTGCTCTCATGCGAACTCGCTTAACTTTGAAGTTCCTATAGAACCCGAAGCCAGTGAGCTCCCAAAAGGCCTCGTGCTAGGTATAAATGAGAATATACATATAAGGCTTACAGGATCCACTCCTCTGGGCGATGTGGGATGTTAAAATCCACCCCCTTAGGGGCTCGACGTTCTCGTCGGCACACTTCCAGCCAGGAATTAGCACTAATACCAAATTATCACATCCCGGCTAAGGCCCCCACCACATCTCGGGCTCGACTCCATCGTAGCATGATATTGTCCGCTTTGGGCCCTGACCACGCCTTCATGATTTTGTTTCTCGGAACTCACACGAGAACTTCCCAATGGGTCACCAATCGTAGGATTGCTTTCACGCGAACTCGCTTAACTTCGGAGTTCCTACGGAACTCGAAGCCAGTGAGCTCCCAAAAGATCTCGTGCTAAGTAGAAATGAGAATATACATATAAAGCTTACAAGATCCACTCCCTTCGGCGATGTGAGATGTTACACTTACGGTTTTTTCAACTTTTTTTAAACTAACATCTATTCATTTTCTAGATTGATTAAGATACTTTAATTAAGGGACGTAATTTTCATACACCTCTTTCTGCTTCTCACACACCTCTCTTGATTTTTTATCGTTAGATTGAATAAGTAAAACAGAATCAACCGCCAGGATTATGGTGTGTGTTTATCATTTCCCTTGATCAATTGTCACCTCATCATTTTTGTATTTATTTAATATCTATTCACTTATGCTTTTTTTTTTTTTTTTGGGTGACTTCGTCATGGGAGTCCACTCTTTCAGGGGCGAATAGGACTCACAAAGACATTTCCGTCTCTCTCTGGCTACCATCATGTGATTCACCAGCATCAGAAATCAAATTAAAAAACTGTTGTGTGAAATACGAGCCTCATAACTAATTGCGTAGAATTTTTGTGATTTTTTTATTAAAATTAATTAATTAAACTAATCCCTCATTAGCAAAAAGCAAATAAAGAAATAACTTTATTAAGTTATCAAAATTTTACGACTACTAATAAAAAAACATAACTGAAACATAAAACGAAATATACAAAGAAATCAAATGTAATTTCCAAAAATACCAAATGTAGTCTTTAAATGTACAAAGAAACCAAATGTAGTTTTCAAAAAAAAAAGTTAAATATACCAAAAATTTAAATGTACCATAAAACGAAATGTACTCATATTAAGTAACCAAACTTACCAATATAAGAGAACGGACTTTTATTATATTTATGTATGTGACAGTGAATTTACTATAAAAAAAAATTGAAATCACCATAATGAGAGATCCATATAATAATTTCAACTGTACGAATGAAGAGGGAGGGAGAGGGAGGGGGGGGGGGTGGAACTATAAACTAACATGAAAGAAATACATAAAAAAAATAGGGGCATCTAATTCAAAGGTATAGGTTGTTTTTGGGACTAGATCCTGTTAGCTAATTATGTGACATCCCACATCACCCAGGGGAGTGATCCTTAAATGTATATTCCCATTTTTACCTAGTACGAGGCCTTTTGGGAGCTCACTGGCTTCGAGTTCCATCGGAACTTCGAAGTTAAGCGAGAAGAGGGCTAGAGCAATCCCATGATGGGTGACCCACTGGAAAGTTGTTCGTGAGTTTCCAAAAACAAAACCGTGAGGGAATGGTAAGCCCAAAGCGGACAATATCGTGCTACGGTGGTGGAGCGGGCCTGGGAAGTGATTTCTCCCAAGCCGGGATGTGACATTTGGTATCAGAGCCTAACCCTGGTCGCGTGTGTGCCGACGAGGACGTCGGGCCCCTAAGGGGGGTGGATTGTGACATCCTACATCACCCAGGGGAGTGATCCTTAAATGTATATTCCCATCTTTACCTAGCATGAGGTCTTTTGGGAGCTCACTGGCTTCGGGTTCCGTAGGAACTCTGAAGTTAAGCGAGAAGGGGGCTAGAGCAATCCCATGATGGGTGACCCACTGGGAAGTTGCTCGTGAGTTCCCAAAAACAAAACCGTGAAGGAATGGTAAGCCCAAAACGGACAATATCGTGCTACGGTAGTGGAGTCGGGCCCGGGAAGTAGTCCCGCCCGGGCCGGGATGTGACAATTGTGACATCCCACATCACCCAGGGGAGTGATCCTTAAATGTATATTCTCATCTTTACCTAGCACAAGGTCTTTTGGGAGCTCACTGGCTTCGGGTTTCGTAAGAACTCTGAAGTTAAGCGAGAAAGGGGCGAGAGCAATCCCATGATAGGTGACCCACTGGGAAGTTGCTCGTGAGTTCCCAAAAACAAAACCGTGAGGGAATGATAAGCCCAAAGCGGACAATATCGTGTTACGGTAGTGGAGTCGGGTCCGGGAAGTAGTCCCGCCCGGACCGAGATGTGACAATTTGGTATCAGAGCCCAACCATGGTCGCGTGTGTGTCGACGAGGACGTCGGGCCCCTAAGGGGGTGGATTGTGACATCCCACATCACCCAGGGGAGTGATTCTTAAATGTATATTCCCATCTTTACCTAGCACGAGGCCTTTTGGGAGCTCACCGGCTTCGGGTTCCGTATGAACTCTGAAGTTAAGCGAGAAGGGAGCTAGAGCAATCCCATGATGGGTGACCCACTGGGAAGTTGCTCGTGAGTTCCCAAAAACAAAACCGTGAGGGAATGGTAAGCCCAAAGCGGACAATATCGTGCTACGGTAGTGGAGTCGGGCCCGGGAAGTAGTCTCGCCCGGGCCGGGATGTGACAAATTACATAATTTTGTATCAATTATTTAATTTTGTCTTTTTATATAAAAAAAATTTAATTCATTAATTTTTGTGATAAAGTATAATATAAAAAAATAAAATATGTATTAATATGTGTTATAGGTAGACTATGAACAAAAACCCATGACATAGGTAGCTGGACAATTAAACATACTACCTATAAGTGAGATATAAAACCTAACTACAAAATACAAAAATCTAATACCTACAAGTAAGATACATTAAGTAGTGATACATGTTAATTATAAATATGAATCTTCATATAGGTGGAAAAATACAATTAACCTATGACACAGGTTGATTATAAAATAATAATAATAATAATATTATTATAACTAGGGTTTGGAACATAAAAAATAAATAATTAAGGGGATAATTAGAAAGAAATAAATTTTTATAATAAATTTTATCAATAAATAATACTACTGATAATAAAATAATTTTAAATTTAAGGGATTTGACTTATTTTAAGAAACTGGATTGTTCCTAATATTGGTTAAAAAAATTGGATTTATATCAAATTTCACATGAAAATAATATATATATATAGTACATAAAAATAACGTGAAAATTTTGATTTACAAAATTAAATTTAGTCTCTGCATTACCCAATCTTTTATGTGCATAATAAGAAAAGTTTATAAATTATTCTTACCAATTATTGAGTCACATAAGTATTTGTAATGATTTTTGAAGCTAAAACAATGAAAATAAGTACCAGAAGAGTTCTATCGGGGTCAAAACATCTTCAAGTGATTCCGCATGAATTTCTAGAAGTTAATAGTATGGAAGAAATGTCACGAAATAAGTTCGATTATAGAGGATTTGAAGGCCCTCCCTCCATCAGTCACTGAAGCTTCTTTTCTTCACGTTCGCCGGCAAGCCAACGAAGCTGCCCACAAACTGGCTCATTCCGGTCTCAATACTTGTCAGTCCTGTACTTGGGTTTCGACCCCGCCTTGTCTAATTTTAGACCTTCTTCTGGCGGAGGCTAACTCTTGCTAACTTGTATTGATCTTTCTTTAATTATCAATGAAATTTCTATCGTTTCTCTATAATAAATAAAATAAAATAAAAAGTTCGATGATTGCTAAAAAATTGGACAAAAATGATAATCTCATTTTTTAAATGATCAGTTTTTCATTATGTCGTTGATTAGTTATGTCATAAAAAACTTGATTGTTATATCATCGATATTTGATTGACATGTATATAGAGGAAGTCTTTAAGGGAATGGATATCTATTTTATTTTTACTTTTTTTTTTTTTAAATGGGAATTAGTTGTGGGCTCTACATGACATCGAATTTTAACGATTTGTGTCACATCCCAGCTCGAGCCCCCACCACATCCTGAACTTGACTCCACCATAGCACGATATTGTCCGCTTTGAGCCTCGACAACGCCCTCACGGTTTTGTTTATAGGAACTCACACGAGAACTTTCCAATGGGTCACCACTCCTGGGATTCTACTCGAGCTCCATCGTGTACTATTTCCATGGCAACACTCTCAAAAATGAGGGTTCCAGTGGAACAGAACAAATGATGTCGAGCCAAGAGCACTTTCGTTCCTATATAATATAAAAAAGTGGTGGATGTAAGAATCCACAGCTGATCATGTCCTTCAAGTCGCACGTTGCTTTCTGCCACATCGTTTTAAACGAAGTTTTACCATAACATTCCCAAAGTTTCTTTTTTTTTTTTTTTCAAATAAAAAAACAAGATTTTTTTTATTGCTCTCGCACGAACTCGCTTAACTTCGGAGTTCCTACGGAATCCGAAGTCAGTGAGTTCCCAAAAGGCCTCGTGCTAGGTAGAGATGAGAATATACATATAAGGTTTACATGATCCACTTCCCTGGACGATGTGGGATGTTACAATCCCCCACCATTAAGGGCCCGACGTCCTCATCGGCACACTTCCAGTTAGGGATTGGCTCTGATACCAAATTGTCACATTCTGGCCTGAGCCCCCACCACATCCCGGGCTCGACTCTACCGTAGCATGATATTGTCCGCTTTGGGCCCCAACCACGCCCTCATAGTTTTGTTTCTAGGATCTCACACGAGAACTTCCCAGTGGGTCATCCATCCTGGAATTGCTCTCGCGCGAACTCGCTTAACTTCGGAGTTCCTACGGAATCTGAAGCCAGTGAGTTCCCAAAAGGCCTCGTGCTAGGTAAAGATGAGAATATACATATAAGGCTTACATGATCCACTTCCCTGGACGATGTGGGACGTTACAATTTAAACTGTATATTTTTCAAGTTGCACCTCATAGATCATCCTTGCAAAATATTAGTCAAATCAGAAATTTTTAAGACGTCTAATTGGGTTCAAAAAAATTAAAGAATACTTTGTTATATAAGAAACAATGAAATTTTATCTTGATAATTAAATAGGCAAATGATTTTGGATTGAATTGAATTTTTGCAAAGATAATCTATGAATCGAGACTTACAAACTAAACGTTCGGATCGTTGAAGTTCGATGTTCCCTTTGCATAAAGGGCTTGTATGAGTGTGTGTGTGTGTGTATGTGTGTGTGTGTGTGTGTGTGTAATATATATATAGGAATGTCACGGAAATCAAATTTTACATTGTTTTTATAGAACTTATCAATTAAAACTCGTGAGGTTTAAAAACAAAGTTTAAACAAGTAGAATGTATACATTCGATTCCACATGTGGATCCAAGATATTATATATATACAACAAGGTCCGGATATTGATACAATTCCTCTATTATTCTTTGTAATGCAATATTTCGTTAAATTTCGATTAATTTATCAAATAACTAAATAAAACCTATTGTTCCTTTAATTAAACTACGCATCATGTTTATAAAAATTTTAAAGGAAAGTCTGCATGGATCATGAAGTGCGCTTGCCAATATAACATGTATATTTGCCGAAAGTGAATTGAATGGTTTGAACTTTATGTAAACTACAGGGAGTAGGACTCTCTCATCTCCAAATCACTTCCTCTTCAATCTCTTCTTCTCTCAAATTTTTTTTTTTCTATAAAGTAGTCAACACCAGATGTTGACATGGTTTAATCATAACCGTTCAAATATGAGGAGATTAGAGGAGAGAGGAATTTGATGAAGATAGAATCCTACCCCAAACTACAGTTGCTCAAAAAAATGGTAACCTATAAAGAATCCTAGAAAGGAATGGACAAAGTTTACAAATCCCAAGTTTCGTGTTGGTGTTCATGCAACTTGCAGAACCCCTAGCCTTTACGTTATAGATTATAAGATAATTCACTTCCCATAAGGAGTATCCGAATATTATAAAAATGTTGACTTATCATTCAACATTTGCATATAAACATCTTTGAAAGAGCAAATTAGATTCTCAAATCCCAAGTTTTGTGCTGGCGGGTGATCTTACAGTTACACAAAAGAACCACCATATCCGGCATTCCTGCAATAATATATTGTCGCTATGCATGCTCGTTCTTCTCTAATTTGATTTATTGTTCATGCTTTTGAGGATCGAACTAACTAGCTAGGTTCATTTCATATTCGTATTATAAGTTCCTGCTGTGATTTTGTCTGAGATATGGTTCGATTCAAAGGGAGGGAATACAGGTGCATGAATGGAGGAAATGGTCCATATTATTTTTCAATTATTTGGTCCTGCTCGTTATAAATGCCATAAAAGAATATGGATACTTCAAACAAGAAATACGGTCAAGGAGTGATTTTCGTACTCTTATTCATCCTCTACACACTCTTTTGAATTTGGGTCATTGATTTCATTTTGTTCAATCAAAGGGCTGAAAAGAAAAATGTGCAGAAGACTAAAAAAATAGTGTATATAAATCATTTTAACAAATTTTATTGAAGAATTGGTGCTTATCAAAGTTTTTTTTGTTGGAAGATGCTTCTCAAAGTTACTAAGTTAGGTCTTAACATTTTTGCGCAGAGTGCGATTAAACTATATAACCATGTAATTGTTTAATTTGGAAATGTTACAGAGTTAATAATTCCACACAACGATCAAATATGTTAGCAACTTTATATAAGTGCAACCAATTTGTTTCTATTGATATAAACCAGCGGGTGGACTTGTTACATATATAGTACTCTGCATGTATTGTTGCATACGTTCCTGTAGGAATTTAGAAACCGGGTAATCTTTTTCATACAAGTTATTGCAAGAGAAAATTAGAAATGAATCAAATTTGGAACTTCAAATATAAAAATAAGTATTCTTAACAAACTAAGCTGTAAGCTGCAAATATCTCGCAAGAATCGTGTTTTTGCGTCGACAACCTTCGTTAATTGCGCATATAGCTGTCTAATTCATGGCACATATATAATTGATCAATCAAATTAATAAATGCCCCCAACATTGTGCACATGTCCCTGCTCCACCTTAGCACATAGTTCATGGATCTCATTCATTGTCTTCTCAACAAATATAAATATGGATAAATGAGTAAGAACCATATATATATATATATATATATATATATATATATATAGTGTTGTTGAACTCTAAAAATCTCATTTTACACTCATCACAAGTGCATTTTTCTTTCTAAATATAGAAAGTTTAGAGTGTAGAATGAGAAATTTGGAGTGCCAATAACAATTCCCTACACACACATATATATTAGATGATGTTTTATAATTCGATTACATGTTATTTCGATGATAGTTCTCTTCTTAATACTAAAAGAAATAGTAAATTCAAATTCAACCACCAATCAAAAGAAAAGCTGATATAAAATAACCACGTCTTCTAAGCATACAACCAATAAATTTTTGAAACTTGACAGGAAATATCTGATCAATCATAACTGTCCTAAGTGCAATGAACCAAGATATCAAAGAACAAGATTCCAAATAAGGTGTTGTGTTTTTTAATCATAATTTAAAATGAAATGTCAGATTATTCTGAAAACTATAACATTAAAAATTCAACAAAAATTTAACATAAGAAAACATAATGCAGAGAATCTCATCATAATATTGTTGGTCCAAAATAATGATGCAGAGAATCTCATGTCCAGTGCCATATTAAAAATTAGAGAGAATAAAACCACTATTAACCAGCGGGGCCATGGACAATAAAGAAAGTTGCACATGAACCACTATGAACATCTATAATATATATTATTGCTTCTTGTCGTCCCTAACAAATCTCAGAATATATTCTTAACTTTAGTTAAAAACATTAGAAGGACCAAAAAGAAAGGAAAAAAAATACAGGGTCACAGACACATCGAAACTTCATGCTCTCTCCCTCTCTGCAGAGCCGGTCTGCATGCTTTCATTTGATTGTGTCCATGGCCGAAACATCAACCCAAAGCAATCTAGCAACTTCTTCAACTTCTGTTCTTGCACTTCTCCACCGCTCTTGGTGCTGCAATAGGGTGTAAAAAAATTAGTAGGATTTTAAAATTTTAAATTAAAATTTGAAGACCATTTTGTTTTTAAGTTTAAACTGGTTTTGCAAATGTTTTTAGTTTTAAAAATTTTATTTGATTTTGAAAACTAAAAGCTGAAAATAGTTATCAAATAAGTTTTAAATTAAAATAAAAATTAAAACTATAAAATTCAAATCTGAAAAACCAAAACCTTAAATCGTTATAAACTGCTCTAATATGTAACTTAAATAAATAATTTGAGGCACTAACCAAGTCCAATAGCTTCAGATCCCTTCATTATTCGCAAGCGTTTGCATGAATTGACGAACATTCTGTGACAAGCCAAGACAAAATTAGTGATTTGTGGTTCATCATAATTCAAGTAAATTGCAGCTTAAGTTTTGAATTAGATATAATTAAAGGATAATGCTTGTGTTCTCGCCATTGTGAAAGATACTTATTTTCCCACCTATGATCAACGTATCTTTACTTTACAAACATCATCATAATCTAAACTGTTTATTCTCTTTATGATCATCTAAAGATCAGATATGCAAAAAATATTCAATTTTGAGATTGTTTAGCTATCCATCCATGTCAAACCAATCAACTGTTTTGATAACAAGTAGCATCTTCATAATGAATTGTTCATTTTTATGCATATAGATGGCTAAACGATCTCCAAATTGAATAATTTTTTCAATATATGATCTTTAGACGATGAAAGGAGGATGAATTGTTCGAATCATAATTTTCATGCAGTAAATATACTTTAATCATAGAGGGACAAATAAGTTCCCCTATGAGTGGAACACAAACATCGTTCATAATAACTTAGATTAGTACATATAATTTGAAAGAACTTACTCCCATGGCACATCTCCAACAAGCATCCAATCTCCATCCTTGTCCTCATATGTAGGCACATACTCAGAACCATTGAGAAGGTCTATTAGTTTGCTCTCGTTCATGAAATCCTTCATTCCTTGTGACCCGTAGCTACCTTCAATATTCCACAATTAAAAATAATAATTATCAGTTTAAGTTTTTATTTATTTATTACAAACGACAAAATTTTGTAATCAGCTAATTTAGAGGAAGGAAGTGTATGAAACCATACCATAGTGGGTTCAAAGAAAAAACTCTAACTAGGGCATCCACCACTTGCCTTATCAGTTGTAAGTTACTAAATATCCAAACTTAAGTATAAAATAAAAAAAAAAATTAAAAAAAAAAGGCCTATGAAAACCCTTTTGTTAAGCATGATTAATTAATCACTTAATTAATTACCGATGGTGAAGGAGCTGAACATTTTTCCTAAGGCAGTAGAAAGCTCTTGGTAGCTTTTGTACAACTTCAAGTCCACTTTACGCAAGTAGGGTGCGCCATCCATGCTGACTTTAACAAATGCTGCGCTGATACTGTTGGTCTTTTCACCCTCATCCGAGACATCCTTTTGGACGGCCAGGATGTTCTTTCGGAATGATCGGACGGGTGGCCAACCTACAACTTGAGCCCTGTAATAATTCAGTAATGTATAGTATAGTTAGGCAACGGTCGTTATTACGTTATTCAAATTATAACACGTAACTTAAAAATATGACATGAAAACTTTATCGACTATTATTATAACACATAAAATAATATATCACATTTTTGAGTACCCAAAAAAAACTTATCAGTAATGTACACATGAGTACAATAATTTTCTTGTCTATCTTGTTCTACTTTTGATGAGTTGTCCATAATTCATGTTTGGTGTTTGAGAAAAAAAGCAAAATAAGATTCCATGTGTTTTGTTCGTTTCCTTAGTGTTCCCGACAACCAACTGAACCATTCAAAATTACCTACAATTCAATACGTGATGCAAAATTATTTCTCTGGATGCACGTGATCCATGGAAAATAAAACGAAAAATTAATGTTGAGACAAAATTATTTTCTCTGTTAGAAACCACTTTCTAGTTTCATGAGTTGTAACATACGATTTAGATTCTAACTTGGTACAGGGAAACCAATACATAACTCTAATCAACTTAGCAAGTATTCGTTCCATGAGCAAGTACGTAACTAATTCATAATTTAATTGTCGTCTTTCCTTAAGTGAAAATTATTTGTATCGTCTTAACTGACACAATATACTCAAATAAAAACTATTTATACCGTCTCAACTGACTCAGTAATACTATCTAGCACAGTAAGTAATACTCAACTAAACCAGTAATTAGGTAAAAAAGAGAACTTACTTGGCAGCATGGGGCTTAGTTGGATCATTTGACATAGGAACAGGAGCAACATTCTTCTCCTTCATCTCCACCACTTGATCTTCATCACCAGCTGACTGATCTTCAGATGAAATATTGAGCTTCAAATCAACAGTTTCAGCAAACCCTCTCTTTCCAGTGTTCTTGGAAGCTTCACCATCCTTTCCAGCAGTGCTTAATATTCCACCAGGCAACCCCAGACGCAGTTCTGTCTCTTCAAAGTTTATCAAGCTATATTTCTGATTCTGCTCTTCATGTATCACGCTACCCATCGTGCTTCTAGGGTTTTTCTAGGGTTTTTATCTCTCCCTTCTTCTTCTAGGGTTTTTATCTCTCTCTTCTTCTTCTTCTAGGATTTCTCTGTGTGTGTTAAGGGTAAATATTTGAGGTTAGCTTTCAGGACTTAACAACTCTATGATGTTTGTGAAGAGGGTGGAAAGTGAAAACGTGCAACTTTGGAAGAAGGCGAAAATAGGTCTGGTCTGGGAGGATATATGGCTTGCTGAAGAATCTTTTGGTGGAATTAGACGGTTCAGATGGTGCCAAGTGGAGGGTTCAGTTAGCTGGATCGCTCGGGCCTTGTCGGAAAACTGATGTCACGGGTGATGTCAGGTTGGAATGATTGTGGTTAGGCGAGTGGACACAGGACAACTTGGCGCTCTCTGTTTGCCTTTTATTTGTTTCCTTGGGGCGCGATGGCCCCACCTCCACCTACAATTAATCATTAATCGCAAACTTAATTTAATAAAACATTATTAAGTAAACTAAACTATTCTTAAACTTTTAAATTTTTTTTCCTTGAACTTTTATTTTTAAATCCTACAAGTTACTGGCATTCTAAAGTGTCTCTCCTTACATAATTGGTCTACTTTTCTTATTCATTTTTTTATTTATAAATATATTAGTTGCCAAACTTTACTAATTATTACAAAATGTTTAGTCCTTTTTCCTTTTAGGAGACAATTCTCCATGGAAATTCTTTAGATAGCCTACCTCCAGTACGAAAAAAAGTGTGGGTGACTATTTTTCTTTTGGTGATCAAGTGCAACTGTCTTTCGTAGAGAACGAATAATAATCATTGATCAATATTAATGTAGATCAAAATTCAAATAGCTAGTGGATTGCAAATTAATTTGAAGGCGCAAATTCGATATACATACGATCTTTAGGGTGTTAAGAGTTTGTTACCTTTCGTACTATTAATAAGTAAATTTGAGGTTTTCTTATATTCTGTAGTGGATTTCAGTTTACTTGTGCTTTAAGGTAGTCATTTGATGCATTCTCTTTGTCACAAATATCAACTCAATAATCAGATTCATCTCAATCAACTACTCGTACTCACCCCACACACTTATGTGCGATTATAGAACATCTTTACGATGGAGAAGAAAGTATTGAGCAGTACTTCCTTCCCTTTTAAGTCCTGAATCGAATCAAACGAACCTAGCTAGCTAGGCTCGCACAGCATAATGTGTTTAGTTAGAATTGTGTTTTCAACACAAAGCTTATTGGCAATGAGTAATGTTTATAAGGAAAATATTATGGCCACAATTACTACATTTTGGGAATCTTCAAATAGAAAATGGGGAGAGATCTACTAAGCATGTGCTTCTTGCATTATCATTGATGTATATTAACCATTAAGCATGACGGAAAAGAAAAAATGGACAGGTTTTGAAGCTTTTACCTTAAATCCCATCAGCTTACGTCTTTAATTTATTGATGTATATTAACCATTAAGCATGACGGAAAAGAAAAAATGGACAGGTTTTGAAGCTTTTACCTTAAATCCCATCAGCTTACGTCTTTAATTTATGTCACAAAGAAAGTTAAAGTATGAGGCGACCTTTGTGGATAGGCTTTTTAGTCAAAATAGTTTCTGAGATTTGCATAACTCCTCACTTTAGTCCTTGAGATTTGAAATCAATAGACGTGGTCCCTGAGTTTGTCCACCATATCAATCATTTTGGTCATTCCATGAAAAATCTCCGCTAAATAGGGCTAAAATAACAAAAACACCCTCATTTTTTTGTCAAATCATTTGCCCCATTGTTTATTAAATTGAGGGTATTTTTGTCATTTTGGTCTTTATTTAATATATTTTTTTCATGGAATGACCAAAATGGTTGATGGTGGACAAAATCAAGGACCACTTCTATTGATTTCAAATCTCAGGGACCAAAGTGATGAGTTATGCAAATCTCAGAGACCATTTTGACTAAAAAGTCTTGTAGATATGAACAAATTAAAGCAAGGTTGAAGGGGACATCGAAGAGTTATCCAAAGTACTCCATTACCACCACAACCACATGTGTAAGTGTAACAATGTTATTCGAAAAATGTAAAAACAAATATACCATTTATAAGTTGATGCTTTGAGCTTTATAAAACCCTAGCTTTTTGAAACCATATGCGTCGATGTACTATTGAAATCTAATCCTAAATCCCTCTCAGCTTCCTTTTCTTTCGTACAAGATCAAATTTTATGCACTCATTTTGTATGTGACATCTCTGTAATCTCTATCATTTATTGACACGTATTAAGTTTATAATAAAAAAGTTAAAAAGAGTTAAATTTATTAACATGTGTCAATCAATGCTAGAAGTTACAGAGATGTCACACACAAAGTAAGTGAAGAAGATCTGAGGTCCTTTTGTCCTAGCTAGCTAGGTCTTAGAAATGAACAAAAAGAAACGAAACATGAACATTTTTATCCAAAAAAAAAAAAAAAACCCTGAGTATTTCGTTAACACAAATAATAGAACGACAACATTGCATAATAGTGGCCCGTGAATCCACCCTCTTTTGGATAGCACAGGGTACGATATATCTAGCCAACTTTCATGCGTAGTGTGTCGAGCATATATATTTAGGATAAGTACTTGCTTGCATAGCTCGAAATCTTATCAAATCCCCACTTTGTGTGGTGACCATGAAAGCACCCACATCATCGAGTCATTCATGGATAGCGTCCAACTTTTTTCTATTAACTAAAATAGGTAGATTATCTAAAACGAACTTGGAGGTTGTTTTGTCAAATTTGCATATATTAGATGGGGAGTGCAACACTTATATATGTTGGAATTTTCTTTTATTTTGGACCAACCATATTATACTTTAAAGACAATATTTCCCTCATCTCCCATTAACATGACATCATTTTACTGTTATATCATCATCAAAATTTCATTATATTTACTGAAAATATAACTTTAACCCCTCAAACTCAATTTCTTTCATATAAAATCTGACATAAATTTTTTATTCGAATAAAACCCAATGACTATACTCCACATAAGCAAATTCATTAATTATGTTTGACTTTACACATTTAAAATTTTTCGAATGCCTAAAATACCCCTTTTTGCATGTTTTATGTGCACAATTAAACATATGTAGATTTTAAGGAGGATTAATGATTTTACAAAAATTAAAAAATTAAAAAAAAAAAAAGGTACTAATATTCTAAATGCATTGCATGTTATATGAGAATTCAAGATTTCCACGTTTTGTAATTAATTTGGTTGATTCATGTTTCTCTCACTCCATAAAATTTGCTTCTAATTTGATATAGGAATTAATTTGGCAAGTTTTCTTAATTTAACAACATTTTTCAATTTAAATATATATATTAGTGAAATAGTCTATCTTTTAAAATATTTATCAATAAAATAATGTACCTATTGTTCAAATTTTAGGATAAAATTTTACCTGCTCTTATTTAACAATAATTTATCCACGACGCTATTTTTGTATGAATATAATTTACCTACTTTTTGATTTTATATGAAACTAATTTACCTACTGTGACAATAATGTATCTACAATACTACATAAAAGATTTACCTTTTTTAACAACACTAGTGTATCTACAATTTTGTTTTTGTATGAATATAATTTACCTACAATTTAACTTTTCAAAAAATGTATCTTCTATTTTATGTTTTACTATCATATGTATGTTTATGTGTTCGCAAAATAATTTATCTAAAGTTATATAGTTAAGAGATATTGTAATGCATTATATTAATCCATTATTAGATTGGTAAAAGAAATTGTTAAAAACATTAGCCATAATGGTTGGCTAATAATGGTTGTATGAGAACTGTTATAGAAAGTTGTGGCATAAATTGTAAATAACTTATATTAATAGGTTACTTGTTTTTTTATGTGGCAATTTATTTAAATTTTGGATTTTTACTGGATATTGATTCATAGGTGGGTTTTTATCCAAGATATATGAGTTGTATGAGCCTATATCTAAACAACCCTTATATTTATCATCATTTAGATATCATATATATCTATAAAAATTCATCGAATTTGGAGACCGTCTAGTCATCCAAATGAATAGGTTCATCGTAAGCACGCTATTCATTACCATAACTGATTATTGACAATATATAGTATCCAACCAACCTCTAACCTCTCCAGTGAATCTGCTGGCAAACCGTGATTCCACCAATCTCTCCATATTGTTTTATGTAAATAATCACTATTTATTAGTTGCCTATTATATGTTGTACAAAGTCAACTATCTGAGTGTATATATTTTGTATCAATAGAGTGAACAAATCATCGAGTATTTCTCCTAACACAGACTCTAATTTCTCTGCTCTATTTCCTTTCTGTCACTCTCTAATTCTCTGTGGTTATTTGATTAACACATATGAATGATTAAATGGTACCATCGAATGAATTTTTTCTAAAGTTAGTTAAGAGAGTAAACAAGTCCAAATGTGACGTTGCGTAATGAAATAATGCCATGTTCGACAGAGAAGAGGACTTTACTCACTACTGATAAGGAGGAAAGTATTATCATACTTTTAAAAATTGAAGCCGTTGATTATGTTGAATTTGGATGAATCATTGTATCCAATCTATTTGATTTACCCATACGCATGAACCTTCAACGAATATCGCATGCAAAGAGAAGAAGGGGAGAGAGGGGAACGCAGAGAAAGTCAACTCGATCGACTGAGGGAAAACAATGTGCATTTATGCACTTTTTATTAAGAAAATTAATGAAAATTGTTTGAAAACTTTGAATTTTAATGATAAGGACAAAATAAAAGATAAAGTAAATAATACCAGGATTGACATTTAATGTAAAAATATGATTTTTCGTTAAAGTGAACAGTATCATAAGTTTTTTGTTAAAGTTCCCATTTTATTCCATTGTAGAAGAAGATAAGGAGCACCGATTGTCTGGGGCTCGCCAACCACCAACTTTTCCAAAGACTTCATACTATTTCAGCTCACATATCGAGTATATTTGTGAAAAGAAAAAAGAAAAAAAAAATGAATCATTTGTCACATCATATCATTTTTATTAAAAACACGATTTGGCTCCTTACCATTAGTAACCATTCATCCGTACAAATTCCAGAATGTACATAATAAAGTGACTTATAAAAGTAACAGAAAAAAGTTTTATGTATTTATATCAACGAATTACGGTTGCAAAGGAAGTAAAACTCCTTTGCATGTAAGGGTTGTAACATTTGGATGCAATGAGCTAGAGTTACGACCGTTATCTGCATGGACGTTTACAGAGAGCCATAGACATGGCCATGTTACAATGTTGCATGATATTTCATGGCTCATCCATCACCATGCATGGATGGCCAACAAGAAACAAACTGCTCCGATCCATCTCTGATTCAATTTTCTCATAAAAGCTGACAAAACACAGAAACTCAGAAAAGCACAAATGACAAAGGACGGTGCCAAACAAACGAACAGAGAGAAGGGCCCATGCCAACCAGACCAATCCACAGTGAGAGTCCCTCGTGTGGCGTGGCCCCTTCTCCTTCAAATCACCAGGGCCCCCTGTCAGCATCCTACACCTCTCCTAGACCCCACACGTGTGCAGTAATTAGCATGGAACCACACAAACCAAGCACAACAATCCATCAGCATCTCACAGGAGACGGGGCAGACACCACACGTGTGATTTTAATAGGGCGATGCAGATGGCTCGAAGCTTGAATTAACGTTTTCTTCTTCCTTCATGGTCCACGAGTCAGTGAGTCAGTGACTCAGTTGCAGCTTCTGAGTTTCACACTTTTATCGCGAATTCTCTATGCTATGGAGTATTTTACCTACTGAAGCTTTTTTGTTGTCGGTGTTTTCGTCAAGAATCCAGTGGTCAATCAAAAGTTCCGAAATGGATGGAGCCAATGGAGGCTTACTGGGGCAATTGCCCCACTTAAGTAATTGTTTGTTTAGTTGTAGACTACAATTATATAATACACACGAGTTATCTTTGAAGAAAATATATGTATCTAATATCCAACATACATTCATTCTACTTATACTCTATATCAAATATTATATAAGCATTAGTGCTCTTGTTTTGTCATTCAAACCAAAAAAACTCTCTTCCGTCTATCATGTACTTATATATTTTCTCATCACTTTACTACTTTCCACTACTATATTAAAATTGTGATACATTATCATTTGAAACCTTCATTAATATCATATTGCATATAGACATACTGTAATAAAGTTTTCTTAGTTGTTTTCGGTTGCCTCAACTAGAAGAAATTTATGGTTCCTCCGTTCTATACTTGAATACGATAAGATATTCGATTTTACCAATCCTCTTTCACGTCATATTCCAAGTTCATGTCCCTACCGTCCTGCATGCAAATTTTCTGTGGAGGCAAACGGAACGGCATTCAAATCTACTGTTTAATACGGAGAGCTCATTGTTCACAACCGTTGATTTCTCATCAAAACACATAGCATCATGTGCATGTAATGAATATATTTATCAGAAGCTTCACATCAAGCTCAAAAGCAAAAAATGAAAACCCTAAACGTGGCTTTGTTGAGGTCACGAGTGGATTGTCCCCCTCCTACCTTGCCAAGAATTTAATGAGAAAACGAAACTGATGATCCATTCCAAATTAGATTTATCGAGAAAGTAATACCAAAGGATCAATTCATCTGTCCCTAAATATATAAATCCATCTAAAATATGTATCTATCCAGTGTGTAACTGTTGACTCTAAAAGTTACAAAACTTATGTGACGCACATATCGAATACTACTGAGCTAACAACATCCTTGTTGACGTGGGCGTGCCAATTCAAGGCCGAGCTCGGTTTGGTGAGTTAAAGGATAGTGGTGGTGTGGTCCTGAATGCATTACTGACTTTTGCATTGAGCAACAATAGTGCTTTCAATGTGCCAAACAAAGTCACTTGATTAAAACCTCACTTCTGAGGTAAAGCTAGTGAAGTGACTCCTCGTTCAACGAGAAAAACAATAACTTCTGACCAACAGAGATTTGGAAACCTGATTCTACGGCTCCAATAGTGTTAATTTAAACTGAACTTGTCGCCGATTGTCTTAAAAGTGTGAGAAAGTTTTGAGTAGAGCATTTGAGTTGTTTGTTGAGTTCGAATGGGTCATTTTTCATCGTCTGCGACTCTGTATTTATAGAACCCACTTGGACGTGTTGTAGAATCCAAGCCGTGAACATCAAACCGTCTTTGGATGACAGACCACCCAATCAACACTTGCCGTGCCATCAGTTGAAATCACAAGTGTGGCCAAAATGGATGGATAAAACGGTATATGCCATCTTTTATCTTGTATATCCACGTGCAAGGGTTTATATATAAAAATGGCATCTTTATTTGCTAACTATCCAATCATTCAAATCACCCTGATCAAATCACCAATTCTTTGCAACTCAATCTTTATTCAAAGAATAATCAGTGTATAATCAGCAACGGCCTATTTAGGATAATTCCAATTATTTAGAAAATAATTGTTATAGTTATCTCACTCATAATAGTATAAAATAATTTTCTTTTTTGTCGAATAATATGCATACAATAATCAGAAATAATTTTTATATTTCTCTCATTCAACGATCTAGAACTCAATTCATTCAAGTGTTTCTATTGCATAGAGCCGATGGTGGGATATTGAGTCCAAACATTGATCTAGCTAAAATGCGAATTTCAAGCCCAAATACTAACAAACGCTAATAAAAGGTGGTAGTAAATATATATTACACGAGTTGAAGGAAGTTTAAGTTTTCTCATAAAACCAACATAGGTGAGTCTTTGAATCGGCTTGTGTATTTTTGTCACGTTGAACAATGTATTTTCAGTTGAACTAATAACCTAACTACTTGTACATGAACACTAATACTTATCTTGTGCATATAAATACAATGACGTATCACTTTTCTGTTTTTATTTTGTTCTATCAAAGGTCATCTAAAATCTACAACGTATACTTTGAATTTGAAGTTGGAAGAATTTAAAGTAAGGTTTTGGTTAACAAATGAGAAACTGGTCTATATGCATGTTACAGCCAAGTGAAAGAAAGTAGCTTAGCTTATATATGAAAGCGCAGTAACAGAGTGCATAAAATGTTGGAAGAAAACTAAACACATAACAAAATTGTTAATATAAGGCAAGGATGCAGATGAACACACACACACACATATGTATATATATAGCTGGAGAGGCGTAAAGGTCAGAGGTCCATTGTGGTCGGGTCCCAAAGGTAGTGAACCTAACTTTATGGGGCCTTACTTATTGGCCATTAGTGGTGCTGTCATGAAAGTTCAATGAAAACTTGTGGACCCTTTGTGTCTCTTGTGACTGGTCCTTCCCTCTAAATAATTGTGAAAATTCAAAGAAGTCATATATAGGATCAATTGTGCATGCGCGTGAATTGAATCCGATCATTTATATGTCACAAAAGTAAAAATGACTAAGATTAGTTTACACGCATGTCAGCAAGCGAAATCCGACCATTTACATGTCACAAAAAGTAGAAATGAATAAGACTAGTTCACACCTATGTTCGCAACTAATCGCAATCGTAGTACGCCGCTTAATTTTGACTAAAGTTTCTAAATCAAATTCAACATTTCTCCTTATGCGTTTTTACCGAAATCTCACAATTATTGGAGAATAGTTCTTCTACTTTTTCCCCTTCTCCTTTTCCCATTCTCCTCCTTAGGGCTATTTATCAAAATTGGACAAAAGATGCACAAGAAAGGGGAAGGTTGTGGAATAATTTCATATAAAAAATGCAATCAAACCCTTGATTTAATTTATATACTCATTATATAATGAATTTTGATTCATTAAATTCAATATTTTGGTTGTTTTATTTTATTTTTTTGTTTTGTATTTTGGTTGTTTCATTTATTATGTCGGATGAAGAATTCGGTTTAAGGCTTGAAGTGTTTTTAAAATGATTAAAAATACTTTGAATGAAAGTGCTTTTAGAACCCATTCTTGGTAAAAATGTAAGTGAAGCACGTGCTTCTTGTAAAAAGCACTTTTTGAAACCCAAAAACAATTTCAATAAAAACGCTTTCAGTCATTTTAAAAATATTTTCAAACAAGTCTTAAGTCACTATTAAAAAACCAAGAGAATTAGACATTAAACTTGTTATCTACATAAGTAAAATATGAGACCTATTGGTTATAATTGTAGAAAAATATGATTAAGCCTAGTATCAATGAAATAAAGAAATAAAGAAATAAAGAAATAGAGTATAAAGTGGACTCGAAGGAAACGGAGCGTATTGAGGCTAGGGCTCATGGCCACATGCAGAAACCTGCCCTAACTTTTGCCCTAATTAAAGTAATGCCCATCGGCTGCCCACACCACCCATTCCACCGTACCCTGCCCATGTGGGCCCCAAATCCACATGGGATGCCCCCACCAGCCTATAATCCCCTCTGGATCCGGGGGTCCCAGATTTCCTCCCGCGTAATTGAATAATTCATCTGGGTCGTTGGATTAGAAAATCAAAGTCTTCCATATGGGCGGCTAAGGTTTGTCCCAAGCTTGTCCCAATTTGGAAGGACAACCGCCTCGAATGTGCTGCTCGTATCACAAACACCGTAGCTGCCCTTGTCTATATTCATCCGTATCATACCTTCCCTAATCTTGCTCTTTCCACGCTATTTTGTGGTGCGTGACATCCACTTTCTCGCTTTACTTGTATATTAATTACGTGTTCACATGTGTGTAATAACAGTAAAATAATATGTTACAAGATTAGATTATCAATTTCTTTGTGCATTATGTTTAATCTTTCTTTTAAGACATAGTGCATTGAGAAACCATGGTTTTATCCAATTTTCTTTAGTTCGTATCACCACGGTTAATTGTTTGTCTTAAATTGTAGAATCATCATTCAAAGCTTAAACTCTCGGTTTCTTGTCTTTGATTGGTTATTCAGTATTTAAAACCTAAGTTCATGCTCTAAATCACCATTCTATACGCTAAATTGTTTACCCTATCAATACAAGTCTTGGGTGTGAATTAAAACTATTGTTCATTATGCATTCTTACTTTTCTTCTTGTAACAAAGGTAAATAAGTATATTTCTCATTTCATATATGATTTTTACTATCAGTCTAATAACAAAATACGCCAAGTTATCGCCTAAAAAACCCTAGCACGTATAACCATCATTACCATCCACGGTAAAATTTGTGCAATGTGGCATGCACGCGCAAAAGGAGGAAAGGTGGGAAGTGCCTAAACTTTTGTTAATTTCCCTAGACAATGTCCCTGGGCTTTATGACTTTATCTCCACTTGTAATCTATATAATACCATTCAACTTCACTTGCCCTTCACACAATTATTTTCTACGTCTCCCCTTCTTCTCAAACCCTCCATCAACGGAATACCAAAAGCTTGGTTATTGCCAGTTCATCGTCAAAGTTCGAGCAGAAGAACAATCCTTGAAGAAACAAAGAAAAATCATGGCAATGTTTGCGCAGGATCTTGAAGCCACGGAGCTAAGATTAGGGTTACCGGGCACCAATGATTCCGAGCAGAACACCTCTTCTACTACTTTGGTTAGCAAGAGTAACAAAAGACCACTGCAATCCGACATGAACGAAAACAATGATTCTTCACCCGCCAACAGATCCGACGAGCAAATTTCTCAGCCTCCACCTTCCAAGTAAGCAATCTTGTCGCACGTAAACTAGATGTTGAGGTTCCACTATAAAATGAATAAGTTAGAATAGCTCAATAACTTATAAGCACATGCAAGGTTCCTTATTTCTAGATGTGAGTTTCATCCTCTCAACAATATGATTAGGGTTGTTCCATAACATGGTTTGTGATTAATTTGAGGTTAAACAAGTTAAACTAATCTGGTTATGTGGTTATGTATTGCAGGACACAAGTAGTAGGGTGGCCGCCGGTGAGATCATACTGGAAAAACTGCCTCCAATCGAAGAAAACCGAGGCGGAGGCAGCCGGCATCTACGTGAAGATAAGCATGGATGGAGCTCCTTATCTAAGAAAGATTGATTTGAAGGTGTACAGAGGATATCCTGAGCTGCTTAAAGCATTGGAAGACATGTTCAAGTTCAAGGTTGGTGATTACTGTGAGAAGAAATTAGGGTATAATAACCGATCAGAATTTGTGCCTACTTATGAAGACAAAGATGGAGATTGGATGCTACTTGGAGATGTTCCATGGGAGATGTTCATTGTTTCGTGCAAGAGGTTGAGAATCATGAAAGGTTCGGAAGCGAAAGGGTTAGGCTACTGCACGCCGTGATCAAAGAACAATTAGACGAAATCAAAAGATTTACAGTCATGTTTTCTCTCATGAAGACATCCAGCTCGGGCTTTCGATTTTGAAACAGAAACTTTGTTGAGTTGTAATAGAAAATATTTACAAGGAATTGTTAGAAGAACAAGGAAAATTTTCATGTATAGTTTTTCATGTTCTCTTCAAAGAGAGTTGTACAAAGAAAAGAAACGTTAAACGGAAAAAAAATAAAAAAAGTTTCGGTACAAATTTTTTGTTATTGCATTGAGTTTCAGGATGATTTTCTGTTCCCGATGATTGTTGACGTTAAATTGATCCCAACTAGCACCACCCATCTTTGCAATTTGCCCTAATTCATCGTCCGAAATCTGGGGTGCCGAAAGCGTCAGCTTTGATCCCTTCCGAACACTTATCACAGAATTCAACTTGTTGGCTTGTAGTATAGCTGATGAAGCACTTCTCTTCCCTTCGAGTTCCTCAATGCTCGTTGGGAACTTAGGCTGTTCCACCGGTCCATATACATCATCAGTAGCATCATAAAAGCCCTTGGGAGGCATCTCGAACGGAATTTCTGCATTGTAGTCAATTCCCTTCGATTTCCTCTTTCATTGCTGTGTACTATCAATGCCGGCAGCCTTCAATTCTCTCGTTTTCTGTAGTGAAGCAAGCCTCTTTGAGCTACTTCTCCCTGGGGTTGCTTTTGGCCTTTTTTGCCCCTGAAGTTTGCAAACTTAACTCTTGCCTCAGAAAGCATCTCAATCTCCCAATCATCCATATCAACGGAATCCGGGCAAGCACGTTTGACTCAGGATTGGAGTCAATCTCTACAGGCCGTAGTTTCCGTGGATCATCACCCGGTTCATACTTCTCATCCTTAACACTAACTGCATCAAGAAGTTTCTCATACCGCTCTGGCATTGGGACGCAGTGCGACCAACAATCCGGGCCATGGTTCACCATTGTGCCGGCATGAGCTTGGCAAGATTGAGAAGCTTCTCATCCTCTTCCCTAGTGCAATCAGTCTGCAATAGTCAGACTTGGAAAAATCACTCGAACTGCATGCATTTGCTAGAGTTTTTTTTTGTTGATGTCATTATAAATGGGCCTCAAGTCACAATTTTTCTACTACGGAGAAAGGGAGGCTTGGGCTTTATTTTCTACACGCTTGAGTCCACTCTGAACAGATTCAACGGTCCGGGATGAATGTTAGAGAAAACTGTAAATCCAAAGGTTATAAAAGCTTCTGAATTAAACACGAACTTTGGATTAATGTATCATGAAACTTTCCCATGTAAAACCTAGTCGTCTCTCTTTCTCTTGGGATTGTTTTGTCTGATAAATTATGTCCATTTTCTCCTCAAGTCAACATTACAATGACGAAAAAATGTGGAGTGTTTGGACCTGTAAAATGTATGGAAGGCTGCGTTTCCTGTCCGGACGTATTCGGACGATCGAGTACTTAGACGCAGTGGACTGCTTTAACTGGGATTTCTGCAATTTCAAACAAGCTTTCAAAGGTGGAGGGAGGCTCCTCTGTGGATTTCTCCGTTGAGATCCAGCATTCAACGTTTGGGGAAGACATGATTGTTGTTGCTGACAGTCTCACAGTGGAGCCTCCCTCCACCTTTGAAAGCAACAACGATCGAATGCTAGATTTCAACGGTGAAAACAATCGTCATTTTGGTCCTGTGATGGTGGCTGTCGTATCGCCTGTAGAGAGTCTAGAGACTCACTCATGTGATCAGAATGATCGTTGGCATTGCCGAACAGTCCCTATGGAACGGATTAAGATGGATGAAGGTAGTGTGAAGAGGTTTTACTGCTTCTTGGCTTATTTGCTTGAGAGTGAAGCAATGGCAGCTCATAGAGGGGGGGGGGGGGGTTCCGATGGGTAATGCTAGGGAGACTAAATTTAGTCTATCTAGCGTTACTCTTTTCCAAGATTTGACACAACATCGTGTTAACTTTTTAAAAATAAATTTAGATACAACTTGCTTTGGATATGAGTTTAAAAAAAAAATCTTTAGAAATTTCATATCAGAGATTTTGATAATAAATTACAATTTATATATAAATGATTTCATTCATGATTACATTGAGATATTTTAGGATAAAATCTTATGCCTCATGGGCTACAAGTGATTAAGAAGAAGACGTACAATATTGATGTTTGACCGTTCGGGGAGGGGGTGGGCTTAACTTCATAATGGGCTAGCAATAATATGGTTCAAACTCGCATTTGACGAGAATCGAATCTAAGACTTCTCATTTACAAGTGAAGAGAAATATCACTAGACCGTAGTACTAAGTGGCATTTTTTAAAAATATTTGACATTCTTTTTACTAAACAATATTTTGTAAATTACTCTTAACATGATAAGCGTGAGTGAACACATGATTTTGACCAAATGACTTAACTACATAAGCGATATGAATACAAAATTAACACACACAAAAGTCTAGATCTTATTATCATTGGGAAAAATTAAAATAAATTTTTATGGGATTTTAAGGTATGACAAAAATAAATATTATGCAAGACTAGTTCAATCACGTAAATTTTCAATAAAAGAACCTAGTTAAAAGATGGTATGTTCATAAAATCGACGTGTAAATTAAATTTCTTAGGCACTTACCATCTCTTAACTATTGTTACGAAGCCAGGTTGATAGTGCTACATAATGTTTTTTTTCAAAATATGAAGATGCGTTTATGAACGAATCCTTTAATTAACTATTTCGACACTCAACAAGTGCCACGTTATAAGCATGCAACAACCTCACGTAAGTTTCTTGTCAAATACCAAAGTATATTTAAAAGCGGATCTTTTAATTAACTTACTATTTTGTCATTATGTTTAGCCATTTGGTTTTTCAAGATATTAATATTTTAATAAATAGTACATGGTCATATTTGCCTTCATCTCCAACCGAGGACCAAAGGGCCAAACATAATTTATTATTTAATTTAATTTAATGTTGTATAATTGTCACATCCTGGCCCACGCAGGACCACTTCCCCAGCCCGACTCAACCGTAGCACGATATTGTCCACTTTGAGTCTCCATCACACCCTTACGGTTTTGTTTCTGGGAACTCACACGAGAACTTCCCAGTGGATCACCCATCATGGGAGTGTTCTCGCGCACTACTCGTTTAACTTCGAAGTTCCAACGGAACCCGAAACCAGTGAGCTCCCAAAAGGCCTCGTGTTAGGTAGAGATGAAAAAATATATATAAGAATCACTCCCTTGGCCGATGTGGGATGTCACAATCCACCCTCCTTAGGGGCTCGACGTCCTCGTCGGCACACCACGACCAGAGTTAAGCATTGATACCAAATTGTCACATCCCGCCCCGGACGGGACCACTTCCCGGGCCCGACTCCACCGTAACATGATATTGTCCGTTTTGGGCCCCTAACACACCCTCACTGTTTTGTTTCTAGAAACTCACACGAGAACTTCTCAGTGGGTCACCTATCATGGAAGTGCTCTCGCGCGTTACTCGCTTAACTTCGGAGTTCCAACGGAACCCGAAGCCAATGAGCTTTCAAAAAGCCTCGTGCTAGGTAGAGATGAGAATATACATATAAGGATCACTCCCCTATGTGATGTGGGATGTCACAATAATAGCTTAGGAAATTATAGGAAAAAAAAAATAGAATTTAAAAAAAAAAAAAGAAAAAAAAAAGGGTCTACCATTACTATCAGATATAACCGACAAGAATAAGTACAATATTGTCGGTTATATTCGACAGGAATACTCAAAATTCTAACCTGGCTCGAGGCTAGCTGGCTGGCTCATTTAGGCCAGCCGGTTGGCCCTTTAACCCTTTTTTGTCCAGTGGGGCCCATGAGCCCTTTGGCTTAGCCCTCGGTTGGAGACGGTTTTTGGGCTATTTTCGGCCCTCTAGCCCTCTGGACCCTTAAGTTGGAGATGGTCTAACAAGTTAACAAGTTTTTCTTTCTCTATATAAGGCCATCTCCAACCGAAGGCTGGTCAGATGACTCGTTTTAGCCCTCTGGTCTTTCAAGAAATTAATATTTTAATGAACAGTGCATGACCATATTTCTTACCATCTCCAACCCAGAGCCAAAGGGCCATAGGGCTTGTTTTAGCTCTGTCACAAAAAATCATCTCCAACCGAGGATCGAAGAGTTATAGTATGAAATATGAAGAATTGAAATAAAATGAGGTAAGATACTATGGAGTGATGAAAATATGTAAGAAACGGTGTATGAAAAATTACAAAAAAAAAAAAAAAAAAAAAAGCTATAAAAAAAAAAAGTGGGCTAGGACCAAAAAAAAACCTAAGCCCTAAACCTTAAAGTAGGTTGGGCAAATGGAAAAGAAAAAAATAAAAAAAAGGGCTGGGCTAATGGAAAAGAAAAAAAAAAAAGAAGAGAAAAAGAAATCGGGCTAGCCAGCAGGTTGGCTGAAAATGGCCCGTTGGTTAGCCTTTTGGTCCTTTTATGTTCAATAAGGTTTACGAGTCATTTGGCGTGGTCCTTGATTGAAAATGGATTTTGAATTATTTTCGACCCTAGCCCTCTTAATCTTTCGATTGGAAGACGAACTAAGAAGGTGTGTTTTAAGATAAACCAAGGAACTCACCAACATTTCACCTCCTCTCTTTCTCTCCAAACTTTCTCTTCCTAGAAACTGAATTCTCAAAAGTTAAAAACTTTTGAAAGAATCAGAACCAATTCGAAAGCCCTTCACGAACACAACGACGCCTATGGAGAGAGAACTGAAAAAGCACCGGAGCTCCTTTCTCTCTCTCTCTCTCTACAAACCTTAACGGCCTAATCTTCTCCCAGCAGCTAGGGATCTTTCCAATCCCAACCTGATTTCTCTCAATTCGGGAACCACAAGAATGGCGTCGGAGCTAGGGCAACAGACGGTGGAGTTCTCCGCCCTGGTGAGCCGCGCCGCCGAGGAATCTTTCCTCGCGCTGAAAGAGCTCACCGAGAAATCGAAGGCGGCGCCGGACCAGTCCGATACCGATAAGAAAATTGGACTGCTGAAGTACTTGGCCAAGACCCAGCAACGCATGCTCAGGCTCAATGTCCTCGCCAAGTGGTGCCAACAGGTCTCGTTATTCTACTCCCTCACTCCAGAAATCGATTTCGGGTTTTTGTTTGGCGGTCAATTGGGTGTAAAAATTAAACATTTTGCGTCATATTTTGTGAATTATGCGTTAAATTATGTTACTTTAGGGTTGTTTTTGGTGGGGAATATGAATTGAATTCGGTTTCTTCCAAGGGTTTGTTTCTGTCCCTTCGAAAATTGTATTGCAAGTTAAAGGCTTCATCTTTTCGGGCTAGAAAATAGATTTCGATATCGTGTACCAAAATTTGTGCTTCAAATGATGTAAGAATGTACGATTAAGTTGTATTTTCATTTAACGATTCGGTGTTTGCTTGTTGTATTGGTGTTTTTCTGTTCGAGGGTTCAGGGCTGAGGGTTTATGGGGTTTGATTTAGGGATTTGTTGATTTTTGTTTTTGTTTTTTGGTGTCTCTTTACTTCGTGGGTTTGAATAATGGGAATTAAGGGTTTTTGTTTTGGCCAGGAAAGGAAAAATGGATTATTGGGTATTATTTGTTGCTTTCTGCCTTCTGGGATATGGAAGATGATTTTCTGGTGCATGTTTCTTTATGTCTTCAGGTGGTTAAAAAGTTGATTTTATACGATAGTTTATTAGCTCGTGATATGAACTAGTTGTTTTCCCCTAGGTACAGAGTAGTTTCTGAATTTTGAAGTCAAAAGCCATGCCATGGATGTGCTTATTGGTTATTATGAAGTTCTACAAACCATACCTTGTGCTGAAATGCCTAGAGTTTATAGTGTCCCTGATGCTTCATGTTCCTTGAAATTTATTCTAGTCCATGGAAGCACTTTTCAATTTGGAAAACTATAAATTTTCAGCTATTAATATTATCCATGCATTTCTATTTGCAGGTCCCGTTAATACAATACTGCCAGCAACTTTCCTCCACTCTATCAAGTCATGATACCTGTTTCACTCAAGCAGCAGATTCACTATTTTTCATGCATGATGGGCTGCAGCAAGCTTGTGCTCCTGTTTACGATGTCCCATCTGCAATTGAAATCCTCCTAACAGGGTCATATCAGCGTTTGCCGAAATGTGTAGAAGATGTGGGCATCCAGAGTTCTCTAAATGAGGAACAGCAGAAGCCGGCTTTGAAAAAGCTGGACACACTTGTGCGATCTAAATTACTAGAAGTATCACTTCCAAAAGAAATTACTGATGTTAAAGTCTCCGATGGTACAGCAGTGATTCGTGTTGATGGAGAATTCAAGGTTTTGGTGACTCTAGGCTACCGAGGGCACCTATCAATGTGGAGGATACTGCATTTGGATCTGCTTGTTGGTGAGAAAAGTGGACCTGTAAAGCTTGAAGTATCGCGGCGTCATCTTCTTGGGGATGATTTAGAGCGCAGAATGGCTGATGCAGAAGATCCGTTCATGATACTTTACTCAGTTCTGCACGAGCTTTGTGTTGCACTTATCATGGGTACTGTCACAAGGCAAGTACAAGCTCTTCGGCAAGGGAGATGGAAAGACGCAATTCGATTTGAGCTTATATCTGATGGGAGCACGGGTCATGCAGGGACTTCTGCCTCTGCGCAATTAAATCAAGATGGAGAAACTGATTCATCTGGTCTACGAACGCCAGGGTTGAAAATTTTATACTGGCTAGATTTTGATAAAAACAATGGTATTTCTGGTTCAGGATCATGTCCGTCTATAAAAATTGAACCAGGACCGGATCTGCAGATAAAGTGTCTTCATAGCACATTTGTCATAGATCCATTAACTGGAAAGGAGGCAGAATTTTCTCTTGACCAAAACTGTATTGATGTTGAGAAGTTGCTTCTGAGAGCCATCTGCTGTAATAGATATACTCGTCTGCTTGAAATTCAGAAAGAGCTGGTGAAGAATGTTCAAATCTGCCGAGGTGCAGGGGATGTTTCTCTTCAGTCTCATGTGGAAGAAGTGGATGCAGACCATAAAAAGGTTGTTTCACGTTTTCTTGTTACTTATTTCTGGTTGTTCATTCTGGTTATTCTTTTTTTTTCTTCTTGAATGTAGTCTCAGGACACTACTGTTTTTTCATGGATGTGTTTTTCGGGGTTTATTTTCTTCATATTTTGATTTCCTAAATTTCTGCGTGCAGAAAGATGATAAGTCCAATGCTGGAGAGTATGAAGGGCAGGAAGTATTACGTGTGCGTGCCTATGGCTCATCATTTTTCACCCTGGGAATAAATTTAAGGTATCCTTGCTTATATGATTATCAGTATATGATTACAGGATATATGAATTAAGACTTGCCAATGGACTTTAAAAAAAAACTGATTGGATGAACTAAGAAAAATGTGCAGCCAATATTGTTTCTGGTTAGACATTGGGACAAGTTTTTGATGTACTTTTCTAGTAGTTCTTTTGATTTCAGAATCTCAGGACATTCTGGTGGTTCATTTGGACACAATTTTGGTATTCTTATGTAGATGCTTTAGAAAGATGTCTTCTGTAACATTGCTGACTTGCAGGAATGGGCGATTTCTTCTTCAGTCCTCTCGTAATATTCTTGCTTCTTCGGGAGTTTTGTCCGAATTTGAAGATGCTTTAAATCAAGGAAGTATGACTGCAGCTGAAGTTTTCATAAGCTTGAGAATCAAAAGTATTTTGCACTTATTTGCATCGACTGGCAGGTTTTTAGGCCTTGAGGTAACATTCTTTTTCTTCTTTTGACATTTTTTTTTCAAAAACAAAAATCACTAGGGCAGTTGAGGATTACGTACTGATTCACTGTATATGAATTGTATTCTTGTAGGTGTATGAACATGGTTTTCCTGCAGTTAAAATACCAAAGAACATTTTAAATGGTTCAACTATGTTGCTAATGGGGTTTCCTGATTGCGGTACCTCTTATTTCCTGCTGATGCAACTTGATAAGGACTTTAAACCCCTATTTAAATTGCTTGAAACTCATCCAGATCCGTCCAGAAAACCTGATTCTTTTAATGACCTAAATCATGTGATGCGGATCAAGAAAATTGATGTTAGCCAGATGCAGATGCATGAAGATGATATGAATTTAAGTTTGCTTGACTTGGGAAAACTACATTCCTTTCTGGCCAGTTCCAGGGGTTCTAATCAGTCTGCTGAAAATGGTCTTCTTTTGGAAATCAGCCATGAAGGTTCTATGCCTATTGCTGGGTGTCCGCCATCGAGTTTTTCTTCTGTTGTAGACGAAGTGTTTGAACTGGAGAAGGGGTTATCTGTACCTCCTTTTTCTGTTCCTGCTTCTCATTTTGGCTCTGTTCCGATGAATCGTCCCTCTCCTAAGTGGGAAGGAGGTGCGCTGATACCACAGTTAAGCAATTCTTCAAAGCTTTCTAGTATGGCCACCCACTATAATGGATCATTATATCCATCAAATAATTTGAAAAGCCCCGTACATTCTACTTCTCTTGGTAATCTATCTTCTGGCCCAGGAAGGAGTGCCTCTGTGAAGAAAATACCAGTGTCAAAGTCTGATCAGGATTTGGCTTCTCTTAGGTCTCCACAGTCAGTTGAGTATGGTTCTGGTACTTCAATGGATGAGGATCAGCTGAGATTTCTGAATGAAACTCCAAAGAGTGCAATATATGGGAGTAAATCATCCCGGCTGTTATCTCCAACCCGGTCTACTGGCCCCAGAGTTTCTGGGCCAAGTGTGAGACCCAACGGGTCCAAAAGTTCACCTAATGGGCCTTTAACTGGACCTTTCAGAGTTTCCGGATCAACATGTGCAACAACTCCCGTATGTAAGATACTTTCTCTGTGATAATTTTATTAAGATGGAAAACTGCATTATACATATTGATTTAGTACTATTTATACTTTTTACTAAGTCTTATATTGCTAGACTCTTTTTTTCTCTGCCAGCCCAGGCCCCAGATTCTGGAGTATGTCATAGCCCTAATATTGATGTTGCGAAAAATGATAGAAAACCTCGCAAGCGCACACTTTCAGATATGTTGAATTTGATCCCATCACTTCAGGGTTTTGAAGCTGATTCCGGAGTTCTTAAAAAGAGGAAAACTTCTGAAGTAACTCGTCCTCAGCAGTCTTCCTCACAGGTGCTTATGTCGAGGGATATAATTTCAAATTTTGAAGTCTACAATTACGGGGATCTTATATCTGAAGCAAACAGGGGAAATGCACCTTCTAGCATTTATGTTTCAGCCCTTCTTCATGTGATCAGGCACTGTTCACTTTGTATTAAGCATGCCAGATTAACTAGCCAGATGGCGGCTCTGGACATCCCTTATGTTGAAGAAGTGGGTCTAAGAAGTACATCATCAAACATATGGTTTCGAATTCCATTTGCCAGAGGTGATTCATGGCAACACTTATGCTTGCGACTTGGCAGACCTGGAAGCATTTATTGGGATGTCAAAATAAATGACCAGCATTTCAGGGATTTGTGGGAGCTTCAAAAAGGAAGCAATAGTACACCTTGGGGTACTGGTGTTCGAATTGCCAATACGTCTGACATAGACTCTCATGTTCGCTATGATCCAGAAGGTGTTGTTCTTTGTTACCAATCTGTGGAGGCTGATAGTATTAAGAAGTTAGTGGCAGACATCCAAAGACTTTCTAATGCAAGAATGTTTGCTCTTGGGATGCGGAAATTGCTTGGTGTTCGAGCAGATGATAAGCCAGAAGAAAGTAGCACAAACCCCGATTTTAAATCACCAGGAGTCAAAGGTTCTCAAGAGGCAACCGATAGACTTTCTGAGCAAATGCGAAGGGCATTTAGAATTGAGGCTGTTGGACTTATGAGTCTGTGGTTCAGTTTTGGATCAGGTGTCCTTGCTCGCTTTGTTGTAGAGTGGGAATCAGGTAAAGAGGGTTGTACTATGCATGTATCCCCCGACCAACTTTGGCCCCATACCAAGGTACATTCACAAGTTTCTAATTTATTTTTTCTGGTTTGTTTCTTTTAGCATTTTCAATTGAGCGCATTCTTATTTGGTGTGAAGTGATGTTTTATATTAAGATTCACCTTATGTGAAATTGAGTCCTGCATTCATCCTCTGATTTTGTTTTCTTCAAAGGTCGTGCATGAACATGTCATCTTTAATGAATTTAATAGAATTCTGGAGAAATTTCAAAAAATATAATTTTCAACTATTTTGCGGTGATTCCATGGAAATATCTTTTGATGTTGGATTAGGATTTTTCGAGGTGCCTTAAAAAACTTTTCATGACAGCAAAAAAGGTATATTAAAACTGCATGCACAATTCTATCAAAGTTGCTTTACAAAGGAGTACATCAAAATGTAGTCGTCAAAAGCTAGTTTTTGACATGCATTCGAGCAATTTAGATTTATGTATTATTACAGAGGTAACTTCATGTTTCCCACCAATTTGTTTCTGATTAAAAATGTATGCATTAATGACAATACCTTTTCTGTTCTTTACAGTTTCTGGAAGATTTTATAAATGGAGCTGAAGTTGCATCACTTTTGGATTGCATTCGACTCACTGCAGGGCCCTTACATGCTCTTGCAGCTGCAACACGACCTGCACGAGCTAGTCCTATCCCGGGGGTCCCTGGAGGAGTTCTCTCTTCTATCCCAAAACAGGCTGGGTACTTATCATCTCAGGGCCTTATGCCAACTAGTTCAACCACAAATGCTGGTCAGTCTCCTGGCCCTATGGGGAACCCAGTTTCATCTCCTGCTACAGGGCCTCTTGCAAATCATAGCCTCCATGGGCCTGCTGGGTTAGCTGGTGCTGGCCGAGGTGGACCTGGCATTGTACCCAGCTCACTGTTGCCCATTGATGTCTCTGTTGTGCTACGTGGACCCTATTGGATACGGATCATATACCGAAAGAATTTTGCAGTTGACATGCGCTGTTTTGCCGGAGATCAGGTTTGGTTGCAACCAGCAACGCCACCCAATGGGGGGCCTTCAATTGGAGGGTCATTACCTTGCCCTCAGTTTAGACCATTTATTATGGAGCATGTAGCCCAAGAATTGAATGGTTTAGATACTAATTTCACCGGTGGTCAACAGGCAGGACTGTCAAGTTCAATCAATCAAAACCCCAGTTCAGGTTCCCAACTGTCAACTGTAAATGGAAATAGGGTTAACCTTCCTAGTTCTGCTGCAATGTCTAGGACAGGCAACAACCAAGTGGCTGGTTTAAACCGTGTCGGAAATGCTTCTCCAGTATCCTCAAATTTGGCTGTTGTCAGCTCAGCAGGGCCAGCTTTACGAAGATCCCCAGGTCCTGGTGTCCCTGCTCATGTGAGAGGAGAACTGAATACAGCCATTATTGGTCTTGGAGATGACGGAGGGTATGGAGGTGGTTGGGTTCCTCTTGTTGCTCTTAAAAAGGTGCTAAGAGGTATTCTCAAGTATCTTGGAGTTCTATGGCTATTCGCACAGCTACCAAATCTGTTGAAAGAGATTTTGGGGTCAATTCTGAAAGACAATGAAGGTGCCCTTCTAAATTTAGACCAGGAGCAGCCCGCCTTGAGATTCTTTGTTGGGTAGGTGCTTTTCAGGCCAATCTTTACACATCTCAGAAACTTTATTTTCGAGTACTTATTCTTAATCTTACGATGATGTGATTACATCTCCTTTTATCGTTGCGGATAAGTTATGCCAACGCAAAGGGGAGTTCCCTAAGAAAACATCCGGACAAGATGGACATACACATTTGTGATATTTTTTGTTTATTAAAAACTTCCCTATTTTATGTTCAATACTGGTACCAGATCACTCAGTTAATTATGTTACTTATATTACATGATAATATTCACCCTTAACATTAGTAGTCCTCGGGTGCAGTTTATCCATACAAGTTTTCGGTGAATCTTCCAGGCTTATCTACTTGTTCTTTGAACTGATTGCTTGTGTTTCTGCAGTGGCTATGTATTTGCAGTAAGCGTTCACAGAGTTCAACTTCTTCTTCAAGTACTGAGCGTGAAACGATTCCATCAGCAGCAGCAACAAGGGCAACAGCCAAATACAAACATTGCTAATGAGGAATTATCTACAGCCGAAATAGGAGAAATATGTGACTACTTCAGTCGACGTGTTGCTTCAGAGCCTTATGATGCTTCTCGGGTTGCGTCGTTCATTACTCTCCTCACCTTACCCATATCAGTTTTAAGAGAATTCTTGAAATTAATAGCATGGAAAAAAGCACTAGCCCAGTCACAAGGGGGAGATATGGCACCTGCCCAAAAACCCCGTGTTGAATTATGTCTTGAAAACCATGCTGGCTCGAGTATGGATCATTCATCTGTTGCCAAAAGCAATATTCATTATGATCGGCCTCATAACTCGGTTGATTTTGCACTGACTCTTGTTCTTGATCCTGCTCACATACCTCTTATAAATGCCGCTGGTGGAGCTGCATGGTTGCCATACTGTGTCTCAGTGAGGTTGAGATATTCGTTTGGTGAAAATCCTAACGTGTCCTTTCTTGGTATGGAAGGAAGCCATGGAGGTCGAGCTTGCTGGTTGCGCGCTGATGACTGGGAGAAGTGTAAACACAAGGTTGCTCGAACTGTGGAACATCATGGTAGCTCAGGAGTAGACAGTGGTCAAGGAAGGTTAAGAATCGTAGCTGACTATGTGCAAAGGACACTACATATGTGGCTTCAAGGGTTGAGGGACGGTAGCGGGATTAGTGCAACCTCCATGGCAACATGATCAGTCGTGTCGCTCAGAGATAGATACTTTTGAACCACTTCATTCGGGACTAAATCTCGATGAGTTTTGCGCAGATTGACCATGGCTAGTGTTCCGTTTTTCGGTTCTCTCAGTTTACTGCAGGAGGAGAAACTTGTGGTAGGATGTAACATATTTTTGAACATTTTTTGTGAACTGTTGTACAAATCTGGCTTTAATTGGTTATACTTTGTAAACCTTTTGTTTCCTGAAGTGGGTGATTTCTTAAGTAACTGTTCAAAAGATCAGAAATTTTTTATGTTTACAACTTTTACAGTTTTACCGTCCGCTAGTCTACTCGAGTAAGTGAATCTCATTCCTGACAATGAATATTATAGATAAATTGTCACGAGAACGATAACATTTTCAATCTCAATTCTTGAAATGATAAACTTTTTGTCGATTGACGGTTCATTTGGAAGTATTTTAAAGTGGTTGAAAATATTTTGGTTAAAATATATTTAGATGGAAATGTGTCAGTTGACTAGTCAAGAATGAATTGAAATGCATTTGAACTTTTTTTGGGCCGCACTGTGAATTAGTCCTACGCTTTTTAGTGTGGTACCTAAAAATAAAGAAAAAAAAAGGAGCACTAATATGTCACTGCCATTTGATTTGATCAATTTAAGGCTTGTTTAAAAATGCTTTTAAAATGGTTGAAAGTATTTCTGGTAAAAATGCTTTTAGGTTCTAAAAACACTTGAAATGCTTCCTATAAGAAGCATGTATTTCTTGTAGGAAACACTACTTTTTCAGGTTTCATTTGTATATTTATTAAAGATCGGTCCAAAAAACACTTTCACTAATGATACTTTCAGCTATTTTAAAAGCACTCCAAACAAAACTTAACAACGTGGATTCGATTCCCGAGCAATTTAGCCAATTTTCCAAGATTATACAAATGGATCAAATTGGAAACCAGCAGCCAGCTTCATTTCACTTTTCATGCACTGCAAAACAAGGAAGATTTCTTCCCATCTCGGATGCCGCTTATCGGCGGCAACAAAGTTGTGGACAACTCCGTCGACGTTCACGCTACTGCAACCTGCGGTCTTCTTCACTCCCCTGACCTCCATGACTTCTCGAATCTTATCCGAGTAGCTCCACTTTCCACAAGCAGCGTAAATATTCGACATCATAATGTATCCGCCCTCTCTCCCGGGCTCTAACTTCAGTAGCTCTGCTGAAGCTGTTTCAGCTAGTTCCATGTCTCCCTGTGCTCTACAAGCACTCAGCATTGCTCCCCAAATGTTTCGACTTGGCTTTACCGGCATCTTTTTTATCACTTCTTTCGCCTCTGCCAGCCTTCCCGATCGACATAAAAGGTCCACTAAACACCCATAGTGCTCAACTCCTGGTTCAATACCAAATTTTTTGTCCATGTTGTTGAATAGATTAAGCCCTTCATCCACAAGTCCGCTGTGGCTACAAGCTGTAAGAACAGCAAGAAGAGTCACCCCGTTTGGTGGTAGCCCTCTCTGCATCTCCGAAAACAGATCCAGGGCTTTGCGCCCGTAACCATGGAATGCGAATCCAGAAATCATTGTTGTCCATACGGTAACATCTTTCTCTGTCAGTCCCCGGAAAACCATGAAGGCTCGTTCAATGCTTCCGGCCTTGCAGTACATGTCTATTAATGCCGAACCCAAAAATACATCTATTTTCAACTGCATCCTCACAATCAAGCCATGCATTGATCTTCCATGGTCCAGCGCTCCAGTTTCCGCTGCAGCAGAGACCAAATTAACCAGAGTGTTACTGTCAGGCTTCGCATTCTCCGTAATCATTTCGTTGAATACCTTCACTGCCATTGTGTAATCGCCCTTCTTGGCATATCCAGCAATTAATGAATTCCAAGAAACAAGATCTCTTCTAGGCATTTGCTCAAAATAATTCTGCGCAAGTTCTATTTTCCCAACCTTGGCATATCCTGCAGCCATGGTGTTCCAGGACACGATATCCTTCTCCGTTAAAGCATCAAAAAGACTTTGGGCAACCTCCAATTTGTTCCATTTCACATACATGTCTAAAAGAGCATTACCCAAAATCAAATTTCCAGACGTAATGGCCTTCCTCCTCTCAATCCATGCATGAACAGACATTCCAAGCCGAGCATCTCCTAATAGTCCACAAGATATAAGAAGTCCTAGAATGGTAAACTCATCCGGCTCGAGACCCAAACCCACCATTTCATGAAACACTTGCAGAGCTTCCGAAAAATATCCCATCTTAGCATAACCAACGATCTTGATATTGAACGGGACTGTATCCGGCATTGGCACGTCATCAAACAACTGTTGAGCAAGCCCCATCTCCCCTTTTTCCAGATATATCTTCATGAGGGTGTTCTGCAAATACCGATGTGACAACAAACCTGTAACTACAGCATGGCTGTGGATCTGCTTTGCTTCCACTACACATTCGGATGCTTGAAGCAAGTAAAGAAGGGTATGTTTATCAGGGCATATGCCAGCTTTGAGCATGGAACTGTACAGAGCAAATGCTTGGCTTTTCGAGAAAGATAATGCAGAAATCATCGAATTATAGATGTAAAGATTGGGATTCGGAGTAAAGTGATCGAAAAGAAGGACGGCCATGTCTAAATTTTCAGGGTGCGAGATGGCGGAGAATGTGAGAAGCCGGCTCATGGGAAATGTCTGACCAATTAAACAGGTCCTCATCATTTGCCCCAAAATCTGCTTGAAATGGTGCCTTGTGCTGCACTTCTCCAGCAACACAAGAGCCGGGTGATTGAGTTCGAGCGCAACAGTTGGATCCCAGTGGATCCTCCTCCCCATTGAACTCGAACTCGAAAGGCAGCGAATGCCTCGCCCACATTGCTGCATAGATAAAAATTCCAACAAATCTACTCTCCATCATTTAAAGAACCCATCACTTATATTCCACAAACAATCAAACTCCCATAATCCCCAACAGAAAGATCAAATCTTTCAGTCAAATCTTTCTGATTTTTTCCTCTAGTAAATAGTTTCCAACTTTCCATCAGTTTTCAGGCTGAAAATTTCAAAATTTACGATGTAGAATAACGGAAGACAAAGGGTGTAGCGGGAATTTGCAGATTTGGCGTCCGAGCTCCGACGGAAGAAAAAGTTCATTTCTTGGTAGCAAGTTCAAAATTTCAAGTCCAGATTTCAGAATCCTAAATCTTCCATCTCCAATAAGCAAACAATTACCATAATCTTCTGATATGAAATAAACAGAATCATAAACTAAAACAAACCCAAGATAAAACCCAACACTTGCTAATCGAAATTACAAAGAAAATGGTGAATTGAAATAGCACTTACCAATCATCAAAGGTGAAACTTTTGAAACCCTAGAAAGATTGAAGCTTCATGTTTTGATCAAAACCAGAGAACCCTAAATTTTCTTACAGGTAAATGGGCCAATGGGTCCAAATTTGGTTAAAGGCCAATTGATTTTGTGAAAAGGCCCACATGTTACTTTGCCTTTTCCTCCTGTTTGTGACAATAAGATATTTTAAACTACTTTATCATACCGGGACAATGATTCAATTTTGCTGTAAGAAGGTGGCACGCTTCCGACCTAATACATATATGTGAAATTTCATCTACTTAGAACTCTTTGCATCAATTGCAGCTCAAATGGCTAAGAACATGTTTATCTTTGCGCATAAAGTTTTGCATTCGTGTCTCTCACCGCTTTGAATAAAAAAGAAACTCAATTCAATACCTAAAAAAGCCATGTCCGGTCGAGTATGATTCGTCTTTTTGAAATTTTTTTTAGTATGCACGATGTACACCAAAGTTTTCGACTTTAGATTTTTTTATTGAATTATTGGCTATACATTCAAACATTATTGTTCTGGTCCATGTCATACATCGGCATACTTGGTAGAACTTTCGTATTATTATTTTTCTATAGAAGATGTCATTTTCTATCCCTCTCCCCCAATAACTTTCCTTTGAATAATTATTCATCAAATTTGAAAGAAAAAAAAAAGTACTCACCTCACTTTTAAAGAAACAACAAACTCAAACTCATGTTTTTCTGCAAAACCAGAAGCTTCCAACATATCATTACAAGACAACCAACCATCATCCAAATTTCAACTTGCATTAAAAAAAAAATTATTTCAGAAAATACAATCATGCAAACCCATCCACCCCTTTTGATTGGCCCCATCTCCCATTATCCATATAAGAAAATTGAAGAGCTCCCACCACCAAGTATTTAGGTCACACTCACTCAACTAATCCCACCATTGATGTTACAAGAGGAGGAGGGAACACATCAATTTTGCTTTTGAAAAATTCTCCCCTAGGGTTTCCAATTGCATGACAATCGGCCCCTTGTTTGACAAAACTCAAAAAGTTGAGTGAACTTGACCTATAAATTTACCCGTTGTCATGAGTGACAGGGGTACTAAGGCAGGACGTGGGGCCCGCAAGCGTGCTGGGAGGTGTGGATGGGGGCATGCGATAGTTGATACTTTGTTGAGGAGGCTTATGAGGAGGAGTTTGATTCCGGCTTCACCATTGTTGGTGCGTCTGGTTGATGCGTCCGGAAAATTGCTGGGGCGAGGGATATGGGCATGATGCAGAGGGCCTTGGACTGGAGGAACTGCATGGCAGCTCCTACATCTTCTTCCATCAGCTTAGCTACTTCTTGTTCTGTGCCATCGTTCGACCACTTCTCACATGCTTGTTGATTGGTTCCTCCTTCCATGCCCTCCCCCTTCATAGGATTAAAGCAAAAACCGAAAAAAAAAAATAGTCAAAATACGGGAGACAGAAAGGGCGGATTAGTACATAGACTACTCTAATTTATCAATGCATTTTAGACTGTTCATCGAGCCTAGTTATGTATTAGAGAAACTCTTGTAATTATTACGTATGTACATTTGTCGCGGTGAACTGTATGCATCTAACAGCGAATTCTAATATGCTGCCTCCACAATAAGTCGGATCAATTTAAAAAATGTGCAGAGAATAACCTCGACTGCTGATAGGGGTACGTCGGCAACAAGCTGAGCCACTGCGCCTGCTCCCCCGAGTCGACTCATGCTCAAAACCTGTTTCCATAAAAACAAAATCATATCGATAAGTATCGAGAAAATAAGTTGATTAACTTTGAAATTAGAAGAAAGTCGTACACTTAGTGTCCTTTTCTATTTTGATTATGACTTGGTTGAAATCTAGAGGTTCCAAGCAGACAAAGCCATTTCATGTTTGAAAAAAAAAAAATTAACTAGTTCATACAAAGCAAGTGTCTATGCCTGTAATGATGCCTGGGATATGCCACATGACAGGGACCTACCTTATGGTGAAAACATTTTGAAGTCGTTAGCATTTCGTACAAGTTTCCGAAGCAACGATGAATTTGAAGAACGCTTTTAACAATTTCGTGCAGAAAACAGTTTTTTGTTAAAAGATGAGGAAGTATATATATATTTTTTTTTGAGAATTAGGGAGTTGTGAAATAATTTGGAAGAGCAATTGATGGAAGAGCAACTTCAGAACATATAAAAGCAATGAAACCTCGGACAGAAACGCAATAAAAGAAGGTACCAAATTACCCCATCTCCGAGGACATACGAACAGATAACCAAGGAGAGGAAATTGAAACATACGAAAATTATTCTTTTTGAGATTATGAATCTATTTGAATTTTGATTCATATATACCTTGACTTGGAGCCTTAGAAATTTCACGTAATCCACAATTTCATCAAGCATAGCTGCCCTATCTGTCTGCACAACGATGTCATAACATGTCAATACTTTCAAAATGTATATATCAAAAGCTAGGCATTTTCAAACATCAATAAAATTCAACACGATGAAACAAGAAGAAATGCAATTCATCCAGCAAAAGGTACTAAAACTCGCTTTAAGGCACTAACCTTGTTACAACTAGGTACCAATTCCTGCAAAGCCTTCATTCTCTCTGCAATTCTTTCCCGGCGTAACTGTACCAAGAAGATAAATACGTATACGCATATAATTACCTATAGCACTGGATAAGCAGGGCATCGGATTGGATGCCAGGATGAATTGTTTAAGTGTTTTCAGAAAAGGGATCTTTTTTATTAGAAAACTAGTATAGTCCTCGACACTAATGAATAGCAGACGACTTTTTCAGTCTCAACAAAATTGCATAGGCTAAATACATGCTGGAGTGACTTCTTGAATTATATGTTACATTTTAAGCAGAAGTGACTTGGATGTCTTCAATGAGAATGAACTTAATGCTAACTTTCCCACAAAGAACAATTTAGGTTCTCTTAAATATGAAATATTTAGCTTACCCGCTCAGCAATACTGTGGGGATCTGTTGCTTGGCCTCGCCTTGCTCGAACCCTTGGGCGGATGGAAGGAGGGTGATGGACAGCATTAGATGGCCCTGGTGGTGGTTGGCTATGAAACTGCGGCACCAAGATTAACAAAATTAAGTCGATCCATAAATTATCAACATGTGTTAGGTTTGAACTAATGCATACTTAATCATCTGATGTGAGTACAGATATGTCAAAATTCAGCTGGACAATCGAAACTATAGACAGTCGGGATTAATTTGATGGAAGTTTTCAACTTGGATTTCCATCAAATTAATCCCGACGGTCCACAGTGGAACACCAACTTAGAAAACCATCTTACAAGTCATTTCACATCCTTATCCAACGTTCCTATCATATGCTTTACAAGTAAGAGATAAACACCAAAACATTGTCCACGAAATTACACTACGAAAATAAGTTTTGACATCTCATTGCGTAAATCCTTGGCAACAGCTTGTGGGTGAGGATGACTGAATTTTTAGTTGGACAAGTCAAGATATGTTCTTAATGTCAAAGAAGAAAATAATCATTCAACTTTTCATAATTGAACAGGTTTTCGATGTACTGTTTGAAGTTCTTTAAGAACGAACAATTCACGCCAAATTGATTAACTTTTGAAACAAATCTAAGAGTCATAACTGAAACATCCAAGAACGAAAATAACCTAGGACATGTCAAACTAATTGAAAAAATTAAACAAACTCCCCAAATTATGCAAAAATATGTACAAGTCCAAATCAACCCTAGTCAGCACAAGTCAACATATTGACAAAGTCAAACTAGCCGGAGTCATTCCACTGTGAAGAACAGGAGCGCATGTTCCCACACACCAAGAGGAGCGTGGCCACCGAGATAGCCACAAAGATTGCAATTCGAGAAACTCGAAAGGACCAAAATGTCCCTTAGACGAGAGATTTTTTTAGTGTGACGGTAACATGGGCTGATATACCAAATGTCATAATACAAGTGGTTGGAGATTTTTTTTTTTTAATTTCCAACCACTTGTATTATGACACCTGATATACCGCGTTGTGTTCCCGACACATTAAAAGATTTCTTTCCTCGGACGGCAGAGCTCATCTACACGTTCGAACAACCCACACGTTTATGGAGCCTTCTGTCTGTCGGACACGTCCTACTAAACAATACTCTCCACTCTCCCTCAAGCACGTGCACTACACATCATTACCTACTACTAATGTGCTTGAAACAAAGCCCTTGATTACAACAATATTATCAACGGTACCCCTCATCCTCTAGAGGAGCAATATTTGCATAAACGGGTTCACAGCTATCGTGATACAACGATCTAATACTAAAAAACCATATGAAGTTTCTCGCCAGATAACATTGAATTATTGAATCGGAATGTCATATGACGATGAATTCGTTCTCTATAATTTGATTTTTCTCGTAACACATTTCAAGTTCAAGTAGTTATGACAATCTTACTATTTGGCCTTGGGGAACATAACAAAAGGACTTTACCTACTCACAGTAGATCACTGTTGCATTCTGAACGAATAACGCAATAACCTAGTATCGCGTTATTGGTTTAGAATTGTCACGGCGGCGCACTAAATGTAGAGAAGTCTGTCTCAATAAAGAGAGCATCTTTGAAATAGCGAGGGCAACTTGGTCACTGTGAAATGTTAGCGTTGGACGTACCTGGTGAGGAGGTTGGGGAGGTGGTGGCGTTGGACGGAGTGATGAGTGATTTTGCAAGTGTCCAAATGCTGGAAACAAACTTGACATATGAACAGATTCTCTTTCCTGCCACACCAAACAAATACTAAGCCATCAAGATTTGCAAACGTAGGTAAAGCCAGTCAGTTAAATCAATATGTCAGTCTCCTGACAACGAATAACAAGATTCATTCACCAAATTAACCTTACAAACTCTTCATTTTACAAGCATACCCTAACCCAGCTAGCATCTACACTACACTAGTTCTCAACTCTCACATCCATTACAAAGAAAAGAAATTACGTAGAAGGAAATTTGAACTCATGTGCAACTGCTATAACCAATTAGTCTAATACAATATTGTAAGATTACTTTAGGAGATTCAAACTCGGTGCTACTGCTCTAATTAATTGACCTAACTTATGACAACTTTGACGTCACAGTCTTAAAACAAAATTAAGATTAAAGTGGAGTGAGAGAGGCTTACATTAATTGAAGCAGAAACATTGGAACTGTTTGTGTTGTTAGTATTGTTGGCTTCATCTCTGAACCTGCTGTCTCGCCCAAGAAAACCACCCTGCTCCAAGTTCAAACCCAACGGCATACCCAGCCCCATCCCAACTCCTCCTCTGTACCCAGCACCACCACCCGAAGACCCAGCAGAACCCAGCTGCAGCACCATGGGCATGGACCCCACATCTCCTCCGTACCCACCACCAGCTGACTCACCACCACCACCGGCACTATACGACGGCGGCACAGCTAAGATCTGCTCAAAGAAATCGTCTCCAAGTCCCTCTTGGGGATTTCCCGCCATATTTTTTTTACTTGCACTGACAAAACTCCACGAGTTACTAACTTTTTTCTGCAACCGCTCAGATGGGTTTTGCAATTTACAGTAAGAAAAATGAAAGGTTTGGTGAGTAAAGAATTAAAGCTGAGCTCTTTATGCTCTTTTTAGAGAGAGACAGTCAGAGAGAGAGAGAGAGAGAGAGAGAAACAGAGTGTGTGTGTATCGAGAAGTGGGAGGGAATTTGAGAAGTGGGGTTTTGTGTTGGTGAAGTGGGTGTCAGACCCGATACCCCGGAAATGGTATTCGGGGATTTCGAGCTGGTTTTTCCAGAATTCCAGACTGACGGGTTTTGGCAGAGTTTTCTGGTTGGTTTTTATAGAGAGAGAGAGAGAGAGAGAGAGAGAGAGAGAGAGAGAGAGAGAGAGAAGGAGAGGAGCTCTTCTGAAAATCCTTCTCTTTTTGGCTTTCTGAATTTCTTTGCTTTTTGGCTCTGAACACTCTGACTTGGCTCTCGGAATTTGGGTTTGTGTGTGCGTGTGATTTATGGTTTCTAACTTCTAGAGAGAGAGAGAGAAAGAGAAGAAGAGGAGGAGAGAGAAGCAAACTTTGCGGTCTTCGTGGGACTAAAGTTTCTGGTCCTACGCGTTGACAGGACAAGATGTTTTTCTTCAAGAAACAATGCAATTTTTTCTCTTTCTTTTTTGACAATTGAAAAATATATAAGCATTTGAATTAGGTAGTATTATCGATTAAAAATTAATCTTATATTAATGAGAAAATAGGTTTTACATGTGTTTAGAAGTAGTTAGGTTATTTTTTATATTGTCAATTAATTTTATGATGAAATCTCAATTTTTTTCATAAAGCATTTGAACTAGGTAGTGTTATCGGTTGAAAATTAATCTTATATTGATAAGAAAATAGATTTTATATGTGTTTATATGTAGTTAGGTTACTTTTTATACTATCAATTAGTTTTATGGTGGAACCTCAACTTTCTTCATTATATCATAGTAAAATTGTCTCACGTGTATATCCCAATGGCTACACGTGCTCAACTTCATTTGAGTTGTGTTGTCCACGTGTTAGGCTTGAACATAAGTCACATGTGAGGAGACATGTTGAGAATGAATTCTACACTAATGAGAGAAGAGACATTGCATGTGTCATATATTATCAATTGATTTATAGTGGAACCTCAACTTTCTTCATTATCGACATCCCTATTTTTACGATGACTTGATCTGAATTATTTTAACTCTTCTTACAAAACCTCCTAGTCAAAATTTCTCTTTTTTCTGACTTTATTTCTACTTCTAGTTTGAAGAATATGCACGTCTGTTTTTCAGCTTTTGGTCATTATTATCCGATTAGGGTTCATATTTGCTATTATCATGTGCAGTTGGATCACTACTAGAGATTGAATTTATCAAAATCTGCTTAGTGCTTTACGAGTTCTTCTTGAAAATGCGGTGAATTGTGTAGCGACGTGGTTTAGACATGTTTCTCGCATACCCTAACCAAAATGGGAAATACATAATTATGGTGCATAATTAAAGATACTTTCATAGATGATCATAGCCGTCCAATCCATAGAAAAATCAGTTCCAACTTTTTAAAACTAGAGTGTTGCCATCAAATTTTACAACCTGAAAATCATGTATTATGTTTACTTCACGTAATTAAGTTTCTATTATTGGTTCATTCATCTTACTTTTGGGAAAGCGATCCGGGTTCTTGAAATTTGATCTAATGGCTAAAAATAGGGGCCCCCTTTAAAACTTATAATAACTTTAGCCGTTGGATCAAATTTCAAGAGTTTGGATCCCCTGATTTGGTGGATTTGGTGGAAGGAATTTAGAGAGGATCCTTTTCCTTACTTTCGGTCCTCTTTGTTCTGCTTTCTTAAATAATGATATTAGTCTATAACTTGATAATCTTGTCTTTTTTTTTTTTTAAAGGATCAGCTGGTGACTTTGCCATGGCAATTCACCTTTTCATGGGTTGGAAGGACTAACAGAAGCATTTCAGCCTCCTCCTGGCCACTATCGTGTGATTCACAAGTGCCACAAAATGAATTCATAATGTGTTATGTGAAATACGGGCTTGGAATTCGTCCCAACCATTAAGCCATCCCGTGTTGGTTTAGGATAATCTTTTTTTTTTCTTTCTAAATTCATCCTTTTATGCGGAGAATGCGACCATTTTCAACATTTCTATCAAAGAAACTGTTATTGACATCTCAAAAATGATCGTTCTGAACTTTCTCGATTGGTAGTTTTATTTGTTTAAAGTTTTTAATAGGAAAAATGTGTGATAAACTTGGGTTTGTAGCAGCCCAAACAAAAAATTGACTAGGGCTGATAGGGGTCTCGGGCCTAGCTGACTAGTGACAAACATTGTCCATTTGCATCTTAAACAATTTGAATACACAAAGGTTGTTATCTTTCTAGTTTTTAATTCTTTTCCCTTTTAAGGGTCGGTGCCCTTTATGTAGTGGAGTTACTTTTTTATAGCACACCTATAAGATACACCACAATACACCTATCATATGTAAACCTAAACTTTAAAATACCCTGAATAAGATAGAGCAAAGGGAAATCTTGAGTGCAATCGGAGATATTTGCTCACGTCAATGTCTTACCCCACCACTTGATTTGGTTGCAAGATTAAGAACTTGTTTGAATGTACTTTTAAAATGTTTGAAAACGCTTTTAGAGAAAATCTTTTTTGACTCCAAAAGCATTTAAAGTGCTTTTCCATAATTTACTTGCATTTTTACTAAGTATTAGTTCTAAAAACATTTTCACCAAAGGCGCTTTCAGTGATTTTAAAAGCACATCCAAATGAGCTCTAAGATGACGAGACCTAAATAAAGAAGAGAAATGCTAATCATATTTGTGCTAATCTTTGCATTTGAACATTTTCACTTCTGCACATGACAGATGTCATTTTACTTAGAAAACAAGATCTTTAGCGTAACAAAATGACATGTGTCATGTGAAGAAGTGAAAATGTTCAAATGCAAAGGTTAGTGCAAAGATTGCTAGCACTCCCCAATGAAGAATGAGAGACTCGTGAGGAAATACCGTTGGTGATAGAGTATAATATTCTCGTTAATATGAGGCTTTAAGGAGAAATTTTTGTGGTGTTACCAAAGATATATCATAAGCAAACATAAGTTTTAAAGAGCCTAATCAAACCAAGATAGAGGGTTTTCATGGAAAAAGAAATCTAGTGTATCACCAAAGATATATCACTATGTAAGTGTTGAGCTCATCGATGACCTGTTTACATATAGAAGATGAGCGAGACTCGACTAATGTGAAGATTTTGTGGTGTAACCATAAATATACCCCCAATTAGAATATCTTTTCATTAGTCACGGGAATAAAAAAATATAATAGGTGGAGATACAACGAATTATATGTTAAAATTTACTCAAGTAATAAAAATCTTGTGTATCACCAAAGATATATCACTAAGTAAGTGTTGAGCTCATCGATGACCTGTTTACACATAGAAGATGAGCAAGACTCGACTAATGTGAAGATTTTGTGGTGTAACCATAAATATACACCCAATTAGAATATCTTTTCATTAGTTACGGGAATAAAAAATATAATAGGTGGAGATACAACGAATTATATGTTAAAATTTACTCAAGTAATAAGTGAACTGCTCACGCAACGATATAAACGCGATGATATAGAAAAATCTTACCGTGAGGCCTTTAGCCTTGATAAGGACCTAATCGCCTATATGTAAGCCAAAATAGTGTGGTATCCCAAAAAGACGAGCTATACCTATCATTAGTGCATCATTACCTCTTTTTAGATTTACTTTTGATATATGATTAAAGCCTTTGAAGCAATCAGAGAAAAAAAGTATATCATATAAAGTTATACAAAGCTGAAAAATGTGGGAGAACAAACAAGGAATAGAGAGATCACGCGTCTGTTAAAATATCAAGTTTTGTATGATAGGACCAACTTCATAGCAGGTATCTCGCTTTATTGTAGCCAAATTAAGATACGTAGAAGACATTGTATCAATTATGTATTCGTCATATACCCTTATAAGGAGCCTTTATTTTAAGAGAGAGGATCATTGCCGGATCCTCTTTGTGACGATCCCGGGAATCCTCAAATCACATTCATTCATCGTACATCGTGCGATTAGAAATCATTGTAAATTTTTTTTATTTTAAATTGAATATAAATAGTACCTGATGAAAATTGACCGCACGATGCATAATGAACGGATGTGATTAAAGGATTTTCGAGATCCTTACAAAGAGGATCCGGTGAGGATCCTCTCTCTTATTTTAAGGGATTTCCATTTTTTTTCAATGAGGACTAGTAGTGGGGCTCATTTCACATCGAACTTTGACGATCTAAATTGTCTATTTTTCAAGTTGCGCTTTATAGATCATCTTTGCAAAATATGAGCTAAATCGGGAATGTTTGAGGCATCTAATTAAATTCAAAGAAATTGACAAATATTATGTTTTAAGAAACATTGAAATTTCACCATGACAATCAAATGGGTAAATGATTTCAAATTGAATTGATTTTTTTTTAAAAGATGACATATGAATAGAGACTAAAACATAAATGGTTCAGATAGTTAAAATTTGATGTGAAGTGAACCCTACAACTAGTCCTTATTTTTATAAAAAAATGGGTATCTCTTTAGATAAAGGCTCTGTACTCCTATATATCTAATTGTTTGTCATTCTTTTGCTCCAAAATTACGATTGTCCAATACGGTAAATACACGGTCTACATGGAAGGCCCTATCTTCCCCATTTGCTACAATAATACGGAATCGCTATAATAAAGAGCCTTTATAATGGTATAATTAGGGAAGAGATCCCCTCTGGATCTCTCCCACCAAATATTAGGGATTCGGAGATCCGGATCCTTGAAATTTGATCAAACATCTACAATTATTATAACTTTTAGAGGTGCCTCCTGTTTGTACCCGTTGACTAAATTTTAAGGGTCCGGATCAACGGATCCCTAGGATTTGATGGGAGAGATCTGGAGAGGATATCTTCCCGTATAATTATATCATTTAGCTAGAAATAATCTTGTTTACTCAAAACTGTGAGTATATAATTAATAAATCTTGAGTTGGGATGGATGTCATAGCCTCGTGGCGATTAATAGCAAATTTGGACCACTAATCCATTATCTGCGACAATGGTTTAGGGTTGCGTATGCCATAAAATACCTTGAACCCTACTTTAAGGAAAGCAAAACCCTAATTGAGAAGCTCCTCCTTTTCATTCCAAAGCAAAAGGTTCTTCTTTTCTTGGGGTATATTCCTCCGCCTTCTAATGTAAAAAATCTTATATCTTGCTCCCTGTATATGGCAAAAAAATTCTCAAAAGTGGTGGGCCGTTCCCCTCTGCATATGGATCCTATCCCGTGCCCACCACTTGTGAGTGCTGCCATATACGAGCAGCCCGACATACGATTTTCTCCTCCTTATGAGCATGGCAGGGGAACATAATTTGGTCCAATTTTTTAGAAGGCAGTCTGAGTTGAAGAGAGAGGGCAAAGTGCAAAGCTATCCCTTAACTAAAGAAAGGAGTTTTCTGATGGAAGCAATAGTGTGGGGGGAGGATTTAAACTCAGGAGTTCGGGTCTAACTCTGTAAGGGTAAATGCGCTTCGCTTAATCAATTGAGCTACAAGGCCCTTGCAACGAAAAGAAAAAACATATAGGCGATCTAACTTAGCATGTTCTGAGAACATAACGAGTAGATTAATAAAGAACGAGAATATTGATCTGCCTTGTTCATGTTCTAAGCTTACAGCACAACAAAAAATAGAGAATGTATCAACTGGGTTATCACTACAACCTCATGCGTTTTCCTGTGAACTTGCGACGTTGGCTTCTTGTTTTTCTTCTTCACTCGACGCTGTAGGTGTCTCTGTGAGGCCCTCAGGTTCTTTTTTAAGCTCCGTCTCGAACTCCTTTGCTGCCTGCAAGATTTACAAAGGATTCAAATACACTCTTTATGAATTATGAGAAGCACAGAAAGGAAGCCGGAGAAAACGAGATAATTAAAAGTTATAAAATCACTGGGTTCAAAGTTTCTAGTGATTACACTATTCGCTTAATAAAGCTCACTGAAGAAAGCAGCAACATTTAAATAGTCTTCGATCGCATGCTACCACATACACAAAGAAATCACACCCTAACCAATTTTAAGGGTCAGCCGAATAAATTATGCATCCCTATTTCTTCTCTAACTCCCCATTTATGAGTACTTAATAGACTATAATATGAACTAAACTTTTTCGTAAGGTGCCTACTGCTCAGTATTCCTTGGAAATTGACATGCGGAATTTATTTGGATCTGTAATGATTAGACCGTTATTTTTAGATATCGTACTGATTAACAACTAAATGAGCCAAAACCGTCAATTGTCATCCTTCTTCTTTTAACACAAGTTGTAGGAGAATATGCTTCTATTCCCATCTTTTTTAAGTAACATCTAAATAAAAATCTAACAAGAAAACTTTATGCTTGGTGATCACTGACCACCGATGAATTACACACTTCTAACCAAGTATCAACTCTTTGAATTTGATATCTATATGCATCCATCTGCCCAAAATCATTTGATCCTTCTCCCGTTCCCCCGATCCCCACATCATACACTCCAAAATAAAATACATAAACATAACATTAAAGGTTCCATATGACTAAACCAAAAACTAAATTTGATCGTCCATATATGTTAACTTGCAATAACCAACTCAATCAAACCATACAGCATAGTGGCAAATGCAAAGACACATTTTCCTTTCCCCTCTTCCCCAAGATCTATAAATCCCCTAGAGATGTAATAATTATTTACATTTAGAGCCCCTCATTTTCATCGCTCAAATTTTTGCAATTCACATTGTTCACTCAACAGAGAGCAAAAGTGGGGAGAATGCAAAGGAATTGCATTTTACACGCATATTGTTTATTATTATTATTCAACACATGCAAAGTGTAGGGAAGATGAGAATGTTTCGTTGGATGTGGCACAGGAGAAAGGACAATATTAAGAATGAGGATATATGAGGTAAAGTAGGAGTAGGTGCAACTGCAGATAAGATGAGAGATAATCGGTTAAGGTGGTTTGGACATATGAACCGAAGACATATAGATGCTCCGGTTAGAAAATGAGATTATGAGCAAGAGCCTTAGAGCAAAAGGGGTAAAGGAAGATCTAGGAAGACTTGGAAAGAGACTTTAAGAAAAACATGAAGTACCTAGAGCTAACGGAAGACTTGGCGCAAAACCAAGCGGTGGCGTTTTCTAGGATTCATACAGCCTACCCCACATAGTTGGATAAGGCTTTATTGTTGTTTTGTTATTGTTTGTTATTCAAAAAGAACGGTAAGGGGTTCCATTGTATTTATTTTCCTTCCTATCACCATCATTTTGAACCATGTTATAACTTTGCAATCGTTGCTATCAATACCGAAAGGAAAACTACCTTAGATGAAAACAAATACGTTCACATTAAAAATCACTGTGAAATCTACTATAACTTAGAGATTACCATAGTTTCTTTCCACAATGTGGAGGCACCAACGACTGTACAATTACTTTAACCAAAAGTCATACACAAGGCAGAAACAACTAAACTACAAGTCTACAACTCCACAATAGTCAACAATCTAAAACATTTCAAGAGTTGCCCCATTCGTAACAACACAACGCGGAAAAGGGAAGTAAATGGAATATCAGAATTCTAATCACCATTCCAAGAGTTGCATTGACTTAACTAAGCACCAATACAGCGATCCCACTTGATTTACTCCATCTTAAGATGACTTTAACTTTCTTCCCCTTCTTACACATAGTGTTTTCTACCATCAATTTTCGCCATTAAAAAGCATGTTCTTCGATTGGAGTTCAGCAAGGTAGTACAAGCATGGCATGGCATTTCGTTCTCTCTAATTTTACATTTAACTTCCCATTTCAACACAATATCCTCAAACATGAGTACCCTAAATTGTCTTTCTTTTTTCCCTCCTTTTCGTGGAAACTTAAGTATTGCAACAAAAATTCCGGAAATTGCATAAACTTTCTCAAGAAAAAAAACCCTATTTAGCTCAGCAAACTATAAATCTCAATTTTATTCCAATTTCCACACACACAAACAACAACAACAAAAATCATTAAATGGGCAATAAAGTTCATAAATTTTCTCGACAACCAAACAGATCCGGATGAAAAGAAACCAACCTGCTGGAAGCTCTTGACAGTCTTCCCAATACTCTTCCCCACTTCAGGCAGCTTCTTGGGTCCAAAAACCAGAGCCGCCACACCAGCTATAACCACAAGCTCCGGCATCCCAAGACCAAACAGAGCGTTACACGTCATACCCTTCTGGGCTCTCTCAGTTCTTGTTCTGCTTCTGCTCAGAACCAAAGCACTGCCATTTACAGTGCTTTTGCTGAAGGACAAAGAGGTGGTGCCATTGCTGGTCAAGAAGGTGGATTGGGATGATTGGGACGGGAGAAAAAGTGGGGATCTAGGAGTGGACAGAGTAAAAGATGAAATCTCCATGAATTTTTTTGGTAACTTATTAACCTGATTTTTGGTTCCTGGGTTCTTGAAGGTATTGGGGATTTTGTTGAATTTTGTGTGTTTCGGGGTGTGGAAGATCGGATAACATGAAATTGAAGGGGAAAGGCGGCTCCAGCCAAAAGAAAATAAAAAAAATAAGGTAAAGGTGGGACCTTTGAATATTAATATTGACCAGAGATTGGACATTGGATGGTTGAATTTGCACATGGATGGTTGATGGTCTGGAAATTGGACGGTATTTAAATGGTGAAAATTATTTAAAAAAATAACTAATATTCGATAGACTGGACTAATAAAGATAAAAGTAACTTTAAAGAGACTAAATTTGTAGATTAAAATTTGTAAACTAAATGATATGGAAGTTGATAATTGAATTATTACTTAAACTCTGATAAACGTCCTCAATTTTTATTGGTAACACATTATTTATTTTATAAATTTAATCTCCCTAACATTACTTTAAAAATAAATCTTACTCTTTAGATGCAAAAGATCATTCTTCTTCTCATGAGCATTATTTTAATTCGACCTATTTAACATGTTGAGAAATTGAATCTATGATAATAAGTAATATAAATAGTTTCCAAATCAAATGAAATTTTTTAAAAATGATAATAAAATGAGTAAGTATTTCAGATTATGAAGCTGCTAAGTGGGTCTTAATATTTTATTATGTTTTTATACTCATATAGTTCGATTTCTTATTCTTTTAATGTAGATAATATTATTTGTTCAAAATATTCTATTTCGCTTTTATACTCACTGTCCTCGTTAGCTCACTCTATTGATATAGGGCCCATGGTCACCTTTTGCCTTCGTTTGTGGCAGCCTCATTCATTATTTCAATATTTAGTTTTTCATTTGTATGTCCATAAATAATTGCAATCCTCTTAATTCAATTTATAAATCGCTTTTTAACAATCTCTAGTTTCAGCGTAGTAAAATTGACTTTGACACCAATTGTTATGAATAAAATTTAAACTTGTCCGTAAAAACACATATACGCTATTCTGATCAACCGATCTAACCTACGTGTGCATATCTACTCTAGTTATTTAACTTATTTTGTCTTGAAGACATCCAAAAAAAACCATCACTTATATTAGCTTTTTCTTAAGCCTGTTTGTCCCTTTGAAGTTCACTTCCAAGAACCCTCATGCACCATCTCCCAAGAGCCAGAGCTCTCTCCTAAACCTAACCCTAAAATCCACCCACCAACCCAAAAAAATCCATGCCCAATTGATCACCAGTGGCCTCAAATGCCAAATCTCCGTCCCTCCATGCCAAACTCATCCAGCAACACTCCACCTTATCAAAGGGCACCAACCTTTATGCCCATTTGGTATTCCAAACAAACTTGTTCCTCCTAAACACTTTGATCAGATGCTCTCACCCCAAAGATTCAGTTCTTGTTTTTGCCAATTGGGTTTCTAAATCAACCTTAGTTTTTGACGATTCGACTTGCATTTTTGGTCTTGGAGCTTGTGCTAGATTGCCTTCAGTTCCAACGTTGTTAGTAGGCAGACAGATACATGGTCGGACTGTGAAACATGATGTCGTATCAAACATTTTGGTGCAAACAACGTTGAGAAGAATGTCTTGACTTGGACAGCAATGGCGACCGGGCTAGCCATTCACGGTAAGGGAAGTGAAGCATTGGAGCTTTTGGATGTAATGGAGGGTTCTGGAATAAAACCCAATGCAGTGACTTTCACCGGCTTGCTTTCAGCTTGTTGTCATTCGGGCCTCCTTGAAGAAGGCCTCTATTTGTTCCATTTGATGAAGAGCAAGTTTGATGTCTCGCCTCGGATGCAACACCATGGCTGCATTGTTGACATGCTTAGCCGCGGAGGGCACTTGAAAGAAGCCTATGAGTTTATAGGAGGGATGCCAGTGATACCCTCTTGTGGAGGAGTTTGCTAAGTGCTTGCAACCTCCATGGGGATGTTGCAATGGGAGACAAGGTGGGGAAGAAGCTGCTCCACGTACAGTCAGCACAGAGTTCTGCAGAATCGACTCTAAAGAGCGAGGACTATGTTGCGTTGTCGAACATTTATGCATCTGCTGAAAGGTGGGAGGATGTGGAGATGGTAAGACAGGAAATGAAGGTTAAGGGAATTGAAAGCAAAGCCGGTTGTAGTTCAGTTCAAACTTCAAGCCGTTAGCAGTATTTTCCTTTTGAATTTGTTCGATTTGTAACATTTGATGATATGTCGAAGAAGGCCAAAATTTTCATGGAATCCAAATTAGTAGCATGTTTCAATTGATCTGGATTTCGATTTGTTGAGCACTTGCTAAAGAGTAGGTGAATACGACATGTAAGGAAACTGAGTATAATCTGTTCCGTGCATGACAAGAAAAATGAAAGTGCTAAAAGTATCAAACTGTATAATTCAGTGCAGTACGGATTAAGAATAGCATTTTTTTACATAACTAATCCAAAAGTATTGATGCAATACAATGGTTGTTCAAAACATTGTTTAATCAATCTTTCCTCGTTCTTAGATCACTCTGTTTGTGACTATTGCTCCCCATTGGATGGGTTTCCGCCCCTTATCCGCTTTTGCAGATGCTCTAAGCTAGCAACTCGCTGTAGGGAAGGTGTTCGTCCCATCTTGTTCTCCGACACATCTGCTGGTGATGTTGCTGCAGAATTCTTCTGCACATTTTCAACAGAAGGAACGTCTGTAGAATCATTCTTGACTCTCGGGTCATGAGTTGGTATAGGGTTATCAGAAGCAGGTTGAAAAAAGTATTGATTTGGGTCATCTTGCACCGGAACAGCAGCATCTGTTGATGCCTCTGAAGGGCTTCCATCAAATGGTGCCATGCCGATTGATGACATCTCTAACATGGCATGGAACATGGGGTTCGACCCAGTTAATCTTTTCACTGTCTCCTCAGCCATCTTTACCTGGAATTTAGTCACAAATGAAATAACAAAGCTTATATGATTTTTCGGTTCATACTCTAAGAGGCTTCCAGGAACCAGTTACCAAGGCATTTAACTTTCGAGCAGTTTTGATGACAGGCGTACCTTTGCTCTCAATGTTTCGATATCAGCTTTTAGTACTCTATTGTCAACAGCTGCTTCGTTGTACTTCTTGTCCGCATCAGTCAGGCGCTTCATCAAAGAGGAGTTCTTGACTCTTAATTGAGATGCCTGTAAAGAAAATTGCATTAGGAAATCTACAGGAGACCAAAAGACAGAGATCCAACAGGAAGCCGAGAAAGCAAAAAAAGAACGGACCTGTTCCTCAAGCTCAGTCAAATGTGCCTGCTTTCTTCTTCTTGAGCGTCTAGCTGACTCTCTATTAGACAGCATTCTGGAAAAGGCGGGATGAATTCGTGGAAGGCAATGAAACCAAACGTATTTAAAGCCACACATTTGAATCCATAAGTAAGAGATGGAGATGTAATGCAGACCTAACATAAGCGTCTAGCTGTGCTTATTTAGGTCACAAGTGAAATGTGGTGCAAAATTGATTATTTTGCAGACCTAACATGTAATGTGTCACAATCATTTGCACTCAGAACATGTAATGCAGGGCCGAAACCTAGCCTACAACAAGAACATCAGATATCGGTGTTACCTTCTCACGCGTTTCACATCAGCAGGTTCCATATTCTCATTCATTGCTGTTTCACCTTCAGCTTCCTCATCATCTGTCATTTCTCTCGAGGATCCGCTAGTTGCTTGTCTTACTGGGATCACAGATCTATGTTGCGTTGCAGGTGACGAAGGTAAATCATACCCAGCTCCTACATAGGTAAAATAGTAAAAAAAAAAAAAATATATATATATATATATATATACACACACGACATTCTAACAACATCACATTATCTAGCAAAAAAAGTATAAGTACATGTCGATTATGAACACGTTTTTGTTTCAATGTAAACCTTTCGAAGGGGCTTGAGATGCGAGTAGTGAAGTACTGGAAGCGTGTGAGCCGCTGTCAGCCGACGCAACAGGTTCTTGAGCATTCACCAACGATCCCTATTGACACGACCAGAACATATCAGCTAGCACTTGTCTATACATAACAAAACTTCGTAAGAAAAATTCTCGACAAGTTCATGAAGATCGAATTAGATCTCAACAGAAGAATCGACGTTTTACTCTCTCTCGTTCAGGACAGGTTGCTCTGTCATTGCTTATGATCCCATTTAATCAGATGAACAAGATTACGGTTTTCTAATCTTGTAGAGCAAGTAGACATTGTTCTGTTCGTGTGGATTCTCGCTTCAAGCGTTGGAAAAGACTACTCGACCTTTAGAACCCTACTACCGAAAGTTTCTTTGGGAAAACACATTCCTTAATTTGTTCAATTTCACTCGGATTTTAAAATCATGCTCTGGTTAAAAAATGCGTTTATGAGATAGAAATTCAAGGCAAAAGAAGTAAATAAAGACTAAGAAAGGGATTTTAAGAAAAGACATGGAGCACATAGAGCTAACGGAAGACTACGTAATGACGTTTTAAAATTCATAAAGCCGACCCTACTTAATAAGATAAAACTTTGTTGTTATTTGCAGTAGTCAAATAATTTTTCTTGAGTAGCTATAGACTACAGGCGCTTAGTGCCGACATATATTTTACTGTTAAATTTGATGGCAGCAAGATACTTTTGCTATTACCATTGAGGAGGTCCCACAAATCCACAACGAAAGGTTCAACATTCAAGTCAAAGTGGTAAGTTTACCAACAAGATCCTCTCCAGATCGTTTGGGTGGACGATTCTAGATATTCGTAAATTATGTTCGTTTATCGTATATTGTACGGTCAGTTTTTGTCAAGTATTGTTTATATTTAATTTTAAATAAAAATATTTAAAATAATTTCTGATTACACGGTATACGATAAACGAATATGATTCATAGATTCACGAATTCTCAAAATTATCACAAAGAGAATCCGACGAGGATCCGGAAGTTTTTCTTTCTTTCCGTTCCATTTTAGCTCGGTCACATGATATTCAAGCATATCAAACAAAACCAAGTTAACCAACCAACCAGTTAAAAACTTTGTAACTTCAAAGGTTTAAAGTGTTTTCTAATCATGTTTAACGAAAAACTTAAAAGCACTTTTAGATCGTAAAAATGCAATTTTGGAGAAGCACCTTAATGGGTTCTTCTTCAAAAAGCATTCGGATTTATAATAAAAGTTTTATGACAAAAAGGCTCATGACTTATGAGCACAACCTAAGCGTTTCCAACAAAAGCAAATTCCAAACGATAGACTCTGTTTGGATACCGAGAAAATGCTATAAGAAAAAAAAAACAATTAATAATTACATAAATAACAAATAAATAAATAATTAATAGATTTCACGTTCAATTTTTTTCTCTTCAACTTTCTCAGCAACCAAACAGAAGCTAAGCTCATTCCCAACCCATTGGTTTGACTTCGACCATATTTTCTCGGAAAAACAGAGCAAACTCAGAAAAAGAAACCATGAGAAGAAAATGATCAGAAAGAGAGAAAAGGACGAACCTTTACCCGCGACAGAGCCACGGCGGCGCAGGCGAGATCGAGCTTGGTCTTCAGGAACGCCTGGTACTCCTCGGAATCGACGGCGACATTAGGCGGCCGCAGGTTAAACGCCGCCGTGTTGTTGTTGCAGTGAGTTTGAGTTGGATTGGGGTGGGGGTGCTGGGAATTGACCATCTTGATCTCTTTGACGTCGTCTTGGTCGTGATGATGAGCTGAAGAAGAAGAAGAAGAAGAATGATGCGGAGGTGGCGGCGTCGGCGGGGAGGGTGACGGCGAGTAGGGAGAAGCTTCTTGGAGAAAGCGCTGGAAGGCCCACTCGGATGCACTCCGGTTCAGTTTAGACAAGTCGTCACCGTCGGCGGCTCCGCCATTGGCCGGAGGCCCTGAGGAAGACCACAGCTGGTCGGACATTTCCTCCACTGAAAACACCTTATCCATCATTCTCTTTCCTCTCTGTTTCTCTCTCTAGTTTTCTCTCTCCTATTTTCTGCTTTGAGTGCTTTCTAATTTTGGTCAAGGATTTTATCCTCAAAAATTGGACAACACTCTTTTGTAATTTGGTTGAACATTATTTATTGTTTAGTATTTGGCCTAATTTAATATTAGTATTAGAGTAATGTTATTCTTACCACAATTTTATATTACATTTCTTTATCATGTTAGGTGTCAGATGAGTTGAATAAGCTACATCATTTAATTTCAATCTTTTTATTAATTAAAATACTTAAATAATCTTAGGTGAAAGAATGAGACTCTTTGTATATCACAATCATCATTTAATTAACAATATTTTTATTAATTATTGATTAACATTTTGATTAAATGCTAATTAATTTAGATGATGTGGCTGTCCAACTCATCTGACACCTCATATGGTAAAGAAATGTGGTATAAAATTGTGGTAAAAATAGCATTATTGTTAATATTATGATGAGTTGAAGGAGATTTCCTGTATTGGTTATGGAAAATGTGGAATTTGGATACTTTCCAAATTTTATCATTTTAGTGTCGGGAACCGAAAGATCAAGAAATTCGGCTTCTTAGTTTGTATAAAAGAGAAGTTGGAGCTCTTGATTTGTGTAAAGTAAGGTGGGCTATCGAAATAAGTTAATGAGATCTGTCAGATTCAAGTCTGAATTACATAATACTTAAGCTTTGCACAGTAAGATTCAGAATGAACGTCTGTTAAAAAATGTGGATGGTTATATTATGTGGGGTCGATAAAATAAGAAAAAAAATTTAGAAGAAATGTGGATAAGGAAGCTTTCCTTTTGGTTCTGGATTGTGGAGAATCAAATGTGTTTGAATTACATTTATTTCTATTCACGCATGTATTAGGTCAGTCGATCAATGAAATGGTCGTCTTCTTCTACTTTAATTTCTTCATATATGCGTTTAGATCATCGTCTAATTAGAAAAACTAATATTAATTTCAATCAAGTTGATTTGTGTTGAAAAAAATGCTCTCACTTTCCCTTCTTTCATATTACGCACCATATTTTGCCTTGATTTCTTTTCTTTTCTTACAAGGGAACTTTCAATTCTCCCCACCAAACGGCTCATTTTTCACATATGTTGATAAGAAGAGAAGACTTTTTGTGACGTTCCAAGTCCAACCGGAAACAAACCCTTTTCTTAAATCCCATTAAATACATTTTGTTTTTCTTACATAACAATACGTGATTGAGTTAAAATACCTAACGTTTAAGAGGAGAGATCTTTCTGTGCACTAGAAACGTAACTTGGCAAACCAAGTATCGCAACACAATTAATATATCGGACTGTATCTTCGACATGCTAAAAAAATTCTCGATTAAGAGTTTGTTCGGGGGTTGATTTCTCATACATGTTGATAGAAAGATATGACTTCTTCTCCCTTCCACATTCAAGACAAAGGAAGTGGATCCTCTCCAAATTCACTTTGTGGGGATCTTAAAAATCTCTACATCTTAGTTGTTCATCGTACATTATGCAACCAGTTTAATCAGATCTTATTTGTATTTAATTTTAATATAAAAAAATTTAAATAATTTCATATCGCATAATGTACGATAAATGATTAAGATATGAGGATCTTAGGATTCCCATTATTTGGATCCGGATTCAAATCTCAAAACGAAAACAAACAACGAGAGAAACGAAAAGACTGCAAACGAAGCCACGTTTTGAGTTTCAATTGGATGGACAATGATGCGTTGCGGCTGCTCTCCATTTGTGGATAGACACTGAACTGGCCCCACACATTTTGGTGGGCCCACTATATTTGTGGGGTCCAATAAATTATATCTCTTCTAAGGCACTCAAAAGGAAATAAAAATAGAAAGTCCCATGTTTCTCTCTCTCTTTGTGCTTAGCACCACCATTAATTTATGGGTCCCAAATATATATAAAATAATTAATTAATTAATAAAAGAGTTGTGCTTTTGAGCTTGGTGGCCAGAAAAATGTTAAATAAATAATTATTAATCGATGCCTCCTTTGTATGTTGGTATTTTATGAGGCCAAGGTGAAAGAAAAGAAAAAGTGATCATCTCCAGATCTCTCGTTTTAAAGCTATTCAAACTTTTAAAATTTGATTTAACGGTTAAAAATTATAAAGGGTCGGATCACTTCACCTTCATTTTAGCCGTTGAATCAAGTTTTAAAGGTCTAAATCACTTAATCCCTAAGCATTGGAAGGAGAAATTCGAAGATTTGATATCTTTCCAAAGAAAATAATGTGAGAATGGGTGGTGGCTCGTTGAATATCTCTTTGATGATTTGGATTTGGATTAAATTAGTTTGGTTTTCCTTCAATCTTATCCATTCAATGATCAATTTGTTTATTTTAAACAAAAGCTCTTCCATTACGATTTACATGGAACGCATTCAACACTTATTTAATATATTGTTGATTCGAACATTATGCGACGACAAATTCGTTTTATGTGAGTTGCTTTCATCTTAACCTTTCCATGTTAGCTAAATCTTATCAAGAGTGCTTGAGATCCTGCAAAACCTACCTGATGCTGAGATACACATGCTAAAATAGAACATCTTAACCAATCATGTAATGTCGCGCGTTTGAACCTTCTACACGATAAGGAAAGGTGTAATTACTTGCATCATTGGCATATGTAAGTTGGGAGAAGTATAATTTGCTTTCTAATCCCCACCTACTGTATCAACAGGATGTAGGATTTTTCTCTGAAGTATTGAGTTTGAAACGTTTTTCTCTAAAATGTGATGTTATCGACGACTACCATGTGAAAAATCCCCAAAAACGAAAACTTATATAAATAATGGACTTGTCCTTTTAGATGGTGATAATTACAAGGAAAATAAAATGACACACTTAAACTTGAATTGGTATTTTATAGATAAGGTTTTAGGCACCAAAGGAATCTAAATACAAAGACATACCAACCAACAGTCAGTGAGGAGCACAGAACTTGGTGTGAACAAAATGGCAGAAACATACATGATATCGAAAGCAACACTTATTTTCCGCAACCTCTCGGGTAAAACATATCGAAAAACTTGATGATCACCGCCTTCCTGATGCCACAGATTCGGTGTTGAAGAGGTACTTCACTCGTGAAAGAACCGAGTCGTGTGCAGGGTCATAAGGATGATCCTTGGAAGGGATTTCCAAAATAGCTGGAACCGGCTTATTGTAGCTATCGACTAGAAACCTTATCATGTTTGCAACCTGGTAAGAGAAGAAGACAGTCATTTCCCTGTGAAATAATCTTGAACCAACTTCGGATTTAGGAAAAATGCAAACATTTGCATTACATAAAAAGTTTTGGCAACCGCTCGAGCACCAAGGATATTGCCTTATGGACCAGAAAAGTCGTGTTCATAACAGCTGAAGAACGTTTAAGTATGAGAAAGAACTTACATATTGGCTGATCAAGACAATTGCAATGTCATCCTTTGTCGTAAAGTCTTTGAATGCATCTTCAATTTGTTTCACTGTTGTTTCTGAGAAGAAAACCAGAAATACATAAGCTGACCAAAATGTAATATTATACTTGGATATACTACTTACAACATAGTAATTTCTCAACCGAAAAGATATAGACTTTTTTTTCTTTTACATAGATTTCATTTCCTCTAAGTTTGTGATTTCCTTCCCCTTGCCCAACGCCCCCTTTCATTTACCCACAGGATTAGACGGCAAAAATATCCGACTCATAGGTTACTAATCAGATACGAGGATTGGCATTTTGGTCCATCTGCAAACCTATCTGCATACAAATATATAGAAACAGATGACCAGTATAAATGCAGTTCCAACACTCGCGCATAAAAGTCATAACGTACTTGAATCAACAATGAGATAATTCGTCTTTCTTCGCAAGTCAACGTTGCCCACTCCAGCCAGCAAAAATCCAGTTACAGTGTCCTACATGATAACAATCATCACATCAGGAAGACAAATAAAAAATGCCACAACAGATTCATCCCAAAAAATTGAGTATCCATACCTCATCAGCAATCATGGCAATGAGGGCTGAACTCTTATTGGGGATATGAGCTCTGCCGGCCATTTTAATAAGACTGACTACAGCAAGAAAGAAGAAAAATGACATCAACCACATTGAAAAGTCATTTGATGGTACTTACTAAATCAGTCGGGCGTTTTGTGCAGTATCGGACTAATGACCATATTATTTATACTGTATTTGGTACTACTATAAAGGATAAGAGGAATTAATACTATTATTTTTAAGAGAAAATTTGATGATTTAGATCGCAAATATTACATATCCAATCGAACATACCCAAGTTGACAAAAAATACCAATGCAAAAGATAGCACATATCCAATTGAACATCAAATTTAGATGGCAGGTCCAAAAGATACCAAACCTCGAACACCCCATCAATCAAAACCGAAACTCCAATTGATCAAAACCCAGGTAGCAGTTAAAGATAGCAAAATGAAATTCGAAACTGAAAAATGGCAAAAACCCAAGAACAATCAAATCATGCAAATCGAAAAAAAAGTCTTTCCGTCTCCTATCTGAAATTCTCTCAGTGCGGGCCGGCTCCCCCGAACCAAACCCCACCACAAAGGCGGCAGCAAGAAACCCAGAAAAACCCAGCTTCCAAATTCTCATCTTTTTTCCCCAATCCTTCTCTTTCTTCAGCTACAAAATCAGCAACGCAGCAAAAGTAGAAGGGTTCTGAAGGATATGACCCAAAGGTGGCAGATGGGTTCTTTAGCAATTGAAAAATTATATAATCAATTGCAAAATTAGAGAGAAAAACAATAATTAGATCCAATCAATTGAAAGAAAATTGCAAGAAAAATAGAAGGAGGAGGGCAGAACAAGGAGGAGGAAGAAGAACCTGGGTTCAGACGAGAGAGCAAAAATTAAAATTAAATTAAGACCAAATTCACACACACAGCAATCCGATTCATCAGATTACAGCAGAAAAATAAAACAGAAACTTTGATGGATATAGGGTATAAAACGACGACGTATCAAATCAAATGGGGAATTAGCAAACCTCTAGGTTGGTTTGAATCTCAGCTTCCGATTCAGCTTCGCGGTCTCAAATATCCTCTTTCCGGTGATTAATTTTGTTAGAAAATTAAGTAAAAGAGTATGAAAACTTCATGCGTTAATAATAATAATAAAATAAATAGTATTATGATTAATTTTTTAATATAAAAATATATTTTTTCATTAAAATAAATAGTGTCGGAAATTTTTCATTAAAGTTTTTTTATTTCGTGCGATTTCTGGTTGGGATCAGATATCCAATTTTTTTATTTTTTATTATATGTTTATGAGTTACAGGCTAATAATGTAAGCCCAACGAGCTCATAGTTTCTTTAAAGTCGTGTGGTTATGTAAGCCCAAAACGGCCCACTCTTTAACCCGAGATCCACAAAAAAAGCCCAGAAATTCAAGGGCCATTTGAAGAGAACTTGGGTTCATAACTAGGACAGAATCATCAAGAGGGATGTCACCTGATTCACGCTGCGCTCCGGATTTAAACCCTTTTTTTTCTCTATAGGGAGGGAATATACTCCAATCTTAGGGCCAAAACTTACCACAAACATTTTTTAAAAATTATAAAGGGAATCTTAGAACATAATAAGACACTTTGGATAGTACTTACTTATGAGACTAGTTGTGAAGTGCATTTAAACTTGCTGAAAGCGTTTTTAAAATTATTGATAATGTTTTTAGTAAAAGTACTTTAAAAATCAATTTTTAGTAAAAATACAAGTAAATTCAGAAGAAAACCACTACAAGTGCTTTTAAAACACAAAAATAATTTCACCAAACAGCCTAGGCGGATTTTTTTATTTTTTAATAACATATAAATATTAATGTCTATTTATACTTAAAAAAATATATATATATATATATATAATTATGTTCGGATGCATAAATTACAAAAGTAGAATGATATATTGATTATAAAGTATTAGAACATATTGAAATCATGGAAAACAAGCATATAATGAGTATTCATTCAAGTGCTTAACCAATCTATTACAATTTATTGAAAAATAAAATTCAAAATAAAAGTTATCTATTTTCTGTCTAAGTTAGAGTTGAGATCTAGTAGGTCTAGGCTGACTAAGTATTCACCTAGGCAGGTTTATACGCCATTTTTAATTTTCAAACGCCTATAGATGAATCGGGACAGAATTAGTCGTCTAACACTTAAGCGGGACCTAAACAATGCTAAGCAGGACATAAACAGTGCTAGACCAAAATTTTTAAAACGATGTTAGTAACCCAAAGAAAACATGGAAAGGTGCCAACATGAGAGGACCTTCCGAGTAATTTCTTTTGGACCCCAACAGAAAAATGGGTTTTCAATTTCAGCCATCTTCCTAGTTTCTGGGAACTTTCTCCTTTGGATTGTGGTGGGCCCATTGAAGCATTTCCCTCCTTTCACTTGGATCACATAGAGTAGAATTCTCTTTCATCTTATTTTTATCCCCTTCCCTCCTTCCATCTCACATATTATTTTTTATCTTATTGTTTTTAAAAAAAATCACTATAAGATATTGACGTGATTAAACCGTAATCATTTAAATAAAAAAAAATAAAATTAGAAGGTGAGATAATTCTCCACCGAAATCTGTATCTATGCGGCGGTGCAAGTTTTGAACAGACGCCCTTTCTCTCTCTCTCTCTCTCTCTCTCCCTCCCTCCCTCCCTCTCTCTCCCAATTATTTACGGTCAAACCGCAAACTGGTAAACAAGTGGCGTTCTATTGTTTGCTGTTTCCCAGTTTCCTATATATAGCAGCAGAGCTTTACAGGCTGAGAGGCCAATTCCCATATCATTATCCCCTTCCATCTCCTCCGAACCCAGCATTTTGCCTCTCATTCTCTCATTCCCAACTTCTCGAAGCTTCAAACTTTGCTCTGTCCAGGTAAAATTCCCAACTGGGTTTTCTGGGTTTCTCTCACTTACCCTCTTCTCTCTCCTCTTTCTCTCCCATGCTCGTTCCAATAGTTGTAACGTTTGATGGGTATTCTGGGTTGTAACATTTGATGGGTTTGTTTTCAATTGTTTGTACAGTGGCTGTTGTGGTTGTTAAACTTGTTCATAACACCATTCTTTTTGTTTGCTTGAATTCTTGGTATTTTGGTAGGTTGTGTGGCAGGGTTGTATGCTAAAATTTCATTCCTTTTTATACACTGAGAGATAGGTACTTGATTTTGGCAAAATCTTGAAGATATATTTGTTTTTCCATGTAATTTGATGATGTTTTCATTCGGGTTGGTTCTGAAATGGTCAATAATAATCCTGCTGGTTATACTTTTTTTTACATGTTAATTTATAGAGATTTTGATGCTAATTTTGTTTCTGTAGGTACTGGTTAAATTACTTTACTCTTTTCCCAATTTGCTAAAATTTTATTTTTTTTTGGGGGGGGGAGGTTAAATTTTCTTCATTTTTTAATTTATATGCAATATCTACTCACTGGATATGGATTTTAATTAGATAGTTCTGAATATGATATTAAGTAGCAGTTCTGTCGGTTAGTGTTCCTATTTGCACTTTTGGGTTTTGTTGTTTTCAGGGAGGTAAATTGTAGTGCGAAAGTGGTAATCTTTTTCCTATGTGTATAATCTTTCAGAATGGGAAGTGCTGGTGAAACTAAGTATGGTGCGTACACCTATGAGAACCTCGAGAGGGAACCTTATTGGCCTTCCGAAAAGCTCCGAATTTCCATCACCGGGGCAGGTGGCTTTATCGCCTCCCACATTGCCCGTAGATTGAAGAATGAGGGTCATTACATCATTGCTTCTGACTGGAAGAAGAATGAGCACATGACTGAAGATATGTTCTGCCATGAATTCCATCTTGCTGACCTCAGGGTCATGGATAATTGCTTGAAGGTTACTAAGAATGTTGACCATGTGTTCAACCTCGCAGCTGATATGGGCGGAATGGGCTTCATTCAGTCCAACCATTCCGTCATCTTTTATAATAATACCATGATTAGCTTCAACATGGTTGAAGCTTCTCGGATCAATGATGTGAAGAGGTTTGTTGTCCTAAACTTGGTACATTTCATCCTTGGTTGAAATTGGTATTTTGACTGAGATGTATGAATTCATATTGTAACTATTGTTTGAGTTCGAAATTTTGGATCTCATCTCCAAAATGCTTTAAAGATATACTCAAATTCTCTATCTGTTATTTGGATTTCTGCAGGTTTTTCTATGCTTCAAGTGCTTGTATTTATCCTGAATTTAAGCAGCTGGAAACCAATGTGAGCCTGAAGGAGTCTGATGCTTGGCCTGCAGAGGTATGTAACTTTACGGTTATGATTTTCAACTCTAGTACTGATCGTGTTAAATGAATTTACCCTTCATACCTTTGTTTGTAGCCTCAAGATGCTTATGGCTTGGAGAAGCTTGCAACTGAGGAATTGTGCAAGCACTACACCAAGGACTTCGGAATTGAGTGCCGTATTGGAAGGTTCCATAACATTTATGGTCCTTTCGGAACCTGGAAAGGTGACTTGAATTGCAATGATAGCTGACTTGTTTCCATGGTCTTATTGCTTTTTGGCCTAATTTTGTTGCTTCCTTGTATCTGTTATAAAGGTGGAAGGGAGAAGGCTCCTGCTGCTTTTTGCAGAAAGGCTCTCACTGCCACTGATAAGTTTGAGATGTGGGGAGATGGACTTCAGACCCGATCCTTCACTTTTATTGATGAATGTGTAGAAGGTGTTCTTCGGTAAGAACCTTATTATTATTACTTCTTTTTCGTTCCATAACTTTTCTAGCGGAAAACACTTCTTTTGAGGTTTTAAGATTCAAAATACTTGAATTTCTTAGATGTTGTTGTCAATTTTTTTTTTCTTCTGTTTTTACAAAGCTTTGTGGAGTCAAGATCGATTGATTATGATAAAGTCAGCATAGAACTTAAACCTTGAAGGATTTGGTTTTGAATCTTTGCATTATATTGTCAGTTCTTGCTGAAGGTGTTATGAGGGCATTTTCTGCGAGTAATTGTATGAGAGTGATAGATATGAAGACAAATGAATATATTACATTGTTGAAATATCTTTTTATCATGTGTTCGATTCATTTCTGCAGAATCTTACAACATTGTATGGTAGATTAATGTGGCCCTTGTACAAAAACTTCCATTATTTGTTTTTCTTGGGCCCAAAATCATTAGGTATATGTTGTGTTTCACATGAAACCCCTTTAAAAGTTGTAATTTATGTCTTCTCCTTTATGATTTAGGTTGACGAAGTCAGACTTCCGCGAGCCAGTGAATATTGGAAGTGATGAGATGGTTAGCATGAATGAGATGGCTGAGATGGTTCTTAGCTTTGAGGACAAGAAGCTGCCTATCCAGCACATTCCTGGGCCAGAGGGTGTCCGTGGTCGTAACTCGGACAACACGCTGATCAAAGAGAAACTTGGCTGGGCGCCTACCATGAGGTTGAAGGTAAACACCATGAGAGTACCCATTCTGCAGTTTCTTAATACTGCCAAGTTTCTTTAAAGTCGGGGGTTATTGGTGTCGGTTTTGTGTTTGCTCCCTGTTTACAGCATAATGCGAACAAACATTTTCTTTTTATTTGTGTAGGATGGTCTGAGAATTACATACTTCTGGATCAAGGAACAGATTGAGAAAGAGAAGGCACAAGGTGCTGACCTCTCGGTGTATGGCTCATCTAAGGTTGTCGGTACCCAAGCCCCAGTTCAACTTGGTTCGCTGCGTGCTGCTGATGGTAAAGAATGAAGTGTTCGGAACAGCCTTGAAACTGCACTGGAAACATATAGTATTCAACAGGTCTGGTTATGATATTGCCGCGCGTATCTATGTGCATGGACAATAAGCAGGGAAGCTTTTATTCCCCTTGACATTGTAAATCTAGTTTGTTAGATTAAATCTTCTACCTTAGAAGTGCCTTTATATTTTGTTTCCCCTTCTGAATCATTTTTCGGTTCATGTGTTGTACTCTATTTCCTGAATAAGATTTTGTTTCGGGTTCAATACCGTAATCTTTCCCGGATGTTGAGACCGGCCGCCTTCAACCAGCGTGCCATCTGCAATATTCTTGTCTGAATTATGCTGTTCTATGTTTGCAAAAATTGATCTTTGGTAGCTTTACTCCTGCTTGTTTCTGCCTGTAATTCGTAACCCCTTTCCTTTCCAAGAGTATTCAAAGGATATTGCTTTTCAAGATTTGATAAGGGTTTATGCTTCTTGTTGTTGTCTTCTTGTTATTTACAACTAACAACGTTACTAGAAGCCGGAAACATGGCTTGATACACCGATTATCACAATACAAGTGGTTATAAGGTTTTTTTTTTAAATATCCAACTACTTGTATTATAAAACTTGATGAATCGGGCTGTGTTTCCGGCATACTGAAAAATCTCTCAAGATTTGGAGCTTCATCTTTTTGGTGGCTCCAACCATTATATTATTATAATGTATGCCTCTACTTTTTGCATACAATCACAGATATATTCCTCTCTCATAATGAGAAATATAGAAATAGAAGGATGTATCACCAGGGATAGCCAAGTATTTATCGTTGTTGTAAAAACGTTGCGCGTCTCAATCAAGCTCAAAACTTGAATACATATTATAGGGAAGTGATTTTTGCACTCTCCTTTTGTCTTTCTGCTCTACCCTGCATGTTTATGTTTCATCGATCCGTAGTTAATTTATTCAATTTCCAGAACAAGAATACAAGATATGTACTTATTAAATTCTTTGAAGCATAAGGAATTATATCAATTCAATCATTTCAAATTTGGCAACTTGTAGATTGTGAAAGATAATAATGGTGTTGACGGACGGGAGGGGCTTTTGGTACCGTTTGGTACATGGGATGTGACGGAATGCAGTGGGATAGGGAGGTGAATTTTCTGCCCTCTTATTTCCATACTCTTCTTATGCTCTCATGTGATGTGTAGTCACGGTTAAGCCGCGTTAACATTTTATATTAATTTTTTATACAAATAATAAAACAAAAAGTAATACGAATATAAAATGTTAACGTGGCTTAACCGTAACCACACAAACAGAATGACATGAGAAGAATATGGAAATGGTTGTTTCCCTATGTTTTACTTTATTTGGTGCGCTAAAGATAGTGGATCGGGCTGTTCCACGGAACAAAATTTGGTTAAATTTCTGTTCCACCTCCCCCTGGATTCCACCCCGTGGAACACAAAATTATAAAATTTTAAGACAAAAATATCCCTTATCTTTTTCAATATTTACACCATCCAAATCATAAAATAAATCCTAATTTATTCTGTTCCGTCCTCTCTGCGGACCTAACAATAAGGATGGTGACGGTGGAGTCCGTGGCTATAAACTTTGGACACTAACGTGGCAGATTTGTTACTGTTAAAGGCTCACCAGCAAAACAAGGGGAACCCATGTCGTATACGTGGATGCTCGGCTTGTCCAAAAACCAACTACATGTTTTCTCCATTCCCATCTTTGTCTACGGATATTTTTGCTTTGCATACGGTATGGACGCAACATGATTTGGTTGACAATAATAAGTTCATAAATGTCTTAGTGAATAAATTGATTTTTTATTTATGTTTTTTGCATTTTGTTTCTATCTAAAAAAACTTAGATCTTTAATACTGGATCCCTCAAAGTTCAAATTCTAAATCCAACACTAAATATGTAAAGAAATATTTACACGTAATAATAAATTATTGAATTAAAACGTCATATAACGATGATTCCTTTGATGTAAGACATTTTCCTGTTTGTAATGTCTATGGACAATGACTTGTAGGCTTGTAGCTAGCAATTGGCTCGACCAAATCCACCAAGGATTTTGGGACACACATCAATCACATCTTGGCCATTCTTCACAAGCGGCTCTGCCCTTTCCATCGGCAGCGGTCTCGGTCGGTCACGTGTAAAATTGTGCATCATGTGTGGTGTTTCACAAGTACTCTAAGTCAAAAGTATTTTGATATTAAAGAAGATTTTTATCTTTTTCTTGTAAGTCACGTGACGAAAAAGATAAAACAAATATTACGAAATATGAGAGATAAAAACGAAAAAAAAAAAAAAAACTGATTCGAATAATTTGGTTCAATATTTGCACTTGATCAATTCGAACAATTTTGTTTGGTTTTTTAACGTTAGAGGTGTAGTCTTGAATCGAACCGAACAGTACCGTAGTTAGATTGATTTGATTTAGTTTGGTGTATAAGAAAACGACCATATTCATTCTACTATTTACACTTTGACATTATTTTACTGAACCAAACCGGTCACCAAATGAATCCATTTGGTAAGATAATGCTACCAGTTTGAACCTTAAACCAAACCGAACCGAAAAATGTCCGTGAATTGCTAGCACGAGAATCGTTTCCATGTCGATATCCGATGCCAAACAATAAGAACACAATGCGGTGAAACTCGAAAGCAATCTGTATCAGATCCTCGTTTTCTGTTTTGTATACTCTATAATGTAGTTATTGAGTCACTCAAAAAGGCTCAAAGTAGCGAAATTCACCTTAAACCAACCATGCTATCAATTACAAACTGTAAATTCGTTCGTATTTTGGTTGTATGGATTCGAAAACACGTGAATAAACGAGTTATCTGCACAAACAAGACGCTCTGCGAGTTGAGACTCGATGATCAAGCATCACAAAAAACAGGACTCGCTTCTAGCTGATCTGCGAATTCCTCGAGTATCTCCTTCACAAGAGTTCCAAATTTGTCTTGGCCTACTTCTGGAGCACTCTTGTCTGCGTTTAGATCAGCAAACACTGCATCGTACAAAAGAGCAACTGCCTCGGGTTCGTATGGTGGCAGACCCAACTCTCGCCCATTTTTCTCAAGAAAACTCCTAATTTTATCTGCATTCCCCAATCCGTCCTTCCCATGGTGCTCTTCTTGCAATATCTTCTCAACGACATTGTTCAATTGCTTCTCATCAGCCAAAAGCTGCATAGTTTTCGGCAGTTTATTAGATGCATCATTGAGATAATCGAGACAACATAAATTTAGGCTTGTGCCAACAAAGACTAAAGCCCTGGAACTTTCGAAATCAAAAAAGACCCGAAGTGTTTGACTCGAGGTGGATTAGCATTATCCGAACTGTTTGAAATTTTAGGTCAACCTGGTTACCAATGTTAAGCAAATTTCTTTTAGTTCTCTAGATAACAAGAGGGTACTGTGTAATGGGGAAATGGAACTACCTTTTTTAGGTTAGAGCCATTGACGATCTTGATGCTCTGGATAGAAACAACATGCTTTTTGGCCAGGGCTTCGGCTAGTTCCTGCAGGACAGGCTGGAGTAGCTGAGCAAATTGTGCTTGGCCAAATTCTTCGTCCCCATCAGCTTCGTGTTTTGTCAAGATATCATTTAAAGGAGGAAATTCTGTTAAATTGCACCTTGTAAATTATCAACTCTATAAAAACTAAGACACTTGATTTGATAAGCGATACAATATAAGAAAGAACGGAAGATGAGAATCCATGTGATTCGTCCCATATGTATAGAACAAAGCATGTGAGCAAAAGATCATGCATTTGAATGTAGAAATAATATCCCACAAACCTAGGTTCACACGAATGGCTGTTAGTTGTTAGAATCACTTAAAATTTCCACAAACGAATAATGTGAAAACACTAAATCATTGTAAGTGAAACTTGTAGTAATTCTTGATTTGCAAAACGAAAATACGAATACAGTCAAGGTACTTTAGGCTTAGTTTAATTTAATTTCTGTGCAGAATCCTTAATTCAGTTGCAGATAGCGCAGCTATATGTACATTTATATAATCACAGAATTAACAACCAAAGCAATGAAATCGAGATAAACCTGAAACGGGAGGAACACCCATCTCAACTCCCATTTGAGCAAGCGCATTCCCGATCTCATTCTTGTTGATCTTTCCTTTATCTTCTACATCCAGATCAGTGAACAGATTCTCCGCCAACATTGCAAAATCATCTTCGTCCTCTAAAAACAGTCGAAGATTGTATCCGTCCAAGACAGATATGACAAGTGGATCATCTGAAGAGTGAAGACAAAATTTCGGCACAAGCAATAAGCATCAACTAATCATTAAATCATAAAGCTCTCCGACGTCCTACATCATACAATCAAAATTCTCCTAAACCAACTTCTGTTCTTGCCAAGCATTTTCGACCCTTCAATACGTTAAATTAAACAACCAAGTTCGACCTTTCAATCCGTCATTTAAGTACTTCACAGTTCAAACCTCTTATTCCATTTCGGCCCGAAAAAGTTCAACATATCAAAGATTCAAAACAACTGATTCTCATATTGTCAGCAAGAAAGAACAAGTCATATGTATCGGAGAGACCGAAGACAAAACCAACAAGAAAAATGTATTTTTTTTGTATTTTTCATGTCGACATTTCCGACATTTCTAGCTACCAAACAGGTTCAAAGTCAAACAGTAATTATTCATACTAAAATTACACCTTAATTTCTTCAAACTCGTTTAAGTACTACATCAATTACCGATCCTCACTTTCTTAGATCCTGAATCACACAAGACATCCTTAAAACTTCATCGGAACCTCGTTTTCGGATTATACCACAATTCATCACACAATGTATATATAATTGACATTAACAATTGTACTTATAGAAGTTAAATTTAGCACCTTTCAATTCATCGGCGTCGCCGTGATGTACTCGCCGATCACCTTCAGAGCCTGCGCGCGATCGAGCGCCGCGCTTCGGAAAGCGTCGTCGTCTTGGAGGCTGATGCGACTCAAAGCAGAGGACTTGAGGCTCTGAGGCAGCGAGAGGCCGAAGAGGGACGAAGAGGCTTTGGAGACGGCGAGATCGAGGACCTGAGCTCCCGTTAGGCTGGCGTCAGCATCCAGCATGGTGAGGTCGACGCCTCTCAGGTGGCTGCCGTCGAGGACCGTCAAAGCTCCGTCCGACATTTTACAGATAGAGATAGGGAGAGGGGGAGAGAGAAGAGGTGACTTCGGAATTTGGTATTTGGACTAGGAATTGAACTGGTCTAGGACAAGAAGCTTATTGGTTTTGTGTCTGTTTTTGTCCGAAGATTCAAACTTTAGTTGGCACCTCAATTTTCGAGCAATTACAATGATAAATGTCTCATTTGCACGATAATCTGAACGGTTTATTTTAAAAAAAACTAATGAAAAGAGTTAGAAAATTTTGAGTTTTAACGATAATGATAAAATAAAAGGTAAAATGAATAGTACCATGATTGACACTTTTAGTGTAAAAAATTAAAAATGTAGTTTTTCGTTAAAGTGAACAGTACCGAGAGCTTTTCGTTAAAATTCCAATTTTATTTAGGTCACTCGTCAAATAAGAATTAATCAATCTATAAAATATGTTATTCAGGTGAACATTAAAATTTTGACAACGTTAATTAAACGGTAAAATTATTTTTGATTTTATCGTTTTTCTCTCTTTCAAATTTGATCTTTAAAAGGTGAACTAAAAAGTAGACGATTCTAATAATTGCAAAGTATTGTAGGATGGGAAGGAGTGTCGCCAATAATCGAGAAAGAATGAGTTAGAATGACAGTATAATCATGTGATCTTGCAACAAAATTCAAAAATATTTTTTAGCTGGTGACTTTGTCACAACAGTTCACGTCCCTTGTGGGGCCAAGAAGACTCACAAAAGTATTTCAGTTTCCCCACCATCATTGTGTGGTTCACTAATGCCAGCAATCGAACACATGACCTACCATGTATAATAGAGGTATGGAATTCGTCCTAAACTATTAAGTTACCCCTTGATGGTTAATTAGATTTTATAGGTTGGTAATGTGTACGTATTATCTGTTAGTCACACAATCCCTATACCTCTCTCATTATATCATAGTAGATCAAATTTAGCTCTTTTGGTGAAGAGTTGATTATTTGTTATACAAATTAGTACTATACTTCTTTTCTTTAGGCGAGTAATATACATCTTTACATGCAAAAGAGATTTCAGATTTGATTCACCTAAACGACAAGTGCAATATCTAACCATTATAACTTGTTTAGTATGTGAATAATAATTTTTTCCTTGAATTTCAAGCGATTTGTGGGACGAAAAAGAAGAGAGTGAAAGAAAAAGAAATAACATACACAATGAGGAAAGAAGCAGGAGGATCTAGGAAGCGGAAGAAGCCGTGGGACTGGGACGATCCCGAAACATGGAGGATCGGTGGAAGACTGCCTTTCCTGTTGGAACAGCACGGATGATCAATTGGAGTAGGTTTATAACCACGAATATGTTAGAAAAATTAGAGTGTAATTGCTATATTAATTACATAGAAAACAAGAAGTAGTCATGCAACTAAATACCAAATTTAATGCGTACTCATAATTAAAAAAAACAAAAACATTAATTACATAGAAAACAAGAAGTAGTCATGCAACTAAATACCAAATTTAATGCGTACTCATAATTAAAAAAAAAAAAAAACGATAACATACAATGTTGATGCACATGAAAATGGATTAGAAAAAGATGAAAATAGGTCGAGGCAAATGTTAGCTTTTTTTTTCTTTCTTAAGACAAGTTGATACCCGACTAGTGGCTAGCGACTTCTAGAACCTTGACTCATGGTTGATCGGCACTTTTCGTTCTAGGACATAACGAACGAGCCCTTGTAAGAGTAGCTCTTCAAACCACTAGGCTCCAGTGAATCACGATTTTATTCAATACTCTCTCATATGGACTCAATGAGACATCTAACTAAAATTGTCGTGGTGACGAAACGAAGTTGAATTGGTTTAAGGAGTTCCCACTTGAATAGTTGATACAAGAGGATGAATTTTTAGCTACGGAGAAAAAGGAATACTTGGTAAGTTATGTGAGGGAGCAGTTATTGGAAGCGAGGGAGGCGAAGAATCGACAGAGAATTGCTAGGGACAAAAAGATTTACAAGTTCTGCACCCTGCAAACACCGCATTTTCCTCCTCTCACTGTCCAAAGGTATCCCTACATCAGCTTCTACCGCCTCGACGCTCATGAGGTTCTCTAAAATTACTATGGCCAACTGCTATATTTGCTGAACTGTTGGAGCGAGAATTCTTACATGAAGAAATTCCTTCACAGATTCGTTACTGTAACCCGCACGTAAGTCGAATTCCTCATTAGAAGCGTCCTCGAACGTCCTCTCTTTGAAGTTCCGTTTGGAGTCGGGGTACCTGCAAAAGATACTACGATACTCCGACACTCAAGTCAGTCAATTGAATTGCTATTCTCTAGTCCAGGAGTTTCAATCACCTCCTTTATTCTCTGATTCCTCTCCCTTTTCATGGAGCTCTGGTGCTTAGGAAACAAGTTCTTGATGTTTATTTACATCTACCGGGCTTTAGTTTAATTTACTCAATTTTTGATCAAATATGTATGTACGGAAAATCTAGCACCTTTGCTGCAACATTAACATGTAACAAGTTTGGTAACGAAAACCGAACAAAAGTTTTCAAGGCGACATTTTCTAATTTATATGAATGAATTAGCTAGACCATTTTCGGAGAACATTGAGTTTTCTTTTACCGTGTCAAATACAAGTACTTATAGTGCAATGTAAACTACCTTAACCACTTGAGTTACAAACCTTTTACTCGAAAAACAGTTTTATATACACTGTAGGACAAAAAACACGGATTTTGAAGAAAACAATAGCACTGAAAATGAGGTTTCAAGAGTCGTGGTCGCCAAGGTGGAACTGCACGGCAATTCTGCTGTACATTTTCAAATTTTCCTAGTAAGCGTACGACTTTGAAACAAAAATCCAGAGACATCTTAATCAATAATGTCTGACTAATTACGAAATATATATCAAACAACAAATATAAATGTCTATAAAGTCTTTGATAGTAAGAATTCCGAAATGTCTATGTTGTCGGCCATGTAAAGTCTTTCTGTAAGTCACTTTCCAACGTTATATATTTCTAACTTGAAGAAGGGACAACGCTTACCATCTTATTAAGAATTCCTGCTTTCCCCCTTGATAAGTAGATGCATATTAAATGAACACACACACACACAAACATATATAAATATAGTCCGTTTACAGCAGCTCCATCTCATTGTTTCCCAGGTACATAAAAAGTGGTTAATCCCAAAATTTGAAGATTATGGTCAAGCAAAGAATGGGAGAGGTCCTAACCGAAGAACAGATTGTTGAGTTTCAGGAAGCTTTCTGTCTTTTTGACAAGGATGGAGATGGTTAGTTTGATCTTCCTAATTATTCTATGTTTACATGTAGCAAATGATTAAAGAAACTCAGGGAGGTTATTATGTATTATCCGTTCCATGCTTAAGTTTTAATACATGATATACACATACTTAATTATGCCCCTAAGCTAGCTCTTAGACTCAGTTTTTGTAATTAAAACAAAATTAAGGCAGGCTGTACGTTTAGCAGCCCTTGATTACAAATTATTTCGGTCAGTTTCTGGACACCCTGCAGCTCCACCATGCGATCTTCGATATGCTTGAATGCTTTGATGTTATGGCAGCTACTGCAGTTAAGCTTGATTAATAGTAATTCAGTACTATCACACATTCACATAGATTTATTAATTTTCAGACAAACATCATAAATAATTGCTTTAAATTATTCATGTTCATATGTATGTATAAATTGGTGTGTTAATTTAAAATTTGTTAGGCTGCATTACTATTGAAGAACTTGCCACTGTGGTTAAATTGTTGGATCCAAACCCTACGGAAGAAGAATTGCAGAACATGATAAGTGAAGTTGACGTTGATGGGAACGGAACCATAGAATTCGGGGAGTTCTTGAATCTCATGGCAAGAAAGATGAAGGTAAATTAATTAGTTTGCATATTTTAGTGAACGTACTTGATTGTTTTCCCGACCAATAACTAATCTTCTGACATAGACAAGTTTAACTTGTTTGCGTGTTAAATAATGTGTTTATATATAGGAAAATGACGCGGATGACGAATTGAAAGAAGCTTTCAAAGTTTTTGACAAGGATCAGGATGGCTACATTTCACCTAATGAGGTTGAATAACTATATTCTCTATCCCGTTGACATATTATTATTGAAAAAATAAGAACTTATTTCAGGGCACGTTGCTAATGAGAGGCTTTGCTATTATATAAATGAAGATCAAAGTTCTAGCAATCTAAGATACCCTAAATTTAATCTTGACTTTGATTGTGATTCCCGTGTGAATTCAAAGATATCTTAACCAAGCAAAGCGTCCAACAAAATGTGAATTAAGAGCAGAAAATCGATACCCCAGCTCACCAACTTGGACTTATTGCATGAGCTCAACGAGCAGAATATCACACATTTTCAATTTGAAGGATATTTGAGCAAAGTTTTAAATAGACGGTTCGAATCTTTGAACTATACCCGCAAAAGGTTACCATGTCTTGCAAGAAAAATGGAGATCCCTCTCCTGAAGCAACTTATATAGATATATATATATATATATATATAATTTTATTTTTTTTCCTTTTAGTTTACTGTGATGATTGTTAACATTAATATCTTTCCTGCAGTTGAGGCATGTGATGGTAAATCTGGGAGAAAGACTGACAGATGAAGAGGTAGAGCAGATGATCAGAGAAGCAGATTTGGATGGTGATGGCTTAGTGAATTACGAAGAATTTGTGAGAATGATGTTAGCTTTTTGATCCATCCATCCATCCATCCATCATCCAGTTATTTAGCCTTCAGCTATTGACCTTGTTCAATCAATGGAACAATATTGTAACTAGACCAGACGTATAATATATGAACAATCATTTCGTGTGTACTGAAAAACCAAAAAATGGATTAAGGGCTGGTTTGGTATTGCTGTGTTTTGAAAAAAAATTGTTTCTACTGTACTGTGAGAATAAACAGCTGTGAAATAAAGCAGCAGAGTATTTAGTAAACTTTTTTCTTAACAAATAATGGTGTGAAGCCAAAAAGGGTATAATCCAGCAGTAACCTCGTAAACATTAACAGAGCATGGGTTCAGCAAAAGCCGCTAATTACTTGCCATGGAAATCCTCCGTTGGTTTGAAAAATGCTCTTTGTCTCTCTCTACATACATACATATATAGTCTTTTCTTCTGACATGCCACTTCCATCACCAAAACTCACCAGACCCAAAAGAGAAGATCGAAGATCGTGAGCACACAGCCATGACCAAACCCATCTTCTTTCTCTTTCTAGCTTCTCCCATCTTCTCGTCCCATCACTCCTTTTTCACCATTTGCAGTGCAGCACTTGAGGACTCAGATGAAGTTGGTAATACCTCTCTCTTTCTCTACACACATACAAATCAGAAGCAGAGTAGAGCTTTATCCTTTCTTAGATACCTAAACCTTAAGATAAATCAGAAGCAAACCTTCTAAAAAAATGAACAGAGAAGTAATCAATTTTTCTTACTTCTCTCTCAATTTTTCTTGTTTCCTCTGTAGAAATTGAGAATCTGGAGAGAGATTTCAGTTATAGAGAGAGAGAGAGAGAGTAAAATAAGATTGTGATTTCATTAACATCAACAGATCATTACACAAGGTATTTATGCATAAATATCCTATCCCAACCATATGTGCAAGCCAAGCATAATGTACAACTAATCACTAACCATGCTAAACTTAATAGCTAAGTAAACATCTAATCTGGTACATTGTTGTTGTGAGAGGTTGTACGCTCAACACACCCCCTCAAGCTGAAGGTAGGAGATCGAACTAAGAGCTTGTGAGTAAGATCTGCAAATCGATCAGCATCAAAAGACTTGGTAAAAATATCAACAATTTGAAGAGCTGAAGCAACATGATACACACCAATATGACCAAGTAAAACTTTCTCCCGGATGTAGTGATAATCAATTTCAACATGTTTTGTCCTAGCATGGAAAACAAGATTAAATGCAAGCGCAATTGCACTTTTGTTGTCACAGTATATGGCAGGAGTCTTTAATAAAGGAAATGAGATATCCTGCATAATTTTGCACACCCAGGTTATTTCAGCAGCAGTTTGAGCAAGAGACCTATATTCTACTTCGGTTGACGATTTAGCTATTGTTGCTTGTTTCTTAGCACTCCAAGAGATGAGATTAGGGCCCAGAAAAGCACAATACCTACTGGTGGATCATCTGTCCACAGGACAACCTGTCCAATCTATATCAGACCAAGCAGTGAGGCATTGAGTGCCTTTAATGAACCAAAGACCAGAATCAATAGTGCCCTTGAGATATATCAAAATACGCTTGATTGCTTGAAGATGACATGTTGACAAACTTGATTGACAGCAAAGGCTAAATCAGGCTTTGTCCATGTGAGATACTGTAAAGCACCAACTGTGGATCAATAAGAAGTAGGATAAGATAAGACAGTGCCTGAGTGATTAAGTTTTGAGGTAGACACAAGTGTTGCACAAGGTTTAACTCCAAGCATGTCTGTTTTCTTGAGTAAATCTAAAGCATACTTAGATTGGTGCATAAACACACCCTTGGATGACCTTTGAACTTTAATGCCTAAGAAATAATAAATATCTCCCAGATTCTTAACAGGAAACATAGCTTGAAGTTTGGAGATGATGGATTGACGCTTAGTGGTTAAACTTCCAGTGATGATTATATCATCAACATAGACCAAGATGAAAGTAATGGAAGTATCTCTTTTGATAAAGATACTTGTATCAGAGTAGGAGGAACTGAAACCCAAAGAGGTAATATCATTGTAGAAGTCTTCATACCAAGCTCGAGGAGCTTGTTTAAGACCATATAGTGATTTCTTAAGCTTGCAAACATGATGAGGTTTGGAAAGATCCACAAAACCAGGAGGTTGGATCATGTACATATATTCCTTCAAATGACCATGCATAAAAATATTACTTACATCCAATTGATGTACAAACCAATTATAGGTGACTGCAATAGATAGTATAAACCTAATAGTAGTAGGTTTTGCAACAGGACTAAAGATTTCTGAGAAATCCAAACCTTCCTGTTGATGAAAACCTTTGGCAACAAGTCTTGCGTTGTACCTTTCAATGGTACCATCTGGTTTGTGTTTAACTTTGAAAAGCCGTTTGCAACCTACAAGGTTGTAATTGGAGTTGTGTGGAACCAAATCCCAAGTTCCAGTCGATTGCAAGACTTGAAATTCATATTGCATAGCTTCCATCTAGTGAGCATGCTTGGATGCTTGGAGAAATGTAGATGGAGTAAAGGATAACTTTGGGAAAAAATCAACCGTGGATAGAAGGTGGTGTTTGGTTGCAGTAAACACCTTGGGTTTATGAATGCTTGCCTTTGCTCTTGTAACCATTGGATAAGTATTGACAGGAGCTAAAGGTTGTGAAGAAGATGGTTGAGAAGCAGCTGAGTTAGATAAGATAGGATGAGAGGACTCTGTGTTAGAGGAAGCTGTTGATGATGAACTTGATGCCTCTAGGGGAGTTGCAGGTGTACGGGGCTTTGCAAGATACAACACATGCAGTGGAAGAGATATAAAAGCAATGGTGTGATGATGTGAACATGTATTATGAACTGAGACTTGAGAAGTGAGATGTTGATAAGGAAACACAAATTCATCAAATACCACATGTCTCGAAATGTAGAGCCTATTAGTGACAAGATTGAAGCATCTATAACCATAATTCAAGCTATAACCCAGAAATACACACTATTTACTCTTGGCATCCAACTTGTCACTTGTATACAGTTTTAGCCATGGATAACAAGCACAACCAAAAGTTTTTAAAGTATGATACTTAAGAGGTGCATGAAATAGAAGTTCCCAAGACTAATCACAGAAGACTGATGAGGTAATCGATTAATAAGATATATAGCAGTTTGGAAAGCTTCAACCCAAAACTTTACAGGTAAACCATTGTGAGATAATAGGGTTCGGCCCATTTCAATAACATGAGATGCTTCATTTCTGCACACCCATTTTGCTCAAGAGTGTGAGGATAACTCAATTGATGGGTGATACCTTGATCATTAAGAAAGCTTTGTAATGATTTATTCAGAAATTCACCCCCTGAATTAGATCTTTTACATTGAACTTTGAGCTCAAGTAAAGTTTAAACCTTTAGGATAAAAGTCTTGAGAGTGGAAAAGACATCAGACTTAAAGTATAGAGGATAAAGCCAGCTATATTTAGTAAAGTCATCCACTATTATTATGTAAAACTTGTATCTAGTACATGAGGATGTGGGAGAGGGACCCCATACATTAGTGTGAAGTAATTGAAGTGGCCTAGTGGATGTACAAGGTAAAGTTGTAAATGGTAGTCTATAAGCTTTGCCTAATTGACAAGTTTTGCACATAGACAATTTATTAACAGAACCAATTACAGGCAGATGATTTTTTTTCACCACAGAACTTAAAATGCCAATAGAAGGATGTCCAAGGTGTTGATGCCAAATCTGGAAATCAGCCTTAGCAATCATCAGAACAGTTGGTGAGATTGCAATCCCAGAGACACCATTTGAAGCATTCCAGTAGAAGGGTATAAACCTCCTTCACTAGGGCCTTAGAAAAGCATCTTCCTAGTTCTTAGGTCCTTGACATAAAATCCAAATAGATCAAATGTTAGAGAACACCAAATGTCATATACAAACTTGTAAACGGAAAGCAAATTATGAGATGCCTGAGGAACTAAAAGCACATCATTCAATCTAAAGGTAGCATTATTTGTGCTAATGAGAGCAGATCCAGTATGAGAAATGCACAAACCTTTTCCATCACCAACAAACAATTGATCATTGCTAGAGTATGGAATTACAAAATTGAGGGCAGAAGGGTCAGGTGTGACATGATGAGATACACCACTATCAGTAAGCCAATAGTTAGGAGGGGCAAATGTATTCATAGCAGACATTGCAGTAGGAGCTTGTGCATTCGAGTTCGAGGAAAATTAAGAAAGACGATTGCATATAGGAGCCCAGTGACCACATTGAAGACATAGTTGACATTGAACATAGAGCCTAGAGGAGTTGGATTGATTAAATGTCTGACGAGAAGGGCCAGCACCAAGAGTACCACCAAAGTTGTTATGATTCTAGTTGTTAGGTTTGTTTCCCCCAAAATTACGATTCTGATTGTACCGATGTTGATTTTGGAAATGACCACAAGAATTACCTGTGTTCGACTGAGCACCAGAGGTGTTAGATTGTGCTGCATAAACATGAAATGTGCAGCGGATGAGGAAAAAGCTCTGGTTTTGCGTTTTTTGGAGCGAGATCTCTTTGCTCAATAGAAGGTTATGAAGTTCATTAGCTGTCACAGACTCATTACGAGTCTCAATAAAGTCAACAAAGGACTCATAGTCATCAGGAAGACCAAATAAAATGTATGCAACGAGATCTGATTCAGAAATTGGTTTATTAGCAGCAACAAGTTTATTAGAGATATCTTTGATCGAATTAAGATAATCAGTCATAGAAGAGTCACATTTCTGAATCGTTTAGATCTTTGGTTGAAGGTTGTGAACATGTATGCGTGAAGCACCAGAGAACTGATGCTCAAGAGACTGCCAAAGGGAGCGAGAGTCTTCCATTCCAATAGTCAAAGGAAGAAGATCTTCGGAAAGTGTTAAGTTGATCCAGATCATCAGAATTTGATCACGCTCGTACCAGGTTTCATAGGGAGGATTGAGAACACGAGATCCAAAGAAATTGAGAACAAATTCAGGAGGGCAGAGACCCTCACCATTGACGAGGCCAAGAAGCTTGAAATGCTTGAATACAGGAATGAAGAGACTGCGCCAAGTGATGTAGTATCTTCGTCAAGAAGCTTGAAAAGCTTCGTCCAAATCATTCTAGCAACATTCGCAATGGAAATCAACATGATTGAAGGATTAGAGATCTCGCTGGGAGTGAGATTCACTGGGGAATTAGGTGAAAAAGGAGAATTGGAGGAGTTCGCAGCAGTCACCATAACCTAATTTGGTGAATTGAGGACGAAAAGAAAGAAATCCAAGATACATCGACCTATTTGGGAGATAAGAAAATTCAAGAAACGCAAGAAAGTTTCAAGAAAGAGAGGGAAATAAAGGATCAAAGTCGGTTAGACAATGGCTCTGATACCATGTAGAAACTGAGAATCTAGAGAGAGATTTCAGTTATAGAGAGAGAGAAAATTGTAGAGATAGAGAGTAAAATAAGATTGTGATTTCATTAACATCAACAGATCATTACACAAGGTATTTATACATAAATATCTTATCCTAACCATATGTGCAAGCTAAGCATAATTTTTCAGCTGAACACCGGCGTTGGAAAACGCCACTTAGAGAACGAAAGAGATTGCTGGGAGGAAGGATGGCTTCTTTCAGATCTGGTGTAGCAAATTGGATTTTGGAGGAGATTGGGTCAAAAGGGTAAGCCCTGGTTTGAAAATGGGTTGGAATCAAATAATATAGGAGTTTTATGTGGCAGAAAGTTCTGGCTTGAGCTGGGATTGAAGTTTTCTAGTTCTGCAAGGGTTTTGCGAGAGATGTGCTGAAAGTGTGAGGAAGGTAGGAGAAAAGAGGGCAATGTTGGCAAATTGAAAAATTCATTTAAGAATTTACTATTCACCCGTGTTTTTCAATTAAGTTGGTTTTTTGAAGCTGTTTTTTGCAGCTTTAGATTTTTGATTTATTTTCATCCAAAACTTTGAAATAAAACTGATTTGGAGTGTTTACCAAACACCAAAAATTCTCCCACCTTTTTTTGATACCCACTTTTTTTAAAATCACTTAGTACCAAACCAGGCCTAAGACTCATTCTATAAATCCTTAAAGTAGTTTATGTTATGCCCTGGCCTGCGATAGGGAAGTTTCTTCTCTTATTAACATTTTCAAAGAAAAAAATAATGAAATTTCACTTCTAACTTTCTCTTGGAGCATCTTCAAATGAGAGATATAAAAATCATATTTACATCTCATTTAAACATATCTTTGCTCTAACTAGAGATGTAAATTTACATTTGGTCCCCCCCTCTTGTTTGTTAAATATAATGCGTGTAAGGTAGTTAAGTTGGTTAGGATTCTATGAGCTGAGATTGTGACAAGTGTCAACATCTTGTGAGCTTTGTATTAGCTTAGTAGTTAAGCAATGTAATATATATACAAATTGTATAAGTGTAATATGGAATTATTCTCAATACAATACACAAATATAATTTCTTCCTTTGCAAGATAGTTATTTCTCCTTCTGTTTACATGATATCTTTCGCCTAAAAAGCTTCGACTTGAAGGTTTCTTGATCTTGGTTCTTCTACTTCCATTCCTACTGCGCTTCACGATCGATCTTCTTTTCTTGGGATCGTGATTGCTCTCTGCTTCTCTAAACTGGGTGCATCTTCTTCTTTGCACACCAAGTGTTTGTTCTAATTTCTCAGAGAAAATTTTCATCTGGGTTTCTTCTCTCAATCTTCTACAATGGTGACTTCTGCTCAGTTGTAGATTCTTCAATCTTCTATAATGTTATATTAACAGTCTCATCTTCTATGACTGTCAAACTTGATGATTACAACTATTTGATTTGGAATTTTGAAATCGAATTGCTTCTTGAAGGTCATGGTCTTATGGGTTTTGTGGATGAGTCTTATCTCTGTCCTCCTCGATTTATTGTGCTTACTTTTGGGGATTCCACTGTTTCTTCAAGTGATGGACCATATACAATTAAAAGTAACGAGTTCAAGATCTGGAAAATGCACGATCGAGTATTGATGCAAGTGATCATAACCACCTTATCCCCTTATGCTGTTTCTTGTGTAATTGGTAGTACTAGTGTTCATGATCTGTGGGTGCATCTTAAAGAACAATTTTTGATTGTTACTCAAGTTATGACTTTTCAGATGAAATCTAAGTTACAAAACATCAAGAAAGGTACTGATTCGATTTCACTATATTTGCAACGAATTTAAGAAGCTTGTGATTATCTGTTTGCTGCTGGATTTCAATTCGATGATGGTGATATTGTCATATTAACCCTAAATGGTTTCCCATCTGAGTACAATACTCTGCGATCCATTATTTGAGGTCGTGAGAATGTTATCTCCATGAAAGATCTTAGATCTCAGTTACTTGCTGAGGAAGCAATGTTTGAAAATGTTCCCATTACCCCTTCTTATCTGCAATGGTTGCTCAAAATAATGGCGGTCACTCAAAATCTTATGGTGATTCTCCCAAGGCTGAGGATTCTTCATCTGGTATTTCCTATGGGGGTTCTTCTCAATCCTATTTCTACTCTTCTGGGTTCAAGCTAAACTACAGTACGAACAAAAATAAGGGTAAATTTCAAGCTCTTGGTATTCTTGGTACTTCTCCACCAAGGCAACATGGATTTTCTAGTACATCATGTCAGATTTGTGGAAAGTTTGGACACTTGGCTCCTACCTGTAGATTCAGGAATTTTGATAGTGCAGTATATGAGGGTTGTCAAATTGTGGGAAGAAGAATCATTAGTGCCAAATACTGTCATTTCATGAACTTAAACATTTCACCTCAAGCTCCGACATCCATACATGTTTCAACATCACAACCTCATGAACCAAGTGTTCCTCCTCAATAACTGTGGCTTACTGATTTCAGAGCATCTTCACATATGACTATTGATCTGACTATTTTGTCATCTACTTCCCCATATCCTACTAATGAAACAATTCAGATTGCAAGTGGTGCAGGTTTATCAATATTTCATATTGGTTCATCCACTCTTCATACTCCATTAAAACCTTTGCAACTTAATTCAGTCCTTTATGTTCCTCAATTATCTCATAATCTTTTGTCTGTGGATAGACTATGTTTGGACAATAATTGTTGGTTGATACATGATGCTTTCTGTTTCTGGATCCAGGACAAAGCCACATGGATGATTCTTTTTCAAGGCCAATGCAGTAATGGATTGTACCCAATACCACTTTCAGCTAAGAGTAATGTTGTCACTTCCAAGGCTCAAACTGCATATCTTGGACATCAACGATCTTCTAATCTTTGGCACAATAGATTAGGTCACCCCTCCAATTTTGTGGTATCTATCATGTTAAAGAAATGTAATGTGTCTGTGTTACCTGATTCATTGTCTATGATGTGTCATACATGTCTGGAAGGAAAATTTTGTAAATTGCCATTTGTCAATTTTGTGTCTAAGTTAATACATCCCTTTTAGTCATTCATAGTGATGTATGGGGTCCATCTCCTTGTACTTCCATAGATGGTTTTAGGTACTATGTGACATTCATTGATAAATGCACAAGACATTATTAGTTGTTTCCCATTATCAATAAAAGTGATGTTTTCTCTACTTTTGTTGGCTTCTATAATTATGTTTCCAATCATTTTGCTACTTCCATCAAGACATTACAAAGTGATGGTGGAGGTGAATACCATAGTAAACCATTTCAAAAGTTTATATTGGAAAAAAAAAGATTAAACATCAACTGTGATACCCTTACACACCTGAGCAAAATGGTTTAGCCAAAAGGAAGTATAGGCATGTCATTGAAACAACTATAACCCTATTGCAAACAGTCTGTTTACCACCAACTTTCTGGTATTTTGCATGCCAAACTGTTGTGTACCTTATAAATATAATGCCTTCATCTACACCTCATAACAAATCTCATTTTGAACTACTATTTGATTTTGTTCTAGATATCCAACATCTCATAATCTTTGGTTGTTCAGTATTTTCACTATTAAAACCCTATAACAGTACCAAATTACAACCCAAGACAACCAAATGTATTTTCCTAGGCTATGCTTCCAAATACAAGGGTTTCATTTGTTATGACATAATTCATACAAAGTTCTACATTTCCAGACATGTAGTGTTTGATGAGTCTAAATTTCCATATCCCACCCTATCTGTTAAATGTCCTGTGTTCATGCATTCCACTCTTGCATCGATTGTCCTTCCATTATCTTCATCCATATTAGTTAATGGTGACAATCATATAGTGTCATTTCCATCCTCTGTACCAACTACAACCCTAATATTATGTCACCAAATTCTGATCAGTAAAGTGGTACTCCCAGCTCATTACAATACATTACTGCATCAATAGATCAACAATCTTTTTCTGCAATCCTTGTGGCTCCTAAGATTCCAAGTTGGTCATGTTTTGAGACCTCTAGTGAGTCCACTTCTGAGATCCTTAGTGCCACTGATGTTAAATTGTAGCATGAGTTTCAACCTGATAGCTTGTAGGTTATTCTCCCTATTCCTCATATGAACATTCAATTTATGCAAACAAGAGCTAAGAATGGTATTTCGAAGAAGAAAGCATTTTTTATTTTATTTTTTTTTCCCCAGTGGTTCAAGAAGGTGAACAAGTGGATCTTTCACAAGTTGAACCTGCTACTTACAAGTCTGTTATCAAGTCTCCTTTTTGGTTCTCTGCTATGGAAGAAGAATTGAATGCTCTTAAAACTCAAGACACTTGGTCTATGGTTCTATTACCTAGAAACAAGAACTTGGTAGGCTGCAAGTGCGTGTTTAAGATTAAGAAGCATGCTGATGGATTTATTTACAGGTATAAAGCATGCTTTGTTGCCAAAGGTTTCAATCAAGAAGACGATATTGACTATGGAGAAACCTTTAGCCAGTTGTTAAACCTACAACTCATCTAACTTTGGATGGTCAGTGCGTCAACTTGATGTGAAGAATAATTTTCTTCATGGAATTATTCAAGAGGAAATGTATATGTCACAGCCACCTGGATTTAGTGGTCCTCACAATCTTACACATGTTTGCAGATTGCATAAGTCATTGTATGGCTTAAAACAAGCCCTAAGGGCATGGAATGAAAGATTTACATCATTTTTTCCTTTTCTGGGGTTCTTTTCAACGTATATTGGAAGTTCTGTGGTCATTCTTATTCTTTATGTGGATGTCATTATAATTACAGGAAGTGATTCAGAGTCTATTGTTGCAATGATTAGTGCTTTGACCAAGGAATTTGATATTAAAGATTTAGGTTCCCTTCATTATTTTCTTGGGATCCAAATCACACAGAATTCAAGTGGAATGTTTCTCTCTCAATCCAAATATGTTTCAGATTTGTTGGTTAAGGCAGACATGGTTCATTCCAAACCTTGCTCCACACCTTGCTGACCTTATAACATATTATTTAAAGATGATGGTCATCCTTTCAATAATCCATCTCTGTCTAGAAGTATTATGGTTGCTCTTCAATATCTGACCTTTACTAGACCTGATATATCTTTCTCAGTTCATTAGGTTTGTCAGTTTATGCATTGTCATATGGAATCTCATTATGCCGATGGAAGAGAATTCTCAGGTATTTGAAAGGAACTACTGAGTTTGGAATTCAGTTTAGCAAAGGTGACTTGGATCTCCATGTATTTAGTGATGCTAACTGGGCTGGAAATCCTAATGATAGAAGGTCTACCACATGTTTAGTTGTGTGTTTAGGGCCAAATCCAATTTCTTGGTATTTCAAGAAACAAAATACAGTCTCAAGATCATCTAAACAGGTTGAATATTGAGCCCTCTCAAGTATTTCTGCAAAAATTGATTGTATTAAGCAACTTCTTCAGTTTATGCAGATAGATGTTCCTTGTCCACAACACTGTTTTGTGATAATCTCTCTACCATAGCCCTTGCTTATAATCCAATAATGCATCAGCGGACAAAACATATTGAGGTTGATGTCCATTTTGTCCGAGAGAGAGAGTTGCAAAAAAGCTTCTGCCTGTGCATTTTGTTTCCTTCAATGAACAATTTGCTGATATTTTTACAAAGGGTTTATCCACTAATTTGTTTTGAACACATTGCTACAATCTCAGACTTGGCAAACCTCACTCTGAGATTGAGGGAGGATGTTAAATATAATGTGTGTAAGGTAGTTAAGTTGGTTAGGATTCTATGAGCTGAGATTGTGACAAGATTCAACATCTTGTGAGCTTTGTAGTAGCTTAGTAGTTAAGCAATGTAACTAGATATATACACATTCTATAAGTGTAATCTGGTATTATTCTCAATACAATACACAAATATACTTTCTTCCTCAGCAAGATGTTCTTTCTCTTTATGTTTACATTGTTCAACTCTTGGGGCTATTGTTTCTTTTCTTTTTTTTTCATATTGGAGATATAAAAAGACACGTAACATAATTAAATACATCTTTCAGCCAAGATGAGCATTTACATCTTCTTATAATTTTTGGGCAACAAGAGATGCATATGCATCCCAATTGAAAATGCTCTTAGTTCTAAAATCCTTATTAGTTATTGTCTTTAAGCCCTACCCGAAAGAGTAACGCTAGACATGTCACAATTTTTTACGTTTCTTGTTACCCAAAAACGTTTTTCATAATATAATAATGAAGTATGTGAAGGATATAAAAAAGTAAGGGAGCCAAATGATGGTTAGGCTATTTAAATATGTGCGACTCACATGTATTATAAAATTTAGTTGATAAATTAAATTACTAGACCCTATTTAAATACGTGTGACTCACCTATATTATAAAGTTTAGATGATAAATATGATCAAAATAACATCATTTATACCAAAAGGGTGTCCCAAGAAACTACACTCCCTTTCGCTAAAGAAAAGAGAAATCCCTATGAACTTTCCATTAGTTAGATCCATTTTATCTAACTGTGAAGTTTGGCAAATAACATGATTCTCTTGAAATATAAGAGGAAATCCCCATCTCAAGTAAGATATATGTTGAGCTAAAAAAGGCATTAATGGGGGCATTGATTAACAAGCAAGATTTTGTATAGGAAAATAACAACATTTATACCAAAAGGGTGTACCAAGAAACTATGCTCCCTTTCGTTAAAGAAAAAAAGAAATATCCATGAACTTTCCATTAGTTAGATCCATTGATCCAAAGGTGAAGTGTGGCAAATAACATGTGTAACAACTCGTCCCGAAGTTTACGGAACAAAAAGGTATTTTTATAATTTCACTATGTTTGGGGTACTTTTCTTTAAAAATTATTTTTGGATCTTAGTTTGTGTGCCAAGGGGGCCCATTGATTTTGGGTTTGTCTCCCAGTCCCAATTAATCTCCCTCACATTTCCCGTAATTCTATCACATGTCTCTCTCTTTCTATCTCAGCTCTTTCCCTCAACTCTCTGTACTCTCTTCTCCCTGGTGATCAACGCCCACAAACACACATACACACTACTGTTGAACCACCACCATCCTTTGTTTCCCTTCTTGCATCCTTAAAACTCGACGAAGACGTAAGAATCATCGAGCGTCGGTATAGATGAGGGATTTCGGTGAGGTTTCTCGTCCCTCTGATTTGGGTAAGCCTCGGGACACTTGAACTCTTCTCATTTTCGTCCTTGTGGCCTAAATATAACCTAAAATATGCTTGTGGATCAAGGATATAACACAGAACAACTCAGGGAGGTGTTTTCCAAGTTTTACTGGCGAGTCCGATTCCAGCCAAAGCACGGCGAGTTGGACATCGTGCAAGGTACCATTCTCTTCGTCTCTTCAAGAACTATGATTTTTCGTTTTTGAATCACTCGATTTCGTTGAGTATTGTCAAAATTATAAACGTTTAAAGTTTGTCTAATTTTCGGCCGAATTCCGGCCTTTTTCTTCTTGAGGTCCGATGACCCACCAAACCCAGGCCCTTCGGGCCATGACCAACATTGGGCTTTGGCCCACTAAAACCTAAAGCCCAAACCCTTTAGCCCAGAAACCCAAGGAACTCAGGCTTTTCAGGCCACCTCAAAGACCATCGGGCCTTAGGCCTATTTCAGACTCGAGCCCAAGCCCTAAACCCAATTTCCCTTAACCTTTTTCTTTTAAAACCTAAGGCCTTAGCCTTTGGGCCTCCCACCTAGGCCTGAGTAACCCAAAACCTAATCCTAAACCCACTAAATCCCAGTCCACCTAAATAGTTAAACCCTAAACCCATTTAACCCTAACTAGCCCAACCCATTTCCCTAACCCAAGACCCTAGACCCGGTTGACCCTACCTGTTGACTTTGACCCATTGACCCGGTCAAAGTTGACCGTTGAATTTTTAGGTTTTCGTTCGAGACCCTTCTAGGCTAAATTCGACGTCCTAAATCCGTTTTTGACGTCTGCTTTTCCAAATTCAATCATTTGAGTAGAGTTTTATTAATTGGACCCTTTATGTGTTTAGGGGTGGCGTTCTGTCTCCGTTAGTTTGCGTGGCTCTCGACGGCGAAGTGTTTGTAAGTAGACACCTTCTAAAAATGCATGTTTTATAGTAGAAATGCATACATGAAAAACATGATTTAATGATTACGTTTTACGAAACGTTTTATGTGATAACATGCTTATTGAGGCTAGTTTGAATTATTACTATTTTTCCTATAACCCGTGTTCTTTATAGAATATCTAATGGATGACGATATAATATTTAGAACATGTTTCGAACACCTCTTTATAGTATAGATGATGGATGACTTTATACTATGAAGTTGCTTTTCAAATATATGTATGTTCAATGGTTTTGTACTTAACTAGTGGTCCCAATTTTGCTACGGGGCGAGGGATAGATTCCGTCCCGGGAGACGGTTACGGTGTTGGCATAGGGCCTGAGATGGTTTTCCTCTGGCTATTAGCACATGGACGGGGAGCTGACATGGGGCCTGGGGGTGATTTTCCTCTAGTAATTGGCACAGAGATGGGGAGCTGGCTTGGGCCTGTAAGGATATTGGACATTCACTAGTGATTACGATATATACGAGATATGATTTGAGACATTGCACGGCATGCTAGGTTTCGGAAAACCTTTAATCATGATATATGTGTTTTCATAAAACCTGGGGGTTAGTATGTTGATAACTGTTTTATTTTATATATATAAACTTGGTCTACTCATGTTTGTTTTGCGCCCCATTCAGGACTTAGAATCGAGGCATACAATCCCGGCATCACGGCACTTCCACATCGGCATATTCAAGTCCTCTCGGTGTGGGATCCATCATTTGTTTCATTCAATTTTATATTATTTCTTTTAGTGTTCTAGTTAGTTGTATGCTCTGAACACGTTCCTTAAATGCATATTCAGTATTCTTGTATATTAATAAGTCTTATCTATCCCTTGTTTTCAGCATTTGCACTCAATAAATGGCTTTCGTCACCCTCAGATGTCAGTCAGCACATGCCTATCCTGGTATTCGGAGAATATCGGGATCGGGGTGTGTCAACATGATTCTCTTGAAATATAAGAGGAAATCCCCATCTCAAGTAAGATATATGTTGAGCAAAAAAAGCATTAAAGGGGGCATTGATTAACAAGCAATATTTTGTAAAGGAAAATAACAACATTTATACCAAAAGGGTGTCCCAAGAAACTACACTCCCTTTTGCTAAAGAAAAGAGAAATCTCCACGAACCTTCCATTAGTTAGATCCATTGATCTAAATGTGAAGTTTGGCAAATAACATGATTCTCTTGAAATATAAGAGGAAAACCCCATCTCAAGTAAGATATATGCTGAGCAAAAAAAGCATTAATTGGGGTATTGGTTAACATGCAATATTTTGTAAAGGAAAGTGCTATTCACACACCTATTTTCACTTCTAGCACACCCTTGTTAATTTTTGGTCAATGATCTCCTTCAATTCATTTGATTCGATGACTGAAAATTAAGAAGGGTGTGGGAAAAGTAAAAATAAGTGTGTGGATAACATTACCTTTTTGTAAATCTAAGAAAGCAAAACAAGTAACGTTAAAATAGGACACGGTTTTTTCATTTTCCTTCAAAGCCAAGATCGTGTGATCAGTAGCAAAAAGATTGTGATTAATGATCCTTTTAATCAGAACCAGAATCCTTAATTGTCTCCACGGAAACCAAACACAAAGGAAGCTACAGTGAACTTTCTTCCCTCTTTCCATGAATTTTCATGGAAATCAAGATTCAGATCAATCCTATATAAACAAGTAGTGTTACATATACCTCCTCACTAGTGAAGCGTTACCTTTTGTTTTGATATATTGTTCCTGCGTTGCTTGTTTCTTCTTAATTCTGTGTTCTTGATCAACTTAAGTCTTATTTTTCTTTTCGATTCTCATGTCACTGAGGTCTCGAAAACCTGCTGGAGGACCAGCCATCTCCGTTCAAGAACAGTTTCCAACCCCGAAACCTTACAAGCGGAGGTGGCGGTTGGCTCTCATAGCCATATACTTCACCAGGGCTCTTACTTCACTTGCCAAGAAACTACTAACCCGTAACAATTCCCAGTTGCTGCAATCCCTCTCGTATGTAGCCATAGACGTGCAACCCAAGAATCAAGACGATCGTGACAATGCACGTGACAAAAAACACCTTCCTTTTGTCAACATTGATCAGAAGACGCTTGCTGACATGGTGAAGGAAAAGAACCTTGAGCTTCTGAATCAATTCGGAGGGGTTCAAGAGTTGGCTGCAGTTCTTGAAACTGACATGAAGGGTGGCGTTAGTGGCGCTGAGCCTGATCTGATGCACAGAAAGAATGTTTTTGGCACCAATGAGTACCAGAAGCCGCCTGTGAAAGGGTTGCTGAGTTTCGTGCTTGAAGCTTTCAAGGACCCCACAATTATAATACTTTTGGTATGTGCAATACTCTCTCTAGGGTTTGGTATTAAACAGCATGGCTTGAAAGATGGGTGGTATGACGGTGGCAGCATCATCGTTGCTGTATTCTTGGTCGTTATTGTATCTGCACTTTCCAACTTTAAGCAGTCAAGACAATTTGAAAAGCTTTCTTCGAAGAGCGATGACATTCGTGTGGAAGTTGTGAGGGATGGACTGCGCCGTCCTACATCAATCTTTGATATTGTGGTTGGTGATCTTGTGTGTTTGAAGGTCGGTGATCAGGTTCCGGCAGACGGTTTGTTCTTAGAAGGGCATTCGTTGAAGGTGGATGAGTCTAGCATGACCGGAGAAAGCAACCACATTGAGATCAATGATGGAAGCAACCCTTTTCTTCTATCCGGTACAAAGGTGACAGATGGATTTGGCTTGATGATTGTGACTTCTGTGGGCATGAATACACTGTGGGGAGAGATGATGAGCTCGATCAGCCGCGATTTGGATGAGCAAACACCTTTGCAAGTGCGCCTCAACAACCTGACTTCGTACATTGGGAAGGTTGGTTTGGCAGTGGCTCTCCTTGTTCTTGTGGTTTCTCTAATTCGTTATTTCACAGGAAACACCGTAGATGTCAGCGGAAATAGGGAATTTGGAGGCAGAAAGATGAAGTTTGATGATCTGATGAATGGTGTTGTGGGGATTGTAGCTGCAGCAATTACCATTGTCGTGGTTGCGATTCCTGAAGGCCTGCCTCTGGCTGTTACTTTGACCTTGGCTTATTCAATGAAGAAAATGATGAATGACAATGCTTTGGTTCGGAAGCTGTCTGCTTGCGAGACAATGGGATCGGCAACAACAATCTGCACAGACAAAACAGGTACTCTTACTTTGAATAAGATGAAGGTCACCGAGTTCTGGCTTGGTACACAAGTAATGACAGAAGAGAATATCACCAAGATAGCGCCAAACGTCCTTCATTTACTCCAAGAGGCTGTTGGTTTAAACACAACCGGAAGTATTTGTAAACCAAATTCTTCATCCCCTGAGATCTCGGGTAGCCCTACTGAAAAAGCAATACTTTCATGGGCCTTGTTTGATTTGGGTGTGAACATTGATGAAGTGAAACAAGGCTGTGAGATAATTCATGTAGAAACCTTCAATTCGCAGAAAAAGAGAAGCGGTGTTTTGATTAGGAGGAACAACGAAAAGGGTACTCAGACGCATTGGAAGGGAGCTGCTGAGATGATACTCGCAATGTGCGCAAATTATTATGATAAAACTGGGGCGCTAAGAGCGATGAATGACGAAGAAAGAAAGCGTGTTGGATCAACCATTCAGAACATGGCATCAAAAAGCCTCCGGTGCATTGCCTTTGCGCATAGAATGCTTGAAGACGAGAATGATCAGGTTCCTGAGAAGCTTGAAGAGGGTGGAATGACACTTTTAGGTCTTGTGGGTATAAAGGATCCGTGCAGACCAGGAGTCAGAATAGCAGTAGACGGTTGCAGAGCTGCTGGAGTGAACGTTAAGATGATAACTGGCGACAATCTGCATACTGCAAGAGCTATAGCGTTTGAGTGTGGGATACTCAAAACATATGAAGATTTGGAGACTACTGAGTCTGTAGTAGAAGGGGTACAATTCAGAGGTTACTCACCTGAAGAGAGGATGGAAAGGATCGATAAGATACGTGTGATGGCAAGATCCTCACCATTTGACAAGCTTCTGATGGTGCAATGCTTGAAGCAGAAAGGCCATGTGGTTGCGGTCACGGGAGATGGCACGAATGATGCACCTGCGCTAAAAGAAGCAGACATTGGGCTTTCAATGGGGATCCAAGGCACCGAAGTTGCAAAGGAGAGCTCGGATATCGTCATCTTAGATGACAACTTCGCATCTGTTGTGACAGTTTTGAGATGGGGAAGGTGTGTGTACAACAACATTCAAAAGTTCCTCCAGTTCCAACTCACTGTCAATGTCGCTGCGCTTGTTATCAACTTTGTTGCTGCTGTTTCTTCTGGTAAAGTTCCGCTGACTGCAGTGCAGCTGCTGTGGGTGAATCTCATCATGGACACCTTGGGGGCTTTAGCTTTGGCCACAGAAGAACCGACAAATGATCTCATGGAACAGAAGCCCGTGGGACGAACGGAACCACTCATTACTAGAATCATGTGGAGAAACCTCATCGCTCAGGCCTTGTATCAAATCACAATCTTGCTAACCCTACAGTTTAAGGGAAGATCCATCTTTGGCGTGGACGAAAAGGTCAAGAACACCCTTATTTTCAACACATTTGTTTTCTGCCAAGTCTTCAACGAGTTCAATGCAAGAAAACTTGAAAAGAAGAACATCTTCAAGGGGTTACTCAAAAGCAAGCTGTTTTTGGCAATAATCGTTATTACCATAGTTCTTCAACTGCTAATGGTGGAATTTCTGAAGAAGTTTGCCAGCACTGAGAGGCTGGACTGGGGGCAATGGGGTGCTTGCGTCGGAATTGCAGCATTGTCTTGGCCGATTGGCTGGCTTGTTAAGGGCATTCCAGTTTCCGGATGGCAGGTTCCAAGGCTAAGAGCTCCTGCATTGTCAAACACATAGAAATATTAAGTACTCATATATACACCAGTAATCTTTTTCAGGTCTTTTACAGTTCAAGTTTTATGCTTGTAAGTAGTTTTTCTTTAGAGATTTTCCCAACCTAGGCTTCGGAAATTTGATTACTATGGGGGTTTTCTCAAACAGCTTCAGATTTATCTTTTCTTTCTTAAGGTTTCTGCACTTTAATCACGTGCACAAAAACTAATGCCTTTTCTTCTGATTTAAATCGAGAATAAATATATCACTGTAGAAAAGGCCTATAGCTCAAGTCATTTTTCAATCAAGCAATTTAATCATATCATATTAACTAAAACCCTAACCCTATAAATCACTCAGTTCAGATTGGCCCCTATTAATTCTTAGGTGACATTGTTTTACAACTTCCAAGACAATGGTACAAAGGATTATTTCACTGCTGCTGCTGATTTCTCAAATTTTCCCAGTAATTAATTAGCCAAACCAAACAGAGTAAAAAAAATTGGTAAAGTTTGCACATGATTCCAATGAATATAAACAATGAACCCTTCATTCACTGTGTTATGGAAGATTAAACAATGAACCCTAATCAGTTGGTGATTATGATTAATTAGCTTCTTTCAGCAAGTTCAGATTAATTTATAAATTCAGATTCTTTGTTGGTTTTTCTGCTTCCCTAAAGATATATATGCATAGTATTTAAGCTTCATAGTCACAAGAAAGAAGGCAAAATCGAAACTTTTATGAGAGACAGAGAGAGAGAGAGAGAGAGAGAGTTGAGAGCGAACCTCGATTGCTTTCTGCTGCCAACGTAAATAACAGTCTTCCCGGGACCCCAAGGCCCTTGCTCCATGTGTTTTCACTGTTTTTTGTTGGAAATTGTCATAAGCAGTTCAAATGTTAGGTTTGTGTGTATTAGGGTGGGAGAGTTGGTGCAAAGTTGTTTCCCTGGAACCCTGACTTTCTGCGTGCGTTATGTAATCTTCGGTGTCTTTGTCCAGGTGAATAATATTTCGTTGTGGTGATTATGAGTTCCCCGTCACTATGTAATCTTGGGTTTGTCGGGTAAGTTAGGTAGTCAATTTAGATTTAAAGAGATACTATAAATTATAATAGATAAGAACTGAAATATTAGTGTAGAGAGAGATAATATAATATGAATTTAAATAAAATTTCTCCATCTTTTATTTTTGATATACTTCTATGCATCACAGACTTTAAAGACTTTGTTGAGATAAACTCATGTGCTTTTTACCCATCAAGTCAAATCAAGTCTATATATTGTTTGCTCTTATGCACAACTGGATCGTTTGATATATACCAACTCAATTGTTCCACAAGTTCTTTATGACGAGATGTAATGAAATATATGGTGTTGGTGGCAGCCAAGGTTTAGAGTTATGGGTTATTTGGTTATTGTGGGTTGTATGGGTTTGGTTACGAGTCTTGCTTTAAATGTTATGATGTGGGTAGTTTTCCCTTTTGGGTTTATTTCTTTAGTATCTTTGATGTCATTAGACGTCTTGTTACTATTTTAAAAATTCTCGTCTAGGCGCTAGGCAGCTGGTCACCGTCTTGATTAATGCTTAGGCGTTCGAAAACTAAGAAATGACGCCTAAGCCTGCTGAGGCACCGGCTTAGACCGCCTAGGCATCTGCCTAGCCTGCTCAAACCCGCCTAGGTCGCGACTCACTCAAATAGAAAATAGATAACTTTCATTTTGCATTTTTTTTTTTCAATAAATTGTAAGAGACTTGTTGCATACTTAAATGAACACACATTATATTCTTGTTCCCTATGTTTTCATTATATTCCAATACTTCATAATATATATGTCATTTTATTTTATAGTTTATAATGAAATTATATATTTTAAGTATAAGCAAACATGAAATATAATATATTTACTTAAATCTACCTAGTCTGCCTAGTCACCCGCCTAAGCCCTGCTTAGCCGCCTAAGCGCTAGCCCCCAGCTCGACGCCCGACTAGCACCTGGCGTCTTTTAAAACCTTATGAATATAATTTTTCTAGTGCAATACTGTTCATTCTACGAAAATGATAATATATTAAAAAACAAAATTATAGTTGTCGGGGTATCTCTTAAAGTTTTTTTATATGGAACGTAGGATTAAGTACCTTAAACCTCCCAATATTTTAGTGTCATTCCAAATTGGTCTCAACATTTTTTAAACATTCTAAACAAGTGCCCAACCTATTGAAAATGTCAAATCCATCAAGTCCCAATTAGTTTTTCAAACATATATTATATTCAAACCCCACCAACTGGGTATATGATGGTCAACATTAGTATTAGTTGCCTCAAAATCTAAATTTCAAACATTGATTATACAATATGGAACACAATGATCAAACGGGTACTAAATTGAATCGAAAACGGACCCAAATTGAAATTACATCAAATAGGGTTTATATGAGCTTGTTTCTTATCATGTGTTGTCCTCATATGTTGATTTTCGGATTGTAAAGCTTCCGGTTCTTTTATGTGGGTGGTAAAGATGGTGGTGGTTGCATCATGGTAATCCATACAATTTCAGCAACCTCCATAACCTTCTTCTCAATCTTGGTGACTTGAGTTGTAGGTTGAAGTTGGTAGTTTTGCGTTGCGTTTGGAGGTGATGGCATGATGGGGTGGTGGTGACGGTTAGTTGGTGAAGGCTATGCTTCCATGACCTTCCATTGATTTTGGAGACAAAGTAACCCCTAGTTAATTTAACTGACTTTAACTAAGCTTAACGGATGTGACATTTTCAATAGGTTGGGTACTTGTTTGGAATGATAAAAAAAGGTTGAGACCAATTTGAAATGACACTTAAAGGTTGAGGGCTTTTACATCACTTAATCCTAAAAATTAATTATGGTTTATTCAAAATATAAATTAAAAAAGATAGAGTTATTAGAGCAAGCCCAGCGTGGGCTATAGCTCGAGGGACAGTGGGCAGAACAAGGGCCCGATGGCCGGTGGGAGGGCTCCAGCGTGGGCTAGCCCGACCGAAGGTGGAGGCCCGAGCTCCGGGCCCGTGGGGAATTGCCAACCCGAGAGCCTGAGGGCCATGTGACGTCAGCGCTGACGTCAGCCTGGCGTCATGCAATATTAATTTTTTTTTGTGTCAGGCGCGTGCACCCCACTCGCGCATGGGGGCGCGTCGCTGACACAAAATCAGAAGAAAAAAAAACCTTTGTCAGTTACCATTGGGAAGCCACGTGGCTTCCCACGGTTCGTTAGATCTCAACGGTTATTTAATTTGGACTGTTCGATCTCAACGGTCAAAAAAAATAAAAAAGTTTAATATCCACCATTCGATCTGAGATCAACGGTGGATATTAAAATGCTTTATAAATAAAAAAATAAAAGAAAAAATAGTTTTAAAATTAAGAAAAGTTACCGTTGTGACACATGGCACAATCTGGAGTGTTGGAATTCAAATTTTTTTATATCCAACGGCAGAGATTAATTAATTGAATAAAAATTGTAAAAAAAATTGTTTTTACTTTTCTATAAATACCTTCTCATTATCATCTACCTTACACAACAATTTCATATTTTCTCAACTACTTTCAATCACATTCCTTTCTTTGTCTCAAAGTTTGAATCCATTTTTTTTTCAACAAAATGACCACTGGTGCAGGTACGAATTGGTCGCTTATTGAAGATGTTGCGTTGTGTACTAACTGGGTTGAAGTTACTCATAGTTCGCTTACGGGTAATGAGATGCAGTTGCGAGAAATGTGGAGTCTTATTCATACCAATTTTCTTGAGAAAATTGGTGGGAAAAGAACCAAAGAATCGATGTCCAGTCGTTGGAAATTACTTAGTCAATCATTTAGTACGTGAAGAGACGCCTTGGCACAAGCTAGTAGTAATATTCGAAGTGGGGAAAATTACTCGGATCAGGTAACAATATATTATTTATTTGTTACCTACATAATTTATTATTTATTGTTTGTATTATTTATTTGTTACCTACTTACATTATAATTATGTTGTTTGTATTATTTATTTGTTACCTACATAATTTATTATTTATTGTTTGTATTATTTATTTGTTACTTATTTTCATTATAATTATTTATTTGTTACTTATTTTCATTGTGTAGGAACTTCAAGCACAAGCTTGGTACGCTGCCAAAACCAAAAGCAAAAATAAATCATTCAACCGGTGGGAATGTTGGAATATTGTCAAAGATTGTCCTAAATTTAGAGTTGTGCCAATCGGTCCAGAAGTGCACATGAACAGCACCCCTCTACACTCTACACCCGATCATGTCTCGCATGTTGATGAAGATGATGCAGAAGAAGTGCCCGAAACGCCCCTCCCTGAACAAGCGTCGGGTTCGACCCGTTATCCAATTAGGCTTCAAGGTAAGAAGGCTTCAAAGAGAAAAGGGAGTGCTTCCAAGAACAATTATGCAAAGTTCATGGAAGAACTTACTCGCCAAGGTGAATTGACTTTGGCGAGGGAACTGGCGAAATATGAGGGTGATAAGGCTAAAAATGACGCAAAAGTTGCAGCTATTGAGAGAGAATTTCAGGCTAATGAGAGAGAAAGAGAGCTACTTAGACAAGAAAGGGAACATGTTAGAGAAGAAAGACGGGCTCAACAAGATCATGAGATTATGAGCACGCCTTTAGAAGGGAAGTCTCCAAATTCCAAATTTTTTTGGAAGTCAGAAAAAGCGGACGTGGTGCGAAGGAGGCGTGCAAGAGAAGCGATAGCAAGCCAAGGTGGTCCTAGCACCACAAGAGAAGATCATCCTAGCACCACAAATTGGTTAAGTGATGATGAATAGAGTACTTTTTGTAATCGGAGTCCATAATTTTCCAATCACTTTGGGTTGTAATTTATTATTTATTGTTTGTATTATTTATGTTGTTTCCAATTTATTGAATATTTATTCAAATTAATTTGGTAAGTTATTTATACTAAGAGAATATTTATTGAAATGACAAAAACACACCAAATAAAATTACATAAGCATACGGAATAATTAAAAACTCACCAAAAAAATTACATAAACATACCAAATAATAAAACACACCAAATAAAATAACATAAACATACCAAATTAAAAAAAACACACAAAATGAACTTAATTATCTTCAGCTTGTTTCAATGCCCACTGGTGCTCTATCAAGTCAAGTTGTCGGGCATTGTGCATGTTTGGCATTTGAAATGCAGTATATCGTTGAATGAGTCTTTCATTGTAACGTCCATCCCTTTGTAATGGCTCATGTTGCACGGGCTCATCGGTGGCTGATAGGAGCATATTCATGCAACTTAAATGGCTTGTTCTCGTGCATTTACGTTATGTTTCTTTAGTTATTTTAGTCCTTTATGCTTCTTTTGTGTGTTTTCAGGTTCTAAGGGCAAAGTATGCAAAAAGATGCCTTTTGGAACCTTTTGGAGCAAATTAGAGAGTGGAATGGATATCATATGCTTGGAGCCAAGAGGATGGACGAAATTGAAGACTTGAAGTAGGAAAGTTAAATCCTAAAAGACCTCATGTTTGAGCATCATTGAAGACTCCTACGCATTTTAGAACAAAAAAACAACATTCCTTGCAACCTTAGGACAATGTCGTGTGTTTCCTTGTGTCTCCCTTCCTTGCCATGCAAGGAAGGGCTTTGTTTCCTATTCTAACTACTTAAAACCACATTTCTTTTCACCCTAATCTCAGCCACACCTCACACACCTTTCCAACCTAATCCACATGCTTTCCCATTACTTATCATAACCAATTATCACTTATCATAATCACATATCATACACTTATCATCACCACTTATCACTTATCATAATCACATATCATACACTTATCATCACCACTTATCACTTATCACTTAACATGCACCCATCACCTAAACCTTGCAGCCACATGCATTCCCCTTTTGCACATGCTTTCCCATTTCATTATTCATTCACCTTAATCATTCCCTCACATGTTTTCCCATCCCATTTCAGATTGCATTCCATTCATTCCAGCCAAGCCACATGCAATCCCTTTAATTAATTCAACCTAGCTGTTTTGCACATGCATTCCCTTCAAATAAATCAGCCACATGCACCCATAATCATTCACACCTTGCAGCCACATGCATTCCCCTTTGCATTTCCAGATTTCCACCAACCTCCTAGCTGTCATATTCCCTCCTTTTCACCTATAAATAAGCACCCATTGCAGCCACAAAGGATTCATTCATTCAGAAATTCATTCATTCACTCTTCCATATTCCAGAAATTCGTCAAAACCTCTCCACACCCTTGCAGCAGCCACCAAAACACTTTTCTCCTCCATTGCAGCTACTCCAACCACTCCCCATCCATTCATACACAAAACCTATCATTCTACATCATCCATAATCCCCAAAACTCATCTTAGACCTTGTGCAGCAACAAAGAGGAAGAGAAGCGAGCCTAAACGTTCATACAATTCAAGTTTGAGTTGTTGGAATGTTTAGGTGTTTCTTTTCCTTTGAATTCAATGTTTAATTTCAATTCTCTTTGTTTTGTACCATGAGGAACTAAACCCCCCCCCTTGGCTAGGGGGGGATTCGAAATATATGTTTATGCTTGCATTTTGAGTTGATTACTTCTAATTACGTTTCATAAGTTGTGGATTCAATTTGTTTAACTGTTTGATTGATAACTTATTTATGTATGTTTATTGAGAGTGCACGCTTAATTTTCATGCATGAATATGACGCTAGAATATAAGTGAGTTTCACCTAATAGTTACGAACTTATATTCACAAGTAGTGGAGGTTGCTTATAAACAATCGCGTTAAACGGATTCTTGGCATAAGTTTCATGCGTATTCCATAGTAACGAATGCCTCGTCAACACTTATAATTTTCATAGAGCGTAATGATTCTTGCTTGTATCTCTATTATGCAATCATGTAGGGGACTTGTGGGGAATGTTTTGGGTTGTCGTATGCAATCATCCAATTCAATAACGTTAGAAAGATTTGAAGGTTAATTAGTGCATCACGGTTAACTTGGGGTGTTGAGAATTAATGGTTTATTGAAATGCAATTGGAAATCGTTTATTATGCAAGTATAACATGTATGGAGATGAACCCCTTAGCTAGCCTTCATTCCATTCAATTCTATCACACATTCACATTTACATTTTGCTTTAATTTACAATCTGTACATTTAGTTTAATTTCGTAAAAATCTAAATCCCCCTTTACTTTATTGTCCAATTTAGTTAGAAAGTATCTTAGTTTGTGTTTTTAAGAGTTTTGATTAAATTTATTTCCCAATTTCGTCCAAATTCACCAAAGTGCTCAAAACTGCCCAGAAAGTGTTTTTAAGGCAGTTTTGAGTGTTTTGGGTGATGTTTGAGTCTTTTGGTTTGTTTTAGTGTTTTAAGCGTTTAGCTTCGCATTCCTTGAGTTTAGTTTAGTGTTTTAAACTTTATTTTACGTTTTTGAGTCAGTTTCCAAGTGATTTGCAATCCCTCCTAATCCCCGGTCTAGAACGATCCCTACTTACATACTTACTACAATTTGACAAAAAGAGGGTTTAATTTGTGTGCGTATAAATCTCGCATCAAATTTTGGCGCCGTTGCCGGGGATTAGCAAAGTTGCTAATCCTTTGGATTGTTCGTATCTGTTATGTATTTTAGTTTTAGTTTTTGATTTGTGTTTTGTTTGTTGAAATCAAGTACTAGAGAAGCACAACATGGCACGTGATAATGCTTCTCTTTTGTCACAGCTCATGGAAAGGTCCCAAATGCAAAGCGTTGGTACATTTGATCTTCAATCAAGGAATGATGGGTTTTCCAATACTTACAATTCGGATTGGAGTGATCATTCAAACTCTATGTGGTGGGAACCTCAACATGTTCAACAAGAAGGATATTGGCAGCCATATGAGGAGTTCTATTCAAGACCTATGTAGCCACCACAACCTCATATTCAATATGCCCAACCAAACTCAAGTTCGTCAATAGATTATAATCAAAAGCTTAATGAATTAATTTGTTTGGTGCAGGGCTCACAAAATCAATTCGAGGAGGCTCAACAAGGAGGATATTGGCCGCCATATGAGGAGTTCTATTCAACGCCTATGCAGCCACCACAACCTGCCCAAAGCAATGTAGGTAATTTAAGTGATAATGATAAGATTTTTCAATTACTTACTACTTTGACGCAGGGAGTCTAAACTCAAAACAAAGAGAGCCAAAATCAAGACAAAAGGTTGGACCACTTGGAAAAGCAAATTGGGCAGATCGCGGAGTTCGTAGGACAATTTCGAGACCAAGGCGAACTCCCTAGTTCAACCATTGCAAATCCGAAGGGAGAATTTGAAACTACCAAGGAAATCATGTTGAGAAGTGACAAGGAGGTTGGAACGGACCCTCAACCATCAAAATCAAATCACAAGGAAGAGGAATACACCCAACCCACGGAAAGGGTGGAAACACCTTTACCGGAGGCACCTATTGCTCCTACGCCATCTAATTCAAGTAAGGTTGTTCCAAATTTAATTAGTTCTAACCTCATTCCACCTAATATCCCTATTCCTTGCAGGTTCATGAATTCCAAGGAAGAAAGTGAAAAAGACATCTTGGAAGCCCTTCCAAAGGTGCAAAGTATGGAATATCATGAATTCATCAAAGAGGGCGTTCTTGAGACAAACAACCCCAAGGAAGTTGAATTTTATGGACAAGGAAGAATCCTCATACCAAATCTGTCCAAGGGCAAAGTTCCTGAAACGTTCAAAGGAGATGTGTTTATTCTTGAGTTCATGTCGGAGCACACAGGTAAGCCGCTTCCCCGAATTTCAATTTTCTTTTATATTAATATGTTGTTAATGATTCAGGCACCCAATCTTGAATTTAAACTATTACCGGATCATTTCAAGTATCACCTTCCATTCAAAGATAAATTCCATGCCGGGAAATAAAATAAATAAAAATATATATATATATATATATATAATAAGGCAGAATGATGGAGCCTTCACAAAGGTCGTTTACGTGAAGCCCCACTACGAGGCATCGGAGCGGGAGGCATCGGAGCAGGAGGCATTGGAGCGGGAGACGTTGAAGATGGATCATTCAAGGCCTCAACACTTGGTGGAACGCTGGATGACCCAGGAAAAATGTGCCTCTGAAAGAAAGCCGCAAGCCTTTGACGGTCACTTTGCATGCGACCATTGGATTCTTGCAGCTCATCAAGCTTCTTCTTCATGCCCGTCGAATAGTTGTTTGCAAGCACATACAAACTTCTATTCTCATACTTCAGCTGCTTGATCTCTTGCTTGAGATTTTCCACCTCTGCCATCAACGATTCAACCTGACGGGAGCGAGCAAGTAGGCGTTGGCCCATGTTGGACACAGAGCCTGCACACTGAACGCTGAGAGCTAGGGATTCTTGAACGGCCAACTCATCGGATCGTCCTGAAAGCAGCCTACTATCCTTGGGAGTGAGGAGGTTCCTCGCTACTATCGTAGCTGTTGTTGCATCCGTCATCATGGAGTCTTCACCTGTAAGATGACCGTTAGAAGATAAAAAAGAAGGGCGCCATACATTACCTTGACGGGGCGCAACCGGATCGCTGCTGAGACTCAAATCTAAGCAAAGGTTCGATGAGTTAGTCATTTTTCAAAAGTGTTCAAAGAGAAGGGTTGGATGGAGTAAATTTTCAAAGGGCCGGAGACGATTTTCAAGAATGGGAAATCCTCAGAGTATGCATGTTGGGGTGATCGATACCGCTATAAAAAGCCAAGGCGACACGACCACCAATTCAAAAATCCAGATTTTCCTGCGTGAAGTTCGGCGACGCGTTCGCGGCTTTTCAGAAAACGCGTTCAACTTTGTCAAAAGATATCTGATAAAGTCGAAAACACGTGGAGATCATCATCGCAACTACACACTTTTGCCGACAAGGGCAAAGTTCGGCGACACTTTCTCTGCTTTTCAGAAAACGTGTGGTGACAGAGCCGCACCCGTGACTACTTTTGTCGTTCAGAAATCGAAGGGGCGTCGTTCAGAAATCGAAGAGGCGCCACTATTTCCAAAAGCCGGATTTGCGGGATCAAAACGTTTGTCGACAAGGGTAAAAGAATAGTACCATCACTTGATATTATCTCTATATATGTCGACCTTCATCTTTTATGGCAAGGCAGACCTGAAGAAAATGCCCAACTCTTCCTCACCTCTGAGGGCGCACTCCCAGCAAAGCCTTTCGAAATACTCAATTTTTTCTTCTTCCCCAAAGATGATACCAGATGCCTGGAGTATAGATGACCCAGGAGGAAACGGTAGATTGAAGCATGTGCTGATTCATTCACCGCTTCTTCAAAAGCAAAGGTATCTCATATCATCAAAGTCAAAAGCAAAAGTATCTCATATCATGTTTTTTCCCTGTCATTTTCTTTATCCTTGTTCTTACTCGCATAGCAAAGTGAAAGAAGCAATCAGCCGGCACTTGGAGTCAGTCTTCCGATCTGGATCCGACTGCCTGGAATTTATTCCTGATTGCTTACCTAGCGTTGCTCTCGAGTAGTCATCTTCAACGGTTGATACACTTCCAGAGAAGGGACCACTCCTGCAAAGATTGAACAAAGAAACAGATAAAAGGGGTAAGCTCAGACCTTCAGGGGAGACCAAAAGAATCCTGCTGCCCAGTTCAAGAGTAGCACAAAGGAAAATCAACGAGGGGAGGAAACCAGTTCAAGAATGAGCCTGTGGAATCACCAAGATCAACCCATGCATTCAACCAAGGAGAAGATGGAATTTACACTCCAATTCCAGATTTGCGTCCCTAAACTCTTCTCTTTGTTAGTTACATTCTGCCATGTTTAGTATGTATAAATGCTGTTTGTGTGTTTACTTATGTTTTGTGTGAATCTATGCTTAAAACATTGAGGACAATGTTTGATTTAAGTGTGGGGGGGTAACTAAGTATATTTGATGCAAATTCGTGGGATTTTATCACCCATAACTTCAAATGTTGTTCCTTACTGTTTTAAGGTGTTTTTAAGTTGTTTTAGAGTGTTTTAGTATGTTTTGTTTTTATAACTCCGAAAATCACATAAAAATTTGAAACACATGTTTTGAAAAACCTAAAAAGAGTGTTTTGAGTAGTTTTTGTGTGTTTGTGTATTAGGGTACCTTCCAACACAATGATAAGGATTTGGTTTGTAATTACATGACTGTTAAAAAGAGTTATAAACATAGAGAAAAGTTTGATTTACTCTTGGTATATGCTTGGTTATGGTTATAATGTATGACTTCACATGCAATCATAAAAGAAAAATTCGTTTTTGTAACATGCTTGAAGGAAGGAACTCAAACAAACGCTACAACCCTGTGAGACTCGAGCCATTACCTTCTTTGGAGAGTTATAATCTGTGATTCTTTGTTTTCTAAAGTTGTTGCATGATCTCATTATTCCTTGCTTGATTGCTACTTAGAATGCAATTGTATCATGATAGAACTAAATGCTAGAACTTATATCCGTTTCATTCAAAGCATGACATTGAATTGCATAACATATATCAAGATGAAGTTGTGTAGTTGCCACCATAGCCAAACAGCCTTACTTCCTATATTTCGTATATATTAGTTTTAACCCCGTTGAGCCTCGTTTAGCCTATTTTCTTTGCTAACCACATCACCCCTTACCTAGCCTAGTGTAGGACAGTCCACACCCTTGTTCTTAAATGATAGTGAGCATGACTTAAATGAGTTCCTTTTGAGTACATTATGAAAGAAAATGAGTGTGGGGGAGAGAATGTTTTGTTCTTAAGTGTTTATGTATGTTTTGAGAGGCAAAAGAAAAGAAAAAAATTGTGAAAAACATATGAAAAAAAAAGAAAAACAGAAAAGAAAGAAAGAAAGAAAGAAAAAAGAGCTTGTTCTCCCTTTTTGTTCAAAAGTTGAGTTTTCATTCAAAAGGGAATTCTAAGTGCCTAATTCAATACTTTGCTCACTATTGCTTTAAGAATGTTTGTTTATCCTTCACCTTTCATTGTTAGCCAATACCCTAGCCCCGTTACACCCCTTTGACTTCTATCTTGATCGTTATGTGTTCAATAATGTGGAGTTTGGAATTGATATGAGCTTATGGAATCACTGGTTCTCATTCTAAGTAGTAGCATTCCATTCATGAGATCATATTCATGTCATTATCGTAAATCCAGAAAATGCTTTCTTTGTTATAACATATGTGAGATACTAGTCTTTCATGTTTACATTAATCTCTCACATATAACTAGTGTAGGGTGTGTAGTCAGAAAATCTATGTGAAAATAGAGTGCATTCTAGTAAGGAATTGAGGAAATTCTCTAAGGCATGTTACTACATTCGAAATGTGTTTTAAATGCTTAATTGTGAACTAATATGTGGTGACTATGATTAAGAATGTACTTAAGTGTAAAGATGGCTAAAATCTGTGGGAATAATGATTTTTAACATGTCATGTGCATTGGAAATCCGTGAGACGATTGTTGGAAGGTGTAGGTTGTGTTTTGTTCGTTTTGTCTAGTTTCGTGTTCTTTTGTTGTTTTGTTTTGCTCGAGGACTAGCAAAAGATAAGTGTGGGGGTATTTGATAGGAGCATATTCATGCAACTTAAATGGCTTGTTCTCGTGCATTTACGTTATGTTTCTTTAGTTATTTTAGTCCTTTATGCTTCTTTTGTGTGTTTTCAGGTTCTAAGGGCAAAGTATGCAAAATGATGCCTTTTGGAGCCTTTTGGAGCAAATTAGAGATTGGAATGGATATCATATGCTTGGAGCCAAGAGGATGGACGAAATTGAAGACTTGAAGTAGGAAAGTTAAATCCTAAAAGACCTCATGTTTGAGCATCATTGAAGACTCCTACGCATTTTAGAACACAAAAACAACATTCCTTGCAACCTTAGGACAATGTCGTGTGTTTCCTTGTGTCTCCCTTCCTTGCCATGCAAGGAAGGGCTTTGTTTCCTATTCTAACTACTTAAAACCACATTTCTTTTCACCCTAATCTCAGCCACACCTCACACACCTTTCCAACCTAATCCACATGTTTTCCCATTACTTATCATCACCACTTATCACTTACCATAATCACATATCATACACTTATCATCACCACTTATCACTTATCATAATCACATATCATACACTTATCATCACCACTTATCACTTATCACTTAACATGCACCCATCACCTAAACCTTGCAGCCACATGCATTCCCCTTTTGCACATGCTTTCCCATTTCATTATTCATTCACCTTAATCATTCCCTCACATGTTTTCCCATCCCATTTCAGATTGCATTCCATTCATTCCAGCCAAGCCACATGCAATCCCTTTAATTAATTCAACCTAGCTGTTTTGCACATGCATTCCCTTCAAATAAATCAGCCACATGCACCCATAATCATTCACACCTTGCAGCCACATGCATTCCCCTTTGCATTTCCAGATTTCCACCAACCTCCTAGCTGTCATGTTCCCTCCTTTTCACCTATAAATAAGCACCCATTGCAGCCACAAAGGATTCATTCATTCAAAAATTCATTCATTCACTCTTCCATATTCCAAAAATTCGTCAAAACCTCTCCACACCCTTGCAGCAGCCACCAAAACACTTTTCTCCTCCATTGCAGCTACTCCAACCATTCCCCATCCATTCATACACAAAACCTATCATTCTACATCATCCATAATCCCCAAAACTCATCTTAGACCTTGTGCAGCAACAAAGAGGAAGAGAAGCGGGCCTAAACGTTCATACAATTCAAGTTTGAGTTGTTGGAATGTTTAGGTGTTTCTTTTCCTTTGAATTCAATGTTTAATTTCAATTCTCTTTGTTTTGTACCATGAGGAACTAAACCCCCCCCCCTTGGCTAGGGGGGGATTCGAAATATATGTTTATGCTTGCATTTTGAGTTGATTACTTCTAATTACGTTTCATAAGTTGTGGATTCAATTTGTTTAACTGTTTGATTGATAACTTATTTATGTATGTTTATTGAGAGTGCACGCTTAATTTTCATGCATGAATATGACGCTAGAATATAAGTGAGTTTCACCTAATAGTTACGAACTTATATTCACAAGTAGTGGAGGTTGCTTATAAACAATCGCGTTAAACGGATTATTGGCATAAGTTTCATGCGTATTCCATAGTAACGAATGCCTCGTCAACACTTATAATTTTCATAGAGCGTAATGATTCTTGCTTGTATCTCTATTATGCAATCATGTAGGGGACTTGTGGGGAATGTTTTGGGTTGTCGTATGCAATCATCCAATTCAATAACGTTAGGAAGATTTGAAGGTTAATTAGTGCATCACGGTTAACTTGGGGTGTTGAGAATTAATGGTTTATTGAAATGCAATTGGAAATCGTTTATTATGCAAGTATAACATGTATGGAGATGAACCCCTTAGCTAGCCTTCATTCCATTCAATTCTATCACACATTCACATTTACATTTTGCTTTAATTTACAATCTGTACATTTAGTTTAATTTCGTAAAAATCTAAATCCCCCTTTACTTTATTGTCCAATTTAGTTAGAAAGTATCTTAGTTTGTGTTTTTAAGAGTTTTGATTAAATTTATTTCCCAATTTCGTTCAAATTCACCAAAGTGCTCAAAACTGCCCAGAAAGTGTTTTTAAGGCAGTTTTGAGTGTTTTGGGTGATGTTTGAGTCTTTTGGTTTGTTTTAGTGTTTTAAGCGTTTAGCTTCGCATTCCTTAAGTTTAGTTTAGTGTTTTAAACTTTATTTTACGTTTTTGAGTCAGTTTCCAAGTGATTTGCAATCCCTCCTAATCCCCGGTCTAGAACGATCCATACTTACATACTTACTACAATTTGACAAAAAGAGGGTTTAATTTGTGTGCGTATAAATCTCGCATCAGTGGCGTCATGAGCACAATATATTCGTGTTCTTGAATTGTTCATCGTGTCTGGCTCATATTCATCAATGGCTTCATAATCGTACTCATCTTCCACAATCATGTTGTGAAGAATGATGCACGTCATCATGATGGATCGAAGCGACTCTACATTAAACAATCTGGCAGCACCCCTAACAATCGCCCAGCGAGCTTGGAGGATACCGAAACAACGCTCCACATCCTTCCTGCACCCCTCTTGACAGCTTGCAAAGTGTTTTTCCTTTGCACTCCGCGGACGTGGCACTGTTTTGACAAATGTTGACCATCGCGGGTAAATGTCGTCAGCTAGGTAGTATGGCCCGTCGTACATACGTCTGTTGACCTCATACGTCACTTTTGGTGCCTTTCCTTGCAGGACATCGTTGAACACTGGGGATTGGGCAAGGACGTTGATGTCATTTTGAGCTTCCGGGACCCCGAAAAAGGCGTGCCAAATCCATGTATCAAAAGATGCCACCGTCTCCAGAATGATACTTTTTGCTCATTTTCTGTCCCCGTAAGCGCCTTGCCATGCACTTGGACAGTTTTTCCACGTCCAATGCATACAATCAATGCTTCCAATCATCCCAGGAAAGCCACGCATCTCCGCCTTCTTCAACAGCCGTTCCAAGTCCATGTTTGTAGGTTTGCGAATGTACTCAGCGGTGTAGATAGATTCGATTGCTCCGCAAAACCTCATCAGGGACTCAAGAATGGTTGATTTCCCCATCCTCGTTATCTCATCCACTTGGTCTGCAGATGCTCCATATGCAAGCATCCGCAAGGCAGCAGTAATTTTTTGCTCAGGCAGTAAACCCATAGCACCAAAAGCATCTTTCTTTTGCACGAAGTAAGAATCATGGTTGCAAACAGCAATCATGATTTTGTTGAACAAATGTCGTTCCATTCTAAAACGACGTTTAAAGTACGTATCAGGGAATGCACTATTAGGAACAAAATAATCATCCAAGAGTTCCATACCTCGTCGTTGCCTGCTTCTATCAAGGTTTCCAGAACGGTTGGGCCTGCAAATCTGAGCCATACCTTGGACGACTCGACAGGAATGTGAGGCTCTGCCCATTCTTACTTCGTCATCTCTCATTTGACGCTCCTCATCCTCTTCCCTCTCATTTCTTGCCCCCTGGTGATTGAACATTGCTTCTGATTCATTAAACAATTCTTCCTCTTCCTGATTGAATTCCCACATCATCCTTGAGGAAGAAGAAGAATACATTGTAAGAAAGAAACAGAAACTATGAATAATGATACAAATTTTTGTGAATAAGGAAGCAGAAACTATGAATAATGATAGAAATCTTGAGAAAATTGGTGTGAGATTTGTGAGGATGGATGGTGGATTATATAGAGGATTCAGAAAGGATTAGGTTGTACATAATGCCACGTGGCATGACGTCATTCGTTACAAATCTGATGGAAATCTATCCTCAAAGATTGTGAACAGATTATGAAACGTGGCATGCCATCATTCGTTAAAAATCTGATGGAAATCTATCCTCAAAGATTGTGAACAGATTATGACACGTGGCGCGACGTGATTGGTTAATAAACTTATTAGAAATCCATCACCAATAATTGTATTTTCAGATAATGACACGTGGCATAACGAGTACGATTAAAAAATTTATCGGAAATCCATCCCCAATAATTGTCTTTTCGGATTTTATGACAAGTGGCGTAACGACAACGATTAAAAATCTTATCCGAAATTACAAATAAAATTATTTTGTATTATTTAATAATACTTCGGATAATGACACGTGGCGCAACGAGAACGATTAAAAATCTTATCCGATATTACAATTAAAATTATTTTGTATTATTTTATAAATAAAAAAATACTAATATTTTATTGCCTATTGCCAGGGCTATTGAAGTGTAACGGTGGAGATGCAAATTCTATTGCCAGGGCTATTTACTGTTCATTAAGGACAGTTACTGTTCATTAGGTGGATTGAATAGTGCATTGCCAGGGGGAGGGCTCCAACGCTGGAGTTGCTCTTAGGGTGTCTGTTTTATTTCATTTTGGGTAATATTCTTCCAATCCGATCATTTTTGTAAGAATTAAAAGAGATTAATTTTATTCATAACTAATATATCTTTTATCATCAACTTTGATATATAAAATTTAAAAGTTGGCATTGCTCAACATATATTAAATCTTATTGAGTCATCTAACCATTTACACCAAAACCTCTTATCTCATGCACATCTTTTGAGCTTAAGCAACAAAACTATACTCGTTTATGGGTGAGTGACTTTCAAAGTAAGAGTATCACTATACTCGTTTATGGGTGAGTGACTTTCAAAGTAAGAGCATCACTTTAACGTTTGATGAGTGCTATATAATTGTGATGGTGGATATCCTCATAGAGAATCTCCCCAGCTCATGGTCATGCCTAATTATAGCATGTAACAAACTCTGGCAAGCAACCCACGCCAACCAGTTTTTCTTGTTGAGGCAAGCCTGCAAAGGTTTGTAAGCAACAAATGGGTGACGTGACGGTGCACTCATTCTCCATAAAGCTTATATGGAGTGTAGCCATATGGGGCTTGCAAACAAAAATGAAGTGTTGAGTGAGCACACAACTAACAACCAAATTAAAAGTTAAAGGTCCATCAATCAAACTTGGGTTCATGCACAGTTGCTAACATTTTGTAAATTCCACCTTCGGCGCATGTATAAATACACTATTGTAGTAGCGTGGCGTGTCATGTCGATAGTATAAAATACTTATAATTTTTACGCTGTACGACATTTTTTTATGAGCACATGATGACACAATAACACCTTATCTATGCTATGTATAAGATGCTCGAAAGAAAAAATGTTATATTGATGAAGAAGTTAGGTACTTATAAGATGCATGTTTTACATTCAATTTCATAGCGTAATGAGATTGATAACTATTGAAAATACTATATACGTCACACATCATACTTGCCTCTTGCCTTGCATAGCAGCTGTCTTCACTGAGAGAGAGAGAGAGAGAGAGAGAGGTGTTGCTCTTTCATGTAGCATACTGTTTATTTCTCGACCTTGAGGATGTAAAAGTTTGGTCCACAAATAGTGTATTAAAAATTAGGAAATCCTCATCAAATGAAGAGATGTTTGCCCAATTTCGGTTACACATGATTTATGGGATAGAACAATAGGCATAACCACATGTTTTGGGGCACCGCAGAAGTCTTACATATTTATTTCTCCATGGTAGATAAATTAATGCATCTATTTATCTACCTATATATCTATCTCTCCCTCTCAATGAAGACCAAAACCAAAAGAAAAATATGGGTTCTCTTGTCCTCTTTCAGATCTGAAATTATGTTTCATATCATGAAGCTTAATATATTTAGGGCTGTTAAGGGCCCTTGTCCATAGGACCATATCTATCAAATCTGCAACTACGTACATTACTGTTGTCATGTTACTTAATTACTATGTTTATATAAACCAGGCGAATTAATTAATCTCGCGAGTTAACAATAGCTTGATTGATTGACATTGAGTGATAGAAAGAGTTCAGTATCATATTACATACATAGGGCATATTCTTGAGAAAAATAGTTAATTTTGCATACATAAGATTCTTGATCATATTAATTTGAAAGGAACCACACATTTGACTAGAACAATGTATTTTTCTCTTTGTATCCAAATTTGAATACATCTTCTTGTAGTTTGAATAAATTTATTTAGATTATAATATCTTTACCTTAAAAAAATAGATTAATAATATTTGTTTGTTACAAACAAAAAAAAAACACATTCAGTATGCACTATATGAATAGATCAGAACTGAATCTCATTAAGACAAATATATTGGAGAGGACCGAATCTCCTTAAGATAATAAAAATACTAAAATTTATAGATTTCAAAGGAATCTTTTGATATGAACAGATGAGTACAAAGGAAAGCATACAGAAACATGAATTAGAGGACATACAATTAACTGTACATGAGTTGAAGGAATTTAGAAAGGGGAAAAAAAAATACATTACACTTTTCCCAGTGAACGAGGATGGATCTCAAAAGCACCAAACTGCTTGACACAGAGAGGAGAAATTCTGTCACTCCAACCCCAACATCTCTCATTTGCTAACGAGATTCTCCACAAGTTGTAGCTGGAAGCTAGGTTTTCACACTTTATCAACAACATGCACAACGTCCAAAACATCATACAAGAATTGTTCACAAAATCAAAATTAAATGGTTAAAAAAAAGAGTAAATTGTGAGATACCCAGATGAGTAAAAAAGGACATAGATCTAGTAATTAAATTCTGATAACTAATTGCGAAATTAATAATATATTCATATCTGTAAACAGACCTTTTCTAGGGTTTTCTCCGAAAATAAAAAAAATAAAAAAACCCTAATGGGTTCTTGAGGAGGTCGATGGCTGTGAATCTAGGGTTTTCTCGTGCTTCATTCAACAGGTGAAGCGACCACATGATCTAGCCTTTCCTATGTACAAAGAAAGCTTAGATCATGCTGGCAGCTTCAACTATTGGAGGTGCACGACAAGATAGTAAGCACCTTAGCTAGGTCATTCTTCTTCTCCTTCTTTCTGTTCTTCTTTCATCTTGGAGGTTTCGGAGATAAGAAGAGATAAGAGGATATAAATAGAGCCAGATCTTCCAGGCAATTACGTTATTTGCATCTTCCACTCTGTCCCTCTTGTCTCATGTGAATAGGATATAGAGGTCTATTCAATTTTTGTTTCTTCCAACCAAAGTTTTGCACCTTCCACTCCATCTTTTTTTGTCTCATGTGGATGGATGTTTTATAACTTAATTTTCGAAAGAAATACTTTTTGATTTGACAAAAAAAAAAAAAAAAAAAAAAAAAAGACATGTATGTATATTAATGTTTGAGAAAGAAATGCGTTGGGATGACGTGAATTAGGTCATTTGATCAGAGTAGAGTGTTTGTTGCTTTAATAATTTAAATTTAAACTCCTAATCTCGTAAATTTGAGTAGATTAGCCTATCGAAATTTGTCAAAAAGTTAAGAAAATTATATGCTCCGATATGATCTGTCTTGTACTAAAGAAATTCAAATTTCATTCCACCATACATGTTAGGATACATTCAAAATCCTCCTATACATAGCAATAAAACATAAACAGAAGCAAAATAGTTTTACGATAAAGAAAAAACGCAAGTATTAATTATAGCTTCATTTGGCTTGTAGATTATCATATTTGTTGAGATTACCATATTTTTTGTGAACATTTAACTCAATTGATTATACGCAAGTGACCCTTTACCACAGTAGTAGAGAGGAATGCAGTCCTTTCACCATGACATGGGTTCGAACTTCGTCGGCTTCCTAATCTAACATCTAATCTAACAAATTTATCGTTTGACCAAAAAAAAAAACTCAATTGATTATACAAAACGCATCTTAATAGCCACTTAGTATTACGGTCTAATGGTATTCCTCTTTACTTGTAAGTGAGAGATCTTTGGTTTGATTATCGTTAAAGGTGAATTTGGACCACATTATTATGGCTAGCTCAGTATGAGGCCTAGCCTACTCCCCCACCTCCTTAGTGTAGATAAAATCGCTTGTTAAACGTATCTTAATTAGAGAGTGGTTAATTAGAGGGTGGAAAGTGAGAAAATTAGGCACTAGGGTTAGATTAGCTAGTAGATGAAAAGTAAAACAAGGGAAAAGATGAAGGATGCATGTGGCCCCAAAAGAAAAATTGAACTTGAATATTGTCACGCCCCCACGCCACCACATGCAGATCGGCCCCTTTGTGTGAGAGTTTCTATATTTCTATGAAGTTCTTTTGTTAACTTTAGTTGAAGAACTTTTCACATTGTCTCTCTGGGCATCTCTCTCTCTCTCTCCGCCTGCCCGTTCTGTAAGGTAAGCATCAAGCATGAACCCAAAAAAAGTATAAAGCCACAGAGCAAATGGGGGACCATTATTTTTGCATGGCTCATCGGGGCTGCATAAGGTCACACAAAAAGGAAATTAAGTAGCTGGCACCAGAAACCTGACCATCTCCCTCTCTCTCTCTCTCTCTCTCTAATTAGCAGGTAGGTTGTATTCTGAACTGTTTTTTCCTTTTGTCCCTTTTATATGGCTATGAAGATCTAGCTGGTGATGTGCTACTAGTCTACATATGGTGTCATGGCCTGTGTGTTGATTGATTTGTTTACCTTTCGTTCGGTGTGATGTTAACAACCTTGTTAATTAAAGTTTTAATGACAATCCAGTGGAACACGACACTAATATATAGTTGTAGCGTTTTACAAGAATTAAACTTCTTTAGATTTCCGACGCGAGACATGCTTCAACAATTTGGACTTTGCGTTGGTTGTAGGGTTTTTGTTTCCTTCTCTCCTTAGTTGTTTTTTATGGTCAAGATCGATCTATCATAAATTTGATTAGCAAGTAATTTAGTAAGAACGCATAGTTACCAATTTCCTTGTGCACCACCATGTAATTAAAACCACTCTGCAACTCTCCAAAAACATATACATTTATAATTTTCTGCAGGTTGTTCATCAAGAGTATTGCAAAGACTGAATAAGGATTAAAATTTGGTGGTCCATTTCTTGGTACCACTAGTCTCCGGCACGCCGCTGTGACCCCACACCGCCGTGGTTATCTTGGTTAGCTCTTTTGTTTTTATTTTCTTTACATTGAGTTAATTGGTGAATACTATTTCCGGGAGTAAAATACTTGTCTTATATATTGCTCTCTTTCTCCTCCATTAAGTTGAGCACGTGCAGCTCTCTTTTGAATATAGTTGGTTATTACAACAACAAAGCTTTCTCTTACTAACTAAGGTAGGATATCATAGGGAATTTGTCGTGAAAATAGAGTGCCGGTTGTCGATTATCTAGCGCTCTCTCCCTACTCTTTTATCCAGACTAGTTGAGATCAACATCATAAAATAAACTTTCACATACGAAGTTATAGTTGGTTTTTAAATTCTTTTTTTTTTTTAATTTTTTTTCCACATGCCTCTATTTTAACGACAGTTTGGATGGAACGTGAATAAGATAGACTCTGTAGAAAAATTGGCTAAAAAGCTTGTTTGCGTTCTAAATTTTCTAAAGAGTAATTAACTTCATGAGGGAAATCGGAAGTCAATTACAAGTCAAAAGGTTATTCCGCAGTTTACTTGTGCTACGTCGTTATCGGGTCTGATTACAATGTTACATTTCACTTTTGATGCGAGTTTGATGCAAAATTTAACTGTTCAAAATACAATAAACTTCTATTTTCAATTTATAACTATTGATTTTTCAAATCACTCAATGGTACGTATAATTGAAAAAAGAAGAAGTCATAAATGTCATTTTCATAGAATTGTGTTGCGCGGTTGATCTACCAAATTAAAAAATTATATGGTAGCTGTTAAATGGCTCCAAGAATCAAATTCTTATAACATTACTCGAAAAAGTTATTCATGCTTTCCACTTAGCTTTGGCTTTTAACTAAAGTGCCTTGTACGAATAGAACTTGACAATTTCACATAAATAGCTTGCAGGAAAATAATATCTAATGTGCGCATGAGTAACTACCTATAAATGTATAAGTCTCGTATTGAAACCAACATCATTAGTCTATATATAGATGAATATCAAATGTATGAGTCTGGTAATAACCTTTTACAAGAAGCTTTTCAGTGTGGTTGTCAGGCTACTACTTGTTATTACCAATTCATTCATGCAAAATGACACATCGATTTATTTATCATGAAAAATTAATCAATCATGTCACTTATATTTAAACACTTAAATTAGTAATTACACCATGTAACGGTGTGATCATTGCCCTGACCCCTCGATTCACTTCTTTTTGTGTATATATGATTGTGGAACCATGGAAACCAAAGCGAAAAATAAATCTATAGAAAGAGAAAGAAGTGTGAAATTGGACGTGCAACTGCAAAGTACAAGAAAGAAGTGTATAACTCCAGTGTTTAGATACCAAGGGTGAAAACTTGGAACTCATGAGTGACATATTTTGGTAAATTCAATTTTACTTGATCAGGGACTTGAGGTGAATTCAATTTACAACCGTATAGTCTCTAAATATAAGGACAAAAGGCTTCTAATAAATTGGAATAAAAATCCTCAAAGTATCCCAATATATAAGAATTCGCCCAATACCTCAAAAAAATCCTCAAATGCGAGGAATGTATACAGAGACTCAAAGAGTGTGTCCATTGTTGATGTTTAATGGGAAACAACCCACTCACGTGGGAATGCCTCCTTTTTTTGGTTTTTTTTTTTTCCCTCTTTTTGGGAATGTTGCACATCATCTTCTATTTTTAGTTTTTCTTTGGTTTTTCTCTTCCAATGGTAGAGACAGCTTTTTGAGTTTTTATCAATGGCCACAATACTCCATCTAAATGAACAATGATTTTTTTTTTAATATTTTAGTTCGTACATTTAAGAACTATACTATAAGAACTTCTCACTGTAGACAATATTCTTTTAAGGACTCAAATATTCTCTTAAACCCTCATTGAAGATGCTTGCAAAAGATATATTTTGGCAATCTACACGTGTCAAAGTTGGGTTTTTTTATTTTATGTCTAGGACTTACTGGAAACTACAATTCCCCTGTCCCTGAAGGTGTTGGCATATCAATCATCAAATTAACTATCAAAAGCTGGATCATATTCTTCGACACTGCAGATGTTTATGGTCCCTACAGGAACCAAATATTGCTGGCAAAGGTAAAATAAAATAAATCTGTGGACTTATCATTTGCTATGATATCAAATGATTATCAAGTACATCTTTAAAGTGCGAGAAAAACTTGTGTAGAGGTGTCTCGATATCTCTTGCACAAAAGCGTGTGACGCCCTATAGTTTGGTACTACCCGAACTTATGTGGCCGTTTTCTACTAGTTAGATAGCATAATGAAGACTTTATCCTAAAGTGCAAGTGTTTACGACAAAGAGAAAAACTTGCGTGCAATCGGAATCCTACGGTGCTCATAACTTGTCAGTGGCATGTAAGTTTTCTCCTAAGACCATCTCCAATGGTAACCTAAAACCTAAAAATATTTAGCCCAGAAAATTTAGGTTTTAGCCCAGAAACAGCTTTTCTACTCCAACCATTCTGGTCTAAAATTTTAGCCCCAGATTATCAAATAATGAATTAAGGCTATTTTTTTTTTAAATTAACTTTTTTAAAAAAAAAAATTATGTAGACTATCCTAAATTAATTTTATAAACATTTTAACCTAAAAATATTTAAATTCCAATAAATTTTGAAAAATCACTAAATCAATACATGAAAATCAAGATAAACCACATAAACTTAATATCAACGACATTTAATAAACCACATAAACTTAAAAAATAAAAAAGACAACTAATGAACCATATAAACTTAATACAATTGAAAATTCGTAGACTACATAAACTTAATAATGATATCCACCATCTTGACTTGGTGATGGACTTGGGTGATAGTCTTGAGATGAATCATCATCTTGAAATATACTTCTTGTGGCATTTCTTCGTAAAATTTCCTTTTGCTTACCACGTAAGTAACTCTTCCTCTCTGGAGTGTATTTGTCGAGGTCCTCCATTATCAAATTAGTTTTGTACCTTTCTTGCTCCCTATCCCCTTCTTCCTTCATGGCCAAAAGCATTTGGGCCGATTCTTCTTGCCGACGACACTGATTTTTGTTCATTATTGCCATTTCGCTAGCAAATTGTGCACATGTCGGATCTTGGGACTTCCCTTTTCTCTTTGCTTCCTTTTGCTTATCTCTACCCGGTGGCCTTGCAAAAGAAGAAGTTGGGGTCATTTGTTCGACACCTTCATTGTCGGCAAAATTCACACCTTCATTGACATCATTTGGGGGTGGGGGTGGGGCTTCATTATGAAATAATCTTCCACATTGTTGGTTCGCATCGGTTCCCCACCTCGGACAATCCTTGAGGATGTTGCAAGCATGATGCAACTTAAAAGCTTGATTTTTTGGTGTAGTTCTTGTCTTGTAAATTGTCATTGCTTTGTCACCCTATGCAACAAATACATAAAAACAATTAGTTGCAAAATACTATTATGTACATGACAACTAAAATATCAACAAATAAACTCACAATTTCTTAGGCGCCCCTTCCACTGGGCATGTCAACCATGGCTCTCTCCAAGCTTCCTTTCCACAAAGTGCACGCTTTGTTGATAATCTTCCACCGATCATAAACACCACCAACTTCCCTTCGACTGGCGTTGGAGTTTTCATGGAACTTATCAACGATTTTACCCCATAAAACCTTTCTATTTTGATTGGTGCCGATGGCACCATCTTCGCTAATCGAAATCCATGCCAAACATAAAGCAATATCTTCATCAAAGGTCCAATTACGACCTCTAACATGCTTTTTTGCCATCTTGAAAATTCTGGAAATGAGAATAAATGGTATAAAGAAAAATTTGAAGAATTGTAGGAGAAAAGTGAGTTTTGTGTGGATGTTTGAACAAATACATAGGTATTTATAGAGTTTTCGGTTGAATTTTAAGTTAAATAATTTTTTAAAATTATTCTAGCCGTTGGATTTAAATTTGGAACGTTAGATCTTTTTTTTACCGTTATATTTAATTATATTTTATCTAAGCCGTTGGATTCAATAAATACATAAATATAAAACTAAAAAAAAAAAATTGAACCTGGACCGTTGGATTAACCAACGGCCCAGTTAAACGTGACCGTTGGATATAAAAAGTAGCCATTGGGCTGCTTTTTGGAATGATTGCAGAGGGAACACCCCCACGTGGGGTTGTCGATTGGGCTGAAATGCTCGCGCGTGCAATGCGTGGGCGAGTCGGGGAAAGGGAACTGGGCTTCACATCCCGTGTTTCACTCACAATAGGTAGGGCCTATAATGACTTTTGGCCTAAAAACGGGCCGGTATTTGGCCTTCTTTTAAGTTTTGGGTTTTAGGTTTTGGTTAGCACATGGGTTAGAGTGGGTTTTGGGGGGGGGGGGGGGGAAGGGAAATTTTAGGTTATAAGCCATTATTGGAGATGGTCTAAAGATCCATAGAGGAAACTGTAAGCAGTAATTTTCTTTTTTAATCCAAGTAGTAATTACTTCAATTTCACCTTTTTCGTTACTGTTTCATATGGTCGACGTAGATGGGGGAGCTCAAGAAGTTGGTGGAAGATTATGCACGTCCGATTAACAGAAGCAAGTTCAGACACCATAAGAAGAGCTCCTGCCGTTCATCCCATCACAATTTTATTGGGCCATTTTGTCAAGCACCTATTAGGCACCTTCCAACTCCTATCAACGTATGCCGACATATGTCGACATTTGTGGAGGCTTGTCAAGGTGGATGCATGATTGTCAAGATTTTTCAACTAAAGTATTCCGTACAAGAAAAGAGAAAAGGAAGACAAAAATGATAGAAGAAAATAGAAGTAGGAGGAGGAGGTTTCAATTTAGTTTGCCTTAGTTGTTTATAGAGGTCAAATACAATATACAAACAAATTAATATACATGCGATTTTTGAAGTGGTTGGGGTCACAGACATCTAATAATCCCATGCTGGCTCCGTCACTGTTCGTGTTTAATTTGATCACAGAAATCATATCCACGATCAAAAGGCAAAAGTATTGACAAGAACAAAGTTTACCCAAATATAAAATTGGGCCAAGAAGCATGGATTCACCACTGCTCAAACAGCAGCCCTAGCAGTAGCAAAGTTACAAATTAAGATGTACTGTATGGAAGCAAACGTAAACATGTAAAACTATTTTGTGCTTCATCCTTCAGGAACTAAACAGATATGAAGGGCAAAAGTAGAACAACTGTTTGCTACAATGCAGAATATGTCGATATGCAAATTGATGTCATCTTTATTCTTTTTCGGATACAAAGGGGAAAATGAGCCAAAACGAACAAACAACTAGAAATATCACAACTAAAGAAGTTCAATAACGCACTCTTATGTTTTGATGGCACAAAATATATAGAATGTAATGACTAATTGTATCTGTCGTCGTCCTCAAACAGGCTGTTTTAGGAAATCCTAAAAGACCCCAGCCGCGCTGCCTATATAGGGACCGGCCAACGCAGCGGCGCTGGCTGCCTTGGCGCGGGGACTCTTCCTGAGGAGGCGGGCGTCCCGGTCTTCCTTCTTGTTGCCTTTGAGAGGGGGAGATTGCGGAACTCCTCGCAGTCGCCGAGGACAAGGTTCATGTGGTGGTCAAAGGCCATGAACATTCCGACGAGCTTGCGGCCGTCCTCGATCGTGACCCGCATGCGGTAGTTTACAAATTGCAGCATCTTCGAGCTCTTCGACAACGACATTGTCGATGATGGAGTTCCAAAAAATCCCTACTCTGTGTGTGTACCCTTCTGGGTTCAGTTTGCAGGGTTTTTGAAATCTGACCAGAGCAATTCCACTCCTAAAAAATGAGTTGGCACAAAGTCCATTTAATCCATCAAATGAATAGTAATTGACTGCAATGAACAGTATTTAGCCAAGTGCATCTCCACTCTTGAAAAATAAGCCGGGCAAGAGTTCAGTCAATTCATATTAAAATATTACTAATTTTTTTATAAAATAATAAAAAAATTCTTTTTAATTTTGGGTAAATTTTTTAATCAATCTTTCATGCCACATGTCATTTTCCGAAAGTACAATTTTATGATTGATGGTTAGGTATTTATATAAAAATAATTAAAAAAATTTGTTTAATTTTTTTTTTCTATATTTTAAAATAATTTTTATAATTTTTTTATTAAGTTAATTAATCTGCACCGTTGGATTTCAGAAAGGTTGAAATCCAACGGCTCAAAAGTGGACACGTGGCCCACGGTAAGATTCTGACTTTTTTTTTTTTTTACATGCATGAACGCGTGGCCACGCTCCAGCCGCCAAAAAAAAAAAACTCAGCATGATCTTAGATAGGCCGATTACTTCCTCAATCCATTCTGGGCCGACCTAGAAGCTAGGTGGAAGTGGGTTTTTGGGGGGCTAGGCTGTTTTGGAGGACTTTGTGCTAGCCTATTTGGGAAGGCTGAACTTGCTCTTAGGGACTATTTTAATGTTTTGGGCTTGGGCTTAGTTTTCTTCACAAACTTGGACTCGTGTCTTATTCCGCTGTTTATTTACTTGATATTGAAACTATTCTAATTCTTAATTCTCTGTGTTTAGGAAATATAAGGGTTAGTACGGATCAAATCTCAAAATTTTCGGGTGATTCCAAATTAATCTCAACATTTTAAAACATTTCAAACAAGTACTTAATATCTTGAAATTTAGACATTTGTTAGATTGCCGGTGTTAAGTAGGGACTTTGCCAGCACTAAGTGATGACGTTATTAGCATTAAATAATGAGTTGGACGAATGTTGAAGTTGGTTTTCACCAATCGCAATCTTTTGAACTCTAATTCAAAACCACATCTTTTATCCAAGTTAAATTGTAACTTTGCTTAGTTAAAATGTATCGATTTGGAGATTCAAAGCTCCATAGATGACACGAGAGTGAAAACATGCTTTAATATTTGTCCATATCGTCACTTAATGCTAGTGAACCTTATAAATGTTCATTTTTCCAAAACTTTAAGTAGTAATTTGTAATGTAATTTCAACAACATTGTAAGAGCATTTCTAAGTGTAATTTCCATTTCGAAATTATAACGCTCATTAACAAAACAAAGATCCGGGGACTACTTACCCCGGAAACTGTTATGAAAATTTAACCTTAAATTCCATTTCACATTATATTATACTAGACTTATACACAGCAGAGTTCAAATTTTTTACACCCAAAACTCCGTGGCTTGGGAAATTTGGAAAGGAAGATTTGGACTCCACGCAGCAGCCACATGAGTGTGAAATTATATGCAATAAGAGAGATTATTTTATTGTTTCACGCAATTAGGGATATGGTTTTAGTATAATATTAGTATAAGTTAGGACACTAACAAACTTCCAATTAACATTTGATATAATACTCAATAGTTAGTATTAGTTTAGTTCCTTGATCATTGTTCACTAATGACACACGCAGTGATCTCAAAGAGATACTGATGTAAGCCATGATGACATGAAGTTTAGTGCGTAAAACGCCTTTAAATTCGCTCTCACTTCACCAAACAGGTGAAATAAAGAGTTCCAAGAGTGCAGCAAGATCACAGAAGAAGAAGAAGAAGAAGAAAAAGAAGAATGGCGGAGGAGCAGAAAGTTCAAATTCCAAGAGTGCAACTCGGAACTCAGGGACTCGAGGTGAAACGATTTCACATTTTTTTACTCTAGCTTATCGTTTCTGCGAATCGGTTATGTTTTTTGTTTCCCCCCGAATAAAAAGTAGCATTAATTCGCATTGATTTGTTGCAAAATGGAAATTGTGAATTCAATTGTTGTGCAGGTTTCCAAGTTGGGATTTGGGTGTATGGGGCTTACCGGATTATACGATGATCCAGTCCCCGAAGAGCTTGGCATATCGATCATCAAGCATGCATACGATAAGGGAATTACATTCTTCGATACATCAGATGTTTATGGACCTCATATTAATGAAGTTTTGGTTGGAAAGGTAAACTCTGCTCCTTAATCCCTAATTAGTCTTTTCCATAATTCCAAGTTTGATTTGCCTTGTGCGGCGAGCGATGGCTCCTTGCATAATCTGGATTCGTATTCTTTTATTGTTGGTCGATCATTTACGTTGTCTTCAATCGGTTTAACTCCAGGCATTGAAGCAGTTGCCACGAGACAAAGTTCAGTTGGCTACGAAGTTTGGTATCGTAAAAATTCAACCAAATCAGGTGCTTGTAAATGGCACTCCTGAATATGTCCGCTCCTGCTGTGAGGCTAGCCTGAAGCGCCTCGGCGTGGACTACATTGATCTTTACTATCAACACCGGATTGATACAACAGTCCCCATAGAGGACACTGTAAGTGTTACAAATTTTCCCCCGACTTTTGAAGTGCAATGTGAAGCCTCTTTTCCATTTTTTTCGTTACTCGCTTGCTTACTATTTTTGTAAGGGCAGATGGAGGAGCTAAAGAAGTTGGTTGAAGAGGGAAAAATAAAGTACATTGGATTATCGGAAGCTAGCCCGGACACAATAAGGAGGGCTCATGCAGTTCATCCCATCACAGCTATACAAATAGAGTGGTCGCTTTGGACTCGCGAAATTGAGGAAGAAATTGTCCCGCTTTGCAGGTAACTACATTTTTTCTGGTTGATTGTTCCCGCATCATAATCCTTTGATAAAAGAGCCATAAAAAGTGTTATCACAAAAATTAACGATCAATGTGCTAACATTTTGTCGCGTTTGTTGGAACTGTAGGGAACTTGGAATTGGGATAGTGCCATACAGCCCGCTTGGTCGTGGATTTTTCGGTGGCAGGGGAGTTGTCGAAAGTCTACCTACAAGTTTTCTGGTAAGGGAGTTGTGATTTGATAAATTATGCGACTAAACATGGTTATTTGATGGCTAATCAATTTGTTATCAGGCGTCAGGTTACCATCCTCGTTTCACAGGAGACAACTTGGAGAAAAACAAGGTCATTTTTGGCAACGTACAAAAGTTGTCCGAAAAGCACAGATGCAGCCCTGCACAAGTTGCCCTAGCTTGGATTCTTAGCCAAGGTGATGGTGTGGTACCAATCCCTGGTACGTTGGTATTAACTTACTAATTAAACCGACCATTTTTCACAATCCCAGCTTTCCTCCAGTTTGCTCGTTCTGAGCATACGCCTAGTCGTTGAATTGGAAGAATGGCAAATTGCACGAACTCAATTCATTCTTTCTGGATAGGAATGTAGAAACAAACGAAAGGGGTTTTTGGGATAAAAAAAAAAAACAATTGCAGGTTTCTTTTTTTGTTTTGAATAAACTTAAAAACTAAGCATACTTACATCTTATTGTGTTCTTTTAGGAACAACAAAGATAAAAAATCTCGATAGTAATATCGGATCATTCAGAGTGACACTCGCTGAAGAAGATGTGAAAGAGATTTCTGATGCGGTACCTGTCAACACAGCGGCAGGGGAAAGAATTAGTGACGTTTTCCTTAGCTGCTCATGGAAGTTTGCAAATACACCTGCAAAAATACCAACTTGAATGTTTGTTTATGCATTCGATTCTCTTGTATGTGTGTATTAATAAGACTATGATGTTTTGGCTTCAACGCCAATGTGTCTGCTTCATTTCTTGTATTCACGGTACCTATAATAGTAATTCAACACAAAACTTTTGTTCTTTGTTAAATAACGGATTTTGTATTGATAACAAAATAATGCATTCTACTATTGACATGTTATATACTAACCTTATTGATAGATATAATCAACGTTCTAAAAAATAATAGACGCTAGTTGGGCGGCGGGTTACCGCCTAAGCGGATTTACATAAATTTACAATATATATTATAAAATATGAGTATATGTGTATAATTTTAGGACTTTTTGTTTTCAATTTTGTGCAAAGAATAGTGGCCCTAGTTTGTTTTTTCTTTGAACAAAATAGTGGGCCACAAAATGGACGAACTTGAAAGAAAAGCCCTTTTTTCAATTAAACCAATAGACCTTTCATTTTCCACATCCTTTCTCTAATGCTAGTCCCAATCAACCATCATTTGTTTAGTGGCTCTAGGCTTTAAGCATTTATGCCTTTCTCTTCCTCCCTTTTTCAATTTCTCTCTCTCTTCTTTCTCTCTCTCTTCTCTTCAACAGATCCTCTTCTCTCTCTACAGTAAAACCCAACAAATGGATTATGTGTATTGTTCATCCCTGTATATTCTCAATTTACTTGGGTTCATCGATTGATGTTGGGTGCGAGAGCACAGGTTTAAAGATTTGGGTTGTGGGTGGTGGATCGTGCGGATGCGAGGGGAGATTTGCAGTGAGAATCAGTTGCATCGACCGCCGCCTAGGCCGCCTTGAGCACCTAAAGACGCCTAGGCAGCCACCTAAATCCTTCCAGCCTTACCTGAATGATTTAGCCCAAATCGAATTGGGGCTCCGTCGCCAAGCGCCTAGACTGCCGTCTAGGCCCATTTTTAGAACACTGTATATAATATACTATACCGACAACTTGTTAATAGACTAAATCTTTAACGAAGGAAGGACGTCTGATCTCTAAAGAAAACTCGTACCTATAGTACCTAAGGCAAAAGCTCTAATGCTCTATCCATGGCCTCCCAACTCCACTTGGAGGCTTGAAATTGGAAACGTCCATGTAATTAAGTGCTACAAATTTAAGAAAGTGTTATTCACACACCTATTTTTATTTCTCACACACATTTGTTAATTTTTTGTCATTAATCTTCTTCTATTCATTCAATCTGATAGTCGAAAATTGAAAAGAGTGTGTGAAAAGTAAAAATTAATGTGTGAATAGCACTACCCTAAATTTACACATACAATCACAACTATCAAGTTTAATCGATAACCCAAGTCGAAAAGTAAAAAGAAAAAACACTCAAAGAAAGTGCATAAGATAACCTAAAGTATTTAATCCATAACTCAAACGTGAGTATCAAAAATAAAATTTGTCTTCTTTTAATTAGAAAATACACTGCATGAATATAATAATCACAAGAAACAACGATAAAGCAAGATCGAAAGAAACATGGGCGCCTGTTCCTCGTGCTAAGGTTTTGTATTTTATGTTTCAACATGGTCGTAACTCATGCTTGTACTTCAAAAATAAAATAAAAAAAATTAGATAGTCAAAAATGCCCTTGCCTTTTACGTCTTGTATAAGGGTAGAAAAGACATTATGTATTTTTGAATATTTTCAATTCGACCCCGGAGTCGTTTGTCTTATCTGACTACTTGATAATAATATCCAGCGTGTCTTTTTGCAATTGAGGACAACATTCGGTTTAATTTCTTCTTCAGCCCCTCTTACTCCACTTTTTGTACATACAATACTCTGGCGGGAGCTGAAACCAACAGGTGGGCACCAGTGGTCTAGTGGTAGAATAGTACCCTGCCACGGTACAGACCCGGGTTCGATTCCCGGCTGGTGCATTTCTTATTTTTTATTTTACCATCTTTTTTGTTTTGTTTTGTTTTGTTTTTTTACAGAAAACAAATTGGGCAGCCAGCCAAGGACTTGAAATAAAATATATCTAACATCACATATTAGATTTTGCAACACCAAATTTTTCAATCCGCCTTTTCTTTATTGTTCATGTTACAAAAATCATTCTTCAGCTGCCCAGTTTGCATAATTAATCTTTGCTGCAAATAAACCCCGAACCACAAGGTTTCCTATTTTGCGAGGGTTAGGGACGTCTATTGTATCCCACCTTATCTTTGCTTTGCAAGGAAGCTATTTCCGCAACTCAACTCTCTGACCTTTCGATCACAAAGTAGCAATTTTTCTGTTATTGTACAAACGGACCAACACTTTTTGATCAAATTAATGAAAGTTAGATGCTTGAGGTTGGAGGGAGTGTTAGTATAGTTGACTCAACTGTTGGGATCAAATCCCAACAATATTTATATATTTTCCTGGACTTTTCTGCAAGTGAAAATCACTTAGTGATGGCATCCTATCTTTGATTCAATTTCTTATTATTATTTAGGCTAATAATGCTCAGCGGTTTGTGATTTCAAATACAACAACAATAAAGTCTTTTTCTATTAAGTGGGGTCGGCTTTATAAATCATAGAACATCATTAAACTTGGTTTTGCGCAAAATCTTCTGTTAATTTCAAATACTCTATATATAAATATTCTCTGATTTGGGTTTTTCTGAAGGTAAAAAAAACAAAACAAAACCATTATTTCCAGAGGAGGGGAATAGTATGGCTAAGGAGATGGCAATACAGATTCCAAGAGTTCAACTTGGAAACTGTGGATTTGAGGTATATAATGATTGATAGTTTAGTGAATATTATGTTTGGTTGTGTAGTATATAACTCATCACAGTATGCTCAAAGTTTACTGATCTCCAGTTTTTTTTTGTAAAAGAAGGCTCGTTTGTGGTCAATGAGTGGATTGGATTGGATAACTCGTTTGAGGAAGATAGATTAGTCATGAAGAAAACCTATCCCTACTAATCCTATAATGTTCGTGGGAATTAGAAGGGATAAGTTTCCCTCGTGATCAATCCAGTCAGTCTACTAAGTTATCTAGTTCAATCCAATCCTTGACTCCATACTAGGCCTAAACATTTTGCCACTTTCAATGCTTTCTAGGCTCCCTTTCATCAGAATTTCGAGGTTAACCTTTGTTGCAGAGTTTGATTTAGATGCTTACTTTCTGTGGTTGGAAGGATGCTCAATTTTTTGAATATATTTCTGCTAATTTGATCCTGATTTGTTGCACAACTGAAAACTAAAAATTAAAAACGAAATGGTTATCAAACAACCCTTTGCTAATCAGGTTTCAAAACTGGGGTTTGGATGCATGGGCCTGAGTGGGATCTACAACTCCCCTGTCGCCGATTTTGATGGTATCGCGATAATAAAACATGTCAATAAAGGAATCACTTTCTTTGAAACAGCCGATGTGTACGGACCTCATGCGAATGAAATTCTTCTTGGGAAGGTATATATTTCCACTCGCGAGTTTATGAAGTTACTTAACTTAGAATTTACTGCCTGCATGCTTAAAAAGGGACCCCAAGCCAACAAGGCTCCCTGTTTTGCGAGAGTTGGGGGTCTAACGTATACAGCCTTGATGCATGCATGATAGATATAAATTGTGAAGTAGCAGACAATTTGCTAATTGTGTATGTCTCGGTGTTTCGTAGTATGTTTTGGATGAAGGAGCAGAAATATGCAGCTACCGTACATGCTGTATATTCTGTAATTCTAACTACAACGTTTGCTTAATTTAGGCCTTGAAGCAGTTGCCAAGGGAGAAAGTTCAAGTAGCTACAAAGTTTGGTATTGTTGGACAGGCGGATCCTCCTATTATTTCAGCGAAGGGAACTCCTGAGTATGTCCGCTCATCCTGCGAGGGGAGCTTGAAAAGTCTTGATGTGGACTACATTGATCTGTACTATTACCACCGGGTGGACACTTCGGTGCCTATTGAGGAAACTGAACGTCATTCTCTTCCTCAATCCACTAAGCACCAAACTTGTATAAAAATTGCTTAGATACCTATGTTTTTCGTGGAGCTTAGATGCATGAGATGAAGAAACTAGTGGAAGAAGGAAAAGTAAAGTTTATCGGGTTATCTGAAGCCAGCCCGGACACAGTAAGGAGGGCACACAGTTCATCCGATCACAGCTCTACAAATCGAGTGGTCCCTCTGGACTCGTGATATTGAGGAAGATATTGTTCCACTTTGCAGGTACGTTCAAAATCCAATCTGAAACTCTGAGTTATGCAAAACTGTTACCATGAATTGTTTCCATAACTCCGTTTCCGTAAGTAAAAAAGGGAATGCTTTTGAAGATGATCTCGTAGTGTTTATGAAATATTTTTCTCAATGTTATCGCATGCGGGGAGCTTCGCATTGGAATAGTTCCATATAGTCCACTTGGTCGTGGATTTTTCGGTGGCAAAGGTGTAGTTGAAAGTGTTTCTGCAAATAGTTATGTGGTAATTTCGTCTCCTCAGTCCATTGTAAAAGTAAATGTTGGTCCTGTGGAATAACACTCGGGGTTAACAGAGCTCGCGTAATCATTAAAAGCGTTGCATCCACAAGATTCCTATTGAAACCTTGTTTTTCTTCGTTTTGCAAGACCTCACAGGCCCAGTTCATAGGAGAAAACTTAGACAAGAACAAGAACACGTACGATCGAGTAGAAATCCTCAGTAAAAAACACGCGTGCTCTCCTGCTCAACTAGCACTAGCATGGATTCTCCACCAAGGAAATGATGTTGTACCTATCCCGGGTGAGTCCTCGTAACATTTCCATTCTCTTCAACTTCGATCGATGTAAAATCTGTTACATAGCACCTGGAGCTCATTGTTTCCATGCTAGTGAGTTTAACTTGCTCGATATTTCATGTTTCTTTTGTGGTTACAAATCTTCCTAAGTATATTTTACACACCTGGAAATCAGGCAATGAAAAATACTTACCCAATCACGATAAAAACGATGTTGTACGGTTTGCCATTTTATTGAATTTGCACAAGGAATGACTCTCATTTTTTATCATTTGATTATTATAGGCAGTGTTAAACAAAATTAATAAAATAATTGCCAATGGGTCATTTTGCAATTGAGGACAAATCCAGTTTAGTTTCTTTTTCAGTTCCTCTATTCTGCATTCAATATCTAAGGGATCGCTGAATCCGACATACTCGCACCAGTGGTCTAGTGGTAGAATAGTACCCTGCCACGGTACAGACCCGGGTTCGATTCCCGGCTGGTGCATTTCTTTTTATTAATTTTACCATCTGTTCATAATTTTTTTCTTTCATAAATATACTTTGAGAGAGAAGTGCAAAGTTTCTAGTCAAATTGCGCAGCAAAGCCAAGGGAGATAAAATATCTCACGTGACACATCAATGTGAAAAACTGAAGAGAGAGTAAGTCCCTAAAAAGACTTGTGGTATGCGTTGACCTTGAGATAGTGTAACAAGTACGGTGAAAAATCCCAACAGAAAGTAGATAATAATCCTTAAATATAATATGCAACATAAACCAAATAGGGTTGCTAGATGATCACTATGGTTTTTAAATTTGGTTGATCCAATTTGTTCATTCTTCTACTACTTGTCTCTCTTTCTTCAGTGTCCGTCCTCAATTTTCTTCAAGCCCTTCATGTCTGTCGTTTCCACCCTACATAACACGATGAATAAGTCATCAGATACGTACAGCATGTAATATACGTCGATACTGTTATCAAAATGGAAATTCGGTCACATGTCAGATGTACAAATCAACATAATGTAGACCAATGTAATGTGATTGAGGAATAATAGAAACTTACGTCGTTCCGCAAAGAACAATCTTTTGAACTTTTGTGCTTTCTGAACCAGATTGATTGTCCTCGATAAAAACAGTCAAGCTGAAACAAATATAATGACTTTCAATTGAATCAGATGAGCAAATAAACTAGTATATGAACAGAAAATAGGTTTGAGTAAAGATACCTGCGAACATTTTGAAACTTGACATACTTCAAAACCATTGGGTTTCCCTGTAACGTATAAAAATAACATCAAATATAACACAGAACTCTTCCAAATATGCATCGCTGAATTGGCTTCACCAAGCAAAAGAATCACATCGTAGATGTCATAGTTACAGAATCCTAACCTTCAAATTATCAGGGGATAAATCAATGGTGTCACTTGCTGGGTAGTCATTGACGTTGCTGCCATAATCAATAAGAAATGCATTTATCAATTAAACTGAATGCATTTATCCACGATCGATGAAGGTACTTGTCGCAGAATAATACCTGAATCCCATGTGCTCCTTGTTTGAAAAAAGTTTCACAGTCTTAGGACCTAAATATCATTCTTAAGGTTAGAACAGTATCAAACATCATTTCATAAATCGTTCCAAAGAAAAAATTTCAGGATAAAACCTATATATGAAAACTACAATTTGGTTAATTAAGAGGTCAAGTAAAGAGAAAAGAAAAATGAAAAAACATAGACGAAGCAAAGTGGTATAAAAGCCAAGACGGCTGGAAAACCATCTTTCTCAGGGGAAGTTACTGTTAAAAACTCATATTCCCGTTCCTGTAATATAACCTTGAACAATGCCAACATTGAGAAAACATTCACCTTTTCAATGGTTTTCCAGTAAAGAAGAAAACTTTGTGCGATAACAATTATGATATGCAGCCCAAAAAATGCTCCATTATCAACTTTCGTGTTCACTCAGTTAGTAGTTGCTGTTTAGGCTGATATTTTTTTTTTTTTAAAATACAATGACCTTACACCAATTTTTGGGTTACAATCACCAAACAAGAAAAAACATGATCCCTTTGCATTTTGGTTGAGATCGGTAGCTTCTTAATCTCCATGGTTACAAAAACATCTATTTATGTATAATCAAAACTTTCATTGTCCTTATAAACCGTAAAAGAGTGACTATGACAAGAGATCAAATACATTGTTACTGTGAACCCTAAATAAAATATGTTGGGACGGCTCCGCTGTTATAAGATTTTAAGACGAAAGATAGAAGCAAGTGCCAAGAAAATCAAAGAAACGCAACATCAATAGTGTAAACATATAAGACCTTCAAGAACAGTCGCCTATGCATTCAGATCAAAGCATATCAGTGTATTCAAGCATAGCACTAACAAGATTAATTTAGCAAGCACGGTCACATGCAGCTGAATTTTATTAAGAAACATTCAAGGTCACATGCAGCTGAACTGTATTAAGAAACACTGAATGCTACCTTCGTCTTCAGGCCCTTTGAAGGTGATAGAGTGTAGTTTTACGACTTGAAGAAAAGGTATATAAATCAAAAGCTGCTCATCCGCATCGCTCTCCAGATTCAAACCATCATCTTCTCTATAACCCTAATCGTTAATCCACAAGAGTGAGTAAGTAAAACTCCCCGTTACATCCAGTCCAAAACATGTTCAAGTACTAATCGAACTATATCATTAAAACACAAAAACTGAAACCACACAGTATTAATCGTAAATCGTAACAATCATTTAACAAAACCCCATCAAATTACATCCAAGAAACAATAACAAAACAAATAATTCTCCAGGTAAAAAAGATTAAAAACAAGTAAAACAGAGTGAACAATTATAAAATTTACCTGCTTGAGAGCGTTGGCAACAGAGTGAGAAGTGCTTTGGTTGAGGCATTCAACACCAGACCAATCTATGAAGTCCAATAGATCAACCTGCCCCAAAAACAAAATTAGAAGCCTTAAAGCAGTGTCGTACTGCAGGATCAGAATTTGGAATTCTCTGGGCCGGGAAAGAAATTGGGTAATTCAAAAACTGGGTTTTGATCTTTAGGAGAAACCCAGATGCCAGATTCAAACTTTTTCCCACCAATTTTCGGATGTTGTTTTTACTTTTAGCGACGAACCCAGAAGAAGAAAAGGGAAATTGGGAAGTGGATGTTTTACTTACTTGGCTTCTTTGGATTGCACTAGCTGATTCGGCAGACATGGTTGACGATATTGAGAGTTTGAGTTGAAATTTGGACGACAGGAACGAGAGATATAGAGAGAGAGATGGGAGTTTGGGGTACGAAAGCTATATATATTGGGTCAGTTGAATCCGAAGCCGAAGAGATGCAGGTTTACTACTTTGACCAAACTCAACCATGGACTAAATGTTATTTTTTTTAGATTTTAATCTCCCTCCAAACTCAACTCAATTTATTCTAAATGTGTAGGTTAAAAGCTCAAAACCAAACAAAAGCCAAATTCCCTTTAGATTTAGTCCAGAAAATGGTGTGGGCACTACCAGCGAGACCCCACCCACATAGGCATGTCTTCTAGAATTTATTGAATCCAACGTCTGAGATCGAATATAATAAAATCTAACGGCCCAAATTTAAATCCAACGGCTAAAATAATTTTAAAAAGTATTTAACTCAAAATTCAACCAAATTTAGTGATTTTTTAATATTTATCAGAATTTAAATATTTTTAGGTTCAAATGTTCATAAAATTAAATTATCATAGTGTACATAATTTTAAAAAAAAATTATCTTAAAAGGAAAAAATTAGCCTAAATTTATTCTTTAATAATCTCTGGCTAAAAAATTTAGACCTGAAGAGTTGGAAGAGAAAAACTGTTTCTTGGCTAAAACCTAAATTTTTTGGGCTAAAAATTTTAAGTTTTAGCCCAAGGGTTGGAGATGGTCTTAAACCAAACCCAACCCTAGGCTATTTGCCAAATTTCCCCATTTATTCCCCCCCCCCCAAAAAAAAACCCAATCTAAATCTTTGGACTAAAAGCCAAATGTCAAACTCAGGCCAAATTCCGCCAAAAAATTAGCTCAGGATTCGGTGTAAGCCCCATCAAATTGAGTGAAACCCGACATTTGTGCGCCAAACCCCCCCCCCCCCCAACCCACTACCCAGACGCGTGACCTCTCAAACAGTGAGGGCCCTACCCACATGGGCCTGTCGGCCACGTTCCCCATGCACCCTAACGGCTAGTTTGATTCAACGATCGCGATCAACAAGTTGTTGGTTGATCCAACGGCCTAGATTCAATTTTTTTAAATTTTATATTTATATATTATTGAATCCAACGGCTGAAATCGAATATAATCAAATTTAACGGTAAGAAAAAAAAAAAATCTAACAACCCAAATTTAAATCCAACGGCTAAAATAATTTTAAAAAATTATTTAACTCAAAATTCACCCAAAAACTCTATAACAAGGAATGTCACACGACCGACGATAAATTAAAAACTTACATATAACAAGTGTATTATTGAACAAGGAATGTCACGCGACCGATGATAAAATTATTTTATGTAAGTTTTTTTTCTTACTATATGTTTACTTTTCTCTTTTCAATAAAATAAAATATTTTATTTTTTAATAGGTAGATTTAGAGTTAAATCATGTTTTTTTTATATGTTCGTATTATACTCTTCATTTATGACTGTTGAAATTAAATATCTTTATTTACAAGTTGAAAGAAATATCACTCGATCATATCATTAAGTGGCAAGTAGGTGTGTCTTAGAGTGGAAAAATTCTTAAACCCAAACGACCACACCACATAATTGTTCATCTATCGATATATAAGGCCATCTCCAACCAACATGGCCAAAGGGCCATAGGGCTAAAAATAGCCCGTTTTGACACAAAAATCGTCCCTAACCAAGGGCTAGCCCAAAGGGCTCGTGGTGCCTACTCAGCCAAAAATGGGAGAACGGACCAAAGAGCTGGCCAAAAGCAGCTAGCCCACTAGCCCTAAAGCCCAGCCTTCCAGCGCCAGAATGTCAAGCCTAACATTTTGCCAACCTTACCATTTTGCCAACCCTCTAATGCCAGAATGTCAAGCTTGACATTTTGCTAGCCTTCCAACTTAGCCCATTTGAATGCCAACGGTTACCTGACGTCAGCATGAAGCCAGCTAGCAATGGCTAGCTGACGTCATGTTACTGTTGGAATTTGATTTTTTTTTTTTTAAATTAATTGTTTTCCTATAAATACCTAAGCCATTCATACACCATTTCTCACATACTTTTCACCATTCGGTCCATTCCATACTATCTTACCTTATTTTATTTTAATTTTTCACATTCTATTCCCTTACCTCTTCCAATAATCTTTCCTTTAATTTTTTTCAATAATTTTCAAATGGTCACATCTGCAATGAAAGGAAGGGTATGGACCCAAAAAGAAGATGAAGATCTTTGCAAGGCTTATAGATGGGTATTAGAAGATAGTGTCAAGGGTAGTTCTCAAACAAGTCAAGGTGTTTGGAGGTGTGTGAATTCTACCCCAATATCCAGCCAATTTATCAACATTGGAAGCTGAAGATAAGAAGTGCCACGTAGATAAGAATCATATCTAAAATTTGCACAACCAATTACATCTCGACACGTGACACTCAAAATCCTATTCAAAAAATTATTAAGATTACATAAAGATAAGAAATCTGGAGAGCTACTCACTTTAGCGACACATGTCACTCAAAATCCTATCCGAAAAATTATTGAGATTACATAAATATAATAAATATGAAGAGTTACTCACGTTAGCGACACGTGTCACTCGAAATCCTATCTGAAAAATTATTAAGATGACATAAAGATAGGAAATCTGGAAGCTTATTCATTTGGCGACAAATTGTACTCAAAATATGTCCGAAACCCTTATTTTAATATGGTAGTTTAATTTAAGTAACCATATTAATTTAATTAAAATAATAAATTATGTTTGGTCTATGAACTTTTGGCCCCCTCGATTAGAGATGAAATAAAATATGGTCTGATATTGTTCATTAAAATATAATTTCTTGCAAGATCATAGGATTAAAGTGAGCCATTTAGCCCTCATTCGGTTGGAGATGACCTACAACTACTCTATCTATTTTGATCCCTTCCAACCCCCTTCTTCCAATCCCACCTTCTTAGTCTGGTACAAATCCTACTGTCTTGTGTCAGGTTATCATACTAAGACGTTCGAACTAAAGAATTTCTCAGATTAGATGTTTTCTTTCTCTTCCAAAACGGTTTATGTTGAGATGAAACATGTAGCCATGCAAATATTGTAGTTGACTTTGGTTTTCCCATATACTTTGTAAATAGGGTTCTATACTATACTTACACAAATTTGATGCAAATTAACAATTACTTTATTCAACAAAAATAAGTAAATAAATAAATAAGGTTCTTGTGTTCTTGCTATCTGGTTGGTGAGTACTGATCTAGTTGTGGGAGCAGGTGGTCAGCACTCAATTCTTATAGATTTGAATCACAGATGGTAACAAAACAATCACTCCAACAAGATAAATATAATATACACAAATTGAAATTTAGCACCCCCAAATCCATTGAATCTAATTTTTGTTCCAATGAATTAAATTTCAACATATCTGCCCTCTATTCTTCTTCTTGTAAAACATATAATTCTTTTTATTCTTATTTTTTTGTCAAACGATAGATATGTTAGATTAGAGAGCCGACAGAGTTTGAACTCACGTCGTGGTGCAAAACCAATACTCTTCTCCACCACTGTGGTTAAGGGCCATTTGTGATATTTCTTTCTATTCTAATGACACAATTATTTGTTAAGAAAATATATGATTAACTAATTTACCTCCTTTTCAAATCACCTAAATTTCAAAGGTGTAAAACTCAACCCCATGGACTTACATTCACAGGAAGCCATTTTCACACCCACTTTTTTTTACGTACTCTTGTTCATTTATATCATTCAAATCAAATAAATCAAAGGAGAACAAGGAACTTGAATATTCAAACTTTAGAGAGAAAATATTCTTTTTTTTCCTTTAAAAGAAAAAGTACAATAAGAATAAATATTATTAACTGACTTTAAAGTACAAACTTAAATTATATTGAAACTCTAATCAAAGGTAAAATATGTGTAATCCTCCATTTTTTTTTTTAAACAAACGAAATTATATACACTAAAGAAGAGAGGTGAGCTTAACATCACAATTGACTAGCAATAATGTGGTTCAAATTCGCCTTTTAGCGAGAATCAAACTTACAACCTTTCACTTAAAAGTGAATATGAATACTACTAGACTGTAATACTAAGTTGGCTCCTCCAATTTTTCTTTAATAGTCCAATACTACTAAATGGTTAGAAATAAATAATAAAAATTGTCTCTAAAAATAAAAATTATTTAAAAGACGGACTGCTAAAGAAAAACCCTTAATCCTCACCAACAACCTCTTATCTCAACCAAACCAAATAGCAAGCCACCACCACCAACCACCCACCCCCAAAAAGGTCACATTTTGTATATCCAAAGCATAAACCTTTGAAAATACAAAAAAACAGAGCTCACAAGAAAGCAGAGGAAACGAACAAACAAAAAACAGAGCGACCAAAACCCACCTCTAATTTCCTCTCCAATTCTCCTTCTTCTATCTTCCTCTCCTGCACTCACCGCTTCTTCAATGGCTTCCTCCTCCCTATCCCTCCTCTCCCCACACAATGCCTCCACCGCCACCCACCTTTTCCTGCGCACCCCCAAATCCCCTAACATGCGCTCGCCTTCTTCCTACAGACCCATGTCCGTCAAAGCCCGCACGGTCCCCGCCCTCACTCAAGACGACCTCAAGAAGCTAGCCGCCGACAAGGCCGTCGAGTACGTCAAATCAGGTATGGTCCTGGGCCTCGGAACCGGCTCCACTGCCGCCTTCGTGGTCTCCAAGCTCGGGGAGCTTCTCAAATCCGGCGAATTGAAGGACATCGTCGGAGTCCCGACTTCCAAGCGCACGGAGGACCAAGCTCGCCAGTTGGGTATTCCCCTTTCGGTGCTCGACGACCACCCGAAGATCGATTTGGCGATCGACGGCGCCGATGAGGTCGACCCAAATCTCGATTTGGTCAAAGGGCGCGGCGGAGCTTTGCTGAGGGAGAAGATGGTGGAGGCGGCGTCGGAGAAGTTTGTGGTGGTGGCGGATGAGACGAAGCTGGTGACTGGGCTCGGCGGAAGCGGGCTGGCAATGCCGGTGGAGGTGGTGCAGTTCTGCTGGAAGTACAACTTGGTGAGGCTTCAGGAGCTGTTTAAGGAAGAAGGGGTGGAGGCGAAATTGAGGACCGACGGCGACGGGAAGCCTTATGTGACTGATAACTTCAATTACATTGTGGATTTGTACTTCCAGACTCCGATTAAAGACGGGCCGGCGGCAGGAAAGGAGATTTTGAAATTTGAAGGGGTTGTGGAACATGGGTTGTTCTTGGACATGGCGACGGCGGTGATCATAGCCGGCACGGATGGAGTGGATGTGAAGACCAAGTGATTGGCTTTTTCGGGTTCTCCGGTGGTGGTGAGTATTTGGAATCTCCTTCAGTACTCTGTTTTTTTCCATATTTTTGGGGGGTTTTGGTACTTGCTTCTTGTTGTTCAGTATTTACTGGTGAAATTGAGCTGCTTTGGTGTAATTTTAGATTGGTGATATGGGAAATTTGTCGAAAATTCTGCATTCGATAGTCTTATTGTCTGTTGAGCATTGCGGTTTCGACCAGTGGTATACTAATGATACTAAAGAATGATGGAATTGTGAATTGTGAAATAATGTGAAATGAATTACCTTCGTGCTTCTGCGATTTTCAGTCACCCGAATGGACCTCGTTATTGTCTTAGATTCTTAGCACACACTTCTGCTATTATATTTTGAGTTATTGGCAGTCCCGTTTCTGTATAATTTTAGGAGAGTATACTGAGAACTGACTCCATCAAATGTAACCCACACTTTTCTTGAGGCTTTCGAGGGTCAAGTGATTCCCGCGTTTCAGTTCGTCTTCCAGAATAGGTAAAATTTCAACAACGTTTCTTTTGAACTGATATTTAAACTTGGTAGCTTTTTGTGATCAATGTTACTCGAAAATGAACTGAGTATCGATCGGTGAACCACTTATATTAGTGGTTAATGGCTCTCTCTTTGCAATGGCATCTTAAAAAGTTATGGAGTAAACGCTCAATGGTACTCCTCTACTCAATGCTTGGATTACCATGTGTTACCAGTTAACTTGAAGCCTAAACCATACAGAACCTGCAATATGATTTCGGTTGCAACCTGAGTGGCGTATTTATAACTTGAACATGTTATTGGTTGTGTTCTGTTTATGTTGATGGCATCTGTTCTTCTAATTGTCTGGTGATGGCAGGTTTGATCAACGTGTAAAAGCTTTTCCATTGTTTTGGAAGTGTTCTAATGAAATTCTTGATTCGTGTATGACTTCTTTGTCTTCATTTCTTATGCTGATTGCATCAGTTCTAATTGTTTCACGAGGGTGGATTTTATCGACTTGTAAAATCTTTTCCTTTGTAGTGGAAAGTTGATTTGCTTATGATGTCAAGAAATCTATATCTACCCGGTGTATGTTAGTGTCTGTGTCTGTGTCTGTGTAGCTTAGAAAGCCATACAATACTTGTCGAAAATCTGCTCTGTCAATGATAGATGGTTCATAAAATTACTGTACTCGTAAAAATCTGTATACAAATTCAGTATATGAGAGTCATCGGGCTATGACCGTGTGTCGTTTTATTTAAGCAAACTGACTTTATACAAACTGATGAACTGGGGAAACATCAAAGCAATGTTACAACGAAAAAATGAATCTGAAGTGATTGAAACTAAAGTATGATCAAACAAGAACAAATGTGATGCAGAATCTCGACTGTGGCGGTTTCTTGCACCCTACTTCCTCAGAATCAAACCCACAGACAGCATCACTACGGCCATCAACTGGAACTTTCCGGGCAAAAACGACGTAGCTGGAAAACGAGAGGAGCCAAAAAAAAAAAGAAAAAAAAAAGAAAGAAAGGTCAACATATTGTGTCATTTGTGTGCTCAGCATGGCTGAGTTGTAGATTTTATGCTATTTTTTCAAAGTCAATTGCGTAGAGATGTAAACTTTTGAAACCTGAAGCCCCTTGACAAAGTCTTAATCCTTCTTGTTAAGCAAGTTAATTAGAAAATTAATCTAAAAACAACATGGTTATCGTACGAGCTTTTAATTAGTTTGCCTTCACATTAAGTTTAAAATTCGGTAACCCAAAACGAAGAACAAACAATCTCACCTTCACTATTGTCAGTGGAGGAATTTGAGTTTGCAACCTTAATTCCGAGGCTCGCGCAGTCAGCCTGAAGCGCGCCTGAAAGATTACGAAAAGATTAGAGCTCCCAGTACTTTCTCCAGCTTCTTGAAATTAGTTAAGTATGTTCTAAACCAGGATTAAAACAAGTTTATTTAGTGTTCTTACATTCATAGTAGCAGGGAAAAGCCGCGACGTCGAGAAGATTAGTGGCGCTGGATTTGCATTCACAGAAGGGTGTGTAATGGTATGTGCTGTTCCTTACGCATGTACCTTCTCCGCAGTAAGCATAGTAACAAGCTGTTTAACACCCGAAAATACGTGTTATTAGTAAAAAGAAGCGAGTGATTAATTTAATTGTGGATTAACGGATGAGATGATCGAGCTGGTTTAGTGGTAATTACGATCAAAGACGGATATATTGTTAGGAACATCATTCTGAGTAACTGGAGGTGGAGCTGGCTGGCAGTTGTAGTTCAATGAGCCTGCAAAAACACGAAAATTAGAATCGATCGATCATGAGTGATATCCTGCAAAACGTAATCTCGCTTCTGAAGATTTTATTTGAGAGGGAGAGGATTAGAGCTTACAGTTGGGGATGACACAGGGGAGAAACTCCATATCATCATCACCGTCACGCGTTCGCTTCCAGTTAGCGTCGCACTGGCAGGTGTAACCTAATGGTTTGGTTAAATCGGCTTTGCATGTTCCCTTTCCACACTCAATTTGGTCACATATTTGAGCTGCAACAAGAAGATGTGTAAGAAGAAGGAAACCAACTAAACATCTTCACTTTGTTCGTCGAGCTTATGTGAGTTACAGACAAAGTTTAAAAAAAAAATGTTTCGGAAGGAAAATGAAGTGCTTACCGCCAATAGTATTGTTATTCGGCAAGTCCCAGGCGAAAGCAGTGATGGGCAGCGCTATCAGAAGCACAGCTAAAAAGGCCATGGAGTTAGAGAAAGCCATTTGTATCAGTTTTTTTTTTTTTGAGAGAGAGAGAGAGAGAGAGAGAGAGAGAGAGAGAGAGAGAGAGAGGGAGGTTTATGTGAAGATGTGAAGGGGATGTTGTTTCTGATGATGGTAGGCTACATATGTATATAAAGTTTGAAGGGGTTTGAAGATTTCTTAGCACCCAAACAAAGAAAATAAAAGAATTAATTATGTACTAAATCAACACGCTTATGAGCATAATTAATATGAGATTAAGACTGAAAATTTGTGAAGGTATCAAAGTGGAAGAGAAGCTTCCGATGGCGGCCTGGTCTGTCGACTGGAAGAAGGTTCCATAATTTCAAAAAAAAAACGTGAAGAGGGGTTATAATTGCCAATTGCTCACGTTAAAGTAATCTTCAATAAAATGGGATTTTTTTTCTTTGGGTCCACCTGGGATTTGCCAAAGTCAACACGTACTAGATACAACTTGAACAAAGAATCATTCAGGTTTTGATCTCCAAGTTTATGGAGATAATCACCTTTCAAATTCTACTATTTGATGACAACAAAAAAACCATAGAGTTTGGTAATTATGAGAGGCTGGCGGACGGATGATAATCGAATACAAGACCTGTTAACTTTGAGTTGTATCATAAAATCAACAAGTCACAAGAATTATATGTAATTATGAGATGTTGATCTAACCGGGTGTTAATCAAATTGCATGAATTTAAAAACTTTTGTTCGCATTATATCATTTGATCTACGTAACAGAATTGATAACATTCAAAATTATGCAGGATTATATCCTCTTTTGGCTCTCCTTAGCCCTATGTCTCTTATCTTTAGGTGGTCTTCCTCCACTAGCAGGTATTTTAAGATAACTTCATTTATTCTTGTGTGGATAGAAGGCATGCTTATATGTCTTAGTTTCAATAGACTCCTTACAAACGCTATTTCTATTTACTATTATCTAAAATTAATCAAATTATTAAAGATTAGACAAAACAAAGACTTAGTGATCTTTAGTTGTATCATAAACCCAACAAGTTATATGAATTTTCAATAATTATGAGATGTTGGTTGACTTTGGTGCCAATTAAATTCAAAACCCGTTAATACTTGTACCACAAAATCATATTATATTTGCTGTTTAGTATTATAGTGTAGTGGGCAAATGTATTGTTGTACAGAACAATAAGTATGATTAAAGATGACCTAATCCTAATCGTATTTTACTATAAATTACATAACTAAACTTGATTAAAGTTTCTTTCTTGCCTTTTGCACAGAAAGACATGTTCTAAATTCAACAAGGTGTGCAAAATTCAAAAGGGGATGTTGTAATTCTAGAAGAGTGAGATGTGGAAGAAGTTTAGGCCCCCAACAAAGTCAACATGTCCCTTATTAAACCGTCTCTTACTTAACCAAATTTTGCGCTTCACGTCCCTTCTCTCCGCCCTTTCCTCTCTCCTCTGACTTCTACTTTCCAAACCCAAAATTCTAAGAGGTGGATTGTCTGCACTCCCATTTCCATATTTTTTTCATATCCTTCTATTATGTGTGGTTACGGTTAAGTCACGTTAATATTTTATATTAATTTTTTATAGAAATAATAAAATAAAAAATAATAGGAATATAAAATATTGACGTGGCTTAACCGTGATCACACAAATAAGAGGGCATGAGGAGAGCATGGAAATGGGAGGGTATACAATCCACCTCCAAACTCCACCTCCCCTCACTTTTTTCCTCTACCTCCCTTCCTCGTAATCCATCCCCACCCCATCTTTTGTTCTGATTTGTGGACTCCATAATTCGGATATGGTTGTCAGCTTTATTTTCCTCCCTCACTTTCCCTTACCCAACCAGCACACCGAAATTCCCTCGAGGCCAAGTGTTCTGCAGCTATGACCAAACTAAGGGTATTTTACATATCCTTAGCCTCACCTTCTATCCATATGTTACTGTGTTTGTATATATTTGCAGGAATTAGTAAATGAGATTTGAATCTGGTGACTATCTCTTGATGTGCATTTGGTTGCAGGTTTGGTACTTTTGTGCGGTGTTATTTTGGTCGATTTCACCACTTGGTTGTTTTCTCTAGTGTTGCTGCTTAGGTAGCTATTGGCAAGACTTTTGTGGCGGTGACAGCGGCGAACGTTGTTTTCTACGGTCGATGATTAGGGATTTAGGTTTTCGTTTTTGTTTATTTAATTGGGATGGGATTTTATTTATCTGTTTCCCTCCAATGTTGAGTTATTTTGCCTTTCTCGGTGTTAGCCTGTAACCTTATTTCGGATTAATGAAATTTACTTTTTAGGACTAAAAAAAAAAAAAGAAACCGAGGAAGGCATTTTCCAAAGGTTTAGGCCAAAACAAAAGGAAGATGTCAACATATGGATGGTTCATAAAAATCTGTATATAAGTGCAATATATAACAGTCATCGGGCTATGACCTTGCGTCGATTTATTTACACAAACTGACTTTATACAAACTGATGAACTGGGGAAACATCAAAGTAATGTTACAACAAAAAAATGAATGTGAAGTGAGTGAAACTATAGTATGATCAAACAAGAACAAATGTAATGCACAATCTCGGCCGTGGCGGTTTCTTGCACCCTACTTCCTCAGAATCAGACCCACAGACACCATCGCTACGGCCATCAACTGGAACTTTCCGGGCAAAAACGACGTAGCTGGAAAACGAGAGGAAAAAAGGAAAAAACAAAAAGGTCAACATATTGTGTTATTTGTGTGCTCAACATGACTGAGTTGTAGATTTTACGCTTTATTTTCATAGTTAATTACGAAGAGATGTAAACTTTTGAAACCTCAAGCCCCTTGACCAAGTCTTGATCTTTATTGTCAAGCAAATTAATTAAAAAATTAATCTAAAAATGACATGGTTATCGAACGAGCTTTTAATTAGTTTGCCTTAAGATTAAGTTCAAAATTTGATAACCCAAAAAGAACAAACAAATTTCAGTCTCACCTTGACTACTGTTATTCACAGAGCCAGTAGGGGAGGAACTTGCGTTTGCAACCTTAATTCCGAGGCTCGCACAGTCACTCTGAAGCGTGCCTGAAAGATTACAAAAAAAATAGAGTTCCTGTCACTTGTTCCAGCTTCTCGAAAGTTTGTTAATTATGTTTTAAACCAGAATTAAAACAAGTAATTAGTTAGAGTTCATACATTGATTGTAGCAGGGGAATAATGTGACATTGAGAAGATTAGAGGCGCCGGATTTGCATTCACATATGGGGGTGTAATGGTATGTACTGTTCCTTACGCAGTTACCTTCTCCGCAGTAAGCCCAGTAACAAGCTGTTTAAACCCCAAAATTTTGAGTTATTAGTAACAATAACCAAGTGATTAATTTAATTATGTGAATTAATGGATGAGATAATTGAGCTGGCTTAGTGGTAATTACGATCAAAGGCTGACAAATTGCGAGGGGCTTCTTTCTGAGGAACTGGAGGTGGAGCGGGCTGGCAGTTGTAGTTCAGTGTGCCTGCGAAAGACGAAAAATTAGAATCGATCCTAAGTGACATCCTGCAAAACGGAATCTCGCTCCTCAAGTTTTATTCGAAAGGGAGAGAATTAGAACTTACAGTTGGGGATGACACAGGGGAGAAACTTCATATCATCGTCACCATCACGCGTTCGCTTCCAGTTAGGGTCGCACTCGCAAGTGAAACCTAATGGTTCGTTTATATCAAACTTGCATGTTCCCTTTCCACACTCAACTTGATCACATATTTGAGCTGTAACAAGAAGAAGATGCGTAAGAAGAAAGAAACCAACATATAAATATATAAGGGAGACTTTAGATGCAGTTCTTAGTTATGAATATTCTTTGATTGAAACCTTGTTGATTTTTAATTTTTGATCAAGGTCCTTAAAATTAATGTGATAATTTATTTCTATGTACGTTACTATATTTTTTTAAATTAAAAATTAGAAATTTTAGTTGTTTATATAAATGAGATTTTAAATAAAAAAAACCATAACTTGTGGGATTAAAATAAAAATATACTATTGTGTGTGTATATAAACATGGGTACAGTCATCAAAATTAACCAAAAAATTAATTGTATCAAAACATGGGTACATTCTTCAAAATCACAAAAAAAAAAAGAAAAAAAAGAAAAAAGAAAGAGATACTAGGCTTAATAACATTACTAAATTTCTTTGATTAAACTTGACATGGATACATTTTAAAATCCATGAAAAAAGAATGTACCCATATAAATTTAAAAATGGATTAGAAAAAATTGAATAGATTTTATATAAAAAAAATTGTACATTTTACATATAACAAATTGGTATATTTAAGAATGAGTACATTTTAAGATTAAAAAGTTTTACATGAATGGGTACATATAATTAGCATGGGTACATTTAGCAAAAATAAAAAGTGCAAATAAAAAAAAAAAATATATATATATATATATATGGGTACAAATACAAATAAACTTTAAAAAATATGGGCACAAAAAGAAATTAATATATGGGTACAAATTAAAACTGAAAAGAAAATTGGTACAAATTAAAAAATAATTACAATTAAAAACGGGTACAAACTAAAACTAAAAATATATGATAAAAAATTTAGTCATAAGTGCAAATATACTAATTGTAACATTTTTAACATTAAATGAATATATTTAGAAATAAAAACATATTTTATTATTGAAATAATTAATGATGTTATTAATACCCAAGGACTTTGATCAAAAATTGAAAATGAATAGGATTTTAATCAATGGAGTAGTAAAAGGAAGGATGAGAACCTAATTTCTCTTATATATAAAGAGACTATATCTGTCGTTCATAAACTTCTTCTCTTTGTTTGTCGAGCCTATAGTGAGGCACAGACAAAGTTTGAAAAAAATTCTGTTTCGGAGATAAAATGAAGTGCTTACCGGCAATAGTAGGAGCTAAGTTATACGGCCAGTCCGCGAAAGCAGCGATGGGCAGCGCTACCAGAAGCACAGCTAAAAAGGCTATGGACTTAGAGAAAGCCATTTGTTTCAGTTTTTCAAATAGAGAGAGAGAGAGAGCGAGAGAGAGAGAGAGAGAGAGATGGCGGGAGAGGGAGGGAGGGAGGGAGGGAGGTTTATGTGAAGATGTGAAGGGGCTTGGTGTTTCTAATGATGCTAGGTTCTCTCTATATAGATAAAGTTTGAAGGGTTTCGAAGATTTCTTAGAACCCAAACAAAGAAAATTAAAAGGATTATTTATGTATTAAATCAACAGGCTTATGAGCTTAATTAATAATTGATTAAGACTGAAAAATTGAGAAGTTGTCAAAGTGAAAGAGAAGTTTCCGATGGCGGCCTAGTTTGTCGACTGGAAGAAGGTTCCATAATATTAAAATTCAAAAAAAAAAAAAAAAAAAAAAAACGTGAAGAGTGGGGTGTGGTTGCCAATTGCCCACGTTAAAGTTATTTTCAATAAAATCGGATTTTTCTTTTGGTCTACCTAGGGTTTGCCAAAGTCAACACATACTAGATACTACCGGAACAAAGAATCATTCAGGTTTTAATCTGTTTATGGATATAATCACCTTTCAAATCCTACCATTTGATGACAATAAAAAACCGTAGAGTACGGTAATTATGAGACGTTAATTCGAACGGGTGCCAATTGAATTCAAGGCCTCTCAATTTTTAGTTGTATCATAAAATTAATAAATTACAATAATTTTATGTAATTAAAGATGTTAATCTAAATGGGTGCCAATCAAATTCAAAACGTTGATATGTAGTTGTATCACAACAAGTTATATAAATTTTTAATAATTATGAGATTTTGATTCACTTTGATGCCAATCAAATTTAGAATCCGTTAATAGTTGTACCGCAAAATTATATTATATTTATAACTCAGGATTGTAGTTTGGTGGCAGATGTATCCCTGGACAACACAATCATATTTTGCTAAAAGTTATATTAACTAAACTTGATTAAAGTTTGTTTTTTTCCTTTTGTAGGGTTCCAAAAGACTTGTACTAAATTCAACAAGGTCTGAAAAATTCAAAAGGGGCAGTTGTAATTCTAGAGGAGTGACACGTGGAAATAAGTTGTTTTGAGCTCCCCCAAAGTCAACATTTCCCCTTCATTATCATCAAGCCGTCTCTTAATTAAATAATGGCCACAAACCATAGAATAAAGAAACCGAGGAAGGCATTTTCCAAGGGTTTAAGCCAAAACAAAAGGAAGATGTCAACATATGGATAAAGATGTATTATGTATACTTTTCTTTTCTTTCTTTTTTTACTTTTTTGAAAGGCGAATAACTGGTGGCGAATCACGATTATTTATCATTTTTAGATTCAGAGAAGGTTAGTTAAGAATTTCATTGATCCACAACTTACAAAGTATCGAATCCAGGACCTTCGATTTTTTCTTTAGTGAGATATGGTTCGCACTTTTCCCCATGGCCACTTATCGGGGTTAAGATGTATACTTATGGAGAAAAAAAAAACTTTAAAAAAATCTATCACAGTGGTGTTTTCAGATTCATAAAGCTATTATATGAAATAAAGCTTTGTTGTTGTTTTATTAGTTTTCTCATGCTTGAAAAATTTTGCAAGCACAAAAGTTGAAAATGTGCATATTCTTTTTTTTAATGTGAAATTGTAACATCCCACATCGCACTGGGGAGTGGATCATGTAAGCCTTATATGTATATTCTTATCTCTACCTAACACGAGGCCTTTTGGGAGCTCACTGGCTTCGGGGTTCCATCGGAACTCCAAAATTAAGCGAGTAGCGCGCGAGGGCAATCCCATGATGGGTGACCTACTGAAAAATGAAACAAAACCTCTTTTTACGGTGGAGTCGAGCCCAGGATGTGGTGGAGGCCTGGACGGGGATGTGACAAAAATATAGAAACAAGACACAAATATAATTGTGCCTAAAACCATTTGTGCGATACTATTTTTATTGGGAAGTGTTATTGACACTCCAAAAATCTCATTTTACACTCATCACAAGTGTATTTTTAGCGAATTGTGGTTCGCACTTTTCCACATGGCCACTTATCGGGGTTAAGATGTATACTTATGGAGAAAAAAAAAACTTTAAAAAAATCTATCGCAGTGGAGTTTTCTGATTCATAAAGCTCATATCTGAAATAAAGCTTTGCTGTTGTTGTATTAGTTTTCTCATGCTTGAAAAATTTTGCACGCACAAAGGTTGAAAATGTGCATATTCTTCTTCTTCTTCTTTTTTTTTTCTTTTTTTTTTAATGTGAAATATAGAAACAAGACACAAATATAATTGTGCCTAAAACCATTTGTGCGATACTATTTTTATTGAGAAGTGTTATTGGCACACTAAAAATCTTATTTTACACTCCACACAAGTGTATTTTTCTTTCCTAATATAGAAAATTTGGAGTGTAGAATGAGATTTTTGGAATGCCAATAACAATTCCCTTTTTATTTGACTAAGTTAAAGAGCATGACATGGTGTAATACGAATACAATCAGCTTGCGTCGTGAGATGTTAGGTCAAGTTAATATCCTCGAATTAAATTAATATTTGGGGTGGTTGAACATGAAATAGCTAAATTCATATCATTGAGTTTTTACAGAACCATTGTCAATATTAAATCTTTTCGAAAAATATAGTTTAATGAAGTTAAGTTACATGCAGTCATGCATGATCCTCGCGTCACTTGGAGATATATTATTTTGTCTAACATGGTTGGCTTAATCCTAAGAATATAGAAGAGAACAACAAATGGATGACGAAATTGTAAGTCAAACTCTCATAAATTATAGGCCCGAGTCCAACTTCCAATTGCTTTGATTTGAATTATTCGGCGGATGTTTTACATATTATATTATAAACCAAACCACATCACTAGTAAAGTTTACGTTTCTGAATTCAATAAGCATGGGATTATGCTAATTAATTGAATTGACACTTGTTCTTATCAACTAGAGAGGTTCTTTTGGGTAGTTGGTGATGTATGAATATAGAAAACGATAAATCTGGTTATTAATCTCTTTCCAACAGGCGATAGCTAGTTTGCTAGTTCATTAATTTCCAATTAATTAATTTAGACCAACTTAATGCGTTCCATTTGGCAAGGGCTTTTGTTAAAAGGATTTATTAGAAGCACGGTGAAATTTTTAGTAAAAATCTAATTGATATTGAAAAAACAGTTGGAAGTGCTTTTTTAAGGCTATAGGTATAGTTAGAGGAAAACAATGAAAGACGATGAAATCGAAAGTTAAATTAACAAGCGGAACTGGACGGTGAAGCGAGGAGACTCAAAACGACATCGTTGTGAATAAGTAATTTTCCAACATCCCTGTTGTCATATCTCATTTGCCCCAATAAAAAATCGTCTTGAAAATCTTCATCTCTCTTTTAAGTAAAAAGAATTCAAACTCAAAATTTATAGTACAAAATATATACTTTTAATCACTTAAACTACAAGTTTATTGTCTCTCTTTCAACTATGAACTATGTACCACATTTGAATAACTATTTATTTTTATTTGGCGTGGGTGAAGAGCTAATAGCCACGTTAATTATTAATATCCTTTGAGTTCTTAAAACCATAATATATAGTTAGTTAAAAAATAGTTTAATGATGCCTGGCCTAAATCCTAAATCTTCTGCACCAAAAATTCTCTGTGGTCTCTCTACAACTTATCTCATTTGTTGACATCTGATCATTCATTTAAATCTTACTTAATAGAGTACAGAAAGGTCACAAAAAATTTTGAGCGTAGAAGATTTGAACTCGCATGATCCTACATCAGATGTAAAAATATTATTTTGTCGAAGAATATACAGGTACTTGTTTCCTGTGAGAAGAGGAAAGTTGATGAAATAAAGTCAAGCACTCATAAATTATAGACCAAACCACATAATTAAATTGCTCATTATTAAAGTTCATGTTTTTTTTAATTCACTAAGCATGCTTATGCTAATTGATTAACGGACAACTGTTCTGAATAAGCGGAGAGATTCTTATTTGTAACTGATATATATCCATTTATATCTATTTTTTATATCTTAACGAAAGATATTGATATGAAAAATCGTTTTATTAGAGATGTAACTGGTCATAGGCGAATTGAAAGCTAAGCAGTGGTAATTTTTGAGATACTAATATATATATATATATATATATATATATCCATTCATATTTATTCACATTTATTTGATGATCATAGGCGAATTGAAAGCTAAGTAGTGGTAATTCTAATGGGACAAGACATGTAAATATAAAGTAATATTATCCAGTTATATGCAAGATCTCTTCAACTTGTGGCAACTAATTTCCAATTTGGATCAAATTAATGTGTTTCGTTTGGAAGCATTTTTGTTTATAAGAGTTTTTTTTTTTTTTTTTTTTGTTAAAAGTCGTTTAATTACATTTTTTTTTTTAAGACGAACAAGATCTTTTTAAGCTTTATTTCCAAACGTATTCTTAAGTAATTTTTTTTTAAACAAACAATATTATTCAGGATGGACTGAGTCTCACAATGGAATATTAATAATATGATTCAAATTCGCTCTTTACAAGAATCGTACTTAAAACATGTCACTTACAAGTGAAGAAAAATATCACTAAATCGTAATACTAAGTGTTTTAAGTTGGTAAAAACCGCTTTTAGCAATTTTAGAAGTACTTGCAAATATACCTATTAATTAACGGATTAAACCTTGAGAAACAAAAGCTTAGTTTTCTAGTTTTGTGCTCCACCTACTTTTGGGCCCATATGTGAGGCCTATTTGGAGAAGATCATCCTACCTAAGCAGGCCAAGCCGAATTGAACCCACCCATACTCTAACCCGTAAGCCCAACACCCGTTTATCATTTCTCATCATTCGCTTAAACCTTCGAACCCTTTTCTTCTCTCTCCTCCTCTCACTCCTCAGTCCGGCGCAACACGGCTGATTCAATCGAGCAACCAGGTACGTCCTCTCTCTCTCTCTCTCTCCCCCCTTTTCTTCGTATATTTGATTTTAATATGTAGTTTGAATGGATCAAAGGTTTTGTTCTGATGGTGGAAAAGATCAATTTTTTTGGTTTTTTTGAAGATTTATTTCCTGTAATTTTAGTTACAGATTGTTTTAGTTTCATTGAATTTCTGGGTTGCTGTTTTAACTTTTTCTGGGTTTATTGAATGTGTAATTCTGTATGCTTTTTACAAAGAAAGATTGGGGTTTTTTGTTGTTGTTCTCCCTTTTGAAGATGCAATTTTAGCCTGTGATTATTAATTAGGTTTTAAAAATTGGGAATTAGAAGCAAAAAAACAAAGTGTGAATCTTTGGATAGTTTTTTTTTTTTTTTTTAAGTTTTGGAGGAATTTCAGCTTGTAGATGTTTCCCTAGTTCGAGTTCTGCTTAAATTTGATCCCGAATATTTGTATTTGGCTGTTGAAGTTGTAAAGTTTGAGCACAATACTGTCAAATTTTAGTCTTTAGAAACAAGAAATGGGTTTTGTAAAACTTGTAAAACTAATTGCTTTGTGTTTTGTAACAAACGCAAATTTTTGGAATGTTACGTTATGGGGCTATCCATTGAAAGTTTGAATCCGAAGTAAGATCTTTCTGTATCTTATGAGTTGGAGTATACTAGTGTTGTATTCGGGGCAAAATAATGTTCAAGTGAAAGCTTAGTTTCTTCTTTCGATTTGGGAATTGAACTTAGTTGAGTTGAGTAATGATGGTACTTCTTGTTTGTGTGTACTGCTGATTTTTCATTTGGGCGGTTGGATGAGGTGAAATGTGTGAATAATGTTCTTTCGCCCTTTGATAATCTGCATCTGTTTCTTTGTTTACCATAGTGACAGGCAATTTAAGTTAATTGTAGAAGCAAGACTTCCACTGTATCCTGCTGAGGAGCTTAGTGGGTTTCAGAAAATGATACGAATCTTAAAGATTAAACCTGTGACGTCTTTCATTGAGTCTTCTTCAGGCCATAACTTCCTTCAGAGATGCTCTGTAAGTGGGACGGCAAAGGGTAAATCAAAGACAAAAGCTGCGGGACCACTGAAGCGGTCAAAGATAACTGTGAAAAGGGGTTCTGCAGCTCCTGCTGCTAAAGGTGGAGGAGGTCACATAAGTCCAGCGGAAAAGTTATATGATTCGTGCTTAAATGCCCCGACGCCGGTTAGGTGGTTACCACCAGTACAAAGAAAACGTGAAATAAAGCGAGAGAAGATGGGACTGATTAGCAAAGAGCGACAGCGTGAGATTGAGATGCTGAAGAAAGATAAGGGAAAATTGGGAATCCCAGAAAAACCAACAATTATTGGAACACCTGGTTTGGATTTGATATCACTAGGTTTGGTTGATGTGGAGAAGATACCAAAATATAACCTGACTGTTGAAGACGGTAGAAAGCTTGCAAAGGAGTATAGCAGGGTCTTGATGAGGCGTCACCGTGCAAGGCAGGCAGCAGAGTCCACACTGTTGCGGTTGAAGAAGGAGGCGATTGAGGCATTGCCTGAACATTTGAAAGCAGCAGCATTGGTTCCAGATCTTACCCCGTTCCCAGTAAACCGGTTCATGGCAACTCTGACTCCTCCAATTGAAGGTTATATTGAGAAGGTTAAGGAAGCTGCAAGAAAGAGCAGTGCGAAGGAGAAGCTCAGATAACTGGAGGTTGATTTTTTTTTACTTTTGGCTCCTAATGGTTTACTTCCCTGCTAAATTTTTTTCCTCTCACTTCTTGGATGATAACTTCTTTTCGGAGATTTGATTGATAAGTTGCGAATCTAGCTTTGAAATAGTTTACCTCTCACGTGCACCAAAACAATCTGCATTTTTTAAATAAGCTTGAGACTTAGCCTGTAGAAAGAAAAGCCATGCGGCATTCACTAGGCTCCGTGCCTCTGCTTGCTTAGTTTTGCCAGTTTTCCTTCTTTTATCGCGTTTGATATGATTTCATGTTTCTTATGCAGATGGCGTTATGCTTGCGAGGTAGGAGATCGTTTGTTATCAGACAACCAGCACTTACTGAAGTCGGAAGAGAGCTAGTATTTGAATTCACGAAGTCAGCGTGTTGGTGAGGAAGCGATGAAATAGTATTGCGGAATTAGTTCTAGTGCTTCGGTTTTGGTTATTAGCAATAATCTGTTTGAATGCTTTCGGAAATTCAATGTCGGATAAGTCTAGTATTTTGACCTAAATTGTTGAGTTTTACATATTTGCATGGTTTCATGATCTATATTGAACGCATTAGAAACTTTCTGTGCAAGTTCCAAGTCTTTTAAGATTGTGTAAGGTGTTATGTTAGCAATGCTGCAATGGCCGGTTCGGCCAGCAATCAACGACGGCCCTGATGGCGATGACAGCCTGATGGGATTTAGGACTCGTTGAGATTGCTTTTGTAAGAAGCACTTGTCCCCATAAGCACTTATGCTCGTTTTTTTTTTTTTTTTTAAATCATGGTGTTTCTTGCAGAAGAACTTGGAAGTGCTCCTTGAAGAAGTATTTGATATGTGCTTCTTTAGAAAGTGCTTCTATAACCCTAAGATACTTCTGACTTTTAAACTGTCAAACGAGTTATAAGTGTTTTTGGTTGTCAAACAAATCTCAGAACGGGCCCTTAGAAGATCTGAAAAATCATGAACTAATAAAGGACCCGTGAAATATTGAAGTGAAATGGTATCACACACCATTTTTTTCCTCTTACATACATGTCCCTCCTATCTTGTTTATTTTTAGTTGTTGGATTGAATAAATCAAATGAAAACAACAGACACGATTAAACATAGATGTGAGGGAGAGAAAAGCCGTGTAGTTATCATTTTCTTGAGTTCCAAATTTTGAAGTTTATAAAAATGTGATTGGTTAGAGGAAATAAGGGATTAATAAGTCCATTGATGCCTTGACTTGATGCAGCCTCCTCCAAAAAAACCAAATTCTAAGCAGTTGACATTTTTATTACTTTAACAAGGGAGGAAATTAAGAATCTTTGCCTATCCATATGAGGGTGGCAAATGGCTTTCTCAGAGAAGCCTCTGCTGGCCAAAGTGATTAAATATTCAGCAAAAAGATGACCATTCCGGAAAAGCACTTTGAGAAAAAGCCATGCTGACTGTTGACGGTTGTTTTTAATATACCAACCATCCACACAGTCAACTAATCTTAATCATATTTTATTTACACAAGTAAGATCATCATACATACATACATACATACATACATATATATATATATGTATGTATATGTATATGTATATGTACATAAATACTCCTACGTATAAAGTGTAACACTACATTTTTCCTGTGGTGTTATAAACGTTTAGTGACAGTTGAAGATGGGGAAGGCAAGCAGATGGATCATAAATTTCTTGGTTGGAAAGCAAGAAAAAAAGATTAACGATGCTCCGAAAACTAAGGTTTCGAATGAGTCTTCATCTACCACTTCTGCCAGGCCGTCGGTGAACTGGCCAGGGACGCCGAAAGTGAAGAGAAGGTGGAGCTTTGGAAAGTTGGCAGGCAAAGAGGCTTCCCACAGGGTTACAAGATCTGTTGATTCAATTGACATCTCTAAGTTGTCACTGAAAGTTCGGAAGAATCATGCCGTGGCACCAAGAGATGTCGAAAATGCCGCTGCCACAAGGATTCAAGCTGCCTTCCGTTCGCATCTGGTACAAATTTCCATCCAAAACTCTATGACATGTTCACGAATCCTTCAACGATTATTTTCAGTATCATTCATAATCCGATTCTAGACATCTTGAATGGGAGTTCCAATTTTGACTCCTCGTGAATTCAATTCTTCCGCATGCAATAACATATTAGTAAACATGTTATAAGAAGTTGAACATCAGAGAGTACGCTAACAAACATACGAACAAACTATGGAAAATATTATTGACTCGAAAGCCTAAACCCACAAGAAAACCAAACAACAAAACAAACCTAAACTACTAATATTTTCCAACATAAGATTCTTAACTCGAAATCTATTTATCTTGGTAGTCATATTGCTTATGTTGTTTTCAGGCAAGGAAGGCTTTACATGCCTTGAAGGGTTTGGTGAAGTTGCAAGCACTCATAAGAGGTCACATTGTGAGGAAACAAACAACTGCTACGATAATGCAGATGCAGGCATTGATGGCGATCCAGGTTAGAGCGCGGTTTAAGCGAATTCAGATGGTGGAAGAAGCACAGATAGCTAATAAAAAGCAGCTGATCATTCGAAGAGGCCACCCTCAGTACAGTGGAGTTCATAGGGTAAGTCTCCTCATTCAATCCGAAATGTTTCCTATTCACTAGTTTTTGTTTTGATTTATCTTAGCTTACGAAACCCGAGTGAATATTGCATCAGAAACCCAATTCAGCCTGATACAAACACTCGGGTTTCGAAATCTGAGCTCCTCAAGAAAGCATTTTCTGATAACAACCAAACATGAAGTGATCGTGGTTCAAAAAATGTACCATGCTTACAATGTGGTCTTGTTTATGCAGAAGTCAATAGTTTTGAACACGAATGATGTTCAACGAGTTGCGAAAAGCACGAGTGGACACCTTAATCATTCACAAGCTGTAGGGAGGTTTGAGCATGGCTATTCAACAGTCTATTCTGATCGTCATTCCATCTCAAACCGGCATCACTACGAGGAATCCTCTTTTGCAACAGTAAATAGTCCCCGGAATTATCCTGCTGCATCCAAACCAAAACCAAGAAGACACTCTTTCGCTCATCAACCCCAAGATGACACAGACTATGAGGACTTCGCATTCAAGCCAAATTACATGACCAACACGAAATCTTCCAAGGCGAAAGCTAGGTCACAGAGTGAACCAAAGCAGAGGCCTGAAGGAAGCTTGCAGAATAGAAGCAAGCAAACGGAAGTCGATGCAACACTAGTTGCGATGGAGGATCAAGTGCTGAAACGTTCATCTACGCAGTTCAAACCCAACGGTCAGAAAAGCCATGATCCCTGGTTTGTTAAGCTCTACAGATCAAGAAGATTGTCCGAGGACAACAAGCATGCTTCCGTTAGCTCGAGTACTGTCCATTCTTACTATCAAGAATCTCTTGCTGCATATGAGGTAAGACTTTATCCTAATGGCCTGAGCTCTGCAGGTTTTTATTGTCGATTTCTGCATTTTTCGTATTTGTCTAATTTGTTGAATATTTGATTTGCAGCCTCATGTGAATTTGTACTAACAGAAGGGGATGCTGAAGAGCTCTTCCAGACTGATATAGAGCATGCAGAGTCCTACACATCAATGTATATCAAAATGTAAACGTTTTAAGTGGCTCAAGTTCACCCGTTAAAATATGATGGATTCTTCAGCGCACATTGATGTACTCTAGAATTTTCGTAGCATGCATTTGCACTACTCAAAAGAACTTTCTTATGAAAGATACTAATAACTAATTGTACTTGTTCATGAAGTTCAGTGTCATTTGAGGACAATAATTGTATCAAATACCATCATTTGAAAAATTTCGAACCATTTCTTGAGAGAGAGAGAGAGAGAGAGAGAGAGAGAGAGAGAGAATATTAATGATTAATCCATTACAATTTGCAAACTAAGTTGAATTCATGGTGATAACCAATTCCTCTTCTGAGATCATAACCTGCAAAATAAGGATCTACCTAGGAGCCTAATTCCTCTTGAGAAGAATGATAATCGGAAACTCGTAACTACAAAAATCATTCGAGTTGGAAATATAATACATGTTGCTAACGCTCATTGGAATTGATCATCCTGGTTGACAGTATTTTGCTTGATGCTCTTAGTCAACCAAATAGCAGTTTCCCTAGGAGAGACCTTCCCTGGCCCAAAAGGCTTCAGCAACACCCCAAGCTCATCATATCGTTCGTTCTGAAGCAATCTTGCACTGAATTCGAGTAGCCCTTCTAAAGCTTCAGCCCTTTGCTGGAATGATGAAGTGTCAAACTGCCGGCGGCGTGTGTTTGATGAGGTCTGGCTCGATGCTCCAGCAGTTGCATTTTGATCCGAAAAGCCATCACTTTGATTGTCTGGTGCAGCTTTGAACATGCCAGGTTCTATTCCCTGCCATGCACCGGTGAAACTAAGTTTGCGAGAGGCTCTGTCGTTTGTCTGAACTGTGCATTTGTCTTTCATCATTGAACGGTCACCGTAGTGTGGGGAACCAGACGAGCCTTGCACAGAGGGTGATGAGGTTCTATGGATACGCAGAAACTGTTCTTCGTATAATTGTTCTTCATATGAGGCTAATGGAAATTCAGCTATCCTGTCAATTCGAGGGGAATTGACAGAAACATCGGGAGATTTAATACAGTGAAGAACACCAACATTGGGCCAGAAAGGGGACTGTTGAGTTGCAGCTCTTGCTAATGGCAATGATGCTCTGCGAGTTGTACTCACTGTCTTCAGCGGAGTGCGTGAAACAGGAAGCTGGAAAGATGAATTTTATAAACTCAAACTATTAGACTAGCAAAAAACTAGCCGTCTAGAAACTAAAATATTTTGCCAAAGTATAGCTAGTGCTTTTATGCAGCTAAAGTTTGTTTGAGATAAACTTGTACTTTTTGTTTGAGAGAGAGCGAGAGAGAGAGAAATATCTTACCGATGCACGATTCTTTGGCTCCATAAATCTCTTGGGAGTGGCAGTAGCTTTTCCTTGAGTAACTCGACTGTTGACGATATTTGAAGTTTTGGAAGCAACTGGTTGCTTGCGTATGGCTGCTTTTCTATAGGTGCCAGTGCCACCAACAGAATCTCCTGCCAATTCTCGATTCAGATAATTTGGCCTGCCATGCATTTCTTGGGTAGAGCTTAAGGAATCTTGCTCACCTCCAGATATGCTAGGATTTAAAGTCCTATCATTGCTGTATGTATGCCGCTTCTCCTGGTAATGGGGAGTGGAGAAAGGAACATCTTCTGGCTCTGAAAATTTTGTTTTCTTCAAGTAACCGGTGTCAGGCCAGTTGACCGCTAAAGTTCCATGTCTGGGGTTACTGAGTTTGAGATGAACCTTGTGAACATGAGGCTGAAGGACTGGGTGAGCAAGCAGCTCGGCAGCCTGTCACAATAGAAACACTTCAAATGAGATGAAAATTTCAAAAGATGTGAATTGTCACAATTCCGAGGAAATCTGATTCTGCAGGAATCGGACTAACCCGAAAGATATGCTTTTTATATAGATTGTATGAAACCAGTCATACCAGGCAACACTGAATTGATAATATGTATTCAAAATGTTCTACAATGCTTTCGAATTCATAAGCGGAAATTACAAAATGATTTTCAATCAAATAAACCACACTGCAGCAGAGGAGAAGTATACGTACACTAGGCCTGAGTTCTGGGTTTTTCCGAAGCATGCTTTTAATAAGTGTTCGGCTGAAAATAGAAATACGGAAAGTGATTAGATGAGTAATATTCACTTATGAGAGGCAACTTAAACACATCCGCCTAGAAACACGAGGTAAAAGAAATTCGGGCTATTAAAGCATCCGTTAGTTTTGTCACTTGATCTTATCCTTGCACAATTCAAAATGTTGCACAAATTTGTAATGATCTTATGCAGTAAGGAAGGCAGCTAAACGTGCAATGGACATTGAATAGCCACCAAAGCCAAACGAAAAACCAGATAAGGACTCACAATGCACCAGTGTACTTTGTGGGAAGGGGAGCCACTATGGACCTGTTAATTTTGTTAATCAGTGCTTGTATATCCTGTTTAAGAAACAGAAAAGAAATACGTAAGGCAAAAAATAGCTTGCGAGAGAAAAAGGAAACAATTTATAAATGCAGAGGAATATAAAACATTTTCTTTAAAAGGAAACTGATTAAGGAAACACACACAAAGGAGGTAAAGCAATGCATCTCTAGATATCTGAAATATGAGAAATACAAAACTTACAAACGCTTTAAAGGCGGCCCTATGAGAAGCCATTTCATAGATGCAGCATCCTGGATCAGATATGTTCAGTACAATACATATTGCAGCCAAAGAAGAACAATAATCGATGACAAAAAATTCACACATATTCAGTGCTTACCTAAGGACCAAATATCTGATTTTGAACCATAAGGTATATCAGCAAGAAGCTCAGGACACATATAGCTAGGAGTTCCGACAACCTTAATCAAGAGATAATGATTCTTAATATAGATAGCTTCAAGATGCTGTGAATATGAACTTCAGAAAAGGACCACAGTTACTTACAGAAGAGGCAAGATCATCTGAAGTCAACTTTTTGGCAAGTCCAAAGTCACCTGCTCCAACGTTTATCAATTGTTCAGAAAAATTACACTCCGCTTATGGAGAACTGTAAAAGATAATAGGATCACTTACCAAGGCGTATGTCTTGATCCTTTGTCAAGAATATATTAGAACACTGTAACAACCATGGACCACTATTAGTACAAATTAGCTTCAGGGAATTTGAAAGAAGATAGCAACACCCATCTTTCCAGAGTGCACAGGATGAAAAATGTCAGTAACCTTGACATCGCGATGAAGAATATGATTCCTGTGCAAGTAGTCGAGCGCCATCAGAAGCTGGACAAGCCACTTACAGAGCTTCTGAAAAAAGTTGATTTCCATATTAGATGATAGGAGGCGAACTTATCGTTACGTAATGCATAAAAGTGACTATGTGACAGGAATGTGTTTTTAAGAAGAAAAAAAAGAACAATTTTGCAGGAGGAGAAAACAAAGAGAAAAACAAGAATTGAAGTAACTTCAAACCTCTTCAGGGAAGAGTAGACCATTGGCCTTTTTTATAGCTTCTGCCCTGAATCACACAGAAACACAGAATGAGTGACTGGCAAATGATATGCAAGCCTTCAAGTCAAAGCAAATGAATATACACATTACACATATATAAATATAAGAATTTTAGCATGATACAAAACTTACATGTCTCCGCCTGCACAATAACCTATAATAATGCACACATAGCAACCCTGAAAACAAGGGGTATGAACCAAGTTTAGGCCATATCAACTAGCTAGGCTACCATAACTCCAATGTATCCAACCGGGAATTAATAAACAAATGCAGCAATATTTCGCATACAGAAGAAAAGGAAAAGTGCACCACCGAGCACAAATACACTAGATACAGTTGTGGTCAAATGTACCTTTTCCACCCAAGAATCTTTGTACTCCACAATAAATGGATTTTTGAATTTGGAAATGAGCTCCATCTACACAAACGAGGAAAGTTGTCAATCTGGAGGTATCCAATATACATAATAAAGCCTGCAGCAAACTCCATTTTTTTCTTTCCATAAAGTCGTCTAGAAAATGAATGAGATTTATTGTATATGGAAGATTATCAATTGAAGCCCGAAAAGAAATGGAAGATTAGCTGCACACACAAGTAATGTGTTTAGTTTAGTTCCTTGAGACAAAATATTAACAAAGAATACTAACCTCCTGGTGTGCAGATCTCCGTGATCTCTCAGTCTGGCGGGCAAGGCGAATCTTTTTCAACACGTACCTTAATATATCAAAGAAGCAAAATTAACTCTGCCCCAAAATTCGCATCACCATACAATAAGTGACAGTGGACCAGCTCATGTTCCCATGAAAGTAAAAATGGATAGAGGTAAAGAAAAAGGAAAAGTAAAATCCAGTCTTACTTCTTCTTTTCATGCTTATGCCTGACAAGAAGCGCGGAACCAAAAGCCCCCTTCCCAATTTGCTCAAGAACTTCATATTGCTCCATGTTTTAGACTAAAAACTTTTCACCGAATGAAGAACAAAATGGTTTTAATCTCATATACATTCACAATAGCGAAACCAATTCCTTTTTATTCTTGGAATGTACTTTCACACGAATCAAACGTAGCATTTCGGCAGCAAGGGAAAGCTCCACCATATGTGAAGTTTGTCAAGATTTGCATAGCTCGGAAAATTGCAGTTCTATTTTTCTTGAGAAACAAACAAAGTAAACGCAATAGAAAAACAATACCTTATTTTTCACTCAAGAAAATTGATAAGCCCTTGAAAGCAAAATGTGGTCAGCAATAGTTACCCTTTCAACTACTTTCAGTACAAAATTCAAGTCGACAACCCGAATTCTGCTTTCTTTTTAGATGAATGCCCGGTTCTTTAATGTTGAAAATCAAATGCGGTAAAAAGCAGCTGAAATTACATAAACATTTTACCAAAAAGAAGAAAAAATTTGAACTTTGTGTCCAAATTATCAAATTAGCTCAGCCAAATGGTGAATTAATGCTCAAAACCAGATCCCAACAGTAAGAAAAACCATGAATAGCATAATATAATTTCTCTAGCTTTCTCACATTTTCTCAGCAACCAAACAATGTAATATACACAGTAAAAACTAAGTTCAGAGAAAGGAAAAAAACCGAGTAAAAGTGATAAAAATTAAGCAAATTGCTTCACAGAAAATGGAAAATGCAACTCAAAACTAAAAACCCAAGTCAAAATTTGCACTTTGATGTCAAAGAAAAAGAAAAGTCAGAGAATTTAGCTAGAGATAGAGAAGAGGAGAAAGAGAGAGAAAGGGAGAGATTTGGAGGACCTGAAAGTAGAGTGAGAGAGTTGGATCGAAGAGATCACAATGCAGGTGAGGGAGGAGACATTTCGGGTGGCGGCAGGGGAGTAAGAGATGAAAACGACGTCGTCACAGGACCAGTGGAGCAGGGAGCAGAAAAGGAAGAAGAAGAAGAAGAAGAAGTAGAAGCTGCAGAGGAAGTTGCAGTAGTTCTTTCCCCCATCCGCCCATTTGGGTTTTTACTCTCCAACTTCTCGACAGACAAACTGTCAACTTCTTGAGAGAGAGAGAGAGAGAGAGAGAGAGAGAGAGAGAGAGAGAGAGAGATTGATTGCATTGCATTGCTAAATTGCTGTCTAACCACTCATGTTTTTCTAGTAATATTTTATAATGTTAGCATAAAAATTAGCGTTAAATTATAAGGTGTCAAAGAGTCTATATAGAGTCCTACTTCAAAAGAATATCTTCTGACACGAGTATACATTTATTAACTATAACGTTTATTCTACATAACATTGTGTGTCATTGACAAAAAAATATCACAGTAATAATGCATTCATTTTGTACAAGTTGTTCTCTTGAAAAATCATACTTTGAGAGAATCTCTTCTGACATGAGTATATATTTATTTACTATAACTTTTATTCTACATAACATTGTGTGTCATTGACAAACAAATATCACAATAATAATGTATTCATTTTGTACAAGTTGTTCTCTTGAAAAAAAAAATTAGATTAAGTGTTAAACAAGAAAATTAATAGTAATTTTTTCACTGTAATTTGTTTGGTGTGTGAAAACGAGAGAAGTGATAGAAAGCAACTTTACACAGATAAATTTTTCAGTGTGTCGGCACGATTCGGTTTAAATTATACTCAAATGATTAAAGTTTTTCTTCAAAATATCTAATCACTTGTATTATGATAACTAGTGTTACAAGCTGTGCTCCAGACATATTAAAAATTTTATCCTCTATGTGGCACTAGGAGGAGGAGGAGACACTAACAAACAAAGGGGGTGGGGAGGAGAAGGCTTCCATACAGAAACCAGATAGGAGGGCTTGTGATGAGAGGGGAGGCTCGGAAGCTGGGAGGGAACTGGATCCTCTCCGAGGCAAAACCTCGGGATCCTGCTGAGCGATAAATACGGGCCGTTGAATTTCGATCCAACGGCTACAATTATTATAAATTTAAGAGGGACCCCCTTGTTTGTAGCCGTTTGATCGAAATTCAACGGTCCGTGTTTCTCGCTCAGCAGGATCCCGAGAGTTTACCTCAGTGAGGATCCAGGTCCAGCTGGGAGGATGAACATGGGCCCCTCATTTTGTCACACAGCTTTATTAAATATTTTAGACTTTGGAGTTTGGAGACTTTATTCTACTTTTTTTTCTTGGATTATTAAGAAATTATAAATAAATGTTGCGGATGTGAATCGAGTTAATTAGTCGAGATTGTTATTTTGACCTGTTGAGATGTGAGTTGGGATAGTCGTTCTCGGAAAAGGATCATCGTCGGATCATTTTTCTGAATATCTCGTGATCGTAACCGTTAATTGTATATTATGCAGTCAGATTTTGTTAGGTACTAGTTATATTTAATTTTAAATTTCAAATGATTTCTGACCGCACGATGAACGATAAAATGCCACGATCATGGGATCGCCGGGATCCCCAAAAAAGCATCTAACGAGGATCCCAATCCGTCTTTCTCATATGTTAGAGTAGTATACAATATCGTCTTGTTAAAAATAAATTTTACTAATATTCAAAGAATAATGTTCAACTCATTACTTCGAATAAGACATGTTTTATCACTCACACGTGCCTATATTACCGGGCAGTAAGATCGTTTAGCAGATTGCAAGCTACGACTTTGGCTAGCAACATGCTAAGAAAAGATTTAAACTGTTTCAAGGCAAGATTGTTAGAGCAGCATTTTGACTAAAACATTAATAAGGGAATCACAATTCAACGCATACAGAAATGTTAATCATTAGGATAATACTAGGTAGACAAAATTTGTAATCAAATGATGCGTCACTGATAAGAAATATCATCTTACATGTCAAGAAGATAGTCAAATATAAAGGTTTTACAATAAGTTTGTAATTAAGTTAGTAAAGAACATTCACTATTACTATCGAGTTCCGAATACCAATATCGAGCCCTTAAAGAATAGTATTAGGGAGAATAAATTTGTACACAAAATTTACAAACTCAATAATGTGTCACCAATAGAAACGAGCACATTTATCAATACTTATGTCATATCCAATCATCAACTTCCATATTATTTAGTTTACAAAATTTTATCTACAAATTTAGTCTCTTTAGCATTACCCGTCATCAAATATTGTTTGTATTGGAAAAGAGTAGAAATTTCTTATTAAATTATCACTTAGCAAATCAACTTATCCATAACCATTACCAATTATCCATACTCGATAAACAATTCAACTTATTTTTAGGCGTAGTTATGGCAATCACGAGCAAACTTTCATGTGAACCCACTTATTGCAAATTCCTTTCTGTTGGAAAATTTGCAAATTTCTTTCATGCAAACATCATACCATAACATAATCAGACAATATTTTCAAAAGAGCAACTTGTATGAAATGAATGCATTGTCATATGACATTTCGATCCATAATGTAAAAAAGAAAAAATTATACATAACATTCCATTACTAAACAAAAATGTAACAACGACTGTAAACTCGTTTCATGTCAATCATTTTCCTTTTTATTCGAAAAAATTATGCTAAAAGATAAAGTGAAGTTTTTTAGCTAAAACTCTTCAATTTGGTCCCTAATAATGAAAATTAATAAATGTAGTCTCTATCTTAGAACGTCGAAATAAATGTAGTCATTTCGTTAGGTTTCCTTCAATAACTTTGTTCATGTGCTGACGTGGCATATATGTACGGTGCAAGAAGGCCGACCAAGTGAAGCAGCGTGGGGCCCAAACCATCTCTCGTCGCCCATTCGATCCGCACCAACCAATCACGAATCATGGCATTCAGCGCCTCCTAATCCCCAAATGATTAAATACCCCTCAAAATGTCCAACCTCCGGTCGATGTGCGGCGAGCACGTTCATGAATTGACTTGTATAATAATTCCGGTAAATTTGGAGACCCAACATCGTCGGATTTGACCGACCTTGAGTTCTTTTGACTCATGTTCATCTATACACAATTACATATGCATCAACTTCTCTTTCAGTAGCTGATTTCGACATATGTGATGACAAGCTGATGTATGATTGCAGACGGATTTGCTACATTAAGACATCATCATGATATTTTTTGCGTATGGTTCACTTTCCTGGTGCTGTCATTTCCAGGTTTCCGAAATGAGAGAACGAGGAAAGGCGCGCCACAACTAATGTAACAGTCAGCTGAAAAATACTAGCTAGCTAGCAATTGCTTTCTCTGAAAGGAGCTCACTTCTTCAAGCTCCGCACAACCTATACAAGGTGCTAGCCGCTTGGTTTTTTTTTTGTTTTATTATTTTGAATCCTAGATTAAAGAAGGAGCTCCCAAATCAGCGTGGGGCCAAATCAGCAGCAGGAGAACCGTACTAATCTAACACCAGTTACTTTCTCAGGGCTTTGCAAGAGAAGAAAGAGAGTATGGGTCGATTTTCTAATGAAGCGAATGTCCCCCTTACTCTCTATTCTCTATTAAAGCTTTATAAAGCTTGGCGAGAAAGGATTGGTTATGGTTGGTTACGGTTTGATATGCACGGTCTAATGATATTCTTCTTCACCTGTAAATGAGAGGTTTTAAGTTTGATTCTTACCAAGGGCAAGTTTGAACCACATTATTGCTAGCCTCTCCCACCCCCTTAATGTAGATAATATTGCTTGTTCAAAAAAAAAAAAAAAAGGATTTTTGTTGTAATTTGTGCAATTTTGTGTTATAAAAAAAAATTTGAGAGGTATTATTTTGAGCTACTGAATGGGCACATTTACTTACATTGTATGAGTATTAGAACAAATGAGGGATGAGAATGAATGACTATGAGATAAACAACTCTCTCATTGTTAACAGGATACTCAGGGTTTAAAATATCTACGAAATTGTCGATATTCCTGTTGAGATATCCGAAAAATCAAGGATTGATATGGAAAGGGGGTGAAATGCAAAATTCACCCTATATCGGCAAGATATAGGAAAATAAGTGAATATCGACGATATTTACTGATTCACTAGAGAATTTTTGCCGGAATCTATTGCAGATTTCGAATTTTTTTGAGAAAATTTTCTCTAGTTTCAGCTAAATTCAAATGAGTTGATCAACCGATATTGATATCAATATATCCATTGATATTTGCATATCAATATTTTCACATATATCAACATTCTAAACATTGAGGCTACCTTCATTTTTAAGATATGACAAACCAAAAACATATGAGACCCACTCATTTTCATTCATTTGGTTAGTAGTAAACACATAAATAAAAATTATACTCATTCCTTCGAATTTCATTTCTTGTGAGTAAATATGTGAGCTACAAAAATCGAGCTTGAGTGCAACAGTCACGAAAAACCCTAGCCAACTCTCGTCTATCACCCGCACTTATCATACATCAAATGCTTTGGTTCTTGATGGTTGCCGGTTGGCACATCCTCATACAATTTTTAATAATAGTTACTCCTACACTGGTTATCTGCCTGCATTCTTTCGTTTTGCATTTAAAGATTTTAATAAAAAGCTGACGCGTTAGGTTGTTCATTTCATGCCTTACTGTTTATCTTTAGAGCTAAAACCCAAAAATATAGGTTCACAAAAAACAAAAACGCCCCAAAAAGTTGTAATTCTTGTTGCTACAAATTCATTTTTTGGCACAATTAAAATGGTCACGGTTTTTGCAGGTATATAGGATGCATAAATAGCAGTATTCATCCATACTTCCCCACCAAATTAAAAAAGAGGGAGGAAGCAATGCCTTTTCTCATGTAACGTAACCTCTTTTTATATATCCTGCAATGGTAGCTCGTGAAGGAAGCAATGCCTTTTCTCATGAACAATGTACACAGATCAACCCCTCTTAACTTTATTTTGTGACTCGTGATGTGCAACTGGCACCATTTTTACTGCATGAAACCTCCAAATTTTGAGGACCTTTCGGGTAGCCACGACGAGGGTTTTGTTGTCGAGTTGGAAGTTGCCCTGTATGCGGGGAAAAACTTGCATATATGCCACATCATCTATAAAGCAGTCTTCACGAAAGTATGAGACTCGATAGATTTTAGTCTCGCTCAACCTTATGTTAGTATTATTCGATATGAAAGTTATCCTAATTAGGCAGTCATACCGAAAACGAGCTACCATGTATATGAGCCTCTGCTGTGCAGTTGACCATTTAGCAATTTACGTTGACGTGCATCCATGTTGGGTGGCAGCAGTACTGGCGGAGAAAATGAATTTACAAACTACTGTTAATTGATATATAATATATAATTAATGAATTAGGACATTGAAGCAGTGACGACAGGGTGATTGGAATGCCATATTCATCTAGAAGTAACACAAAGGACCACATCACTTGGTATAAAGAAGTTGTGTCAACAGAAAGCGAGGCCATGACATATTGTTTTTGGTATAGAGACTACAGTCAGTCTGAGGATGCAAAGAAGTGTCCCATATCAGAAAGTTATTAAAGAAAAAATGGCTTATAAGGTGTTTGATCACAAGTCGCTCTCCCTTCCTCACTTTGCTAATTAGTTTTGAGATCGAAATCTCATACTCACATTGTTTCTGGTATTTGATCTAGTATTAAAACCTCAACTTTCTTCAGGGACAGTTCAAATTTCTTGTAGTCATTGAATAATCTAAATGCCATATGTGCAACATTAAACTCGGTATAATAATGTTTCTTTTCGATTTTAAAAAAGTTTTGGAATTCAAATCCCTTCCTCTGAAGAAAACAAGAGAACAAAACAATGCTTGTATCATGCAATGTGGCTGCAACGATGTTTTAGGCCCATTCCCATGCAAAAGGACTAGATGCCTTTAACAAGATGGTTTTGGTTTAACAAGATGATTTTGGACTTCAGCATTTCGACTGATCTCGTGCTGGCAAAGGCTTAGAGCTCGATCCATACTCCATGGATTTGTGATATACAATTGTTGTAAAAATGCCCAACCCCACAGAGACTCTTTTTTTTTTTTTTTTTTATTTGACGAAGAAAAATAATTTATGTACATTCTTTTTCATTCTCTTCTGTTTTATTTGAACGGAAATATAAATACAGAAAAAAACATAAATGTGCATAAAGAAAAAATGTGTGTGAAAATTATTCCCTTTAATGAATTCTAACTTTTACAGTCTACTACATAGAGCTAAAACCATCAAAGCGCAGAAGATGCGTAGTTACATTTTGTAAGACTTACTTTAAAAAGACTAAATGCACAACCTAACTTATGCATGACGTGTAGTTACATTTTATAAGACTTATTTTAAGAAGACTAATACGTAATCTAACTTGCGTTATTCAAATATATAACTTTTATGATACAAATACACCGTTTCCGTGTTATAAAAGTCCGATGAAAATGGTAGGTAACAATTTTGGTTTGGGTCAAACCTCCTTCAACATGTTTGTAGTTACCCTATGCTTAAAACTGTACAAAGTCAAACGTGGAGGAGGAGTGGGAACAGAGTTGATTTTGTTGACTTTTGATTTTGATTCTTTAAAGAATTGAATCTGAAGGCTTAATTAGCATCTGAGATTGTCAGCCGTTGGATGAGGTGGCCCCCTGACCATGTCAGCAGGTTACTGTTTCTTGCCCTAGGGGGTGAGGCTAGGATAGGGTGCGGACAAACCCATCACGTGTGATATTGATGTGCGGCAGAGGATCATTTGTCTGCGAATCCTCACCAAGGTGACGATGGGACCCTCTCCGACTCGGAGAGAGACATTTTATCAATAACAAGACACCAAACGACAACGTTTTAAGTCTTTTGCTCACAGACCAGTGACCACTGGCAGTACGGGCCCCTCTCTCTGGAGCATTCCGATAGGTCCCATTCCCAAGCAGAAAAATTATGTCATGCAGACATGCAGTTGTATTGTCGATTGAGTATTTTTGTAGTTCAAAACCAAAACCCAAGCCCCAAGCCCCAAATGAAAGAAAATAATGCCACCTTGTTTCATTTGCTAATTAGCCTAATTTATATATTATGGCAGGCACTTGTGTAGGTGAATCTAGTATGTTTCGGTGTATCGTATACTAGAGCATAATAGAATTTTTGTAAATTCACTGAAGTGTAGACTTAATGTTCAAAAACAATATAAAACGCAGGTTAAATGTTTGAGTTCCTTAATTAGTTGTAAGTTATATGTAAAAACATTATAAAAGCTCTCGTTATTTTTTTTATTTTTAAAAGAACTTTTCTTAGTTGGAATAAAAATAAAAGGACTTAAATTGATAATTAAAATTTCTCTAATTAAACCTAACAACTGACTATTATTTTAGAGTAATATCCAATTATTCCCAAATTATAATGAATATTTTAGATCTTTAAACTTTTTGATTAAGTAAATTGGAATAGCAGCTATCGACGAATGTGGCAAATACAAAATGACAGCAGACCTCATTTAAAATATGGCTCCTGATTTGAACCAAAAAAAATATCTGTCGGTGCTCACTACAAAACAAGCATAAAACATACATATATCCGTCATGAAATAAAAATAAATATATATCGGAAATTAATAAAATTCATGTCGACTGCCGGGAGTACTATCTAGATACCACATGTTTGCCAAGACAAGAAGAAAAAAAGGTATCACATATTATCATAGAAAATTTGACATGCACCACAAATATGCAAATTAAATTATTCAGAATTCGAAATCAAAAGCTGGTGTTGGTGTTGGTGCTTGCTTTACCATATTGTTGTTTTTCTCACCTTCATCATGTTTCGTTGAATCACCATCACCCAGAGAATGGTTTTCCGGCGAAGCAGGGCGGTTTTCCGGTGCTTGATCGGATGGCGACACGAGCATTCCTTGATTGTACAAAGTGCTTAACTGATGAAAATAAGGACAAGTCCTAGAGTCAAGTGACCTCTTCTTGTTAACATCTTTTGTTTTTCTAAAGTACTTGTTAATGTTCTCCCATTTCTCTTTGCACCTCTTGGAACTCCTCTTGTAACCGATCTCGAACATCCCTTGTGAGATTCGCTCCCAAAGAGGAGCTTTCATCACCACTCCTCCGTCCTTGTCCTGATCGCCGCCGCTACCACCATTGTTGAAGAGGCTGCACCTCAAGTTTATCAGAGCCAGCACTTCATCTCTCGGCCATCTCTTTCCGAGGTCATGTTTGTCATGACTAATGGAACTAGGGTTTTGAGCATTTATGATGACATCCTCAGAACTAGGGTTTTCAGGAGGAGCTAGGGCAACAGTAGTAGTAGTAGTCGTACTCAAAGAAATTGTCACCGTCGGAACAGGTAGCGGAGTCGGAGCAAGAGTACTTGAAGTTGGGCTTTGGGGTGCAAGAGTACTTTCAGTTAAAGAACTAGGCGTGGTTGGGTTATTTTCCTTTTCTTGATGACGATCAAGTTCTTTACGGCCACTAACATCGCGGCACGTAGGAAGAGTAGGGTTTTGTACTTGAATCGGGGAAGACGAAGTAGAAGTACTAGAATTACTTGACGACGATGTGAACTTCTTCAAGAACTTAATGATCGTAGCTTGTCGATCACCAGCAACTGCTTGTTCACGCGCCATAAGCTCGAGCTCCTTGTTCATCCTATCCGTCTCTTGCTTCTTCCAAGCTTCTTCCCTCGCAATCTTCTCTTCGTTTCTCGTCACCATTTCTTCAAGAAGCTTGTTGTGCATCTCTTCCTGCTGAGCCATCATCCTGTTCACAATGTCCTCACAGAAACCCTTGAGCATTTCAAATCTCCTTTGCCTTTTTCTCTTATTATTATTGTTCGTTGGTCTAGTTTCCACTACTACCTCTTTCTCATTGTGCTCCTCGAGGTTGAGTGACTCATTGCTGATCACACCGATATTATCCTCAACCAATGTTTCATTTCTTGTTGAGTCTGGATGATCTCCCTCGTCACTCGGCTTTTCGACCATTTCCTTCTTATTATTTTTATCCCCAGGAGCTTCCTGATGATCGTCAGGGTTTCGGTGATCATAATCATCAGGGCTTCGCTGATGAGCATCACCACCGCCTTGACAGATTTGTTCGAGGTCACTGAGAAACCTGTAGTTTTTGGTGAAGTAAATGTTGTTGAAGTATCTGCTTTCTTCTTCAAATTTCTCTTTGCATTTCTCCGCACTCCTTTTGAAACCAAGCTCTGCTAGCTTCCTGCTTCCCCCCATAAATATATATCAAACCAGCAGCATCAATAATCAACAGCATTTATTCGCTCCATTATTTACTCCTAGCTAGCTAGTATATATCTAACTTAACTTTATAAAATATATATTGTGTACGAGGGGATCTTTATGTTTTTAGTGAATATATATGTACAAGACGTTCCTTTCTCACTCTCTCTCTCTCTCTCACATACACCTGAGTAAACAGTGACTAAAATTCCATTAGTATTGATAAAGCATCAATCCTCCCTTAATTATAATCAAATTTCATCGGTATAATCGTACAAATAAGCTTAACCAAGTTGGCTAGAGCTGTGTGTGCTCCCTTTCTGAGATCATATTCGAATCCTCATCTCCGTTGTTTAGATGAATTTCCTAAATGTAAACCTAGCTTGCTAGTTCATCAATAAACTAATAATTAAGATAATCATAATAATAGATAAGTAAATGAACGAATTACATGTAAGCTTACCTTGAGACATGTTCCCAAGTGAACTCAGGGAACCAATTCTCCATGGTAGATCTGATCCTGAGAAGTGCAAGCAATTCATCATTACTCCAAGGATCACTACTGATCGGTACATCTGATGATGCCGGTACTGATGAAGATCTATCTCTTTCAATCTCCAAATTATTGTTTATGGAGATTGAAACAGTACTAGAGTGTTCTTCTTTCTCCTCGAGATTTTCGGGGGTGGCGGTGGATTGGCGGTGCAGTTGCAGAAGCTGATGATTCTGATGAAGCAGATGGGGTTCAATTTGCAGGAGTTGATGATGAAGATGAGAAGGGTCGTTGTTATTGTTGTAGGGATCAAAAGGAGCACCAGCAGGGACATGGAAGGTATTGATGTTATTGTTTGGTGGTGGAGGAGGGAAGGAGGAGAGAGGGAGGGGGAGAGGAAGAGGCAGGGAGGTTCTTGAGGATGCTATGAGTTGGTGCAACTGCTCAGCTGGGACTCCATCAAACATGTTTGTGTGTGAGAGTGTGTGTGTGTTCCTCTTTACCATTCCTTTTGTTTGCTCACTGTAAAATAGCAAAATGTTAGAAACTAAGACTACAAAACCCCAAAATCTTCTCTCTCTCTCTCTCTCTCTCTCTCTCTCTCTCTCTCTCTCATCAAGGACTTATTTTGTCCTATGCTTCCTATCATAGAAGAGAAAAGATAGCCCACCACACCGTTTTGGAAGAAGGTGAAGTCACCCTCAAACTGGGAGAAAATTATTTAGTACATTAAAATGTGACTTGGTATATTCACTACATTGACACAATTATTATGGGTGAATTTGAAATTGTTTCAATGATTACATGTAATAGTAAGTGATAACATAAAAAGTTGATTGACATTGTATTTTAAATCATATTATTGTGTCTATCGTAAATGTCAATCATTCTAGCTAGTGTCTTAGATGGAAAACTGAAACAACTTAAATTTGAATTTGTTTATATGATTACATGTAATAGTGATTAACAACCGCGTTTAGAATTATGTCATTTAGAGAAGACGAAGAGAAAGAGCGAAAATCAAGTCTTCTATAGCATTCAAGTACCAAGGGCGCAAGGACGAAACTGCTTTCTAGTATGAGGCTACGGTAAGTTGAGTTTGCGTCAAGTAACTTTTATAATTGTAAGACTAATAGTGGTTGTTTTCGGACAGGCAAAGTGTCTAAGAATTCCCAAGTGGCAGGTTTAACCTCATTGAATTGTTGTGCACTATGACATTGTTTTCTGCACCATTCAACCGATGCTTAACATGATAAATATTTACTTTCAATCCTATACCATCTAAATTGGTGTTAACAAAACTTAAAATTGGTTAGAAACTAGCACGTAACCCATTAGTTCTATGTAAATTTAATACCATACTACTCAAATTTCACCTTGTAACTGTTAAGGTATCCTTTACGTGAGTTCTTGCTTTAAGTATTCATATGTGACTGTTACTCCACATTTCTCTACTTTAATACAACAATAACAATAACAACAAAGCCTATCCACTAAGTGGGGTCAGCTGTATGAATTTTAGAACGCCAATGTGTTCGATTTTGCACGAAGCCTTCAGTTAGCTCTAAATACTTCATATCTTTTCTTAGAGTTTCTTTTCAAGTCTTCTTAAGTCATCTTCTACTTCTTTTAATCTAAGTCTCTGTCTCATAATCACATTTTCTAACCAAAACATTTGCCTAATGAAATAAGCACAATGGCTTAATCAGTTGACATAGCGAGTTACAAACTCTTTCCAATTACATGACCTAAATCTCACCCCTAATAACCCAAAAGAGTCAAAATTAACCATACAAGTAGTGATAGGATTGGGGAGTGTGATCCACGAGGGGTGAGGTGAGAATGGTGTTGGCAGGTATTGTATTTGAGGAAAATGATACAAAATCTTTAAAAAATTTAATTTCCGTTTTGGTAGTATTTGGGTGGCCTTCAGAATCCTATGCAGTAGCTGATGCTCATGAAGGTGTAATTAACCGCAAGGAGATGGCAGGACACGTGAAAACATGCAGACACTGGGACCAATTTTAATTTAAGGAAGGTGGGACTCTTCCCAATGGTACAATGGATCACAACTACTACTCAACATGCACCTCATCAGTCAGAATCTCCGTCATCTAAACCGTCTAATTTTTAGATCTTTTTTAATTTCTTAATCATTGTCAATTTAAACCGTCTAGTTTTCAATTCTTTCTTAACTTTCATTAGTCTAAAACGACTAATGTTTAGGTATTCGTTAAAAGATTTTTCTTACAAAAAATCACTTGAATATGAAACCACATGCATTTATTAGTAGATCTTTAAAGAGAATAATAATAATATATATATCGTAATTTTCTATGGTTATTCTTAGTATTTTGTACTCTAGAGTATTATAGAATTTTAATCGATATAATATCATTCTAAACAATTTGAAATATTTGTGGGTTTTAATTTGAGGTTGGCAATTTAAACAAAGAGAATATTACTTTATGGTTAAGTACATTATTCACCAACTTGTTATGAGTTCAAGTGAAAGTGATGTATCATACAGTGTCATCCACCTTTGCCATATTTTTTTTTCCAACATGAATGACTAGTCATGTGGTGTGGTCGAGCTTTTGCTCATACTTGTAACCAAGCAGCGATGATTGATGATGAAACTTAAATTAGGTGAGTACTAAATGTACTGTAATTCTATTTCATTGTTACAATTGATATATGACGTCATATTAAGCACACCTATCCTACTCGAGTTAGTAAAGGCATCTCACTCACTAAGAATTGGTAACAATAATACATAAAGAACTCCAAGGATGTGGTGTTTTGTTCTTATTGATACTGTGATGGAGTTTGTGGTAGAAGCTGGAAGGCAGCTTATAATTAATATCAATACTTGTTACACGAAGAACATCAGCGGGGATAGCTCAGTTGGGAGAGCGTCAGACTGAAGATCTGAAGGTCAGGTGTTCGATCCACCTTCACCGCATGTTATTTTATTTTTTTTATATTAATATTTCATTTGAGTAATTAGAAGTAAGAGGTCTTACATTTTACTTCCGTTAATGGTGGAGTTTTATACTAATTATTGTTCTTACGTTTGACTCCCGTGAATAACAAGTTTGACACCAAATTCTTGTAGCAAGCTCATCGTATTCAAAATGACTCTCTGATAAGTTTTACACTAATTTATTGTTCTTATGTTTGACTCGCATGAATGACGAGTTTGGCACCAAATTCTTCTAGCAAGCTCATCGCATTTAAAACGGCTCTCTGATGAGAGAAATTACATGAAAACAAGGACGTCAAGGCGTCTGCGTCTCAAAACCTATCATCACCTTGCATGCATATTTAATGCAAGTCTCTCAAAGGGTATTTTTGTTTATTGCAAACAAATAAAAGCAAACTGACTTTTATAACATATCTGAAAACGACCCATGTCATGGAATATTATTCGAAGGTAAAATACAATTGTATTTCTGTGTCAATCAACAAAACTAGTCGGAAAATTAACACTCGATTTGTTCCGAAAGGCGAGAACTTGGTGTACGAAAGAGTGCCATCTTTGTTTGCTCCCATGCCAGATTGACGTCCTTTTTCGACTTAGTTCCCCGCCGGTAGGAATTGTGTCTTCTCGGATGCCATAGTTCACCGCAAGTAACACGGCCTCATGCTAGTTTAGCGTTTTGTGAAACGCAACCTGCAAGAACAAAATTTTGTTTAACTGATTGAGCTAACCGGAATGGAAATTGACCATAGTCAGGTTTACGAAAACATATGTTGAATTGGTAGGGCCTATAAATCTCTCTTGGTAAGAAATGCTGCGATCTATAGCATTGGGAACAAGGGACAGAATAAGAAAACTTTTAAGGGAGGTACATACAGATGTCGATGTCTTCAGAAGCTCTCGGATTGCCATTGTTGCATAACAGGAAGCTGGGAGAGTAAAGCTCAACTTGAGAGCCATCTGAGTTTCCTGAGGATTAGTGTCGCCGAGCGATCCAACTTCCGGCACCTTTTCTCCCTTGTCCCCAATATCGTTGTCAATGTACTCTGACTGTTTTGCGCTGTCATGCAAACTTCCATCTCCATTTACACTGGATGGATCCTCTTTGTCTACCTTAGCAGGTTTCGCTTTGGAAATTTTGTCCAAGTCGGTATCCACCAAAGGTACATTACCATCAACATATTTTAGTATTTCCCTGTAACAATGAAAATCAAACAATTACAGAACACTGTCATTTGGTAGCTGAAGTATATCAATTAACTTACTAAACATGAAAAAACGAGAGTAGCGGTATACCATTCAAAGTCCATTGGTTTTTGGAAGACCCGCCTATAATTTCCTGTCACACTTGTTATTGAGAATTCACTAAAAAGAGCAACAAGATGTATGCATTTAATTAGAATAGAAACCCGTGAGAGAGTTAAGGGGCGAGATGACGGGGGAAAATAGGTACATACTTGACATTATGTACGGTCTCTGTCAAGCTGATTGCATCCTGATTAACACATATAAAATTAATTCAGGAGGAAAATAAGACGGATTAGAACTTAGAAGTCAATAAAATTACAAAATCAAACAAACAGCAGGGGAAGATGGACATTGTTGCTGAGAATAGAAACCTTCTTTGCCAAATCATGAAAGACATCAGCGATATCATTTTCTGGAAAAATGACCCTTGAACTGCAAAACAACAAAGTATTAAATAACTTCCGCAATCTGAGACGGCCTGGGAAGTATACAATCAGGGAAAATAGTCAATTTTCCCTTACCCGGGCATAGGAAGGACAACATCCTCAATTGTATAATTTCCACTCTGGATATCTTCTGCAGTTACAGCCTGCCAGATGGGTTGCATTCATAGATTAAGTTACTAAAGTAGCTGTAATTATAGCATACTATTTAGGACGGCACAGGAAAAATATTTTCAACAACGAGGACGCAACTAACCTTCACAAGATTAAGCTTTTCCTCAGGAAGATTTGTTTCAGCTATATCACCTAAATCATTAGGATCAAGCATATCATCACTGTTTTCATCTATGCACTCAGAAGTAACAACTTCGGTCACCTTTTCAGTTTCATTTCCTTTACAAAATACCAAGTCTCCCAACACAACTCGGTCAGTTCCTGCCACATTGTGGAATAAAATTGGGTTTTACAAAAGTATATGATACAAAGATGGTTGCAATAAAGCTTTGACAACTGTAACAATAATGATGGTGACGCAATCAGTCCACGACAAGAATAAATGAATTGGTTTTGCTCCAATAAATAACTGGGGGCCTACCATATTTCTTCACTCTCATACTTGCAGCATGGTTCCACAAATAGCTTTGGTAACTATGCACATACCTGAAATAAGGGTGATAAGTATGCACCAGAAAGTGGTAAAACCATCACATGATATAATACAAATATTTCCCTGTATATACTATATTATATATACAGCATATATGTTCAACTGTACCTAAATTAAGCTTGTATTGATTGATTTGAACACAGAAAAAGCATAAACATTAACTGAAGATTGACTCCGTTTATGAAGTTAGAAGACAGAACTAATTCTGCTGGAAAATCTCTTACATCATCCTCAAAGTTCTAGGAATAGCTTTCAAGGCCTGCAAGTAGTTTCCGGGGCATTTCTTCAGACACTGCAACTGTATGAGAACAAAGAAGAGGAAAAAGTAATGATCATCCATGAACCGCAAGATGAAGTAATCCAATTTAGTAATATCATACAAATATTATGATCGCCATGCCAGATGCATGAAAATCACGTAAAGGATGCACAATGCTAGACAGGGAAGGATTACTCTAATAAACAAAAGGATTTAGATGTAGAACTTAATATTTCAGGATAGTTTACAGAATCAAGAAAAAACTAGCATGTTCCAACAAAGCAGTCGTAGTTGGTGACTTGGTGACTTACTATAGCTCTTTCAGAGACCAGATGTCGAGGTAATTTCCTCAGGGTCCCTTCAATGTCATTAGTTTCCTTATAGTATTCTCGTGCCTCTGTAATCACATTCCTTTGTAATCGAAGATCCAGTTAAAGAAAACAAATACCAACAGAACAATATAGCAGCATGTACTAAACAGTTTAGCAAGAAGTAGTTAAGTATAGAAATGAAAAGAAAAGTATCCTCACAACACCTACAAACACAAAAAGGATATCCCCTTCTCTTGGATCAAGGAACATGCTTACAGTAGATTTCCACTCTCCTCTGAGTAGTGAAGCTCCAATATGGTGAGTTGGCACAGAACCGCTTCCAAATCGCTGAATTCATTACCATGCATGCTATAAATATCTTACTAACCACAACAAAATGTAATCTACATGCCTCAAGAATATAAAATTCTCACCGCTAACATATAGATGGTCTAAAAAACATTTTTTATTTAAGACAACTTATGAGAAACATACAGCATGCGCAACGACTTGAAAAGGTGTTTTCAAATATTCTAAAAGTAGAATATACTTGGGGCAAAAAATGTCACATAGCTTTAGATACAAAAGAGAAAACATCCACTTGTCCAAACAATAACGAACAAAACACCTACATATCAATAACATTTTATGCAAGTAAGGAGTCTAAACCAGGACAAGATATACTCAGAGAGAGAGAGAGAGAGAGTACTTGTAAACCAAAGTAGTTAATAAATCCCTGCTTTCCCAAGGCACTTGCGGAGGCTTTGATGGTATCTTCAGAATCTGCAACAACTCCTCTGAGAAGTAATGTGAGTGCACACAACGAGCAAATCAGATGGCGAATAATAGAAGTAGCCATGAGAGATGTTTCATTCAAGTGCACATAAATGATTACAGGGAACATGCTTACCTCAATGTAATAGTAAACCGATTTCCCAAGAGTTGGCCAAGGACAAGTCCTTCTGTCACATAACTGGATAATGGAACTATCACATTAGTATGCATTAAAACCCAATTGACCGGGAATCCTATCATTCACAATTCATCAGTCTTACCAGAAGTCACCTACTTTGATACCGATCAACCTATCATTAAGAGCAGCCAATTTACTTGCAAGCTTCTTAAAAACGGTTACCTGGAAACACAAAAGAAAATGAAGTTCAATAACCCTTTGGGTGACCACTATGCTCCGACTAGAAAAACTGGCACTTGAGGATTCATGGAAGTAGACATACTTTGGAAGGGAGTTACTATGAGCCTAATAACTAAAGGAAATTCAACTTATAGAATATTGGTCAGAATAAGCAAAAAGTCTAGTGAGTATCAATTACCCTCTGAGTTGTGACAGCACGCTTATCCTTTGTACCCGCAAACCCAAAGGACCTTGGCTATGGATAAAAACATATTAATCTATCAAATGAAAGATAAGTAATATGATATCTATACATTAAGTCAAAGATGACAAAAAAGAACCATAAATTTCTACAAATCTGACCAATCTCAACTGTTTACATGGAAACCAATAATCCAAGTTTTGCTCTCTGTCATGTGGTGAAAATTAAGTAGAGAACTAACTAAGAACAACTATATTTCATCACCACTAAAGTACCATACAGGTAATTGCTAAATATTCAATGAAGACCACAGAAAACTTTAATTTAATAACATCAGTAGGGACAAAGGTGCTGCAAATGGACCTTAACAAAATCAAAGACAACAATAGATTAATAAAATACACGCTTAATATTGAATGTGTTAACTGTGTCCATGCATGCAGGAAGGAAGCAGATAGCAACGACTGACTCTATAATGAGTTCCTTATCAAAACCCTTGTATCATTTTCGAAAAAGGAGCAACAAAAGCCCACTAATTAGCATGTAAATAGATCAGGCAGTGGAGATGTTCACTTCCCAAACATTGTGAAAACAGTAGTCATGACTCATATGTCAAATGGTGTTCAAGTCAACTAGTTCTCAGCTGGAACCCATACCTGGACACCAAGCATTTTTCCTATAACTCCTAAGGCTTCCTGTGTATCCTTGTTCTCCTTGTAAAGATGAAACCTGTACATTCGCATTAGAAGAACCTTTCAGATAAGCTGACACAGAGCTTTAATAAACAGAGCATATAAACCTTTGCGAGCCCAATGAGAAAAACACATCAGGTTATTATTTGCATACAAGCTAACTTGGGAAGATGAAAGCAAGTTAACAGCCGGATTAGTAAATGCATAATTCACTGCTAGCAAATCGCTCTCATCAGTCATTGTTAAGGAGGGCACTTCAGGCAGAACAGTTTCAAAGGAATAAAGGAGAACGATGTAGATTAATTGATAAGTTAGAAGGTTTAGATATGAATAAATCAGACAGCTCTGCTGTGCCAATTACACCAAATCTCAATAGAGATATCTAGATTATGCAGGTACCTTTCTACCATAATAAGTTAAGAGATTAAATCTTTAAAAGAGAAGAACCACACAAAAAAACCCTTTACCTAAGGAACTTGCCAACGTGCTCCGACCAATCCTCTGAACCCCTGCTATCGAAAGGTTTATCACCTCTTTCTTTTCTTTTTCTGGAATTTCTGCCTCTGCTGTTCTGTCCTCCTGAATTTATTCTCACCCGGATGCATTTTGATGAAGCATCTGGTCCATCAACTGTGTCGGTGACAAGAAACTTGAAGTGCTGCTTAAAAAAATTATGCACTGCCTGGAAGACAGATAGTGCAAGCCACGAATGAAACCGAAAGAGAGAACTGGGTTTCATCTACTCATTTTGAAATATGGTGGCAAAGGAGGGTTACGCAGATTAAGTTTGGAAGATTATTTGTACTTCTTTTTCACATTAGCGGAAATCAAATACTCCGTTCCACCCTGACCTCTTTGATTGCACAAGTTTCATATCCACGTTGCTATGCAAAACACTATCTAAATTAAAATAATCAGATAAGACCGAAAAACTAACCGTTCGATGAGATTTATCATAATCTGGGGAAAGAACAATAGGCATAACACCATCATCACTACTGGAATTAATTTGGTTGATAAAAGTTTCCAAGCGCTCGGCATCATTAGGATCAGCAAGAGCTCTAAACGATTCAATTTCAGTAGTATAATCTTTACTTGCACCATCACTTGTCGTTGTTCCACTTTCCTTAACTGCCTGAATACGGCCAAAGAATTACACTTCCCATAAATACTAAATTGTATATACAAATAGGTACTTCCATTTAAATCATAAGAACAAAAATATGAACTTATTTACCTCTACCGGCGCATCCAAGTTGGTTAAATGAACAACATTTCCCACCTTATCTACTTCGTTTACCATAAAATCCGAATACCTATACGATTTACCAAGAAAACGAACGAACTTTAAAATATCGACAAATAATTTCTCTCAAAAAACAATGATTTATATGCAAATGTACGAATCCAGTTGAGGAAAATAACAAAAAAGATGCTGAATTCACATTCTGTGGTTATTAATTTTCAAGTTCCTAACTTTACAGAAAAATCTTACCTTTATCAATTTTTCCAACATTTTCTAGGCATCCAAACACACCGTAACGAAAATAAATAACTTGAAAATCCCAAACAGAACAGAATGCTCATATTTCACAGTAGAAATTTAAAATCCAGACCTTTGCTTTAAAACGCCGCGAAATCCGGGGAGCTGAGAGATGTAGCAGAAGATGCCAACGTCGGATTCCTCCGTGGTTTTTGTTGCCATTAGGGGTTTGAAGGTGGTGGTTGGCGGTGGTGGTGGTGGAGGAGTTGCAGAGCAGTAGGGTTTTAGCATAGAGAAGCACGATGGTGCGGGCTTAAGCCACATTTTGATTTCGGGGATACCGCTTTTTCCCGCGAAACGCACCGTATTGTCTCTACCCTAACCGTTTTGATATCTTTAGTTTTTCTTATTGCAAATGTACCCCTCAAACCTTAGTTTTTGTTACACTTAGATCCTCAGACCTTCTTTTTTTCTGGCAAACGCAGCGAATTGGACAAAAGTAATTAAGAAAAAAATTGAAATATCCTAAAAGTTTAGGGGGTGAATATGAAATTGAAGCTTTTTGGAGTTTACGATTGTGACCCTGAGCCAGTGAGAGTCGGCCGATAGTTGGAGAGAGAAGACAAGTGCAATTGTGGGAGGGTGTTCTCTCTCTCTCCCCCCTCCAATAGAAACAGATCGATCGTGAAGCAGGCTAGAGAGAGAAACACCTAGAGAGAGAGAGAGAGAGAGAGAGAGGAGCTTCGCTCGTTGGACTGGCGAAGATGGTGAGCAAAACGGAAGAAACCCAATTGAACAGGCTCGAGAACCAGGTCGACAATGGAGGAGGAGGGGCCTGGGAGTACCTCTGTTTAGTCAGAAAGCTCAAGGTCCGCCGCTCAGAGAAGGTCCTGAAGTACGGCCTGTCGATCTTGAACGACCTCAAGAAAAGATCCAGTCTTGGCTCGGAAGGTGAGTTTTCGAGCTTCGGTTTGTTGGTGATTCCATCTGGGTTTTGTGTTTGTTCAATTGGGTTGTGGTTAATTTGTGTTTTTGTGATCGTCATTGCTTGATTTGAATTGGGCATGGATTGGAATTGGTTATGGACTCTGTGCAATTTGTGTGTTTGAATTTGCGTAAATTCAATTGGGTTTGTACTTTGTAATTACTTTGCAGTTAATTTTGTGGTAGAAGCTTAATTTGAATTTCTGTGGTCAAGAAATGGATTTGATTGTTCGAGTTTGATATATTCTGTTGGTTTAACTTCGCCATGTGTATCATGCAACATGCTTCCTTCGATTTAGAGTTCTTATTTTGTTGGGGTAGATTTTGAGTTCTGACTAACAAGTAGTTTGCATTTTTTGGTGTAGAATGGACTTTATATGAGCAAGTTGCAATTGCAGCTATGGACTGCCAGTCTCTTGATGTTGCTAAGGTGTGATATGTTTTTGGCTTACACTTTTGAAATTGCTTAGCTATTATTTTTGAACTTGCAACTTTAGGCTTCCCCACTTAGGAAGAGGAGGGGAGAGAGAGAGAGAGAGAGAGAGAGAGAGAGAGAGAGAGAGAGAGAGAGAGAGAGAGAGAGAGAGAGAGAGAGAGAGAGAGAGAGAGAGAGAGAGAGAGAGAGAGAGAGAGAGAGAGAGGGAGAGGGTGGGTTGTTGAATGCAGATATTGAGTTTGGTATAGCCTACCCTGGAATTGAGAATCGTAAGATTTGTGTAAGGCGGATGTGCTATTTTGTGTTAATGGTGGAAGGGTTAATAATGCTATCTCATGTCTGCCTGCCTTGAACTTTTGCAGGACTGCATTAAGCTTTTACGTAAGGCATTTCCTGAGAGTAAAAGAGTTGGTAAGTTGAAATAACTAATTTGAATATTGTATGGAAGTCTGATTTTTAGATCCCATACAAGCAGGCTAGAGGCTTAGCTATTTGTTTTGCATAAAACACAGGCAGGCTAGAGGCTATGTTGCTAGAGGCAAAGGGATCTTGGGCAGAGGCAGAGAAGGCTTACTCAAGCTTTCTGGAGGAAAATCCACTCGATCAAGTAATTCATATAAAAACTCTTAACAGAAGGATCAATCCATATTTTTTAAGATTGATCCCATTGCTTTATCTTTTTGTTATATGAGAAAAATTGTATGTTCTTTTCTGAGAAAAGATAAAGGAAAATGCTTATGTAACTTTCAATTATTTTTCATATGCAGGTGATACATAAGAGAAGAGTAGCTATGGCAAAGGCGCAAGGAAACATTTCAGGGGCCATTGAGTGGCTTAATAAATATCTGGAAATGTAAGGCATATATTAAATTCCTTGAAAGAAAAAGATTTTATGTCAGCAAAAAGATGTTGCTAAGTTGTATTTTCCCGTTTTGACAGATTTATGGCCGATCATGATGCGTGGAGAGAGCTGGCTGAAATCTACGTTTCCTTGCAAATGTATGTTTCCAACAGACTTGTTGAAACTTTATGTCTCCAAATTGCCTATGCCTTGTTGCTGATTGATAAATTATGTTTCTATGTAAACTAGGTACAAGCAAGCTGCGTTCTGCTATGAGGAGCTGATATTATCACAACCTACTGTTCCTCTTCACCACTTGGCTTATGCTGATGTAAGTGGTTTTTTCATTACTGCAAGTAAATCCTGTTGGCTTTATAGACATTCTTATTTGCTGGTTTTATGGCCAAAGAATTTTTTGCGATTAAAGAAAAGTTCCGTGTACCCTCTTGTTGAACGGTGTAAAAACTAAAAAGTAACCTGAAATCTTCTTCCCCCCCCCCCCCCCAAAAAAAATTTAGTTATTCAAATGGAAAAGTTACATACTTGATTTAAGATCGTGCATAATGTCCAGCCAACTCCAAATATGAACACCTAGTATCTAACTTGTAATTTATATCCTTGATATTTTGTTGCCCTACTATGTGGAAAGGAGTCAAACAACAAAATGCGAGTACTCTGGGAATAAAGAAATGAAGTTGTGCATGTTCAACATATAATTATGATTACATTTTTAACAGCACTAAACACCTGCATTAAAAGTGAGTAAATGTCTGATAGTTTGCTTTTTGTGGCAACAGGTGCTATACACGCTTGGTGGACTAGAAAACCTTCAGACAGCAAAAAAATACTATGCATCCGTTATAGACTTGACTGGGGGCAAGAATACCAGAGCACTTTTTGGTATTAACTTGGTGAGTTCTCTCTCCCTCTTGAGGTGCATTGATTCAGAGATACTTATATATATATTGGAGCGATAGTTTAGACCGTTGCTGATCCTGCTGTGGCCGAGGGTCATCTATTTAATTTGATTGTTCAAGTTTTAGACACCGTATATTTAATTTGATTATTCAGATTGTTTTCATCCCTCTTTTCTTGCTCTTGTGATCAACTTGAATTACTGAAAGAAAGTCTTAACTCCTGCCTTCCAGTGCACTTCTGCCATCGGACAGCTTGCAAAAGGAAGGAACAAGGAAGACAAAGAGAGCTTAGAGCTACAATCACTGGCAGCAACGGCCTTGGAGAAAGACTACAAGCAGAGAGCACCTGAAAAACTTTCCCTGCTTTCGACAGCCTTGAAAAGCTTGAAAGTTTCATCATAACTCCTTAGTCTTCGAAGAATCTTCGTATAGCAAAACAGGTGAGTGGCGACTTGGTGCCGAATGGCTGTGGATTACAAGAATTTCATATCTTAGTTACGTTAAATGATTTTTTGTTCGTGTTTCGACTTCCCTGTGTCTTTTTTTTCAAATCCTTAATAAGAGGACGAGATGTATTCTTTAGGATGGCCACAGTGGCTAACTAGGAATGTATGAGTAACACCCTTTCTTCTTTTCGGATTTAATTTCATTTTCCCTTTGCTTTTTATCTTAATTCAAGGATTAGGAGTACACATTGATGTTCTTGACATCATACAATTTTTCTGCCCAGTTTCCAGTTCAGATCCTCGGTGATGTTCTAAACTAATCTAATCAATGAAAAAAGCGATTCGAACTAGGGTGCACAGGCCAAGAGGGCGAATACTCTGCCATGTCAAACTGGCATAACCGCAATCGCTTATAATTCATGTTCACAATCGCTTATAACTCAAGCAATCCTCATAAGCACTTCTGCTAAAAATGCTGCATTAAAATTTTGACTAAAAATTTACTTGCTTTCCAAAAAAGTATCTGACTTTTGTTTCTCCTTAAAATGCTTCAGAAAACAGATTTTTTTTTTTAAATCCTCTTGACCCTTCCACAAGCAATCTAAACCAGACCACAAACTAGAGACGTAATTAGCATACCAAGCTTTGGAAACGCACATGCACCGGATCAAATCTGTGGTATGGAGCTGTAAAAAGATGTCGAAGAGTAGCTCCGGTGGGATGCATGACATGGTTGAAGCTTGAGGTTTGGTGTGGTGTGGTTTTCTAGGGTTTGATCAGGTCTCGAGCGTTGTAGACACAAGCGTACGTGAGAAATTAGGTCATGAGAGTTATAATGCCCTTAAGTTTATGTTTACCATAAAAATTAGGGCAAAAATTAGGCATTTGAGATAGAATAAAATTAGGGAACTTTAACGAAAAGCTCCCGGTACTGTTTACTTTAACAAAAAACCACATTTTTACACTAAAAAGTCAATCATGGTACTATTCACTTTACCTCTTATTTTGCCTTTTTCGTTAAAACTCAAAGTTTTCGAATCATTTTCACTAGTTTTCCCTAAAATTAAACAACAAGACTCGTGCAATCAAAAACGAAGAAAAATTGAAGAAAAAGAAGTCCATTTCAATCCTAATTCCTTATCACCGTCCACTTTTATCGTTCCAAAATTTCTCCATGTACTATTGCTTACTCTGTTTAATAGTATTATGTCGACCTTCCTTCCAAAATTTAATGATTGCAATTGAAAACTCGATCGATCAGTGTCCCTCAACCGGAAATCTCTTGCTTCCTTTTCGGCACTGGTCAAGCTACCTTGGCACTAATGCGTGAAAGTATGTACCTCTGATCATGCAGCTTGCAGTCATACAAACAAGTACATCGGTTTGGAACGTCGAGAGTGGCTTCCTTCACGCTTTGGCTGAACTCAGCTACATTAAAAGTTCCTAGGTGTCGAGCGCGGATGTCCATGTAGTTCACTTTGGAGCATCCATACAGGTTCAGCAACTTAAAATCTGCATAGTCTGAAACAATGGTTATCGATTCAAGGTTTCCTGCACTAGCAGAAACAGTCCTGCAATCGCAATCGATAACTTCCAAAGATTTAAGAGTGGAACTATTTATCGAAATATTCCAGAACATGTCGGTACCAACATCAGAACATGAAACGATCGACAAATTCTCAATGCAAGGGGAAAGGTCTCCGTCCGAAGATGATAGCAAGCCTCTGAAAGATGAATATCCGTTGAAGCGGACAGTTTTAAGGGTTACAGTTTTTAAAGATGGAAGCGATACAGGTAAGCTATGGCGGTCAATATTTACAGTCACATGCTCTAGTTTTAGGGTGGTTAAAGATTTTGAAGTAAAAAGGGTTTGAGGTAAGGTGTAACCTGCTTTCCCTCCTCCTCCAAGGAGACTAATATCTAACTCTTTGATGTTTCTCTCCAGACCGAACCTCAACCACTTGTCTACGACAGTAGCTTCGTCCTCAAGTAATGAATACCTAACCATTCGAATCCTGAATTTTTCCACGAGCTGCTGCTGCTGCTTGTCTTTCTTGCGAAAACCCACAAACCAACTGAACATGTTGATGAACTTTGCATGTTGACGAACTACGTGATTGTCATCGTCATTGTTATCATGAAGCGGCTCACCCTCCTCGTCGAAATCTAAATGTATTGCGGGGAGGGCAAACCATACACTTTGCCATTGCTTGGAAACAAAGCTCATGAGGACGGAAGATTTAGTGGGAAGGAGACGGAGGATTTCGCCGATGATATCATCTTCTAATTGGCGTTCTTCATTTGTTTCCTTACTGTCCGTCTGATTTTCGAGTTTTCTTTTTTTATTTGACGCCATGATGTTGGTTCTCTGCGATTTTCATTTTGTAGAAGAAGCCATAAGCTGCTGGTCGTAGAAGGATGATAATAAAATCAAATTAACCCAATTAGGAAAAGGAAACGTAATCCAACTAGAAAGAGGAAACTCCCTCTTCAAATCTTGAATTCTTATACATGTATATTGTCTGATGTCGACTACCTGACGCCCTTCCTCTCCTCCTTTATCTGGGCTTGAGATCGGCATCATAAGATAAACTTATACAGATGAAGTTAATTTGATCATCCATTAGTCAATTAAAATTTTGGAAGGCATTTAATTAACATAACCCCCTCTCCAAAATTATTGAAATCAGTTATCTTTGATAATTAAGGGCATTTCCAATGGAAATATATAAATTTGAGATGAAAAATCATATTTACATCCCGTTTTATATTTTCGGCAAATGTAAATGAAAATTCCACTCCAATGAGAATGACACAAATTTGAGATCCCATTTAATTTTTTCTCTTTAATTAGTGGGATCCATCACCAAAACACGTAAAAAGAATGTAATTATATGTTTTTATTTACATCTTCCTGCAAAGACGAATAATTTACATTTCGCCATTGGAGAATTTTCCCGAAAAAAAAGAGGTAAATTGCAATTGTTGAGCCTAAAATTTGAGGAGAAACACGGAATTACATATAAGAGAAGGAAACGTAATACGAACTTGAGATCGTTTTAAGGGTAACAACATAAAGAATGCAAAAAAGCCACATGGTTGTTGTATCACAACAATGCAGCAAAGAATGCGTTGAACTGGAGTGCTTGACTGAATCTTCTGTATGTCACCGCTTTCGTGGTGATTCCAGAGTTGGGAATGGTGGAATGGATCTCAGAACTAACTTCCTGCCGCCCCTCCAAGCTGATCCAAACTCGCTGCTGCTGTAAGGAGGCGATACCCTCTTTGAGTTTGGAGAGGTTGACTTCAAACCGCTAGGTTGTGAGCAACTGCTAGCCAACGTCTCAGGAGTTACGTCTTCTGGAATTGCCTGAAGATGCTTTTCATGCTGAGAAGATGACAGAACAGAATGCAGAGAAAATATTTTCGGTCTCCCGTTAGAAGAAGATGTCAGTTGGCCTGGAGGAGGTCTGCAAAACAAAATAACTTCCAAACATTTTACAACGTATCTCAAAGAAGTTACATACGGTCCAACGAATCAGTGGATCAAAAACCTGCAAATCCCCGAAGGTGCCATTAGGAGATCTTGATCCCTCACTGTCGGTAAATTGACATTCACTGCATCCTTTCTCGGATCTACTGATTCATCTCCTCCAACTTCACCTTGTTCAGCTTCTGTTGTATAAAGAAGAAGAATAAATTATAAGTACCCAAATTGTGGATCCTGTAGGAAACATAAAATGATTTGTTAAATTCCGTATGACTATTTGCTCACCATCTTTCCGACCAAAAGTGTTTTTACACCCTACACATCTGCAGAGGATGCCGCATCCAGCACCGCCCTTGGTAAGAAAATCAAAGGAACCATATGAGTTGGTAGATACATACCAGAAACTTTAATAGATTTACAAGAGCGTTACATTCATGCAAAAGAGGCCAAATTCCGGTACCTGAAAGCATTCACAGTACTTTTTCAAGCAACCTGATTTTCTACAATTGCATCCCCTTTTATGCCTAGCTGAAGACGGAGTCGAGTTAGTTTCCTCCTGCATAGGGAAAGTTGTGGGTCTAAATGGTTATGATTTATAGGACAATGCAAATGCAATGGATTATCTCAGTTACGAATTCTAACCGCATACTGTGGAATAGCAACGGCTCTTGCAATCACTTTGGGAGCAAATGCAAGTGGGTTGCGGGATTCAATCAGTTTGCGATTCTCTAAAACAATGTTCTCATACATAGGCTTGTTGAAGCATTCTTGACATGAACAAGGCTCAATACAGTAGAGACCAGCAGCAAAACAATCGCAATAACTGTGTCAGAGAACTTAGGATGTCAAACTAAGAAAAAAGTGGAATCGAATGAACCCATAGAGTACAAGGCAAAAAAGCGAAAGTTGTAAATTGTAATCGAGTATAAAATTTTAAACTTCTAATTAGTAGATATAATGCACACATAAACTCATAATTTGCGAGATAAAGTATGCACAAAACTCACAGTTTCAAGCATTTTGATCTCTTACAATTACAGCGCTTGCAAGCCAAGCTTTCTCCAACAGGCTGCAACTTAAGCCTGCAAGGTATTAAATGTTAAAACAATCGAATTCAAGGGAGTGGATCTAAATAATACAAACAGTCATCAGAATTTTCGGCGCATGCCTTTTCTTCTCAGGACTACTATGGTCAGGTTCTTGACCAACTGGTGCACATATTTGGGGGGAAGTTACTGCAACCTGAGCTTTATTTTTACATGATTCATCACAAGAAACCTCACTGGGAGTCAAAGAAGTACTAGATATCTTGGAATTTGGCAAATTAATCCCTTGAATCTCAGAAGCGTGAACCTCGTGCTTGACAACCGTACTTAAATTACTTTCAATAGTAGTTGCAAGAGCATTCAAGTGCAAACCAATACCAGGTAACCGAGAAGATGAATAATCACAACCTTTTATAGTTTGAACCAACTGCTTTTCAACAGAGGCGACTTCACAACTGGACTGTAGTGAGGCTGACGAACCGCCACTAGCATCTATTGATTTCCTTTTGTGCGTTGCTGGCCTTTCAAAATCCAAACAACGTCTGCGTATTGCGTATGACTGAGAACTAGGCTGAACATGGTCAGACAAAATTGTTGCATTACTATAAAATCGAAAAAGTAGGAAGCTGAGTACTACAAAAAATATTGGCCAAACCAGTATATTACCTTGCAGCTAGAATGTATACACTTGGGCGACTTTTCATCCACAATACCACTTGGATCATTAACATTTAACTTATCCAGTAAAGTTCTAGAAAGTATCGCCGGAGTTTCATCTGTTTCCTTAGTTCTCCCAATACCTTCTGGTTGATTACTGACCTTCCCCGATCTGCATTGTTCACTAGAATCGATAATACCAGAAAATTCCTTGACTTCAATATCATTGTCTCGTAGGATGTTTGACATAAAAGAGATGTCTCCAGGATCTACTGGTGTAGGATCGTGTGCTGCACAGTTCTCTTTAATGATTTTTGAATCAAATTTTAACTGATCATCAGAAATCAACCTCACCAAATCGCCTTTCTTCTGCTCAATTCTGTGAATTCTGCGCAAATGTGTTTCCCTCTCAAAAAACGAGTGCCTTCCCTTGGAATGATGCACATCATTGCTATGTGGGCTACCAGAACTATACTTCAAGTTATTTAGAAACTCAACTGGTAGTTCCATACTCTCAGTTGGAACTGCACTAGCAACCTCTACATCTGAAGAACTTCCGGATGCAAAGCATTCGGGTTGGTCAGCACCTAAATATGATTGCTCAACTGAAACCGGAACTCCATCACTTTTACTATTTGGGTTTCCACCCTGGAAGGAATTGGGTCTTGGTGAATCAGAGAAGTGGTGCCTGACAACATGAACAAAACATCAAACACTTACACAAATAAAACTAGTAAAACTAGCAAAGCAGTAAGATAAGATATGATTAAAACCATACCTTCTAAGTACAAATCTGGTTTCGGGGATGGAGAGATTCTGCGGCGAAGCAAAAATAGAAGGAAGAGATGCAAAAGCTAGGGAGTTGAAGGTGTGATGATCATTTCCTGCGGACTTCACCGGCTCAATTGGGGAAAGATTGCTAATGTAGTTGAACACAGGGGAATCCTGCAGAAATCATCAAACAGGAATCAATTCTCACTTCTCAATCTACGGTGTTGAAACGGCAATGAACTCGAAAGATTGAGAAAATTCGAAAGGGTTTTGCAGAAACCATCAAAGTTAGTGAAAAATTGCAACAAACCCATTTGTGCAAAAGTGGAAATGAACAGTTGGAAGTCACAAAAAATTAAAATTGAATAGAACCCAGATTTTAAAACTCAAAACCCAAATTACAACCTAAAGTTAGCAAATAAATTGAAGAATATGAAAAAACTAAACCCAGCAGAACCCATTTGACCCAGAAAAAATAATTTTAAAAAAAATTGAAGAAAAATAACCTCGTATTTAGCAGGAAGAGGTGTGGTGGGGGTGGTCTGATTGTTCTTCAGAGGAGTGTCCATGGCCGGAGATAAAGCTCCACCGCGTCTCTCTCTAGAACTTGAGAGAGAGAGAGAGAGAGAGAGAGAGAGAGAGAGAGTGAAAATAATAGAGGGGGGAGGAGCCGGGGAGGGGGGCGGCAAGGCGGGAAAGAGGGGTTTTTCGTTTTTTTTATTTTTCCCTTTTTGTCCCTCTGTGTGTGGGGACCGCCCTTGACCCAAGGTGAGGTCTCGGTTCAGTGAAACGATATGTCGTAAAACGCCCTTATACAAAATAAGAATATAGGATCCCAAAACAAAGCCCAATTAGAATGCGACCACGGCCCACAATAAATACCCCTTTTTCATTTTTATTTTTTTTTTCACCTTTTATTACTTCTATCTTACGTCGAATCCTTATGATTGTTGTTGTTTGTGTAAGTTTATCTTATATTGCCGATCTCAAGCCCGAATAAAGAAAGATGAAAAGGGTGTCAGGTAGTCAACAGCCGGTACTTTTACATTGAATCCTTATGATTGTTGTTGTTTCACCTTTTATTATTAAACTGAGTTACTAATCTGAAAATTTTCCTTATTTGGGTAGGAAAAATCATAATAATCCAAGCCAAATTAGGAAACATATTTGTTTTCGAATTCCTAAGTCGAATAGGAATATGATGTTTTCTTTCCTTTATAAGAACGACAATAGGGGTAAGTCGCTTATTAGAAACCAAACCCTACAAGCCAAAACCCTACTAGCTTGCCCTAAGCCGATCGAAATTCCATCAACTCACCACATTCCCACCATGAAAACCATCGAAATTGTTTTCTTCTCCGGCCACCACCGTGACTTCGATCGTGACCAAGAGACTCACCGTCACCGTGATCGTGAAGCTCACCACAACCGTGATGGTGAGTGTGACAGTTGGACTCGCAGTGATCATTACCGTCACCATGAGACTCATCACCGTCATCGGGACTATCATGACCACCGTGATCATCCGACTGATCGCCATTGCCGGGACTACAATGATCGCCGTGAACGTGAGCGTGGGACTCACCATCACCGGGATGGCCTAGTCACCAAAGTCCTGCGCGTGCCCACAAGACCAAGAAGCAAACGTAGGTTCGAATGCCGCATGAAGAGAGAGTCTCTCCGCTCGTATGTCAAAAACCTCGGGCTTTCTCCGGGAGAGTTGCAGGAAAAGGTTCGGAAGATGAGGGAGGCGAGGGACTACAGCTTCTTGTTGTCGGAAGAATGCAACAATAGTGTCAATGGCGTCCAAGAAAACGATAATGCACAGCTTTACAGTGCGTTGACAAAATCTCTGAACCAAAATAATCCTCATCAGCTTGGTGCTGCTACATCAAAACTTAGCAAAGTCGAGAGTGACGAGAAGAAACATGGCGGCAGTCCAAGAAGCTTGCTCGGATTTGTTCCTGATGACGACGGTGACGTGCTAAGTTCGAGGAAGAAAGGCTCGAAACGAAGAAGAGAAGGTGGTGAATCTGCTGCGAAGAAACGAAGAACATGCAAGATTGACGGTCGTGATGATGAACAGTGAATACAGATGTATTTATGTTGTTCCAGACTTGATTAACTTTGGGGAATTATTGAATTAATCAAGAATTAAGAGGATTTAGACACGTTTTAATTAGGTAGATTAGAGAGGAAGGAGAAATTAAGAGAGGTTTAATGATTAATTGTTACTTGGTGGTGAAGAAGCCTTTTATTCACGTTCTTGTTAATTCTTTTATGCATCCCACTACTTTGTAATTAACTTTCAGATGTAATGATCACATCCTTTTTCTGAAAAATATAAATTTGAGTATTTTTTGCTTGTGTCTGAAAACAAAATTTGTATAATATTTGTAGTATATGACGGGATTTTCTAGTGTATTCAAGGTATTCTATATTCATAAGTTTTTAATCGTAATTTATTGTTCAACGGTACAAAAATCAAGACTCTATAGTATAAAATACTTTGAAGCACCATGCAAATTTCGTTAACCTGTTGATAATCACAATAGCATCTCCTGCAAAGCATAAAACTTTCGACAATTTGCCAACAAATAATTTCAAGTGAATACAGATGTATTTATGTTGTTCCAGACTTGATTAACTTTGGGGAATTATTGAATTAATCAAGAATTAAGAGGATTTAGACACGTTTTAATTAGGTAGATTAGAGAGGAAGGAGAAATTAAGAGAGGTTTAATGATTAATTGTTACTTGGTGGTGAAGAAGCCTTTTATTCACGTTCTTGTTAATTCTTTTATGCATCCCACTACTTTGTAATTAACTTTCAGATGTAATGATCACATCCTTTTTCTGAAAAATATAAATTTGAGTATTTTTTGCTTGTGTCTGAAAACAAAATTTGTATAATATTTGTAGTATATGACGGGATTTTCTAGTGTATTCAAGGTATTCTATATTCATAAGTTTTTAATCGTAATTTATTGTTCAACGGTACAAAAATCAAGACTCTATAGTATAAAATACTTTGAAGCACCATGCAAATTTCGTTAACCTGTTGATAATCACAATAGCATCTCCTGCAAAGCATAAAACTTTCGACAATTTGCCAACAAATAATTTCAAGTTATCCATAAAATTGCAAAAGAATTGTCTTTTCTAAATTTCCATTGCAGGATATGTTGTCAGCTTCTTACAAAATTAAAATACAATTAAAAAAAGACGACCCAAAGTCAACAAGACTCCCAGAATTGCAAGGGTCGAGGAAAATTAAAATACAATTCAAAAGATGAAAATGTATACAAATGAATGGCGCATACAATTCAAAGAATTCTCCTAATACCCCCAACCATCTAATTTTTCTGCCATATAGACAAACCTACATTCAAAGAATTTGCTACTATCCAAAGGAAATTATACTGCCATATACATGCATTCAATGGAACTGCACTCCACACGCGCATCAAACTTCAATGGCTACCCGTGTTTTGATCGGTTTGAGCTTGATTCCCAGACTCTCAGGAGAAAGAAGTTCGGGCGCTATGAATGAATTGATTTTTGAGGGGCTGGTGGGATTCGAATCGTTACTTGATGAGGAAGTAAAATGTAATTGTCTGTAGTACCCAAAACCCCTGAGGAAGAGTTCAATCGGAGTTATCATTGCGTATGGGTGCTCTTCTGTTACCAGCGAGCCACATGCCTGAACCTGTCAAGGGCAGCAGACAGTAAGTATTCCTATTGTAAGTATACTGATGGAGGGAAGATAAGTGAAATGTGTTAACCGCACGGAACCTACTTCAACAAGAGCACAACTTCTTCGGTTCATTTTGGCATTCATATAGACGGATTCAGCATGGAATGGACTTCTTTCACCCACAAAAATAAGAGTCTTACACTGCAAATTCTTCAAGCCCTGGGTAAGGTCGTGCCTCCTGCAAAAACACTTTCAATTAAGTCTTCGGATGCATAAAGAAAACATGCCACAAGACGTCAAATGATCTTTACAGCTTTCATCTCGCATTTGGAGAAAATTTAGAATATATATAAGTTTGTGACAGAACACATGTTTCGAGTAGTGAGATGATCTTACTCATTAGTTGCTTGAAGGAACCGCAAGACATTCGAACTTTGTCTTTCATCCAATAACTGTATTCACACATCAAGAAAAGAATCAATATTGATTCAGTCATGTACATTGGACAATGAGCACTTTGTTGACATCACATAACAAGCGCTCTTTACCGAGCAAGCAACAAATTGTTGAAATTTCCTTACCCTTTGGCAAGCTTCTATAACATCTGACTCTCCACCGTGTATGCCAGACCTAAGCTCCTTACTGAAGTAACGCTGCAGAAGGCATTCCTTTACTATATCACACATGCCATAAAAGTATAGCAAGTTCAACAATACCTGCAAATTTAGAGTTCATGAAATCTTAAGCAGCATGGTCGATGGGTCAATCTATTTTTACATGGAAAACCCTTACCAGCAAAAGTACATAAACAATATCAACTTCGTAACGGAAATTATAACCTTGTTGTAAATCCATTCAGTCCATGAAGGTACTTTGCAGATAGGAGACACAAGAATTAACCCAAGCACCCGTTCTTGATACTTCATCTGCCAATTGGAATCACAAAAGTCAATAACTAATTCAGAATGTCACATTATACCAAAGGAGCGAAGGAGATGAGAATATCGGTAACTTACTGCAAAGAGTGTAAGGATATAAGCACCAGCTGTTACACCCAAGCACAGCACTTCTTTCAACCTGATTTTTAAGTTCAAAATAGATTAAAAAAATGAGCGAAAGAGACCTATGGAGAACTGCGAGTGAAATACATATATATATATTATCAGTCAGAATAAAATTATAAATACACATATAGCAATGTCTGGCGGAAGACGCATCTCAAATTACAAGATTGTATCTCTCCAATGGTAATTATTGTCAGGTTATGCTAAAGAAGCGAAATGACAAATGCATATGTAGCCAATCGTAATCAGTATGGGATATTAAAGCAAAGGAAGTTTGATTGGCTGGAACCAACAAAATACGAAACAGTAAAATAGGTTATCAATAACTTACCCAAAGAAATCGAGCACTTCGACCACCTGGTCTGCAAGGTCATCCACACTAAGCAAGGGGGCATCTGAAGAAATCACATCAGCTCCCAACTGCAGACACTCTTAAACAAATGAGGTAGAAAACTGAATTAAAATCACCAAAATGTCAACATTTTTTTTACTCAATTCAATATATACAACATATTTAAAGCGGAATATATGGGTGCATATAACTGACCTCATGGCCAGGTGCATCGATGTGGTAAATGCAAAAGTTATGAAGCAGCAATGACGCAGCATCCGAGCAAAAGAGGAGGCCTTGGAAACAGGACATGTCTATTCAAAGAGGAGACCACTTAGAAACCACATTAACTTAAGACACATTTGGGATCAATAATAACAATGAAAAGCAAACTGTGAAGCATACAAGGCCTACAAATTAATTTTTTTTTTTTTTTTCAGAGTTTGGATTGAGCAGAAGAAAGAACACATTCCTTTTGAATCAACCGGTTTTCTTTCTTCTCTTTCGAGGATTAAATAATCAACCGGGACTAAACGGCAATTACACACTAAAAAACCTACAAACCAAATAGCACCTGGACATCCAAAGACTCAACCTTCTCCATACGTTTGGATCAACATAGGGATAAACAGCCATTTCAACTATCCAGAACAAGAACACACTAAATACCCCCAAAACAAATAACACCAGGACATCGAAAAATTCAACCTTTTTCATTCATTTGGATCAAAATAAAGATAATATGGCCATTTCAACTAATCCAGAAGAAGAAGACACTAAAACCCCCTAAGCAAATTACACCCGGACATCAAAAAATGCAACCTTTTTCATTACATTGGCTCAAAATAACTATAAAATCGCCATTTCAACTACCCTGAAGGATATTCATTAAGCTCCAAAATCAAAATAAATCAAACAAAACATCAATCCTAGCATATCTTCAATTCCAATGCAAGAACCACTCTACAACCACCCTCAAAACAATACAGAACTTATCATTAACAATAAGAACAAGAACAGCCCCATTGGCCGAAAATCGAAAGGAACAAGAACAGAAAGCATACAATTGAGAGCAACATCAGGATATGTTATCAAAGCAGGCTTTCCTTGATCCCCACAAACAAGCACAGAGACCGGCCCTTTGCTTGTTTTCACCACACATTCCTGCGAACCCATAAAATACACCAAACAAAAGAGGATAAAAATCAAAACCCATCAACAAAAACATTAAAATTAGAGAGAGAAATGCAGAAATGGAAAAATATTATTGCTTTCTTGGTGGGTTTTGTGTTTGATTCCTTGCTTTTTGCTTTGCTTACCTTCCCTCCTAAAGGTATCATATCAATGTCAATGGAGACCGAGTCGCTCGAATCGCCCATGACTCAGTTACCAGCTTCTGATTCTGCTTTCTTCAACACCAGAACGATGGAAAATAAAAAAAACTGCTTTTTTTCCGCAGCTGCTTCTTCTGCTGCTGCTTCTTCTTCTTCTTCTTTCTCTCTTTGTTTTATTTCTGAATTATGAAATTACCCTCCAAGCAGTAAGTTTCCTATTTTGCCGTAATGACGACTTTCGCCTCCGGTCATGATTTTGATTGGAGAAACTTTATTTCAATCCATATTTGTTTACTATCGAGTACGAAATAAAACTAAAATTTATCAGTAAATTTGTATCTAACTTAAATTTTATATGAATTTCTTTTAACTTCTCGTATAGTTATCATCAAGTATAAGATGAGATTAACAATACAAATAGAATCCATCCATAATCCCACATCCAATGGAGTGCAGTAGGTTCTTGAAAAAGCAAACGGCTTGTTTGACATGATCGCGCAAGGTAACTTGGGATTTTATCAAGAGCGTTGTTGTTGGGGGCAAAAGTAAGTGTTTTGGTATCGTCATCCTCCTATAGACTAAAATGATAAATTTATAAATAAATTTACATATTGAATTAAGTTTTCTGATGGTAATTTAATGATTAAATTTGTGTTGGACGTGGTGTTAAGTTTTAGGTTGTGCAAGTGACCGTTGGAATGTCAGGGGCTATTACGTAATTTCCCTGGAAGCATATTACAGCTATCTGACACCTGGACGCCGCAGGAAATGAATAATCCTGACTAGTCTATCAACGCGCGCCAGCTCACGACCGGGCCCATGCTTAGTTGCCTCCTTTCCCCTTTTTTTTCCTTTTTCCACTTTTGATTTTTATTGATTTTGTATATGGATAAAGCTACCAAACTTTGCGGCCATGTTTTGCTTTGTTTAATATTCTGTAGCAATAATCTATAGAATAAACTAATGCTTTCATCGAGTGGAACGTTCGTTTGTGAATGCTTTTAAAATGATTGAAAATGTTTTTGTTTAACATTTTTTAAGTTCTAAAATTATTTAAAGTGTTTTAAATTATTTTAAAAACACTTTTAAATGAGCTTTTAATTGAAATATAACCTCCATTTTAACAGCCGATATCACTTATGTAATTTAGCATGATCACGTGTCTTGCTCTCACAAAACATCGTTCTCACTTGATAGTATCAGGCAGTCAAATCAAGTGTATTATATAACGGCTCTCACAAAACACTCAATAATATTTTGGTAATCCCACCCGACTCAATTAATTTGACCTTATTTTTATGAGTTGTTGCACTTATGGCAACTACATCAGAGATTTGCTCGAAGTTAATATGGTTGAACGGAGCAATATATACTTGTAATGAGTTTGATCTATTATAACATATCATACGAACGTAAGATTTGTTATGGATATATGTTTTTAATGTATAAAACAAAGTTTTAAGTACTATTACGTCGTTTATCCAAAAAAATATTATTGATTTATAGGGTCGGTCCATGATTGATTCCATACATATTATTTGGTGTAATTTTATAAGAGCAAATACATACAAAAAAAAAATAAGGATTTAATAAAGTATGCCTTCTTGTGCTGTACATCATTGCATGAACCTTTTTTTTTTTTTATAAGAATCTAAGGTGGGATGGAAACTGATCCAGATCTCACACTACGGAGTTCAGGGACTCAACAATTCGCAGGTTCAAGAGAGATAATGGGCGTTGGTGGTAAATTGTTTGTAAGGTTGGGATAAGCTGATAGGGATCGTTGAATTTAAATTGAAAGGTCTGAATTGTTCGGTTCATAGGTTATGAAGTGTAAGATCCGAAGAGTATCACAATATGTGGGATGAGAGGAGGAGCATGTCACATGATCACATGATTGATGGGTAACTCGGGACCCCATTAGACGTTAATCACGGCCAACCTTCACTAACAATTAAACTCTACTTTTTGACCTGAAATTCTGAAAAGTTCAAGACTTTGGTATGGAACCTCTTATTGTTATGTTATTTATCACGCATGTGGTGTTGTAAAGAATTTATAGCTTGTCTGGGATTCGTATATGTAGAAGGTCCTTGTGTTCACAATCTGTTATTGAATTTTTGTCATATGTTGTTGGAAACGCTTTTAATTGTCATAAAGTATTACTGCTTTCTAGAAATTTAGATAAGCACGACATCAACGACTATTAACCGTTGATTCATTGCATAATATATATATATATATTAACTGCTGTTATTCACTCGCGCATGCTGATACCGACAATGTTCCTAACATCTCTCCCAAAGCTTAAGACTTGGGAACCTCTCGTTGTTACAAGGTAAAAATAGTGTTCTATAATTGAAAACATGTGCTTATATGTCTACATCTCTCATTATAAAACTTGTAAACCTGACGACAGATGTTGGCATATCGGCGTGTATTTAAAATTAACATTATTATCACATAATACTGTGATATAATGGTGTTCCTCTTCAATTGTAAATGAGAGATTTTATGTTCGATTCTCGCCAAAAACAAATTTGAATCGAGTTAATAAGGCTAGCCCATTATTAAGCTTTACCGCAATGTCGAAATACAATATACATTTGCATCCTAGACTCCTAGTGCATATTCGACCACACCAATCTTCTTCTCTTCAACAATTAACAATTTAATCATCTGACGTTATTATTTGTAACAAAAACTACCATTATTGCTAATAAATCTGATCAGACGGGAGTGATTGAATTTTGTAATAATCCGCTGAAATCAAGTCAAGTTATTTAATAAAAAAATCCAAGTTAAGCAAATACACACGCATGGCAGTGTAAGGGACATCACACTCACGCGAATTTGTCGGCAAGGTAGACAACGCGCCGGTGGACTATGAATGCACATGCGTTTTTTTTGAAATTATATATTTTTTTTAATTTTCTTTTCAGTTATATTTTGGACATTATCAATAATTGAGTGGGTGCGGAAATTCGGTGGCAAACAGTCGAAAAGCTGTTGCTTTCTTAATCCTGCTGGAGAATGCTCTGGCAGTTTGGCAAGACAATCATGTCCCTTTCCCTCTTTTGTTTTCTTATTATTTCGGATATTTTTTTTTTTACTATTTTCTTGGTAATTAAGGTTTATGAGTTTGTAATATTTTACAGTGTTTCGGAATATTTTATACTCTGATTGAGTTTCATGTAAATATGTTATGTGAGAAAATCTTTGATTCAAATCAGGTTCATGCTCATCACTCGGTTTTTAGGGCTAGGACGAGCAACCCCAAGTCGAACCAATCTTTGAGGTTTGCTTTCGGGTTTGCTTTTACATGAAGTATTTCAGCTCGGAAGTGCTTTTGTGCTTGGGCGAGCAACCCCAAGTCGAACCAATCTTTAAGGTTTGCTTTCGGGTTTGCTTTTACATGAAGTATTTCAGCTAGGAAGTGCTTTTGTGCTTTTATTAGGGTTTAAGGTTTAGGAGTTTTATGGAAAAGAACTCAAAGGTGTTTTTTTTTTTTTTAATTTTATTTATAACAAACGATATTATCTACACTAAGGAGAAAGGGGTAGGCTTAGTCTCACAAGCTAGCAATAACGTGGTTCAAATTCGTCTTTGGTAAGAATCGAATCTAAGACCTCTTCCTTACAAATGAAGAGGAATACCACTAGACCGTAGTATTAAATGGCAACTCAAAAGTGTTTTTAGAATTTAGAGAAAAAAATTCGGGTCCAAATTGAACCAGCCCTGAGACCAGTTTTGGCATGCTCTTACAAAGAAATTATTCACTTGATCAAGATGCACAACGAGAATCTCACTAATACAATCTATAAGTCAGAAACATTTATAGTTATCTCTATCAAACGCTAACCAAACATTTTAATTATCTGGAAGCGTTTTTAAGTAGCAACACTAACCCAACTAAAGAGATTAGACGTTGATGCGACCATATATAAAACTACTAGTCTTGCAAACTTGGGCGTAGACAAATTGGCTATGAACGGTGCCTGCAAAAGTCCAAATCTCCGTCTGTGTAGTTTAGGTTAAAATACAAGTCGACATAAACATTCAAGTATTCAACTTTTTCTAAGTGGACCATCGCATTGCCAACAAAACCCTAATTTCTTTGTACTTAGGTTAGGTACATACACCAAATATTTAAACTCCTTCACCTAATGCAGTTAAAACCACAAGGAAATCAGCACAAGGAGAACCTTGATCAATTAGGGCCACCTGCGTTCATTTAAAACTTTAACCAGCAAATACTTCAACTCAACATTTTTCTCCAGGCAATGCGAACCTTGATCAACATTTTTCTCAAGGAGAACCTTGATCAATTAGGGCCACTTGGAATAAATACATTCATCATATGTTTTGAATATCTTGACCAACTGCGAATTTTCCGCAAGCTAATGTCTGAAGGAACGGAACCAGGCCTGGTTCGAGTGTGCTAAGAACACGCCCAAGATCAGAAAATATATCCCGGAAATAGCTTAATTCCGTCGCTAACCCTAAACCACAGCTAAGGTTCAACCTGCGCGACCTGCGCGAATATTTGTGGCCGGGTTCATGCCTATGACAGATTCGCAGCTGCAACATTCAACTAATGACATGAACTACAAGGTTCAACAAGTGTGAAGGGCCGAGGGGCCTTCTCCAACATGAACAAATCACTCTTTGAATGCTATGTAAGGAGATGAGGAAGAATTCATGCACCAAAAACCAAAGGAAAAGAGAGAGGAGATTTCACAAACTCAGTGGAAACTGTACATTTGATGTTTGAGCTCCGATGCAACGAAGCATAATGTGTTCCATAGGCTGGCTGGACCGGTGAATCTACGGAGAAATACTGTTGTAGGCTTGTAGCCAACCTCTGGCTGTGGAACAAAACATTTCAAGGCTCCAAGAAATAGACCAGTTGTGGGTTGTCCCTTTTATTTGATCAACCACAAACTGATGCCTAGCACTTTACTTTACATCAGACTTTTCAGTTTTCATCCCAAATATAATCCAGGAAGGAGTTGGGCAGGGTACTTCGGTCATGCTCCTATCTCTTCGTGTTCTTTCGAATATGTACATCTTTACCTTCTACATCGTTCTATCCACCTTATAGCTAGCAACTGTACAACTTTCCAAACCAAAGATTCTTGTTGCTTCTCTGTTTCCTTCTAGAGAATGTGAGATCTCGACTCTTTGAACCGTTCTAAGAGAGATGCTTTCCTAGCATAAGCTACCCGAAAGCTATATTTGGGACCTTGACAAGCAAAAGCAGTAGACCTCCATCAATTACTTAATCTCACTCAAAAGCCTCAATAGCATCAGTTACATAGTTATACAAACATCATTCAAGTACCGTAGTACTTCACGCTTGCATTTTATCTTAGTCTAGCTATTATACAGTGATGATCAACATCTAAATGCAAGAATGTAAATAAAATGTACAAATTTCTGGGTCTGAACCGCTTCATACTTGTCTAAGTATTCATACAACAACACCCACAACACAATCAGCAGCAAAGAATGGTCCCTAATACAAGTGGAGTTAGGCCAATTCAAAGAACTGTAATATAAAAGAAATTAGATTTATGGCCATTTAACAAGAAGAATAGGATGTGGCCTAGTCCGTTAGGCGTTGGCATTCCAACTTTGGAAAAGAACATCACTACAGCTACTGCAAACATGGTCAAATAAGAAGCTTAACGATTTGCTGAGTAAAAGTGAATTAATTTCAACATTTGCACATTGATGATTTTGACATAGAATTCTCAGTAGGCAAAAGCAAAAAAAATTAGGATGAAATTAACGCTGTATGGAGGATATACAACCAGTATAAACAAAATTGTCTCTGATCTATTTGGATTGCTCAAGCTACTCATGAAGATAAACCAAAAAGAGAAAAATAGGTTGAGAAAAAACAAATGATTATATAACAAATGATCATATCATATATAATCATCTTTTTGCGGTAATTCAATCACATAGCTGAGAAAATCATCACTCACTAGAGGTTTTCTGTTAGCAATCAATGGAGAACTTCTTCTGACTTCCTCTATTCATTCTTCCAAGCATACAAAATTAGCGAGAATCCTAGACCTTGTGACTTACTATCTGAGAATCTCTGTGAAAATGACCACTGCAACGAGCTTGGATCAGAGGCTGGTTGACTAGCCCACAGCTTCTCAGCTGAGAGGCATGTCTTGAACATAAAAACAGCATTTCCAGGTGATGTACCAAAGAGCCAATTGTGAACATCCCAGAAAACTTCAACGGCAAGCCCATCAACCAAGATGGTATGGTTCCCTCGGAACTTCCACCGAAGTCTCTTCACCTGCATCACAGGCTTGCTGTCAACGCGCACCAGGAGGCATGGATCATTGACCCCGACAGTGTCACACTCAATTACAAGATCATGAACTTGACCATCATTGCAAAACTGAGCCTTTGTAGCGAAGCCCCTCTTACCAAAAATATGCTCTCTCTTAGCAACGCAAACGGCACTTGAAGGCACAGGGGTGACACTAGTTTTTTTGAAAGCTTCTTTTCTCATGTCTCCAAGAAGGAGAAGCATTTGCCTGTCCACCACAACTCCCACATAATATCCCTCCAAAGGTTCCGGGCCGGATCCAAATTTTGCAGATGAAAGGTCCCAATATATATCGATTTTACTCGAATAAGCTTCTAAACTCTTGGACCCTCTTCTCTTGGAGAACAACCAGGGTTTAATATCAACCTTACAAAGACACTGACTTGATGAATCATCTATCCCAACACTAAGGCCTTGACCCATCAAATTCCTACTCCAAGTCACAGTAATCAAGCACGACCGGCCTCGTAACCGGCATTGATACACACAAGTAACCAAATTCTGGGCAGTCCTACTACTATTTGATGATGAAGAATCAGCAACTTGAACCCCATTTTCACCAAAACAAGATGGGAAATCTCTCATTTTTCAAACCAAGTACCTCAATTCACTTTTCCAAACTTTCTTTGGGGAATTTAAACAAACAATTGCTGACCTTACACAAAAAACAAAACAAAATCCACAGAACCACTCAGAAATGATTAAAAAAAACAGCAAGAAGATAAGCAGAACAACAAGAAGCAGCAGAGAAATTACCTCAAATTGATCAGAGACAAAAACCCAACTCAGAAATGCTTCAAAATCTGATTATCCAGCCTTGATTTGACCTGGGTTGCTGGCTCTTGATGCATTACTGCACAAAACCCATCAATCTAAAACTCAAAGGAACCAGCTTTGAAAACGTGGGCTGTAAAATAAAATCCCAGAGAGAGAGAAGCAGATGACAAAAAAGCAAACGTGTTTCACTATAAACAGGAAGACCTCCGCAGAAACAAGGAACACTATTTATAAATAAAAATTAAACCTTTACCTCAAAGAAACAAATTAAAAATTACCCACTACAGAGAATATGAAAAAAAAACAGTAAAGCTGATGCACAGAGAGGAGAGAGAGTGAGAAATGTTAGAAAAATATATACCTCAAAGATGTTGACAGCTGCTTGTGTAATCTAATGAAGGTTAAGCAAAAAGAAGGTTATATAGCAACTGGGTTATGCTGGAAAGGTTGGTTTTTGAAAGAATACACTCTCTCTCTCTCTCTCTACTCCATCACGCTTTCTCTCTCTAGACGTTTGCTTTAGCTGACATGCTCACATGAAACATAGAGAGAGAAGCAGAAGCCCCAAAAACTGAAACCCAATTGGGAATTTTTCTGAGAGCTTTTGGGAAGAGACAGATTTACAAATTTGTTTGGTGATGCATGTTGCAGGAGCTTTCAGAGGTGGGATTTTAAAACCTCCACTTTCATGGAAATTAAGGCATAAAAAAAGGGCAAAATAAAAGAAAGAAAAAAATAAAGCTTTATCTTTTGCGCTCTAATTTTTGCATGTTATTTAAAGGGGGAGAAGAATGAGAGAGTAAAACAACAGCTTTGGAGGAAGAGGGCCCCACTCACCTGCCTTGTGAAGTGCAAGCACGATTATGTCTCATATTAATTGGTTTTTAAGGAACAATAATTACAAGCATTCACAGAGCTTTTAAAAATAATGCTTCTGGGCTCCTGTTGTTCGATGCATTTCTGTTCATATGTGTTTCTACATTGGTTCACATTGGTTGTTAAGAAACACGTTGAAATTCCTATTAAACTTCAAGAGTTTTTTTTGGAAAAGCACCTCAACCTGTCGACATGCACTTCTCTGTGAAACAATTACGTGACCAATAGACAGTTTTAATGTCGTTTTGTCAAACGTTATTAGAAGAATCTCTGAATGTCGATAAACATTTAACCATTTTAAAAACAATCTAAAACATACATGTTTAATTATCAATTTGATTAAAAATCATTTACTTATATGTTCGTATTAAATGAATTTACGGTTTTTTTCCTTGTCATTTATGTTCTTTGACGCATAAATCGCAATGTATTTATTTTCTTTTTTGTCAAAATAGTAGACTTACCATCAAAACCTTCCTTGCACAAACCTGGAATGCTGCCCACCTGCTGCACAGCCTGCGCTACCCATTCATACAAGAGATTTTTTAGTGTATCAAAATCACGATTTAATAAGTTAACAATCATAATATAAGTGATTAAATACTTATAAAGTTTCCAATCGTGCACTTAGTGTAACATTTTTTTGGGACACTGAAATGTTTTTCCATCCATAGCCCAACCTCCGCCTTCATCGTTTTCGAACACCACATGACTAAACTCACACGTAAAAAAGATATGAGTTTGAGTCTCATCATCCAAGCCACATATACCACAAACGTTCTCAACATTCATGTGTCAGACGTCGCAAATTATGATGCAACGCTAGGGAGCTATTACAAACAGGTTCACTCAAATTTTGCCGTCGCAAGGGTTGATCTTCAAAAGATTATTTATTTTGATTGAAAATCGTTTAGTCATCCGCAAATTTTGTCGACAGCGCAGTCGCTGTACAAGAATAACCCTTGACCTCGGTCAGTAGTACACTATTTTAAGGACTACCCTTTGTACTTGTCACTGATTAATAATTGATAACCCATTATCTCTTTCTCTCTCTAGAAATCCACATCCTTTATCTCTCTAAAAATCTTCAGCCTTTCTCTCTCCCAAAATGCTTAGGATCTCAACATCTGTATGAGTTGGTATTGTGGGAGGGATTTGATTCTGAAAATGGGTGGTTGGACAAGTATTTTAGGCAACCTGGCACAAGGAAACACTTAAAAATTAAATCTCTTGCTTTGCAAATAATATTTAATTAAAGAGTAATGATATTCATGTTTTTATATTATATTTTTATACCACTTTAGGTATTATCTGATGTGGACAATCATATTATTTGAAAAATTTGCAAAAACCAAGGAAATGAAGGACAAAGACATCTCGTATACCACAATTATCATTTAATTAACTAGTTTTTCTTAATTTTCACAAAAAATAAAAACTAATTTTTCTTAATTATTAGTTTATTAAATAATAAACTAAATTTAAAAGTTTGATTAATTCAAATGATGTGGCTGTCCACATTAGATGTCAACTAAGGTGATATGAAAATGTGGTACAAAAATACGGTATGAATAGCATTATGAATTAAATAATTCCAAAGAGGAAGGGCTCATTTCTCAAAGCAAATATCAACTAGTGAGTTACACGCGCTAGATTTAAAAATAAAAAATAAAAATAAAAAAACAAATCAATAGCTTCCTTGATGAAAAAGAATTCAACGAGAGCAGCTCTAAATGACGTGTGAAAAAACACAGCTTCGGTATTTTTCAATCGTTATATCAATTCTTAAGTGACATAATGTGGATTGACATCAAATGTAGTTGCTATTTGACGGCAATTTCAAAACTATTTTTTGTGATTAATAAATATGTTTTTATCATTTTTTTTATTATCTTTTGTTCTAAAAATACTTCCTACAAATAAAGGGAAAAAAAATATACATTATTTAATAATTAAAATTTAACATATTGGGTTGATATTAAAATTTAAAAAAAAATCAATATGCCACATCAGCCTTCAAATTTAAAATTTATGCTTAAAATTTGACATTTTTTTATTAAAATATAAAAATTTAAAGTATATAATTAGATTTTTAAAATGCATTAACAATTTTATGTATTATTACTAAGCTTAAATATGAGTTGCGAAAGTGCATACCACGTGCTCGGCTCTGCTCGTGGGGGAATATGGACAGCTAAAATTATGAGGAAGATTTGTCAATACGTACTTTATGGGGATATATAAAGACGTGGTCTTCACGTGTACTTGTCCATGGTTTTGTTAAATCAACCCCAAATTATTTGATTATCTTGTTCGTTGCTCCTGTACTTATTGGGCCTTACCAAGCCCAATTCAGATTTTTTATGTTTTCAAATTTTTTTTTCTTATTCAAGCGATAATTTGCACTAACTTATAAAAAACACACTATTTTAGTCAACTTGGCTGAACTTTGATATACTTTATTCCTCTTAAAATTTTATGTGAAGATTTTTTTTTTTTGGGGGTTAACTTTATAAGGATGGACAGGGAAGAGATTTTCTAGTGTGTCCAGATTAATGACACATACCACATACATTTTATGTCATTATATAAGTGGAGGGGCACTTGAAAAAAAAAAATTCCTCCACTTATAATAACAACATATAACGTGCCGCCTTATATTCTGGTACATTAAAAAATCTCTGTGGAAAGGGAAATTGTTAATTAGGGCAAAATAAGCATGGCCTTGGGGTAGGACCGTAGGAGTTGATTGAGGAGGGTGCATGGATATGTGGGGTTTACAAGATATTGTACTTTAAAAAAAAAAAAAAGAAAAAAAAAAAGAGGGATAAGGGATAAGAGACAAGCAAGCCATAAAAGTTTTGGAGAAAAGCAACCCATGCAAGATTATCACCCATTTTTGTTGTTGGGATTAGTCTTTTGGTCTGCCTCTTTAATCCTATTTGGAAAATATACTAATAAGAGTCATTTTCTTTTTTGTATAACGATATTGGAGTAAGGATTCGACTAAACCACACAATAGTCATCGACCAATATAATATCGTATTGAAATTTCTATTTATGTGAGTTGAACTAAGACCTCTCATCAGTGCAGAATAATACAACTAGATTGTAATGACAATAGACACTAAGGCCTCGTTTGGAAACTCGTATAAGAAGGAGTATGATTCTCTCATCTCCTAATCTTCATCATATTCATTTTATGTTGACTTTTTTTTTTTAAATGGTTACAATTAAGTCATGTTAACATTTTATGTTGACTTTTTTTATAGAGAAAAAAACAAGAAAATTAGAAGATGAGATAACCCTACTCCGATACATGTCCACGTGCCAAGTTCGAATCAAGTCTATTTGTACCAAAAGAAAAGCTAGGTCTAGTTGTACACTAGAAAGCTAGGAGTAGCAGTCCCAAATAAGAAGGGACACACTATCATCTCCATGTGGTCACCACTTTGAATTACATAACCATGTGACAAATAATATTCCTACCTTCCACAATACTTTATCAAACAATACGATAATACTTTAACAAACTATAAAATTACAAGTCCGTGAATTACTTTGATAGTTAGGGTTTTTCTTTTCAATTATTGCGTCTCGGATTCAATCATTGCAATTTAGAATTATGGATTAGTAGTATTATTCTTTAATTGTAAGTTTGTAAGTGAGAGATCTTAAGTTTGATTTCACCAAAGGCGAATTTGAACCACATTATTGCTAACTCATTGTGAGGCTTAGCCCACTCCTCCATCCCTTATTGTATAATATCATTTGTTCAAAATAAAAATCCTAGTTTTTTGTTTTTGTTGGATTAAAACATAACAATAATTCCTAGTATATACATCGTGCATTGATAATTGAAGAAATTTTTTAGTGTGTAGAAAACATGGTATTATGATATTTAGTATACTGGGTTATATTTCCGGCACATTAAAAAATCTTTCTTATAATTGGACCAGCATAGGAGTACTCTTTGGACAAGATCAACAATAATACTGAATCTTCATGGTCTTAACATTATTAAAAGTGATATTTATGATTTTTATCCTATAATTAAACACTATGTGTAAGCCCCTCCTTGGTCCTATTTTATTAATAGATCGAACCTTGTATATCTAACCAATGCTAGGGACCACTTCAAAAAAGCATATCAAAATATGGTTTTGCATAATCTTGGATCATGGATCCATCATTAAGTTACACGTAAGAAATGGTTGCGTGGGTAAGTGAGTCGAAAAATAACATAACTTATGAAAAATACAATTTGAATTAGGTTAAAAAGGCGGACATACTGTTTTAATTAACTGACCTTACCCATTTGTCAAAGCACTGCAGTTAAAAGTGACATGAGATCTTCGCATGCAAAGAAAGAAAAAGAACCCATTAACTTGGGTAGAATAAGGTGGTGGGAGATTCATGAGATGGAAAAAGTAAAAAGCTCAAAGCTGTAAAAAAATGCAATGAAGGGTAAGTGGGTCTTTCTGTGGTATGAACTTTTGATTTCGTAGAAGTGCTTTTTGTACAAGTGCTTGTATCAATCATTCAGTTGATCTTTTATACCTATTCCTTCTGAAGTTGCGATCATGTAAAGTCAAAAGGGTTAAATTCCAACATAAGATTGTTGAACTTTTTTGTGTAATATAAATCGTCAACAATAAGAAGAGTTTTCTTGAGTGAACAATAAGAAAAGTTTTCTTGAGTCCACTTCCTCATGGTCTACAAGAAAAGAATCTATTTTTCCATTAAATTACGTGAGTTAGGAATATGCACCAAATTTTTAGAAAAAAATCGAACTTTAAACTTATTCTAATCCTAACTCTTTACAACAGAACATGAGAACAACAATACAATTTCATTAACTGCCTTTTTTTCTCTTACAATGTACTATTTATATTAATACTCAACTCTAACTATTACCACAAGATGATGCCATCTGGCATACTAACACCCTTCTTCTCCCACTTGAGCTCACTTGAAAGGCTTTTCATCAGCCTGTCTATGTCATGTCATAATATTCATAACTATTTGATAGGTTTTTTCACATGTGGACCATTGAAACCTCTACTTATAAGCTTTTGCAAGATTTTTCCTTTCATCAATATGAGACTCTTTCCTTCACATTCTTACACAAACGATCAGTAGAGTTTAACCAAATTTAGATCATTTCTGGAAAAAAAAAAATTCTGACTTTGATGTGATTGAGCAGCAGATTTATGAACCTACTTCTTGCATTCCAATGAGCTTTGGAAGACTTGCTGGGGAATTTCTGTGGTTTTAGGGCTGACTGCATGTGGATTCATCTTCATTTTCGTATTTGTACGTGTTTAATCATACTGAATGTATAATTGCGTGAACGTTTATCTATACAGTCGAAGCAAAATTTTACATGTTCTTTTAAAGGAGAGAGGATCATCGTCGGATTCTTTTTATGAGAATTCTGAGGATCCTCTAATCATATTCGTTCATCATACATCGTGCGATCAATTTTTGTCAGGTAATGTTTATATTCAATTTTAAATAAAAAAATTTACAATGATTTTTTACCACACAAAGTATGATGGACGGATGTGATTGAAGAATCCGGCTATGATCTTCCTGGCTTTTAAAGGAACATATCATATTCGGATCCCACGGACGTCCCTACCATCACTCACCACCACCTCCGCTCCCACCCCAATTCTGACTGTATATTTCTCCAACCTCCAACCCCTCCTATTTTCTTCATCTTCTTTCTTTCTCTGTGGTTTTGGTTCATCGATGTTGTCGGAGACGAAGGCAACGATGTTGAGGAGCGAGAGAAAGATTGAGAAAGTTAAAGAACAGAGTGATCTCAGCTACACAATTTACGTGAACGGTTAAGATTATTTGGTCCACATGATCCAGATGGTTCGGATCCGAAGAGGATCCTGTTCCTTCTTTTAAGTGCAAATTTTACAAATATATTATTTCTAAACAAGGATACATGCATCCCTTCCAAAGTAAAATATAAGTTACCTACATTACAATATTCATTGAAATACAAGGATACACTGTATTCTTCTTGGCAACTTAAGAGGAAGGAAATTTTCATGCTATCTCAATACAATACATGACTAAATAAAATTATGCAGGAACGCGATCATATCTTATCTCTATTGTATTTTGGCGTTGCATAATACTAAGGTTTCACATCGGAAATTTGACAAAATTAACGAAGACTTATATTGCGTGGTTTCACTTTTAATTACACCGACATCTTATGTGATAAAATCTTCACACTTGTTGTGTTGTGCATATGATAAGTTACAATTGCAAATTGAGAACAATACCGGTGTGGTTAATTGTGGGATGTTGGCCCGTCTGTTTGGTATCTTGATATACGGTTTAGTGGAATTTTTTCCACTTGTTTTTCAGTATAATATTAGTTACGTACATTACAACTTTTTAGACTAAATAAATTATATAACATGATTATTAATAATTAAATTATTTTTTAAATATTGATTAACGTGTTTATTTTTTTATTGATAACTTTATTTTACAAATTCCACCCTCCTGCGGAATTTCGCTTCGACCCATCCTACGGCCACACACAACAGGAGAAAACAAAACCCACTTGATCCGCCGTCCAATATTAGGACTCACAATTTCGGGCGAGAAAATTCCCCAAATTTTCCCTTCCACCTTCTCGAAGGCCAAACAGAACAATAGAAACCGTGAGCGATGAGGAAAGCTGAGCAGAAAATTGAGAAATTCACAGGACGCCGAGTTCTCTCCTCCTACTTGGGACGATCCCGCCCTCAACGATTCTCGCCCCATGGATAATCAAGGCCTCTCTCTCTCTCTCTCTATACACACACACACACACGTTTGGCTGCTGAGAAATGATAAATTGGTAAATGATAAATTGGTAAAAAGTTTGAATCTTTATCCAGTTCTGCGTACTGGGTTGTTGAATTTCCTATCTTTCTGGGTTTATAGCACTATATGCATGACGATGGGCATCTTCTTTCGATTACAGTTGGTTTAGCCATTGGGTTTCAATTAGGATGTGTATTCAGTAAACTTTATTATTAACAATGTGACTTAATACAAGTAATTATTTGGTATTTTCAATTACTTATAGTAGCGATACCGGTTTTAACATCAAGTTGGAAAATTTCACTCGGTAGAGATCGTTAAGGTTGAAAGGATTAGAAATAAGTTGTGAGTTGAGTGCATTTTGGTTGTTCATGGAACCTCGGACATTTGAGGCATGCCGTATTTTCTTTTGTTTCGTATTGAAGATTTTTTCGCGGTTTGTTGTCGCTCTAATATCGTTAACAAGATTGTTTAACGCCACAGAGTTGGATGGGCAACTACTTGTGTATGTGATTTTGTGGCTATGTTTTTCGTAAGAATATATACACACACACACACACACACACACATGTTTACTCAAAATTTGTTGTTGATGACAGCGTTATCATGCTTATGTTTACTCAAAATTTGTTGTTGATCGACAGCGTTATCATGCTTCCTTTATGGAGGAGGTGCACTCATGGATGATTATATCTGCGGGTGACTTTCTGATACTTATCATTAGTATAGTTAAGTTCTTAACCTACTTAGAGTATATCTTCTGGTTGGTTCTTTCGAAAGTCCGTACATGAGATGTTGGTTCTTTCAAAAGTCTGTATGTGAGATGTACCTGTTTGGACTAGTGTCGTATATGTCTGTTACTTACTGTATAATCATTGGATTTTAAACTTTATCCGTAATTGTTCGCTATTGAGGGAAGTAAGCTTAGCATGATGTGTCTTCTTGGGAAGTAAGCTTAAGCATGATGTGTCTTCTTGGATGGTCGTCTTTACCATTATTTTGAGATGAGATAATTAAGTAACTAAATCTTAACAGATTGGGCAGCTGTTGTAGCATGTTCATCAGCAGTCATAGGATTACTTCATGATTCAAAGTATCACCGGTGATGGATTTGATACTCACTCTTTACTGGCATCGTACTCACGGTTTCTGGTTGTATTACATGTTGAGGTATGTTTACTTCTCAAACTCACACATTCTAACATGAGTTAGTTATCTTTTAATTTCTATAACCTGTATTTTGAATTTTTTTTCTTTATTACAAAACCAGTCTTGTACAAGAATATTCACAACTTGGAAACTTAAAAACGAAATTAATGTAAAACATTAGAAGACCTCCTTTCCCTATATATATACATATATATATATGCGTGCGTGTATATCCTTCATTCATTCCCTGAGATAGTGGCCCTACATTCATTTGACTTGTGCAAAGACGGAACATAAAATGCAATTCAGTGTGAGAAAAAAAAAAAAAAATGCAATTCAATTTTTGTGTTGTAGCATGGGTGCACCTGTGCTTTTATTTTCCGATATGTTCTCATCATCCTTTGTTCTTGAGTTTCTCTCCAGTTGTGAACTGCGCTGTATGTTTAAGGTACAAAATAGTTTTGAAAAATAAATATGATACTTGTGCAGATTGCCAAGGTGGTTCTGCTGGGGTGTAATTTGGCTTCCTTTTGAACCTCTAAGTTATGTTAAAATGCGATTGATGTCCATAAGTTGCCCCTGCACGTTTAAATTTATTCATGAATGCATATCTGGAATTGCAGCGGAGCAAGACTGACTCTGTATGTTGAGCTTTTACATTGACCCGAGATTGTCAAAGATAAAAGAACACAAGGTTCAGCTATATTCGTACAAGCTTGATCCTCAAAACTGTTTCAATCGCATGGAAAAATCCCCGTAGAAATCTAAGGTAATCCCCTTTAATCACATTCTATAAAACTATTTTTGACTAATTTTTTTTTTCTGAACTGCGATTGTGTAGTTCCTCATTGAGTTTGGTTCAAACATCAGCCGTATTGTTAGATTAGTTTAGTTATTCAACTCAATGAAGTTGAATTTGAAAATTAAAGTTGGAGGTTCCGAAAATAATTCATATATCCGATTCCTACTGCTACTGCCTAAATGAATGGAATTTTATGGTCCAGTAGAAGAATGCAAGAAGGTCGGATAAGCAATTAGAACAGTAATACAGGAAAGTGGAACGTTGGCCTCGATGAACAGCTAAGAAGTAGGGATTGTACTGGACCTCATAAAATAGCAAATGCATTCGTCCTCGACTGTCTATGGTTGTAGGAAAAAGGGAAAATAGTGATCATGTTTAGTAAATGCGTGATTTTGGAGTTTTAAGATTACTGATGTGCTTTTTAATGGTGCTTTGGCTGTGTGAATTTGCAGGCTACAAACATTGGGGATCTGCAGGCTAAAAAAAAAAAAAAAAAACCCAAAGGAATTGCGTAGAGAGTAATTTTGAACAATATTTCCATGTAAATTCTATTAACACAGACAACTAGAGTGAGGGTGATGAGAGGATGTTAGTAGAGTTACGTTTTGAAGCAAACAATCATTGTTTAATCAACCGGGGGCGAAGGCGTTTTTTCTTCTCCGACTTTTAGCGAGGGTTTTTAATCCGTCGCTTTAAATATATTTAGTAACGGTTAGCGACAAAAATTTTATTGTGGCTAAAGGTCTCGGCTTTTAGCGAGGATTTCTTCGTTGCTTAAAACATCTTTAGCAGCGGTTGTCGGCGAATATTTGGTTGGTAAAGGTCTTTGACGCCTTGGAAACCATAAAATGGTCATTAAATATAGGAAAATCGTCGCAAGATATTCTAATTTGTCGGGGAAAGGTTAAAAATCGTCATTGAAACTCAAAAACTGGATACTTTCTGCTAATTGATTTCTTTTCCTCCCGTTTTTTTAGTAGAAAACTTATTTTCCTTCCCACAAGTACTACAAACAGCTTGGTAAACCAAGAACTAAGAATTTTACTTATATTCTATCAATTATATCTACGGTGAACTTAGAAGACGGTAAATATGTAACTCTGGATAATATCATATGAACAAATTAACGTGAAGCCACCTTATAAATGATTTATCTATTGATAATTATAAATCTTTTATCTTTTGATGATTATATATCTTTTGAGGATGAGATTTGCGTCCTAATATTATGACTATCGATTTGACATATTATGACTATCAATTTGCAGTCAAATCCAGATTACAAATTCAATTTTCACATTGCATCCAATCTTTCTGCAATTAGAAAATGAAATCCCAAAATTTCTTTTGTTTTCTTGGCAGCCATGCTATATCTGCCGTTTTAGTAACTTCTAGTACGTACAAGGGGAAGCATTCTTACTGAATCCCATCATCCAGAACACGATTAAATTACAGAAGTGATTTGTGAGCCTACTAATTTCTTGCTCATCTATATAAGTTGTAGATGAAAACTTTGGAAATCTTTGTGTGCAGAGGAACACCGTCACGTAATGTTATCATGCACATGTTATAACAGGGGTGGACTACGAAAATGATATGTTCTTTTCTAAGGCATATTAATTAGAAAAAAATACAAGTGTTATAATTTAAGTAGAATAATAACACCACATAACCACATGTTCTGAAAAAATAAACTACATGCCACATCAACAAGGGCCTATGGATTGGCCACATGAAGCTTAGCACCCTGTAAATCTGTTTGAGCTTGATTTCTTCAAATAAATTATAAAATCACCATTTCTTTGCCCACATCCATCCATTTTCTGGATCACTTTCAATTTTCCGAGTTATTTTCATTAACAAATTAATTAAAGAAAAAGAAAAGAAGAAAAAACTAATCGTAAAACTTTGATAAACGACAAATGTCAAGATGGTTGCATAACTAATAAGTTATTTCTTGTTAAGACTTTTGGTTCGTACTGAGTTACAATTTGTGTATTTATAAAGACATAATTTTGAAACAAATAAGAAAGTAATCATAATAATCGAAATCCAGCTACGAATTTATATTTCATTGTACTAAGATTTAAATCGTTTTAATCTTATGGTATGAGTAGATTTCAAATGCAATATTAGTATGATCCATCTAGTTCCTTAATCATCCATTCAATTACTACTAATTAAATTCGAGTATATCATCATCTTAGTTGTATGATATTGAATTAAATTGTGTACAAGAAAGATATGGATTTGAAAGCATTTTCTTGTCAGATACAAGACTGATTTGTTAGCATCCACAACAAGATTTCTTACTCAAGTCCATCATTGTCCATGTCACCAACTTTATTGTACTAATCGTGCTCCTTATGACTAATTAACAAACAAATTAAAAAAGTAATTGGCACGTAAGCCAACGAATTTTTGCTCATAATATCTCAAAGTCGTAGCTGATGAGTGTGTAAACTACTAGAAAACAGCTCATAGAGCACAAACTTTATAAGCAAATTCATAATTTTGGACAAGGAAGTCGAAATCGTGCGCTATGATCAGTGGCAATGCCGGATTTATTTTTGTTCACCATCTTTAAGTGCTGGTAATGTTTATCACTCTATTTATTACCATTAAATGAGTTTAAATATTGAAATTTATGTCTATCCATTACACAAATCAAAATTTATAAACTTATTCAAAGGTAATAAATAGGGTGGTAACCATCACTATCACTTGAAGGTGATGAACAAAAATATTCCTGGCAATGCCAGTAAAGGGAACAAACAAGTTAACGGTAGCTGCATCATTGTTAGCACGGATATATGACATAAATTTTGTGTTTTCTGAGTCAAAAGATACCAATATCAAATAATATCCAGAGAAAATAGAAGAAAACTTAGTATAATCTACTTTCTAATAAGGGATTAGTGGAAAAATCATCTATGTTACATGTAAACTTCGTCTACTATATTGACATTAATATATTAACTTTAATGAAACTTAATGTCAACATAGTAGACGAATGTTCATTAAAAGTTGACATCTGAAGAATATGGTTGGTAAAACTTTGAAATCTCATTTGTGCACTTTACTCCATCTATATAAACCAATGTTCTTCAATCCTACCATGCATCTAGAAATGTATCTCAAGGACAAGAGATTCCAAAGATGAAATCCCAAAAGTTCCTTACATTTTTCCTTGCTTCCATGGCTATATCTGCTGCTTTAGTAACCTCAAGTACATTTTCACTCTCTCTCTACCAGATTTTCAGAACGATGCTACAAAACCCTAATTATTTTCTCAACATTTTCGCATGGATTTCACATCGTTTTTCTGAAACATCATGCGAAAAAGTTATGAAAAGAGTTGCATTTATGAAGCGATTTTTTTTTCTTGTATAAAAACGAACAATAAACTAGATAATTAATCAACAGATGAAATTGGTTTTGTGTTTGAATGTATAATATTGCAGAAGTTATAGCAGATGAAGTGAAGGTGCCAAAGGATGATCACTCAGTGCCCCTTGATCCTTATTGCTACGATCTCTGCTCAGACACATTTGGAGATGCCGAGTGTTTTGCAGCGTGCAAGGGCAGACAATTCAGGGACGGGAATTGCATTGTTCAAACGGGGAAGCTACGTTGTTGCTGCAGCCGTTAGGGAGACAGACAGACACAACAATAATACTGGAAAATTGTAATAAAACAATGTAAAGGGAAAGGAGTTGTTAATAATCACATTGGCTTTCTCTTCGTGCTTAATTATTTAATAAATTTCAAAGATAGGGGAAGGGGGGTCGTTCTATTGGAAGTTAGCTTTTTCTAATCGCTCTGTGTAGGAAGGAAGTAGCCCACTTCGTAGTTGATGGCTATTCTTAGGGTCTTGGTTCTTTCTAACCGCTTTGTGCGGATTTAGAGTGTAAAGCTACTATTGTAGTTTGACGGCTAAGTCTTGTGTGTAGTTCGACTCGCCTAATCCATTATCATCCTTGCATTAAAAAAAATTGGACCGTTTAATACCAAATTTTAATTTGTTCCTTGTGACTGAAAGATAATTTATACTAGTAATTAGTAAGGTAATTAACTTCTTGCTCATCTTAATGGAAAGATCCTCTATGCAATCTAGTTCCTAATCTGGTGAATGGATACATTGTATTAGCTTAAACGTAAATTATTTAAATATGTGCAAGAGATTTGTAACTCAAGTGATTAAGATCATTGTTCCTGTAACTGAAATCCTAGGTTCGGTTTCCCCTCTCCCAACCTTGTTGACGGCTAAGATGACAAGAAGCACAATTCGTAAGATATCCTTGTTGCATGCCCAAGTAAATACATTTGTTATAGAGTGCTCTTCATTTTCTCTCTCACTACTAGTTTACTAGCCCTTTTTTTTGGCCCCGATGCTACAAAACCCTACTGTTTTCTTAACTTATTCACATGAACTTCATGTTGTTTTCACAAAACTTTACGTGACACTACGACAGAGTTGAAAAAAGAGTTCCACCGCCAAGCAATTTTATTTTTTCGTATATTAAGACGAACAACTAGCTAACATATTTTGTGTTTTTTTATTTATTGGATATTGCAGGGGTTGTTGTAGATGAAGTGAAGGTGCAAATAATCACTCAGTGCTCCCTTGATCCTTTTAGCTATGAACTTTGCAACTACACTTTTGCAAAACCAAACAATTCAGTGATGGAATTGCATTGTCCAAACCGAGAAGCTACGTTCTTGTTGTAGCTTTTAGATTATAGATGCACAGAAAAATACTTGCTCAGAAAAAACTGTCAATAATGGCCTACCTGCAAGGGCACACTGACTATGCTGACCAATTCATCTGTGTTATCTCAACTCTTATTCATCGTTTTAGATTCACTTTGCATTTATGTGTTTAGAGTCCGCGAATCAAGAGATTTGGGTCGTTTAGAGAGAGAAAGAGATCCATGCTGTTCAAGTTTTTAAATTTTTGTGAATTGAGTTAGTAGACTAATAGAAGTCGTATGATTAAAATTGAGTTATCTAGACCTTTTGATTTGCGGGCACGGGGCACAGAGATCCAAATTGGATCTCAATCCCTTATCCAATATATCTTATTTTCTTTCAATATAATCTAAAGTATACCATTTCAACATTGCAGTTTAATGATGTCTCTAAAAAAGTATCACATTTTATAATGTATTTGAGTAATCTTACTACTCTATTTTACGTGAAAATTAATTAAACTCTTGTACAAAGACATGAATAATTTACTCAAGCTAATTAACCCGACTTACGTCTGTTATGTCAAACGCTGACTCATAAATCATGATACATTCTTTCACTTTCAATATTATCTAAAAGCCTTAGTGGCGCATTTAGGTTACACAGAAAGCAGCGCACTTCTAACGTTACTTTTGCTCGCTTAATTTCTGATGCCTCACCAAATTTAAACAGACAATACAATAAACTTCAAACCCACCACAAAATACCACCTCCAAATACATATTTTATTTCGTTGAAAAAATATGTATATATTATTCTGTAATACAAACAAAATTGTTTTTATTATTACAAAATTAATAGCGCGTTTTTTTTTTTTTTTTTTTTAAAGAATAGAGTGCTTTGAAAGATAACAATATGTACGATACAAGAACAGTGGAGAGTAACTAACACGTTTTATATTGATATGAATATCCATAAGGACAGTGAAGAGTAACTAACAAGTTTTGTATTATTGATACAGAATATCAATGTAATGGTTTACCCGTGTCTTATAAGTTATTCTCGTTCTACAACTCATATGGTGGGTCCCACATGATATTGCGAGAGTGGAAATTGATATTATTTTTGAAATTCTACATTACCACTTAGCAGAATTTGCACATGAAAGTTGGGTTCGCCAAACTCAGTTACGTGACAAATTCTCACCCTCAGCATCTCCTCCACTCCTGATACCATCTCTCTCTCTCTCTCTCATATGCTTCAGAGCTAGCTAGTTTGATTTCTTTCAATCTCTCTTTCTTTACACAGACCAGTACTCTGCTTAGAGAGAGGGGAGAGAGAGAGAGAGAGGAGAGAGAGGAGAGCTCAATTGAAGTTGTGGGTTTTTAGAAGCTTGAATCCATGGCTTCTTGGGCTCTTTTACCGGCAGCTCCAGTAACTGGTCGCTGTCTGGTGACTCCTGCCAGGACAAAGAGGTCGTCCTCCTTCTGGGTTCGCTCTTCTTTGGACACCAATGTTTCTGACATGAGGGTAAACGGTAAAGTTCTCGTTTTTCTTAAGCTCCAATTTGTCAGTTTTCAATGGTTTTAAAGCTTTTTAGTTGATTTTAATTTCTGGGTTTTCTTTCCGTTGGAGAATTATTGTGATGGGATGATTGTTAATTCAATTGAATTCATGATAAAGTTATTGGCTTTTGATCAAAGTTCAAACTTTTCAAGTTCCAAATTCCATTAATTTATTTTAAGAACTAATTTTTGTGCTGCAATTTGAGGTTAATACTTAACATTACCACGAAAAGTTAGACAGAATATGGTGTTTAGTGATTAAGTGAAGGATTATTTACTGTTTGAGCTACTATTTAATGTATACTGAGATGAATGCTTAATCTTCCAGCTCCAAAAGGGTTGTTTCCACCTGAACCGGAGTTCTACCGCGGTCCGAAGCTGAAGGTGGCCATTATCGGAGCTGGACTCGCGGGCATGTCAACCGCCGTTGAGCTTTTGGATCAAGGCCATGAGGTTTGTTTACTTTGTCCGAATTGTATGTTTCCTTCAGTTTAGAGCTACATTGCTTCAATGTATGAATTGAATTTTTAAAGTTGGGACACTTTGACTGAACTTCTCAGTAAGCTAACTTCATAATTTTCTGTAAGGTTGTTTGATGACTGATTGTCTTTTCCTGGGAAACTTGTTAACATTTGTTGTTTGTAAATTCTGCAGGTGGATATTTATGAATCGAGGCCTTTCATTGGCGGAAAAGTGGGCTCTTTTGTTGATAAAAAAGGAAACCACATTGAAATGGGACTCCATGTTTTCTTTGGTTGCTACAGTAATCTTTTCCGATTAATGAAAAAGGTGAACAACTATTGCTTGGTTGAACTTCTGTTACACTTGAGCAATATTATGTATAATTGCTAATAAGTTTTCTTGGACCACCACTTAAACAGGTGGGTGCAGATGAAAATCTTCTTGTCAAGGATCATACTCACACTTTTGTAAACAAAGGGGGTAACATTGGTGGTATGTCTTGGTGCCTGATCTTGTATTTCACAGTTCATTCCTGAATCACTTATATCCAATGTACATAATCTGTTACTTGATTTTCATCGCAGAACTTGATTTTCGGTTCCCAATTGGAGCACCAATACATGGGATTCTTGCATTTTTGTCTACAAATCAGATTAAGGCACGTTTTGCCATCGCCACTATGACTGACTTTACTGCAAATCATCTTCATTGTCACGTCTCATTATTTTGGAAACCAGTATAGAGAATATAGCATTGTGCACCTTGTGTCAGGAAAAACAGTAAAAGAAAAAAAAAAAGACACTTTTTCCATGTTATCATTGAGTTTATTAATCCTAGTGAACCAAATTGTAATGAAGCTTCTTGCTGAGTTAGATTTCCGTTAATGAATTTCCCTTATAACTGTTCAGACTTACGATAAAGCAAGAAATGCAGTGGCTCTTGCCTTAAGTCCGGTTGTAAAGGCTCTTGTTAATCCAGATGGAGCATTGCAGGATGTACGGAATTTGGATAGTGTAAGAATGAAAGCTATTTTTATCTTTTATTTTGGTCTCCATTCACATTGTGTTTTCAGTTGAAACTGGAAATGTTTGGAAGTCTATTACAAGTTATTATTTTCTCACACAATTTTTGTATTTTAAAAATTGAACTTGGCTTTTGCAGATAAGCTTCTCTGATTGGTTCTTGTCCAAAGGTGGCACGCGAATGAGTATCCAGCGGATGTGGGATCCTGTTGCATATGCACTTGGGTTTATTGACTGTGATAATATTAGCGCTCGTTGTATGCTCACTATATTCACATTGTTTGCCACTAAGACCGAGGCTTCCCTTCTACGCATGCTCAAGGGTTCACCAGATGTTTACTTAAGTGGCCCCATCAGAGATTATATCATTGCCAAGGGGGGCAGGTATATCTTTGTGAAAGCTAGAAGAGCTTTACATTGAAACGAAGAGATAACAGTTGTTTGTTTTTCTGTTTCTCCTATATCAGTTGATCTCTTATCAGTTGGAATGTCATTTTCTGCTGTTACAGGTTTCATCTCAGGTGGGGGTGTAGAGAAATACTATATGATAAATCTTCTGATGGCGAAACATATGTTACCGGATTTTCAATGTCTAGGGTAACTTACTTATCATATTGCTTCTTTTAATACGAATGAAATTTAATAAAGATTGATTTCTTTGACAACTGGAACCTTTAATTGTGTTAACCTTAGATGTGTGTAGTGGAACTTGTGCTTCTTTAAGTGTAAATAACTAGTGTGTTCTTTTTATGGTTGTAGGCTACTAACAAGAAAATTGTGACAGCCGATGCTTATGTTGCAGGTTTGTGGTTTACTCTTGCTTCTTTGTTCCTTCCTATTCCGAAAAACTATTTCCAATTTCAGTTGAAAAAGTTTTTCTTTCATATTTGTATGTTAACAGCGTGTGATGTGCCTGGAATCAAGAGACTGCTTCCTTCTCAGTGGAGGGAATGGGATTTTTTCAATAATGTTTATGAGCTAGTTGGAGTCCCTGTTGTTACTGTGCAACTTAGATACGACGGTTGGGTCACAGAGTTACAAGATCTAGAACGGTCAAGGTGATTCTCCCTTACACACTGAAGTACTTAGATGTGAAAAGAAAAACTCTTTTGTGTTAAGGACCTTGTCAGAATCTTAAAAAAAAAAAAAAATTTGCTTCTTCAAGGCTAATGGACAGGGATATTTTTGTTTGATAGGCAATTGAAGCAAGCTTTGGGATTAGATAATCTCCTATATACTCCTGATGCAGATTTCTCTTGCTTTGCCGACCTAGCGCTTACTTCTCCAGAAGATTACTACATTGAGGGACAAGGTTCACTCCTCCAGTAAGGAAAACATACCCATTATTATTCTTATCTTTCGGTTTTACAAATAGAGATACATTAGATTTTAAAACCCTCTTTATTTGGCCTCCTGTAGAATTTGAAACGTTCAAACCGAACCAAGTAGATGTGGTGATTTTTTAATTGCTTGAAATTTCCATCCTAGTGGATCAAAACACACCACACACACACACACACACACACACACACACACACATTCCGATTAGGTATCAAGTCACTGCATTTCCTATTTGCACTTTTATAATTTTGAACTTAACGCTGGTGCTTCTTCATCTTGCAGATGCGTTTTGACACCAGGTGATCCTTACATGCCTTTACCAAACGAAGAAATTATAGCAAGAGTGAAGAAACAGGTAATTAGCTTATAAAGAACACTTTGCATACGTTAAGCAAGTTAAACTGCAGTTAGAAGAAACGAATGAAAACATTATTTATTTTTTATTTTTTATTTTTTTATTTTCGGTCAATGGAAACATCAATCTGAACCTCAAAATTTTCAATTCAAGGTTTTGGCTTTATTCCCATCATCCCAAGGTTTAGAAGTCACTTGGTCATCAGTTGTCAAAATTGGGCAATCTCTTTATCGGGAGGGACCTGGCAAAGATCCGTTTAGACCTGATCAGAAGACACCTGTGAAGAATTTTTTCCTCGCTGGCTCATACACAAAACAGGTAGGTTTGCGCAAAGTGATTTTTCTGTAGAAGAATGATGAAAGAAAATGCAAATTCTAATTGGCTGTACCTTTTACAGGACTATATCGACAGCATGGAAGGAGCAACTTTGTCTGGCAGGCAAGCCTCTGCATATATATGTGATGCCGGGGAAGAGTTGGTGGGATTGAGAAAGAAGCTTGCAGCCCAAGCTTCTGAGGAATACACAAAAGCTGTTAATACTACTGATGAGCTGAGTCTTGTCTGACACATTGCCTGCCTGCCATTCGTTCGTTAGCACAGGAAAAAAAAACCTCCTCAAATCAAAATGTGGTGTCAGCCGGCGAGTTTGACATGAGCTAGCTTTGTTCATTACACATGTTTTACAATGTTCTATATCAACTTATCAAGTATAGAAAGGTCAGTCTCATTTGCGAATCATGCGATGAATGTAAACTTGTTAAGCATGAAATATATTTTCAATCGCACGATTTCTGTAAATAAGTACAAGCCTTGGATCACATGAACTTTTCGGTTATATTAGCATTCATTTGCTACATACAACATTGTCAAACTTTTAACATCGAACAAGAAGCGATGATTTACCTGCTGAAATGCCCCTAACAGACATGGCCCTGCATCACTAGTAGGCATTTTACCCATGCGGACGGCAGTATCAGCAGGCTTGAAAATAGCATCAGAATCGAGCAGCAGACCCGGTCTTTTAGGCTGGCGTTTGTAGCGCTGCATAATATATTGCAGAATTTCTTCTCGCAGAGTTGCATATGCAGTTTGAGCAAGGAAACTGTACGGGGGGCTACCTGTGCCGGTCATAAACCCTCCGCTCGTCATTCCTCGTCCTGAACAGTGCAGGATCTATACTGAGGCGCTTTGGCAACACTAATACCTAACTCTTATAAGACAGAATCTGGGTATTCCGGCAGGCACAAGCTGCGTTGCTTGAAAACTTCCTTTTATCTCCGCATCACTACCAAATTGCAGAAGCGTATGTGTTCCATTTTTTGCAGTCCACCATGGCAGGCAGTAAGAGAAGCGCATGTTAGTTTCGTAAACTAGTTGCCTAGGATGAACGTGAGGATGCGGAACCTTATGTCCGTTCATCGTAGTTTTTGTCAGTTACTGTTCATGTTTAATTTTAAATAAAAGTATTTAAAATGATTTCTGGTTACACGATATACGATGAATGGACACGATTTGAGGATCTTCAAGATCCTCACAAAGAGAATCCTGAAAGGATCCTCATTCCTCTGCCAGTTGTCTTATGTACACGTGTTGTGCAAACATTGGAGCTTAAAAACCCAACCAGCCATTAACCGGTCCAATTTCCTCCAACCCAAATATAACCCGACCCGACCTTTGCAGTTCCCCAACTGTATTAACCGACTTGGTGAAATCTGAACCCGCCAAAACAATGGCGGGAGTAGTGTGTTACGGTTGCACTACAACTGCAACTCCACGGCTTCCTCCGCTCCTGCAGTCGAAGGTAGCACACAGAGACTTCAATTCCTGACCGTTGGTTGCTTTCTGATCCATTTATGACCGTCCATTTTCCAGGGAATCCGCGGCATCCGGTGCTCCTCCGCCGCACCGGATAACAACAGAAACAACAACAGCAACAAGAGAGAAACCCCGCAGGTTTTGAAAATTGCTGTGAGCGGAGTCACTGAGCTGCTCAGGCTCTTCTCCTTCTCCAACAAAGCATCCAGGTATTCTTCCCATTTTACTCTTCTCAGATTCAATCTTATGATATTTTCCGAATTTTCGAGCTTTCGATTTTGTGTGTAGAGTTGATGATTTGGATTAATTCTATGATGTTTTAAATTATCCCTAATTCTACATCTACTTGTCAAAGGTGGTTCCTTTTTAACAATTTTAGATTACCATAACGTGTTGTGTATACTAGTGGTTTTGAGCATACTATATGAAGTTATCAACCCTAAATATTGGTCACTATCATTTGTCCGAAAAAATTTGTTGGTGAAGCCAGCTCTTTGGATTTCTGTTTTTAAATATTGTTAACATGTTGCAGATTGAATGGAGTGAGTGACAAAGAAAGCGAAGAGTTTTCAGTTTCCGGCATTGATGATGTTGTAACGATTCTCAAATCTGATTTCGAGAATGCGTATTTTGTAACAGGTGCCTACTGCACTGTTTGAATGAGACCTTCCTGTGTATGTCTAGGTGTAGATATGAATGATTGTTAACCGAGCGCTACAGCGTTCTAGGATTCATACAGCAAACCCCACTTAGTGAGACAAGCTTTGTTGTTGTCGTTATTGTTGTTATTGTTTTCACTCTTCTACTTTGTGTTTGGTAATAGGGATTTTCACTTCTGCAATTTATACTGAAGATTGTGTCTTTGAAGATCCAACTATTAAATTTCGAGGTAAGAAAATCCTGGCGATTCATTTTGTTTCACTTGTACTTTAGATATACTGCAATACGCAGACATGTAAAAAGATGTCTGCTTATCTTACACTTTGAATTCGATCGCATGCTCAAATTTTCCCCGCTTGTCTCTCACTCCGCTAATTTTCATGGTCTTTGGCTGTTTAGGTAAGGACTTGTATTCTCGCAACTTGAAATTGCTTGTTCCTTTCTTTGACTCTCCGTCAATTGGATTAGAAAAGATCGAGCAGGTAATCATTTTGCAGTGTATCATAGTTGGATTCAGTACTATAGTTCAAGATATATCACCACCACACGAACTATGTTAGCTGACCTATAATGTGCTGTGTAACACTGCTTTATTTGAAGCAAACGCTAAAAAACCAAGCTGATTAGATACTATAAACATGACCATGTACAGGGTATCGATGCTGAAGCAAATTTTGTGCTAGCAACATGGAAGCTCAGGTGCTTAAAACGATCTTGTCGATTTTTCACACCGATTTTCTGTGATAAGTTCTGACCGTATTAGTATGTATTGGGCATATAGGCATAGAAAATATCTTGGCCTTTCATTCAACATATTTTGCTCTTTGTGCCTTTTGATAGCGTGTAAAAAAGTAGAAAGGGAAATATTAGAGTTGGTCCTCACGGTTCCACGTTACCACCCCGTTTCCTGAAATGATTCTCTTTGATTGTGTTGATCCTGCTGTATTCTTTGTAACTCCTAGCTGTGGGTTCAACCTAACTATTTTTATCGGTCTGCAGGACATACCTAAAACTTCCATGGAGGCCTCTCATTTGCATCGATGGAAGTACGGTCTATGACTTAGACGATAAGTTTAAAGTGAGAACAAAAAGCGCTTTCGTATGCTGGATTATTGATCCTTAACATGTGGTAGTTTTGCCAGTCATTAATTTGTGATTTCCACTTTTGGTTTAACAGATTGTAAGGCACGCTGAAAGTTGGAATGTCTCTGCAATTGAGGCAATTGGCCAGCTGTTCACGCCTACCTATGGAAGATCCAATGACTGAACACGGTAAGTCTTCGAACTCCCAACGAGGTTTAAATTAAGATGAATAGGAGTTGCTAATCAGGATCAAGACGGAATGACTAACATTATGTTCACGGATACTGTTGAACTTTCAGTTGTCGACATTCGATTCTGTAGTTCTGAATTGGCAGACACCAACATTGTTTGAAGCCCTATATCTCGGCGAAACTTAATAGTATGATTAGATTCTTAGTCTTTTGATAGTATTAGACCTTACTTTTACTTGGTACATATTGTTTTTGGTATTTCTTTGACTTGTCCCCCAATGGAATGACGTAGGGGGATCCATGTAAACATAGTACCTATTTATGCACTCGAACGGCCCCTATCTTGTTCTGTATGTGGACTTTTGTAGAAGCAGAAGTTTACAGTTGCGTATTATTTACATCAACCGAAATTCTGTCTAGTTTTGTATAGACCTTTCTAATGCTAATATATACTGGATGACATGTGATTTGGTTGCTATTTTATTCCATTTCCGACGCCTTCTGCTGGTTAGCATCGGGCCAAACAATGTGCCGTGAAAACAACATGGCGGACATTTCCCCCCAACTTTGTGCCCGTAACTACTTTAGACAGCTGCAGAGTAAATGAATTAGATCACAATATTTACCAAGAAAAGTTGCTACATTTTGCCAATCTATTTGTTCTCTATGCAGAAAAATGAGATGTCAATATTTTTTAGTGCTTGTGATTATTACAAAGGGGTAGAAGTGTACGTTTGCAATGATGATATAGAATATAGCCATTAGGCATGAACTGTGTAGGGACAGTAAGCTCCTCATGTTCTTGTGCAGAAAGTCCCGACCTTTCTGTTAAAGGCATTAAAAAAGACTTACAAAATTTGTAAAATAAAGAAGGCAATATGCTGGATGTGGGTGTAGCCACTCCAGTCCAAATTATCCTCCCCGCAATTTAGATTATTCAGAGTAAAATATCGCTTGTATCAGATAAAAAAAATGCATACGTACATATACAAAAGGAAAGGAAATTCATTTCAACGCATCCTTTGATTTTATACTCGTGAACACCTTTGTTTATTTCAGGCATGTGAATTGAATGAATCAAAGGAGATTCAAGAGACAAAAATAAATATAAGCGTGCAGAAGGAGAACAAGAGTGCGGATGTCATTTCGCAAAGGAAAAACACAATAAATGTACAATATTAAGGACTTATTTCCAATTTCAAACATGTCCTCATATTGGAATTAATAGATAAAAGTGTCAATCCCTCTTCCAAGCATACAACAACAGAGAAAATCCCCCATTACTACCACACGACCTAGTTGATGATGAACATGAACTCCTACCCCCATCACTACTTTCATCTGCCCATTGCAGCACGCTCGAGCATGATGGCGATGGAGACACCGATGACATTGATGCTGAAGCAGCCGACGTTGACAAGCTCTTCCTCATCAACTTCTTCTCAGGACCTACCATTTCCGGCCACACTCCACCATCGCCAACTTGAAATACAAATACACCATGACCGTTCCCATTACTGCCACCATGATTATTAACCCAATTGAAGACATCCCAATAAAATTCAAATTCTACTCCGCCAATCAAAATCTTCTCATTGCCTCTGAATTTCCAAGCCAACCTTTTGACAACCAGGCTTGTTACTCCATCTACTTTTACTCTAAGTGTTCCCTCACTGCACTCTATTCCGATTTCGTGTTTGGACCCCAAGAACTGAGCTCGGGATATGTAATTCCTCCGCCCGAACACATGTTCCCGCCTTGACAGCAAAGCCGGTTGTCTGAGCTTGTGAGTCAGAAGTAACCCTGATCGCCCAGTCAACTCGTCTGAAAGATCCCCCAGAAAAAATTCAAGCCTTGCATTGCAAGAAATGGCGATGTAGAAGCAAGACTCGGGCTCGGCGGAGTTGTGAGTGAAGTCAGCCCGGGTGAAGTCCCAGTAAAGCTTGATTCTTTTGTGGTGGCTGTGGGTTAGAGAGATGGATTTGGAACCGGGTCTGGTTCGAAAGAACGAGAAGGTTGACGGGTTGAGGGAGATAGTGAGGGAGAAAGAGTCAGAGGCATGGATGGTGAGGGAGTGAGAGAAGAGGGTTTTGGACCAGGTGAGAGTGAGATATATAGGAGAGTTGCAAAGGTGAGTTTGGTATATGCAGGTTATGAGGTTTTGGGGCACTTGAGAGGTGCTTGTGGGTGTGTTGGGCTGGCTGAAACATGCTGGGATCATGGTGTTCCAATTTTCAGTGCTTGTTGCTCAAGCATAAGCACTTGGAGAATTCTGTGGGAAGTTTTAATGTGATGAGAGAGAGAGAGAGAGAGAGAGAGAGAGAGAGAGGTGTGTGAATGGAGTGTTTGGAGGTTTGATTATATATTCTTTTGGTTTTGTATTGATTGGAAGTTTTATATTTGAGGTTTTGTGGAAGAGAGAGAGAGAGAGAGAGTTGGGAGGCTTAAGGGCTTTGTCCTTGGCTTGTTGATGATGGGTAGTTTGGATTTGAGGCTTTGAAGGCTTAAAAGGCTTAGTCTTTGGTTTGGTGCCGATGGGGAGCTTGGGATTTTGAGGCTTTGCTACGTGCTAGTCGAGTATTTAATAAGAGCTTTTGGCTTTTAGCTTTTGAGTTTTGGCTTTTGGCTTAGAATGTGCTTGTGGCTTTGAATCTTGAATGATGAAAGTCACAAGGTTCCCATCATCACAATCATCAGCACCGGTAGCCAAGCCTTACATTCATGTTATATCCTTAATTTGCGCCTTTGATGGATTTTTAAACTCTCTCCCTCTCTCTCTCTCTCTCTCTCTCATGGGCATGGGAATGAGCTGTGTTGCACTAGGGTTTCAGCTGGGTCACAGTTGCAGGTGACTTTGGTTTTATTTTAGTTTTACTTTCAAGGGTAAGTAGTCTTTCTGTTTTTCCTATACATATAATAATGTTGTTTTTCAATTCTTTGCCATCTCGAAAGGAGATTTTAGAAGATGGGGCCTTGGGAAAAGGAGAGAGTCCCCCAACTACTTTTGTATGGTAGCTTCAGTTTCACTTATCAAGTGGAAATGCATCATATTTGATACCAAGATGACGACACACAACCAAACATGGCAAGTGAGCTGTAGACTGCAACTTCTCGTATTATTATAAAACAAAAGAGTTGAGCGGAAATACAAGTAAATAGAACCAGTTACAAGCTTATAATTCAAAATTGAATTAGATAACACTGAATATGCACAAATAATTAGTTGCATATAAACCGTAGTTTAATGCCTTTTTATTCACATCATAGTGTCTCTTGAATTATGTTTAATATTTATGATGAAAAGTTTGTAACTAATTTTATCTGTTTATATCTTTTTCAAAATTGATAACGATGAACACATGCCATCAAAACATGACAAGTAGATTGCAGACTGCAACTTTTTGTATAATAAACAAAAAGAATTGAGCGGAAATGTACAAAAATAGAATCAGCTACAAACTTCTAATACAAAGTAGAACTAAGGAGACATTAAACGGATAATTAGACGTATATAAAACACAGTTTAGATATTAAACGGACAATTCACATCATGACGTCTCTTTGATTTAATCATGATGAAAAATTTATAACTAATTTCATTTGTGTTTATTTTTCAAAATTGATCAAGATGGCGATACACCAACGAAACATGGCAAGTAGTTGTGGACAGCAACATCTTGAATTATAAAACAAAAGGGTTGAGAGTATATTACACATCAGCATGATATTTTCATATTTTGTCATGATTTCAACAACTAATCGTTTTGAATGCCGATGAGCATGTTAATATTTGGCCAATGAGGACGAAACAAGTTTCTCTGCCCTAGCGTTTAGTGTGGCGCCTGACCTAGTAGGGTGCTGCAGTGTCTGAAGCAGATTTTAAAGGCAATGAGTCTCTCTTGGGTTGCATGCTGTTTGGCACATTCCCAGCATAATCCCGATCTCCCATCCAACGATCATTCTTCTTCTTCTTTTTGGGTTGCATGGATTTGGCCCCTGTTTTCCAAGATCTGGTATAGCTATAACATTTTAGTTAACTAAATCCAGTTGATCATCGAAACGAGGAGAAACTAGAAAGTTCTGGATGTGAGAAATCATGTTACGTCACATGTCCGTCCAAGACAATAACAGGTTCAATTTGATGAACCTAAATGCAGAAATCCTTTTTATGTGTCTTAGGTGGACGGTTTATGTAGCACGATGCCCACACCTAAAGACGAAAAGGAGAAATTAAGATAATCCATGTGCCATATGCCCCCTTGTATATACTTCTATAAACAATGACCTAAAACAAAGCTTATAGTTCTGCTAAATATTGTGACTATTTCGTAGTGAAAAACAACGAATAAAAATGAGTATTCTGTAAACTAGATTGTTTTGCCAAAACTAGTCTCCCCCAGAGGAAAAGAACTTCTGTATCACGGGTGCAATATTGTATCTCTCTATTTCTCATTACGGATAGATATTGCAATCTCCCTACATCTTACACAATGCAACTTGTGAATTTATCCGCTTAAAAAAATGTTATATATTTTACCTTGTAAATTGCGGACAAGATGGCAATTTTTGTACCATGAATATACACAAAGTAATATATAAACAAAAGCAAAGTCTTAACAAATCCATACAACGCAAAGTAAAAAAGCAAAATGCTCCATATATAACACCTGAAAATTAAACAAGTATTCCAAAATTTTCAGGTTCATCATTCATTTACTGTCTTTGTAGCTATATGTATACAAAAATACCATAAAATACAAAGATCAAGAAAATTATTTGATCCCAGCTATTTGCATACTCTTGCCTTTTCATGTTCAGCAGCCCTCATGAGGAGGCTGCCATGTTCAAGCGCCACCAGAACCGGCGAACCCCCAATCCCTCGCGCCACCGCGAGCATCGTCTCCGCCAACAGAGTCTGAAACTCTTGACCATCGATCACACCATTTTTATCCGCATCAAATCTCTCAAATATTGCATCATGCAGGACGTTGATTTCGTCTTTCGGCTGCGACACGTACCCGATGCCCGGCAAAAGTTTGCCAAACCCTGCACGTAGCTTCTCCCTCGATAGCCCTCCCTTGCCGTCCACGTCAAGTTTTCCGAAACACTCCTTACTGCATTTCTCAAACGTCGTCGTGTCTTCCACAAATCTGGTGACGGTCAAGTTGTTCAGGGCATGAATAACAACGGTACTGGAACTGCTACTCGTTTTCATTGATCAATCAAAGAATTTCAGCTCTTTTCAGAGATTTGTTTTTTGGGTGTTAATTTGTGTGTATATATATAGAAGATGTGGTTTGCTCCTAATATTAGGGGGTTTCTGTGGTTGATGAGCCATTATTTTAGAAGTTTTGGGTTAGTTGGAGCTATGGTGGCTTGTAAATAATGTTCCTTACTTTTTCAACTCAATAACGCGTTTTAGCAAGACTACGCAACGCATATTCCCCAATCACGTGGTTTGATGCTATAAGTAGATGGCAAGCAAGCAACTCTCGTGATTCACTGATTCTTATTTCTGAAAGCGGGTTTTTTTTTTTTTTTTCGACTCTAAGTTTTTTAAGATTATTAGAAGTGTTTTTAGATTAGTAAAAACGTTTGTAATAATGTTGGGCAAGAAAAGTTAAAAGTGCTTCTTTCGAAAATCACATTTTATGTTTCAAATGTTTTTCTTGAAAACGTGTGGAGATATTTATTACGCGAGTGTTTCATAGAAAAATACTTCATAAAAAGTGCTTTAATGACCAATAAACACTTGGATTTTGAAACTATGCCATTAATTTGAGTGTTTAATTACATGTAAACCAAAAATATATACAATTATTCATACAAATTTCACAGAAAATTACGTATATATCTTTTTTCAAGGAAACCACGGACGTTGTAACTTTAGCGGCTACATATTTCTTATCTACGTACCCTTCTTTACCCTCAAACCTTAGGAACTAGAGTCCTTATTCAAGCGATAGTGAAGAATGCTTTCAACTACTTAAAACTACAAGGCCTTTTCAAGCAAATCACGTACATTGTAACGTTTCTTATCTACCATCTTTTGCCCCTCAAACCTCATGAACTCGAGTCCTTATACAAGCGATGGTGAAGAATGATTTTAACTACTTAAAACTACAAGTTCTTTGCTAAGTTGAACCCATATCTGTGTTGAATAATATTGGTTTCCTCAAATTACCCAAATTATGCCAAGGCGTTTCTAATTTATTATCTTAATTTTAAAAAATACAAGTTCACTATTTTTTTCTTGGAGATTTAGCATGCAAGTTCTCCAGTTGATTGATGGAGTTGCTGATTTCTGGATCCGTATTTGTCCAACTCTTAATTTGGGCCAAGAAAATATGACTACGTTTGTTCGACTTTTCATACATTTTAACCAACACGGAGAATCGGCTTGTCTTTCTCCAAAAAAAAGAATAGGCTTGTCTGCATCCTTTCATTTTTTTTCGAAAGAGTATTGTTATGCTCGCTCACCTGCTCTATTTTTTCATCCACCTTATAACTAAAATAATCATAATAAATCCATATAAAGTGAGTAAAAAAATAAGACAATGGATGAGCATAATAGCACTCTCTCAAAAATATAAATATAAATACAGATGTGTTTGAAAAACTAGACTAATTTCCTTTTTAGAATAGTCATTTTACATCTTGCAAAGCGCTTTTCTAGTAATACCAACATGATATAGACTGGCTTCATAACAAACACAAAAAGCTAAAAATAATAATAATTGAAAAATTGCTCAAAACTAGAACTTTAGAACAACAACAAAGAAAATTGCATGAACGATCCAAACCTACTTCAATTTCTGTTATAAATGATGAAGCAAGTTCCAGCACTCCAAAAGTGTACTTGCTTGGAAGGAGAGCACTCGCATGTGCTCCATCTTCGGTCGTATTTATCCATCGCAATAAAAATGACTTATAGTTATGGTTAATTAGTAGCACTTTCTCTAAAAAACGGATCATTCTTTGTAAATGAACGACCGAAAATAGTTATGATTAATAGCACTATCATGAAGAACACCTCGCTCCAACAATGTAGATCCATGGTTACGATTGACTTGTGTACATTTACATTCATCCTCGAGTCTTCTACAATCATGGTCATTGTAAAGTTAGTGTTTTTCTTTCTTCAACTACCATTGGATATATAAATTGAATAAACATGAAATAATAGAAAGTAATAAAATAGTAAGAAATATTACTTTAACCCTCGTATAGTGTCAATCTAAACTTTTTTTTTTTTTTTTGTTGAGTGAAATGATAGCATTAGTAAGTTAAATGTTAGATTAGCCATCGACGGGGTTCGAACCTACGCCGTCATGTAAGGGCACAACACATTTCCACCACTGTGGTAAAAAACTCTTTTTATGTTCAACAGATTTGGTGATTTTCTGAATTGATAAAAATTTCCACTTTCAACCAAAACAATGACAAATTGGCATATTAGGTGATTTTCCAAATTTAAAAGGAAATATTTTCCAATTCTAAATTGTTTGAGAGAAATAATGACTAAAAAAAAGAGACTTTCGGTACATCACCCAAGCCGACTAAAGAGGAAGTGGAAATACTTCTCAAAAGAAAAATAAACTAGTGTCTTACTAGCAAGGTGGAACAATAATTTTTTTAGTGGGTGGTCTTACCTTAAAACGTATACGGGCACACATAAAGTGTGTGAAATTTCTCACTTTTGTTTTTAAAATTGAAGGAGGGAGGAAGAGAGTGAGAAGGAACGTGGGATGAGGAGGGAGGGAGAGATGTTTGCTTCTTCTTTTTTTTTAATTATAGATGGTAAAATCACATGTAGGTGATGTTTAAAAGAAAATAACAAAATTTTATTTTATGAAATTACATTACTGTCCTTAACTTTTTTTGTTGTGATAGAAGACAAAAATGTATTTTCACCATCTTTTAGTTAACAAAAAGAGTTTCATTAATAGTTTAGATAATCAATTTTTTCTACTGAGTAAGTATAGTCATCAAGAAAATTTAAATTTAAATAAAATCATATATACCAACTTAATCATATAAACAACTTAATTCGTTGTTCCTATTAAATCATGCAAAATTGCATCTAAAAAACCACATTACCATTCATAGTGCAACTATTTTGTGCAAGGAGAGATACACAATTGTGGAGGTCGGACGGGTTATTTCATGACATTTTAAACCTGTCAACCATTTAATTATTCTTATGAAAGAATTGGACTTTTGTGCAATTTACTTATCCTTAACATATTCTTACTTATATTGGTCTCTTTCCCCAGACTCTATGAGCTACAGTCCTATATTGGTCTGTTTCCCCAAACTCCATGAGCTACAGTCCTATATTGGTCTCTTTCCCCAAACTCCGTGGACTACAGTCCACCGTGTTGATGTATTTCCGCCAATGGTTACTACCATAGTTTTAACAATATGCATTCGAAATCAAATACCTAAAGAAAAAGATTGCTTTTTTTTTTGTAGGGAACTTACCAACCCAATTTCCCAAAACCCCTCCTTCCAAAAATACTTGACATGCCGTCCTCCTTTTTCTTTTTTTTTTTCTTTTTTCGTTTCATCGTCTTCTGCCTCTATTAATGTGGTTTTCGACATTGTGGGATTTGTAAATATATATAATTAAAGCATCAACCTTAAGGGTACTCATAATCTTCGAAGTCAGAAAATAACTTTCGTATTCTTTTTCGAATGCACATGAATTATGCTTACTAGAGAAACACTTGTGTGTGACATACTTCACATTAAAATTTAATGATCATGACAATTTTCATGAAATAAGCACTTTCTTTGTTTGCTAAAAGTTTAGAGGGAGGGGAGGCTACTATATACCAGAGCTAGGGCACTACCACAAATCTTTTGAGGACTTACTGAGGGTTGTAGTCCCTTTTCTTGTTTTTACAGATTGTCCACCAAGACGGAGTGCCGGCTGCAGGACTCGAACCTAAGTCTTGATCTAGCAAAGAGAACAATCCTTACCAACTTAACCAACCTTCGGCAGTTGAAATAAGCACTTTTTATGGCACACTATAAAGCCTATTTGCAAGACTTTGATAAATGTCTATAGAGAAAAGAATTGTGTAACAGACAACTTAGCGACATATAGTCTTGATTTAGATTTAGGTCATTTTTATTTTGATACTCCTCCTTTCTTGCTCACTTAGTTTATTCGTAATGATCGACTTGAGATATCTTGGTCTAAATTTATTATTGAGTAGATTTATTTAGGAGTGCTTTTAGCCCCGTTTTTTAACCAAAAAAGAAAAAAAAAAGACTTTGATAAATGTTTTGATATCATTTTTGGGCATAAAATCCATCCTAGTTTTGTATAAAACGATTTTGGATTCAAATTTATACAGGCCATCTGAATTCAATATTACACTTAATCTAAAATATTTCGGGCTGAAACAATTTGAGTTTCATCTTCCACAAATGGTTTAGGCACAATATTGTTTACATTAATTACACCGTCTTTGGTTTGGCTGCTAACTCTCAAGATATATTTTTTTAATAGACGGTATATTTTACACTAAGATGAAAAAAGAGTTTGGTTAAGTCACATAATAAGCAACCTAATTTAATATTAAATTCATCATCTACAAGATTCGAACTTAAAACCTCTAATTTACAAATGAAAAAGAATATCATCCACTTGTTAAGATTTCGATAATGATCAAGAACATAGGATCCCCACTTATGTGCCCTAACCCGCAAACATCACACATGTCCAAATTTTGGAACATGGCTCAAAACCTATCATGCAATTTCGACATTTTTGTTTTTTGGTTAATATAGATTTCACGTGGACCCCAGCCATGGGTACAATACTGCCCCTACCCATGCATACGTCCATTTTTGTAACTTAAAATTAATGAATCTAACGGCTGTTAATAGTCTAGCAAATCTGCGGGCGGTTTAATTGTGAACTGTGAGACATGTTTTACGTGTCAATAACTAGAAGAAGGAAAATGACAGAATTAGCATCATTGCTGCAAAAGAGAAATTAAGGAAATTTTCTTAAAATAGAATTTTTTATGTTATAATAATTATTTTTCTTTCTTCATAATTATGATCATGGAATAAAAATTAAAGTTAAACTGTGAGGTGTGAGGTGGCAGAAAGTTCTTGAATAATTTTATTTTAAATGAGTCTTCTTACTATTTATCTTAGCTTGATTGTACGCATAAAATTACGTAAAACTTAAAAAAAAAAAAACTAATTAAGAATTTGTTTGATAATCATCTAAATTTCATAAATTATTTAAACTAAAACTTACTCAGTAATTGTTTTTCAGTTTTCTTCAAAATCAAGCTGAATTTTGAAAACTTAAATGTGACAGCCCGTCCCAGAAATACTACAATGTACGTGTGAAAAGACAAAATTGTCCCTAGTTCGATTTCTTTACGTTTGTTGGTTGTTTTTTAGTTTGGTTGGCATGTTGTAGGCCACACACATTTTCCCACACACCACAACCTTTCCTCCTATTTCCTGCACACTGTCCCGAGTCCCCATTCCCTTCCCATTACCTTTGAAACGTACGGACACACCTATACACCCATCAAACCTTCACAGATCGTGGAATCCAAGCACATTTTCGAGCTCGTGAGGCTTGTAGGAGTCCAACCATACCTTTTTCAGGTAAGAAGACCTTCGTTTTCAAGTCGAATCCACGATGCCCCGATTTCGGGTACTGTTCATGCACACGTGATTTCTCACGTTTTAGGAAATTTCAAGCTTGTAGGTAGCTTGGTGAGGTCCCTAGGAGGCTCGGGGTGGTTCGTTTGAAGGTTTTGGACGTCGGGATCACTAGTTTTGAAGTTAGTCGGAGTTTGGTTGATTTTACAGGTGAGATTTCATGAATTTTAGCCCTTGAAAGTAGTATGATTGTGTTCCTCTAGTTCTAAGCTTCATTTTGGTACCAATTTTGTGAAATTTGGGTGAAAAACGAAGAAGATATCAAAGTTTGAAAAATTCCCCGTTTTCCGGCGCCGGCGACGGCGCTGGAGAAGACGACAGAATATTCCGTCAATCCTGACGCCATTGACAGAATCTGTTAAATCTGACGGAATATTCCCTACGGCGTCAGTTGACGACGTCAGCGTGCCAGGCACATGCCTGCGCGTGGCCGGCGCGTGAGGGCGCGTGCGGCGGTGAAAAATTATTTTAAAAATATGGGGATGTTCCTGAGGTTGAGTAGATCACGTTGGTGTATTTATACACCCCATTTGAGCATTGTATGAGAAGTTATTTCAAAAGGTTGGTTATGTGCTTTAAAATTAACGTTTTTGTAGTGGTTTCGCATATAGGTGATACTTATCCCGAGGACGAGCGTGGTCACTCGAGGCAGGGAGGGCTACGACCATTCCACATACCAGTGAGTGGGCTTTTGGTTTTCCGTATATACCTATATACTTATATTTTCTCAGAAATTGTTTTGAATTGTATTTGCCTTATGCCATGCATTATATTATCGTTGGTTATGCATCGTTAGTTGCATTGTTAATCGTTTATATATATATATATATATATATGCATATGTGGTGCTGCGGACGCTCAGGTAAGTGCCAGGTAATTGTTATTCATGTTTACATTCAGTAGTGATTGAGATGAACATAGAGAGCTCATAACCTGCACCCTCGGTGTTAGTGCTCCTGCCCAGAGTAGGGCACAGTCCTTCACGTGATGTTCACCTCCCGCACCACACGCTCAGCTTGGATCCAAGTTAGGTGCACAGTCTTGTCGTACATACCACTATAGGTGGTTCCGACTCGTAGGTAACTCGCGATTACTCGCTCAGCCTTCACGTGATCGTAGCACTAGAGCGTTTATATGTTACACCCAGGCTTGTCGTACAGACCACTATAGGTGGTTCCGACTCGTGTGCAGGTCCAGTTAGTGAGATTGAGATTTGAGCTCTAGATGCAGCCGTACAGGTCACGTTAGGTGACTCCGGCTGCCAGTTTATATGTTATTGATATGATTTATACCTGGGCACTTGCATTTCATTTTGAGGTTCTGGCATGGCATACTCTTGAGCATGATTGGTATATATATATATGTGTATCTATTTTCTGGGAAGTATACAGGTTTTACGGCGAGGGGTTAGAACGTATTTATTAAATAGTTTTCGAAAAGCTTTGTTTTTGCCCACTCACGCTTTTGTTTTGCGCCCCTCCAGGTTCTAGTTGACTAGCAGGTTTGGTGGTTTCCCAGAGGACTTTCCCGGCTTTTCTGACAGATGATCACCAGCGTAGGGCCACCTTCGGGTGTACTATTGTCGCATCATTTTCATTTGGACTGCTTTTGGCGTTATGCTCTGAACTTGTGTCACACTTACGCTAGCACTTGTTTCTATTACCTTTTGTATGCTAGTTTTTTTATTATTCGTACTATTTACATTACTATTTTATTAGCTTCCGCACTGTGCACATGGCTACGTCACTTCCACGTGACGGCCAGCATGCTCTGATCTAGGTCGGGGTGTGTCATAAAAAAGTAGTTTTAAGGTTTTTCTTTTTGAATTTCATTCTCTTGAAAATTGTAAAAAAAAATATGAAAACAAACACAAAAACTGTAATAGTTATAAAAAATTTCTTAATAAGCTAAACAATTTTACACATGATTTTTAATAAGAACACCGTTTTATTGTAGCATTCGTCCATGTTGTCTCTAATTAATTATGAGTTTTTTTTTATTTTAATGTGGTCTAATATCCTAGTGGATATAATATTAAGTTTCTACACATGTATTTTAAGTTTGAAATTCTTCTAAATTATTATAATAGTTTTAAACTCTTCATTTTCTCCTTAATATAGTAAATAAAGAAGAGGTTGATGGTAATGATTAGAAGAGTAAAGTGATTGGTAATACCTATATTTGTATGTTAAAATTCGTGTGTATGGTATACCTGTTAGTGAATTTGACTAAAAATATGGTCCTACGTATTTGAAAGGGAAAGAAGGTGTCTGCGAATGTGACATCCCACATCATTCAGGGAAGTGATCTTTATATATATATATTCTCATCCCTACCTAGCACGAGGCTTTTTGGGAGCTCACTGGCTTCGGGTTCTATGGGAACTTTGAAGTTAAGCGAGTAGCGCGCGAGAGCACTTCGATGATGGATGACCCACTGGGAGCTTCTCGTGTGAGTTCTCAGAAACAAAATCGTGAGGGCGTGGTCGGGGCGCAAAGCGGATAATATCGTGCTACGGTGGAGTTAAGCCTGAAATATGGTGGGAGCTCGGGCCGGGATGTGATAATTTGGTATCAGAACCTAACTCTAGCCATAGTGTGCCGACGAGGACGTCGGGCCCCTAAGGGGGGTGTATTGTAACATCCCACATCGCCCAGGGGAGTGGCATAAGGATCACTCCCCTGGACGATGTGGGATGTCACAGTGAATATATAAAATAGTCAATTTTTGTGGGTGTTGATATTGTGTTTTAAAACAACATGATCTTCTAGAATTAGAGTTTAGCTTTTGGAGAATATAATTTTTTTTTTCCCTTAGAAGATGCCCTCTTTTTTACCCAAATGTGTAAGAATTCGAATTTTTTTTTTTGAGAGAGATTTTTAGTTAGTCGGAAATATGATTTGGTACACAAAGTATATTAATATAATTATATAATTGATTGGAAATTTAAAAAATAAAATTTTCAAAAAATTATATTATGACACTTGTTGCACCATATCGTACTCTTGACATGCTGAAAATTTTCTATTTTTCATAAACCAATATGCATGGGAACCATAAAATTTCTCATTCTTTTACCACAAAAAATAATCCCAATAAATCAAACATTATTTAATTTTACACTCGAAATTTTACGGTTGATCTCCATGTCCAATTTGGCTTGTGTAAGAAAAATATTAAATCGTATAAACTTTGCTAAGATTAAATAGTCTTTTGGTCGTGATTCTTGTGAATTATAATTTTAATATATTAAAGTTTTGTTAACCAATGCACGTGTTTGGTAATTTGGCTTAATATGTGCCCTACGTTATTTTAATCCCCCCAATGCACAGTGGATGCTAGTATTTTATAATCTCCATAATATTTTTTTGTTTAGTGTTCCAATCCTCTAAGATTTTCAAAGCTCTTTGTTCTATTAAAAATGAAAATGTTTTCTAGCTAGAAGAGTTTATGAGATTGGCATAATTTTTTTATTTTGGTCATTGACAATGAAAATCGATAAAAGTGGTTTCTAAGTTTGTCCACTATAAATCGTTTTAATCATTCCGGAAAAAAATATGCCAATATCCTCATTAAATTGTCACATGAACAATCAGGTGACCACTTTCAACATAGTATTTTTGTCAAACCAACTCTTCTACTTCACGACGAGATTGACATATTTTTCACAGAAGGTTCAAAATAATTTTAGGTAGACAAACTTAAGGATCACTTTTATCAATTTTATTTTCAATGACTAAAAAGTGTTATGTCAATCTCATAAATTGTTTTGGCTTAAAAACCAAATAAAAATCTAATATTTCGACTTGTTCTTTAGCCAATCGTCGAGATGATTGAAAATTCCATGAGATTAATGTATATATATATATTTTTGTATGAAAAAAATGTAAATTTATAATTCTATGATAAAGTCCTAATCCACATTAACAAAATTTTAAAGCATCAATCGAAAAGTACTTTGTTGAGTTTGGTAGTCACGCGTTCGTATGTTATTGACTTGTATGTGTACGGAATTGATGGATTCAACATCAACTAGTCAAGCTTGAGAATATTGAAATATTGATTTTATTTTTGGGCAATGAAATGTTGATATATAAATATATATTTCCTTTCCATGACAGATATTAATCATAAATTACAAATTTGTAATCTCTTCTTTTTTATTGCTAATAAAACAGAAAAGTCGTCCACAAGGCATTACGTAGTTTAAAAAAAACAAGTCCAGAGTAAAGAATATTGCACTGATTTGAGCTTAGCATTTCTCTTTTTTTAAATCACATTTATAAATTGAGTAATGTTAGGGAGACTAAAGTTTGTAAACTAAATGATATAGAAGTTGATGATTGAATTATTACTTAATTGTTGATAAACGTGCTTAATTTTTTATTGGAGACACCTCATTTGGTTTTCGAATTTAATCTCTCAAACATTATTCTTATAAATTATATGATGTGTCATGAATAAAAAATAAATACGTTAGTCAAAGATTTAAGTAATAGTCTAACTATGAACGAGTACACCATATAATTTATATATGTATATATGTGTGTATATATTTGCTGGAATAGAAAAGGATCCTCGTCGGATCCTTTTCTTGGAGATCCTAGGAATCTAGTGATTGTAATCGTTTATTATACATCGTGTCAGAAATTATTTCAAAATTTAAAATTTAATATAAATATTACCTAACGAAAATTCACCGTACGATGTACGATAAACGATCATGATCATGGGATCATTTTCCTGCTGGAACAATGTCTGCCGAGACAGTGCAGTCCTTGGATACCCTTTAATAATACCTTAAAGTAATTTTAATAATTATAGGAGACAGATAAGCCTTTAAGTAGTTTTATATTTTTATGGCTTGACATGTGATTTAATCTTTACCTTTTAGGGGGAAGAGATTCCTTTGGGATTTCTCCCACAAAAAAAGCATTAATCAATTAATTCGGATCATTGAAATTTGATGTAACGATTAAAATTATTATAGTTTTTAAATCAAATTTCATTGAAATTTGTAACCGTTAAATTAAATTTTAAAAACTTAAATTAATTGATTGATGAGTTTTGGTGAGAAAGATCTTGAGGAGATCTCTTCCTCCTTTTAGGGACCTAATTAACAGACAACATTTACCTAAAAGTATCTTAAAAAAGCACTGAATTATGCAGACGTGAACGAACGAAATATAAAGTTTGTGCATGCCAATGATACACCAGTACGTGGTTGCATAAAGAGATTGTACCCTCACTCCTAACGTGGACAATCTTTTCCTAGTTGAAAATGTTGGCTCTTTAGGGGCACACGACGGTCATGATCTTAGTGTAATTCTAAAGAAGATCTCATACGTACTTGAAAATCTTACACGAAAGTATTATGTCGTAAAATGTTTACCAATATTGCTCAAGCGAAGTCAGTTAGTCAAACGCAGTGTGCAAGTCTCTCATCATTGATGTGAGTCGATCGTGTCCAAACCATGGACTTTAATATTTATCTGACGTTTGATCAATTGTGTTTTGTTCATGAATAGAAGTAGTGATAACCAAAAAACATATAGCTATTGCAAGTCACCTCCCATATCATTTTTCGGACAGATAGACATACACAGACCAAATGTTTTGGTGGATTCAAAATTTCAAACAAATTTCATTCTTTCATCCTCTTAGTTTAGATAATATTGTTCAAAAAAAAAAAAAAATCAAACAAATATTCATGACATTCAATTTCCACATGATGCATTACTTGTAGAACATTTTTTTTCTTAATAGATGATTTCTGGATCATTTCATTCAGATTTCCTTTAAATATAGAATTTAATAAACATCCATTTGCATTACTCATGTTATTTCCTAAAGCATGCTTTTATTTTGCACAAAAAGAGTGGAGGAGGATTTGAGTTAGAACACTACACACATGGTCGAACATAATAAATTAATATCGTGCTTGTCATTTACAAAAGTCGAACACCTTAACGTTACCCCGAGGGCCCGAAGAACGTAAATGATTGAAATATCTTTGAAGTTAAAATGATTTCATGCAGTCGTAGTAGCCCGCTGGTAAATAAGAAAGCCAACCATGAGGCCAAATATCGTATGCATTCTAACTGTATAGGTGACAAAGTTACATGAAAATATTATGCGAGTCCAAAACCCTAGCTATGTACACTGTTTTTTCTTAAAGCTCATGTGGAGGTGTTTTTAAAATGATTGAAAACGCTATTAGAAAAAATGTTTTTGGAACCCAAAAACATTTGAAGTGTTTTCTATAAGAAATACATACTTGACGCTTCTTGTAAGAAGCATTTCAAGTACTTTTTTAGAATTTACTTACATTTTTATAAAGAATTAGTTCCAAAAATATTTTCATCAAAAACGCTTTCAACCACTTTAAAAGCACTTCTAAATAAGTCCTTACTATCATTTTGTTTTTGTTTTGCAAATTTACATGATGGATTGTTTTATTAACACCCCACATCTTTATGAAACACCCCACATCTAAAATGTGCCTTTAAAATTCCAACTTTGTCCTCCCTTTTTTTGAAGCCACCCCATCCCCATAAACAAATGATGGCAAAAAAGCTAGCTCGATGGCCATGAGCCACCCATATAAGAGGTATCCGTCATCGATATTAGCACAGCCAAAACCCCCCCACGTCGCGGAAGTTAACAGCCAAGACAGACTTTGTAATAGACCGAGAATTGCCCAACACTCTTGATTCACACACCCTATCTCCCAATTCCCTATTACCTACCGCCGAGTGACGGATGTGAAACCCCATCCCAAATTATGTGTAATTTCATATTAATGAAATTAGGAAATTACCATTTTGCCCTTTATCCTCCTACCCTATCCAGATTCTCCTTCCCTTTTTAGATTTTTTTTGTTATTATTTTATAACTCTCCCTCCATCTTTGCTTGCCATGTGGCACCACCCCCACACCTATCTCCTTATCTCTTCTCTCCCTCGAACTCTCTCTCAGCTCACACTCTTTCTCCCTCTCGCAGATCTCTCTCTCGTCTCAATTCTCTCATCTCATCTCGGTGAACTCACACACACACACACACACACACATACCTACACACCGACCACCAACATCACAACCACACCACCATTTTCACCTGGACCTCCCCTCCCTACCTCACCTCTCCGATCTCTCTCTCGGCATTGTGCATGTGGCTCTTCGGTGAGGTAAGTCGAAATTTGCCCTAAATGTTCCTAGATCAGGTTTTAGTTGAGTAGTTCGCGCAAAAATTATATGCATGTTTCACATGTTCTCGGCATATGCATTCATTAAATGGTTTTCGTCACCCTCGGATGTCAGCCAACACGTGACCATCCCGATGTTCCCGAACATCGGGATCAGGATGTGTCAGGATATATATATATATATAGAGAGAGAGACCATCCCGATGTTCCCGGACATCGGGATCAGGATGTGTCAGGATATATATATATATATATATATATATAGAGAGAGAGAGAGAGAGAGAGAGAGAGAGAGAGAGAGAGCATGGCAAGTGGCTGGGATTTTTTGCCTAGACATTGTGGTGGTTGGCAGCCGGTATAAGGGGGTAGATGGGGTTTATTTTGGACTTCAGAACTTAATTCGTCAAGGTAAAAACGGAAATTTAACTGAAAAAAATAAAATTATATAGTGTATTCATAAAATTGTGGGGTGTTAATAGAATTACTCTACATGATTCATGATTTCTTATGTGTTTATAGGTATTTTCATAAAGTGCAAAATAATACTTAGGGTGACGGTTGGAGTGATAAATGAATGGGGATTATTAGATAAAAGTCCATTAACAACATCGATTATCTTGTTAAATGAACAATAAAAACAAAGAGGTTTTAATAAAACACTCTCGGTACTGTTAACTTTTAACGAAAAATTACATTTTTACTTTTCCCCGTACCATTAACTACACTTTTATTTGTCATTTTTCATTAAAACTATTTTTTTTTAATTTTTTTATTAATTTTCCTTAAAAAAAAAATCTACCTTATTAATATTAACAAATAAACACAGTAAATTTTTCCAGCTTTGAAAAGATCAATTAGTGATGTTTTCTTCAAAAGAGATTTCTAATCATTTCAATTTTGTTCAACAAACGTGTGTTGAGGGTTTGAATTTTTATGTCTACCCTAGTACTAGCTCCCTAGCTACTCACACAAATTTCTAAATTAAATAAAAGACAAATTTATTCAAAAATAAAATATAACGTGGACAAAAAATAGTATGTATGAGCATGGTCCAAGTTTCGGGTCGTGCATCAAACTCAACTGGAACCTTTATTTGTAACCAGTTGCTTTTACTCATACAAAATTTGTACGTCTATCATAAGATTTACAATAATACAATAATTGAAACGATACATTGTCATGTAGGAAAAAGTTTATACATTGTAATGTTATGTCGATATTATCGACTCGAGCAAATTATAAATCTGTTAGAACCATGTGGATGTGGAGCTATACACATAAAATTAGGACTCCATGTATTGTCTTTCTTCTTGTCCCTAGATGTCCTACCTGATTCTTTCTGCATGTGATCTAATATATTGTTTGTTTGTTAACCAGGGTAACCCTCACACTAAGTGGTACCACGTCTGGTGAGAGCAAAGTATAGGAAATTTTATTTAGTAATTTCATATGAAGCTCCCTACATACATGCAAAATCTTGTAACCGTTTCAATATCTCCCTCTTTCTGTCTCTCGTCAAGCGAGAGACACCACATAAAATTTTTCTCTCGTGAAATAATTGGTGCACACCAAATCTCTTCAGATATAGGTCTAGTTACTTTATAGTTTTAAAATGAATAAATAAAAAAAGAATTAAAAAAGGGAAAGAAACATGGCAACTCACACGTAGAAATTTAGTGTGCATATGTCCTAATTTGCTATTAAGGTAATTCTGAAAAAAGTGACTATAAAAAAAAGATAGAAGCTTTTTTATATTTAGTAAACATTCAGTTTCAGTTTTTTTTTTACAATTTTGAATGGAAAAAAAGCCAAAAACACAAAACTGCAAAACCCAGCTTTGAAAAATTAGTTAAACCCAACTTTGAAAAATTAGTTTTTTTTCACATTTGTTTTACATAAAAGTTTATCAAACACTATAATACTATTTTTTTTTTCAAAAGTAATTTTACAAAAAAATTTACCAAACACTTTACTACTTTATTTCATAGTTACTTATTCTCGTAATATAACAAAAACAATTTTTTTTTTAAAACACAGTCATACCAGCTCTTTTACTTTATCCCCTCCCACTGCGGAAAAAAGTACAGAGCTTTGGAGTCGATAGAAAGACTCTCACTTTCTCTCTCATTTTCTCTCTCCTATTATAATACTAAGACTTGAAGTTTGTCACGTACCGTCGTGGGACTGGGTGGTTTGATCTGTCTGTATTCACATCACAAAAGAAGAATGCTGTGTATCAAATATATAAATAATGATGGCTGGGGTAAATTAATAACGATCCATGTTTTTTTTTCCTTCGATCTTTTAATTTCCATACTCGCCTATGAAGCGTTTAGAAACCAATATTTTATGATAAATCCTCCTCCTTTCCCTCTCCCTCTTTCCATTTCTCTCCTCTCTCTCCTCTGTGTGTGTTTGTGTCAGAATTAACAAAGAAATTGCCAGCAATTAAGGGGAAGAAGCAGCAGCTAATCAGAAGAACTGCTGAAAAGTGAGAGTGGTTATACAGAAATGAATGGTCTCTCACATCTTGAACCAGATTACTGTGAGTTTGTTGAAGTTGATCCAACTGGGAGATATGGCAGAGTAATTACCTCTCTCCCCCCTCTCTCCTCTCTCTCTGTCCTCATTTTCTTCTGTGAACTCTGCTTAAAGAATGAACCTTTTTTTACTTTTAATTTTTGTTTGCAGTACAATGAAATCCTTGGCAAAGGAGCTTCTAAGACAGTGTAAGACTTCAAGCTCTTAACTTTCTTCAAAAATTATCAAAACCCAGTTCAGTTTTCTCAAATTTTTGAATTTTTTTGGGGAATTTGGCAGATTGTTTTAATGATTGTTTCTGGGTTTTTTTTATTTTATATTTTTGTTGCAGTTACAGAGCATTTGATGAATATGAAGGGATAGAAGTTGCTTGGAACCAGGTCAAGCTTTATGATTTCCTGCAGAACCCTGAAGATCTTGAGAGGCTCTACTGTGAAATCCACCTCCTCAAGACATTGAAGCACAGAAACATCATGAAATTTTACACTTCCTGGGTTGATACTGCCAACAGAAACATCAATTTTGTCACTGAAATGTTCACCTCTGGGACCCTTAAGCAGTATGTTTTTGCTGAGTTTTCAATTAACAATTATGATTATTTTTTTTTTGCTTACTTTCCTAAAACCAATTTTGTTAATCTTTTGTGGGTTTTTTTTTATGTTAATTACTGATAGGTATAGGTTAAAGCACAAGAGAGTGAACATTAGAGTAGTGAAGAATTGGTGTAGGCAGATCTTGAGAGGGCTTCTGTATCTCCATAGCCATGACCCTCCTGTGATCCATAGAGATCTCAAGTGTGACAACATCTTTATCAATGGAAACCAAGGGGAAGTGAAGATTGGTGACCTTGGTTTAGCTGCAATCTTAAGGAAATCGCACGCCGCTCACTGCGTTGGTAACTTCGAATGATCCATCCTATAAGAATTGCTTCATAAATTGTCATGCTTTGAATCAAATATGGATGTTCCTATGCAAATTTTGTTTATTTGGTAATTTGTGGAGTTAATTGGAACAAGGGAAAGTTATTTACCTAGAAGGTTAATATGTGTTTAGATTTCTTTTCGATTTTATTGAAGTAGGGACACCAGAGTTCATGGCTCCTGAAGTATATGAAGAGGCATATAATGAGCTAGTTGACATTTACTCATTTGGGATGTGCGTTCTGGAAATGGTCACTTTCGAATATCCATATAGCGAATGCACTCATCCTGCTCAGATCTACAAGAAAGTTGTTTCTGTAAGAGGATTCTCTTTCCCTTTCTTTCTGGTGGAATTCTTTACTATCTTTACGAAAAATGTGATATCTAAGATTCTTTTCGCATTCTGTATTTCATAGGGTAAAAAACCAGATGCTTTGTACAAAGTTAAAGATCCAGAAGTACGAGAATTTGTTGAGAAGTGCTTGGCAACTGTGTCGTTGAGGCTCTCTGCGAGGGAGCTTTTAAATGACCGTTTTCTCCAAATTGATGAATGTGAATATGATTTGAGATCACTAGATTATGGTAGGCAGCTAGATGACATGGGTCCTCTTGCAAGGCAGCCTCTATTAGAGCTTCATCGAAGCAACAGTTCCTTTAGTAATGGATACTCGAATGATTACGATTTTGATGCCCCAAATGAGTGGACTGTTGATATAGAATCAACTGGAATCGAACTGTTTGAGCACCATGAGGATGATCATTCTGATGATGTCGACATTAGTATTAAGGGGAAGAGAGGAGAAGACGGTGGCATCTTTTTGAGACTTAGAATTACAGATAAAGAAGGTTGGCACATACTTTACTTTTTTCCAGAGTTTATTTATGGATTGTCTATACGTGGAAACTAAATGTAGCACTTTAAATCCTATACTTTTCAGGTCGTGTACGCAACATTTATTTCCCATTTGACACTGAGAACGATACAGCATTGAGTGTGGCAACTGAAATGGTTGCAGAGTTGGATATCACCGATCAGGATGAAACCAGAATAGCAAACATGATTGATGGGGAAATTTCCATGTTGGTACCCGATTGGCAATCAGGACCAGGACTAGAGGAAACACCCCGGTTTGCTAATCAAAGCTTTTGTCACAATTGTGTTTCCAATCACACCTCAAGTGGTTCCATGACGGAGTATTTGTCGAACCACCCTAGCGCTAAAGACTTGCAAGCTCTTCAATGTTGTAAACATGGTTGTCCTTCAATGCACGGTCGTTTTGAGGAGATCACATACCAAGCTGACGAGTCTGAGCATCATGTAACAGAGGGTGAACCAAATGAATCAGGCCAATCAGACTGCGTTCAATACCAAGAAATTTGGGGACAGCAACAACATGAAAGTCGTGAACTTAGTTTAGTAGGCTTGAGACAGATCCATTTAGATGAAGAATATGAGAAAATGGATCACTTAGTCACAGTTGAAGATGAGCAAGATTCTAAAGTGGAAAACAATACGGCATCTGAGGCAAGAAATTCCATCAGAAACTTATCAGGTTTACATTCTATTTGCATGAGCACGCCAATGTACCATGACCTCCCAGGCAGTTACGAGAATGGAATTCAGAAGGATTTGAGATGGTTCAAAGCAAAGCACCAGATGGAGCTGAGGGAACTTCGAGATGAGCAATTAGGAATCATCTCAACATCTTTGCCGAATGCAAGTAAAGAACAAAAAATAGACAACGGGTTCTTATCATCTTTGGTATCAAACACAATACGAGGAATCAACACCACAGTTCTTTCGAAATCTTGCGCTTATGATCACCAACACTCAACTCCAGATTTTCATGCTAATCTTGAAAAGAGCTGCCCCAATTCGGAACCCCAAGGGGCCCGAAATTGCGAGGCGATGGAGTCTCCCAATGCGGCGAATGTGATCACTGGCAAGAGTTTTTACACAGACTCACTGCTTCCTCACTCTCTTCGCAGGACAGTTTCTCTCCCAGTTGATGCTGTTGATTTATAAACTTGCAGAGGCACAGAGCATGTATTCTTTTCACAAATTCCATGCATCATGTATGGCTACCAAGGCCAGGCCACTCCTTTCTTCATCAAGGGGTGTGGCTTTCCAACAAACTGGGATGATATGTATTTAAAAATTAAAGAAAACTAATGAAAAATGCTTGAAAACCGAGTATATACGAGGAAAAATGTAAGTTTTGAGGCCTATAAAGATTGTGTTCAACTCCATCATATTATTGCAAGAGAGCTATTGGTTGTAAGGGAGTCATATATATTATGAGAGATATGCATACAACCATGACGATAGAAACAGACACATTATTCAACAATTACATATAATTGGTGATATAGTAGATTTTCATTTCAAGTTAAGATACAAGACACTTAAAAGAAATACAGCACCAAAAAGTCCTTGATTCTAGAATTTAAATATAAGAGGCAAACGTGTCATCGTGGCCAAACTGACTTAATACGCGTTTGTGACTTTGACTGAGATAGATTGAAAATTGAAAAGTAATCTGAATTGAATTATTGGCATGTCAATGCTGAGTTGGCCAAGGGGAGGTATTATCAGGATCTTTTGCAATGCTTCTGGTAAGACATACCTGGCCCCTCCAAAATGTGTCAATTATGGAGTGGTTTATTCAATTGTTTTGGCCCCACAAGAACAAATGAATCATGCTTCATGTTCCATGCTCCATGCATGCTCTTCGACTTAACTTGCACATTCTGGTTGCCCGTATTTTATCACCTAAAAAATATTGGCCCTTTAATATGAACTTCCCTAAGGATGAGTCTTACCTTGAAAAAGACATCTAAGCTAATGCGAATCACATATCGAAACCATCAAACCATATCTTGTGCCAAAAGTTTTACTCACTCTTATGTTAAAGTGTTTTAATTTGACAGATTCACTTATAAATAAAAGATCTTAAGTTCAGTTTTTTGTGATTTAATCTAAATCATGCTAGATGCCACATTTAGTGTAAAATATATCTGTGTATTAAAAAAAATAAAAAACTCAAACTCCGTTTTTCATGTGTAACCATGCCAAACGAGGTGGTTTCAAGAATATAAATTCAAGTATTTGATGGATCTAGGAAAGTTGAGGTATTTGATTCAATTTCGATTTTAGATATAGATAATAAAAAATTACGTCATAGAGCATGCCATTTGCCTAGCCCCTTATATTTGTTGTTTCTCATTTTTGTACATCACAATTTGACGCATATAAAGAAATAGTATGTCATAAATTTAAATGTGATACGATAAGATAAAATCTTTGCATTTGAGTTTGAATTAGAATTTGATTTAAATTCAATTGAAGAATCTATAAAAGAAAAGTCTTTTCACACATATAAAATTGTAATTGACAAATTAGTAGCTACGACGATATTTTTTTTCCTTTTTGGGTTTATAAAAGTGGGTGGCAAAGTGGAGGCCAACTAGTCTTTTCGTTTATTGTTTATATTGCATTTGCTGCCTTTTATTGGGTGTTGAATTGAGACCAACTCAAATGGTTTTAGCATTGCATTACTTTATGGGAAAATCTAGAAAGTTATATAGATGCGTGAAGTGTTTGATATATATCAATTGAGGCATGCTAGAGATATCAAAATTTAAATTATTTTTTACAAATCATAATGTAACGTTTGAGAGTTGGTGATTAAAAAAAAAAAAAAAAAGAGCATAATCATCAACTGCAAAAATCATCAAGGGGTGATTCAGGAGTTGAGAATAAATTTCAGGTCTGTATTTCACACAACACATTCTACGTTCGATTCCTGACGTTGATGAATCACACGACATGTGAAGCTGAAATGCCTATGTGAATATTTCCAACTACAAAAAAATGAACTGTCGTGGTGAAATCAACAACCATTGTTTTAGTCTAGGCCCTATTTAGGCACTAGGTAGCTGGCCACCGTCCGATTAATCATTAGACGTTTGAAAATTAAGAAAGGGCATCTAGACCTCCTTAGACGTCCACTTTGCCCACTAAATCCCGTCTAAGTCGTGACTCTCACTTAGACAAAAAACTGGTAACTTTCATTTTTGCACTTTATTTTTGTTGAATAAATTGTGAGAGACTTGTTGAATACTTGGATGAACCCTTATCATGTGTTTGTTCCCTATATTTTGAATATGTTCTACTATTGTCATCTAAAGGCGCTAGGCGCTAGTCAAGTGCTAAGTTGGGGCCTAACACCTAAGCAGCTAGACACTTATGTATACTATATAAATATATTTACTTAAATTTGCCTAGTCCGTCTAAAACTCCTCCTGGCCGCCACTGGACTCCAGCTCACTCCCTGATTAATTCCTAACCTTTTTTAGAACCTCACCACCAACTCCTTATAGCATTTTTTATATCAAAATCAAGAAGAAGAAAGAAAAAAAAAGCAGTTTGGTATTCCATACAAGATCGGACGGTTTAGATTGTATTAATCAAAATCACAACTTTTTAAGCTTAATAAAACCAGATAATGATGGCAAAATGTCTGATCAACTTTTTGATAATTTGACTCCAAATAAAGGAATAAACCAAATCAAGTGTCCGGTCAGATACGGTTTATGTGCTTGATGCTACTCTAGACAACGATAGCCACATGCAGACGACCATTCCCAACAACCAATCAGTCAATGACAATATTATGGTAGAAATTGAATCTTTAAAAGTGATCCAGCGTAAACAATGTTCTCTTTTGAATAGTTGAATCTCTTACACCGCTTGAAACCAACGTTCGGTAAAGACTGATGCAGCGATGATCACACCAGTAGATTGTCAAGTGGACTGTTCGACGAAAGGATAAAGATTTTTACTCCTTTGTGTTTAGGTACTGGTTGATCCCATGCAAGTGCAAACCCCATTACATATATATATATATATATATATATATATATATATATAATGCAGCGATGATCAGACCAGTAGATTGTCAAGTGGACTGTTCGACGAAAGGATAAAGATTTTTACTCCTTTGTGTTTAGGTACTGGTTGAACCCATGCAAGTGCAAACCCCATTATATATATATATATATATATATATATATATATATATATATATATATAAATATATATAAAGGGACAAACTGGTGGCTTGACACTCCACCATTCAGGAGATCGGAAAGACTCATATAGACATTTCAACCTCTCCATGACCACCATCATGCGATTCATCAGCACTAAGAATTGAACCTAAGACGTGTTATGACATATGAGCCTAGAATTAATTTTTAACCACTGAGCCACCCTGTGATGTTTAAACTCCATTATATAAGTCAGACTCATTTGAGTTTAGGACCTCCTACTACAAGTTGTGGCGTTTGAGCGTCAATAGAAATTGAAACGTGAAAGTGCCGTATAAAAACACATCCTTCTTGTGGTGGATTCAGAAAATGACCTCCACTTCATAGGTTGGCACAAGACACAATCATGAAAACATGATTCGTTTTAAGAGAATTATTGAAGTTGGACCAGTCGGGTTCAACCCAAGGCAATCCACAGATACAAAGGGTAGCTAGTTCCACGTGTAGTGTCAGTTCATCCCATCACCGCAACCCCCCATCCCTATCCAAGATCCAACCTACAGCCGAAAGATGTAAAAAGAAGCCTTGAGAAAAGTGTCATTGGGATGCAGTTCCCACTTCCCAAAATGGTAGGGAATGTTAGGCAAACTCCACAATATGTGATGGAAGAAACTAGTCCTAAAGCTTGTCCCAACCCTTGACATGTCCTTTTCATACACCAAACCGGGAGAAACTTACCAACGCTAGGGATGCCATTGTGGCGATATCTCAAGCAAATCAAGCAATACAATGTGTTTTGACTTTCTCACATTGACAATATGTGATTAGCTTGAGACATCACCACAATTGCATCCCAAGTGCATGAAAGTTCTACTCTTGAATGGGAGAGAAACTTTCCTACGCCTAAAATGCCATTATGGTGGTATGCCAAGTGAATTACACACTTCCAATGTGACAAAAGTTACTTACCTACTCCTGGAACATCATTGTGGCACTATTCCAAGTGAATCATGCGTTGCAATGTGTATTAACTTTCTACATTAGTAGTGTGATTAACTTAGGATACAGCAACAATTGGATCCCATGTGCATGAAAGTTCTCGCTGACTAGATAACCGCTAACCGAACCAAACCATTAGCAACCTTAGCAATACAACTTTACAAGCTCATACATAGAAGGTATTGGAGCTTTTGTTGCATTAAAAGTTTACTAGTCTTCATTACTACAACAAACATGAACTATATACTATATCTTGGGAAGGTATGTCGTCAAATTCTAGCTTTTGTTACATTACATTTGCCAAAGTACACCTATTACGAAAATGATTGTAATTAACACGACGAAACTCTATTCTAAATATAGATACCTCAGTATAAAATTACACGAAAAGACACTCTTTCTAGACATGTATAATTTCTGTACATTGCGGATATCCCCCAATGAAATGGCCCTTCATCAATGACTCAATATGCAGTTCAGTTGTACCTCTTGCAGGATAGTGCAGGGTTGCCCGAATGTTCTCTCATAAAGGCCTCAAAAGCGGGTAGTCTTCAAGTAGTTCCCGCTCAGACAGAGTGTCAGTTTCATTCTGAGGAGTCCACAAGACCTCTACTGCCTGCAAGAAAAAGAACAAGATGTACATGTATCAGCTCAGCTCCGATTTAGCAGAAAAATTTGCGAGTTCAATGAAAGTATTGTTACCATTATTTTGCTCGAGGGAATGGATCCAAGCTTTTGCAATGCTTCCTTCAAGTCACCACTGCCGTTGATGGCAGGCAACTTATGCACTCCTTCAGCAGCCACCAATATTGTTATCTGATTGAAATTCAGACAGAAAACAGGCCAGATATTAACAATTCTGTTCCCTAAAACAATCCTGAAACTATTCAACTCAATTACGAAATTTTATGTTATTTCCTAAAACACTAGAGGAGAGAAGAATTTTTATGTTTGTATGGTATATAATCTCAGATGTATGATATAAGCATAGCAGTCACTACCAAAGATGAGGTCAAGAAACGTTCATATTCACCAATACTTCCATGATAGGCCAGCAGGGCCTCTATAACAATGCTTAGATTTGGAAACACTGATTTTAATAGAATGTTCAGGGCTTAACTAGTAAATAAACAACACAGGTTCGTCCTTACCACTATATATTCATTGCGGAATCCATTAGCACTCCGGCTTGTTGAGCTTTGCTTTCTTATGTTGTTCACATTGACAAGTGTCTCTTCGTCAAATTTACCCCTCTCTTCGATAGAAAGCTGATTAAAGCTTTTCTCTGCATCCTCTAAGCCTCGCTTTAGAGCAACCTACAAGCATGTCAAAAGTTATAATCCATGTCCTTCACATTCCTCATATCTATATAAAGTTATATTTTCTGTTTTCCTCCATGCATCCATAACTTAACAATTATAAGAAAAACTCCAATCCAGATCGTGCTTCAGACATTATTCCACCAGACCAACGGTTTTGATTTCCTCTCACTTTTTCTGGTTAACAATAAATTTAAGGAGTATTCCAACGCCCCTCTATAATATAGGCACCGCCATGACACTATTATCTATGTTTTCATCAGCATAGATCATGCCTCCTCTCGCAATTTGTAAGAAAGCTTTGCATGTGTGCACAAGACATCAAATTGCATTAGTTTTAACCTTTAAAAGTTTAGCCTAAGCTGTTTAAATTACTTGACAAGTAGCTGCCACTACCATATGTTATCTCATACTTTATAGTGCCAAATATCTTAAGAGAGATGAATTCCCTTGATTTATCATTATCTCTTCCTATGGGTTTCCGCCATCTCTAACAATGGTAGGCAACAACAATGATGCACCAGATATCAACCAAGTATGCCAACAGATGATATTGAACTTACAGATGAATAACCGGAGATGCAATAATCAGGATGTCGTAGCAAAGCTAGTGTTGTCTCTGCAATTTTAGTAAAATTTGCATCAGAATCCCGGAAGGAAAAGAAATCAAGAATACAAAATAGTAACTTAACATTCTGGGTATGGTAATAGATCTAAATATTAGTTTAACTGAAAACCCAATCCTAAGAGTTCAGTTGTATTATGCAAGTGTGCGTGAATAATAATATATACAGGTTCACCTGTCAAAACATAGCCCAAACCATCAGGGGTAGAAGTATCTGCAGTTTCAGCAATCCGATTAAGATCCCTTTGGAGCGTTCGTCCCATGCCCAACAAACCAACCTTCGAGAAGGAGAAAAATAGATGGTGAAACAATAGAGAACAAAATCTTCGTTGCCATCCAACAAAAGAGTCTATAAAGTGCATATCACATTTCCAAAAATTAGGCTATAAAGTGAAATTACAGCACTAAATATCAAATTTCCAAATTGTATGTATGATCCCCTACTATTATCCTCGTTTCAAGGTTAAAGCCAGTCGATGTTGCTATGTTTTACAAATACCAGCGCACTTTTCAGGGAGTACCTTCAGATGCCTTCCTCCAAACCCCAAATACTCAGTTATCTTAACACATCCATCCTAGAATGTGCTTACTTACAACCATATAATTTCTTGATCCCCTAGTTTTTCTACTTATAGAACAATCAGCCCTTCCTTTAACATGCACCGATCAAATAAGGCGAAAATCCCCACAGTTTGCCACTTCAGCACAAAAATCCTAGTTCTAACCCAAACCATCCATATCCAAATTGAATGCAATGAAGGGCAAACAAGTCATTGAACTAAATAAACGAACAAATTTCCAACTAACAGTTCATGGGGTCATATGTATAAAGATCTCTAATTTAACCGAGGATTTCAAATTGCATAGCAGCAGCATGATTATGTATATACATATATACATACAGATATGTCTGCAGAGTGAAAATTACAAGCATTCAATCAAACCTGAAGCTTGAGAACGCTTGTTTTCTCAGTAGCAGTAAGCACACTTCCCTCAGACCGATCCGAAAGGAAACCGGAAACCAAAACAAACGCCGCAAAACCCGTCAAGATCAGGAAGAAGCTCGACCCGGCTCCAACTCCGAACCCAAATGCCGGGCCCACGTAAAATCCACCACCCCCGCCACCGAACCCGAAAGGCGAAGGCGCGTAGTACGGCGCGGAGTACGAAAAACCGGGCCTTGAGCCCGGAGTCCTCGGCACCGAGTAACTCCTCGAGGACGAAGAGGAAGACGACGAGCGCGAAGAAAACGAGCCTCCCCCGACCCGACCGCCCGAGGCAGCCAATGCCGAATTGGGGTCGGACATCAGCAGCAGACCCAACAACACGGCGACCATTGCCGGCTTTCTCAACGCCTTCATAGCTTCCAACAGCTTTCCGGCGATAATCCCAATTGGGTTTGCTGGGTTTGTTGCTGGTTGTGCTGGGTTTTCTTCAGCGACAAGGGACTGAGATTTTGAGTCGGGTAACTGCTTAAAGCATTGAACTTTGAATTTGCAGGGGACTTTTTGGATTTGGAAATTGAAGTTTTTGAATTTGATTGGGTTTGTGGGGAGGGGGCGGAGACGGGGGAGTAGATTGTGCTGCTTCCATTTCAATGGGTTGGGTTGGAGCAATGAAGCTGTTGCCGCCATTTGAAAACTGTTTTCGAGTCGAGTGTTTTTGGAATTCAGAAATCAAAAGCGTGGACGGGTTTTTGTTTTGAGAAACGGAATTTTGGAGGAGGAGATATCAGCTGGCCTCTCTGATTCGTTCAATCTCAGCCTCATTTTCTTCGTCCGTGTCTTTTTCTCTTGGATCAACCCATGAAGATAATAGATTTTCCACGTTAAATGTTTGACTTATTTTTAGCTCCGTCCTTAAAATTTGATTTTTATCTCGTTTTACTTTCTCTAACTTAAAAGTCGTCATTTTATTTTTTGAAACTCAAAGTTCGTTTTACTTTGTTCTTTAAAACTTGATTTTGATATCATTTTGCTCCCTCAAATTTGAAAGTCGTCACTATAACACTCAAATTCACTCCACATTATCGGATCTGTTAATTTATTGTATAAGTTTGATTTGGGTGCCCAGGCTAATCATTTCCTTTTTTATCTTTTCCATCTCTTCATTTCCTTTTAAATTTAATATTTTTTTATTGTTGAATGTCAACGTAAAGTGGAGATTTATAATCAAATTTATTGCACATGTGGCATAGTATTATTGGGTGTTGGGTCCTACATATTTTTAAGAGACGACTTATAAGTTTCATGGGGAAGAGAGAGTCATAAGTCATAATGGACCAAATTTTGAATTTCATAAAGTAAAGTGGTGATTTTTGAGTTACAAGAGCAAAATGAGATAAAATGAAGTTCCAGGACATAGTTAAAGGAAGCCTTATAAGAATGGGTTATTTTGACCACCCGATAAAATTCGATCCTGGACCAAAATTATAAAAATGGGTTATGTTCTGTGGATTTTTAGTTCGTCTAACCTCTCCGAGTTGCACTCCTAGTTGAATCGTGGACCGAGTTCTTGTTCGGCCCGAATCATGACTTGGTGTCCAAAGTCCGACCCGAATTATTTAGAGCCTTTGGGCCTGGCCTACAAAAAAATAAAATAGTTAAACGTAGCTCGGCCCAAACCCACCGAGTATCGACTGTCTCCATCCTTCGAAACCCTAATCCAATAAAAGCTAAACTCTTCCAACTCTCTCAACTCCCTCTGCCGTAGCTGCTGCGACTACTCCATTTTCCGCCTCATTGCCCTCTGGTTTGGTATCTTCCGGTCTAATCAAAACCAACCATGGCGGACAAGGCAGTCACCATCCGAACCAGGAAGTTCATGACCAACCGCCTTCTCTCTCGCAAGCAATTCGTGAGTTCCTCCATCATTTCTTCCTTTTTGCATCTAGCATTTAATTGGGTTTTCGATCTTGTGTGTGTATTTGTTAGTGGGTTGAGCTGTTTTATTTCTTTAATTTTGTTAATTTTCTTTGTAAAGTTGCCTACTTTAATCTGGATATATGATTTTTCTTATGAAGCTGTTATTCACCCTACCGAGTTTTTAATTATAATTTGGCTACGATTATTTATTTGTGATTTTTCTCTGTAAAGTTGCATGCTTTGATATGGATTTAGGGTTTATTTATGTAATTCTTACTCATCCAACTGGGGTTTTTTTTTATTTATTTATTTTATGTATGTTGGATTGTAGGGGTTTAGTGAAAAATAAGAGGTTTAAATGATTTGTTAGAATTTTGTGTCAGCTTTCCGTGATTAATCTTCTCTTACGGGGTTAATCATAATTCAATTTTTGCTTTTGTTCCATGTAGGTCATCGATGTTCTTCATCCAGGAAGGCCAAATGTTTCAAAGGTATTGTTTTTTCTTTTTGCGTTCTTTCAGTTTTCAGCTCTTACGTACTTGCATTCAATTGTGTCTGATCAACTGTATTTATCGCTTAACTTGTCATTAGTTTGTTTACTTTAATTGATACGGTTATGTTAGAACTAAGAAATTGTACAATAGCTTATTTAACTGTTTCCATTTGAGCAATTCTGAGGTATGCACTTGCTCACTGATTGAATTTGGCTTGGTTGTTTTGTGAAGGCTGAGCTGAAGGAGAAGCTTGCAAGGCTCTATGAGGTCAAGGACCCGAACGCAATCTTTGTGTTCAAGTTCAGGACTCACTTTGGTGGTGGAAAATCTACTGGATTTGGATTGATTTATGACTCTGTTGAAAATGCGAAGAAGTACGAGCCCAAGTACAGGTTGATCAGGGTAAGTCCAGAGTTAACTGATCTATTCTAATTTCATTTTGGCTACCTAAACCATAGGACATTGCCACCACTAGAAATGTAGATAGCTATGTTGAAGTGATTTGATTTGATCAACACCTGGGTGACTCCTAGTGCACATTGAGTTAATCTATGTTAGTAAGAATCGTAGAGCTGTTGATTGTTTATTGGTCGTATTAATCAATGTATCTTCTAAGAGGTATTTTTTGTTAGCTCTTTTCATCATACGACGATTCAAAATATTCTCAATTTCCATATTCATTTTCCATGAACAAGTAAAGGTTTTTTTATTTTGTTTTCACATCATTTTTTTATGATTGGTTAATGCCGTCGGAATCTGAGTTAGTCCTATGTGTTTGTTAGTATCTTTTCATTTCTGGTGTGCACTAGTACTTGAGAATGAGTGGATACTTAAGTCACCTGTATTGATAAACTAAAGGTGGGAGCACGAGTATAGTCATGTTAACCCAAACATTTTCTTTCCATTTTCATTATTGGTTTCACGTTTACGTTTTCAGCATAACGTAATGTTGCTTATCAGTTCTGCTTCTATGAGTTCATGCCACTAAAAACATTACTTTTATATATTGCAGAACGGACTTGATACCAAGGTAGAGAAGTCAAGGAAGCAGTTGAAGGAGAGAAAGAACAGAGCCAAGAAGATCCGAGGAGTAAAGAAGGTAAGAAAGTCACTTGTGTTATTTCCTTGCGTGATTCTAATTTGATTTCATTACCTTGCTTCTTACAACGATTTTGTTCTATTTTTCGTGCAGACCAAGGCATCAGATGCTGCAAAGTCAAAGAAGAAATGAGCGTTGGTGATTTCGGTTCTAGTTTCTGTTGCTCATAGCAGCACTGGGCTTTTCTTAAACATATTTTGCCGTTAGGATGCGTTTAAAACGAAGATTCTGCTGTCAGTGTGTATTTTTAGAGAGCCATCTACTATTTAGTTTTTCTTTTCCTTCCAAAATTTCAGCATTCTGATGAGGACAGATTTATTATATTAAGTAGCAACAGATTCAGATTATTTATCTGACTTCCGTTTATTTGTGATCTCGAAGTGTTCTTCATCTTCTACCTAGCGACAATCTAATCGTGGGTAAAATGCTCTTTGAAATTTCGGTCTTGTTGGACCGATGAACAACTGATTGAACTTAAACATGAAAAGTAAAATTTGTTTAGGATTTGGCATCCTGCTCTATAGAACCTCATGAGGCTTGCCGTAATACTTGTTGATGAATCGATATTTAGCTCTCGAAATGTCAGGAGTTTCCGGTGTTTGCACCGGGTAGAACTTGTAAATCCTCCTACTTCCGAAACCCTCTTCCCGGCTAAAGCGCCTAAGGGTGTTTGCCCCTTTGTTCGAGCTCCTTCGTTCAAATCCCCCGTCTTCTATCATCGCTTGAACAAAAGAAAAAACACTATTGCTACTATCTTTGTTCTCTCGGCCGTTTCTCTTTGCTTCAAATAGCTTGTCCTCCACATATTCCTTCAAGCCAGCTTTTACAATCGGAGACAACTCATCATCTCCTTCTATCATCTCCTCTATGATGAACTTGGCAACTTCATCCACCTCTCCTCGTGCCCGACAGTCATCTTCTTCCTCCTTGTGATCATCCAAACACGGAAAGAAGTACTGAAGTTTCACGAAACATTCGTCCTTTGTGTAATTCAAAGCATCGCTTCTCCTTTCCGTGCATCCCAAGACAAATATTTGAGGATACTTTATCACTTGGGTGTCTGAATCTCTCTTGTACAGAGGAATGCATGGAATCCAATCCATGTTCAATTCTTTCATTGTAACCCTAACTTCTGCTCCGTCGAGTGGCTTAATCCTCAGCTCATCTGAAGGCGGGTATGGCGATACAACAGCTACCAAAACAGGGACTTCAACTTCATCCTTCCTCTGACAATGACATTCAATTGTGCCAAACAGATATACGTTGTCATCGTTACCAAGGACCTCATGATTGAGCCTTCCATTCTCTTCGAATGCTCGTTCGAGATTAAGGAAATCCCACTTGAACTCTTTGTGCACCGAGTCCATCCCGTGCCAGCCTTTTCCGACAGGAAACGCAGCCTTCCACAGGTCTTTCAGTTTTCGGGGCTCCTCCACCAAGTGCTCGGGTTCCGGTTTGGATTTGGGTTCGGAAGCTTTCACCCGCTTTTGCAATGGCCGAGTAGGTTTGCTGCTGTCTGCAGGTTTCTGGCTAGCCTTCCTATTTGCTCCTTCTTTAACCATCGTAACTTTGTTAGTAATAGTCTAGCGAGAAGAAAATACTCAAAACTTTCACAGAAAGAGAGTAAAAATAAAACAGATATTGAAGAAATCAATAGCTAGTTGTTCAAATACATGATACATTTATATGACCGCGACATGTGAGAACACGTGACTTGTATGCTCGGTACTGATAAAATTTTGACGTGTGAGTTTCCTAAGCAAACTAGGATTATTAGTTAATCTTGGAGATCCCTTTTACCCCAACAGGAAAAGGAAACCAGATTATTTACCCTACCAGGATACCTACTTCCACCAGGGAAACGAAATTAGAAACAAAACCATAGTCCCAATAGGAGTAGGCAGCAAGTGCTCCTCCGTCTTTGGTGGTTGATTTGATGCGCAGCCTTGGTGGGGACGTTAGCGTAGTAGATTCCATTCTTCTCGAGAAAATCCTACCGCACTGTACCGTTGAACAGTTGAGGCGCACAGCGAAGAGTACCAGAGGCAGATATTTGAGTCCAGTTACTGATAAGCTGTGGCGGAAATTCTACATGGCATTCGGTGCTGCGAGGGCTGATCAGGCGGCTGAAAACATGAAGATCAACATAAATGCAGAATTCAGATGGAAGGAGCTGTTCGAGGAGAAAGCGGAGGAAGTGAACAAGAAAGAAAACAAGGCGGGTTGGTTTCTGGGTGCAACGCTTCTTTCCCCTTCGGAGGAGGGTTGGTTTCTTGTACACGACTGTTGACGAAAAACTAATCTTGCCTAATCCTTCTCTATTTTCACTTAAAAAATGGCATTTCGATAAAATGTGCAGTCCACTTATGAAGTTGTGACAATTTTTTGGGTACGTATGCGTCAAGAAAAGAACACATACAAGTTAAACACAAATCCACATTTTACCAGGATTCCTATTCCAAATAGGAAAAGGAAAAGGAAAAGGAAAAGGAAACCAATAAAAAGCAAATTGAACGTAAGTCTTTCATTTATTCTAACTCTTCAACTCCGCAGTCAAAAAAGTGAGAGAGAGAGAGAGAGAGAGAGAGAGAAGGTGGCTAATTATATGGAAGCAAAAGCAGCAGCTCCTCCGTCTTCGGTTGCTAATCTAATTCTCCACCGTGGGGGCAATGTTAGCGACGTAGATTTCAATATTCTCAAGAGAATCCTACCACATTGCACTGTCGACCAGTTGTGGAACATAGAAAAGAGTACGAGAGGAAGAGATCTGAGTCCCGTTACAGATAAGCTGTGGGAGAAAATCTGTGAAGCGAAGTTTGGTGCTGATCCGAGGATCGAAAAGATTAAGAGAGCGAATGTCGTGTTCAGATGGGTAGACGTGTATGAGGCAAAACTGGAAGCTGACAGGTAGAAGAGTCAGGGGCATCAAATATTTGAAGCTGCTCGAATACAAATTCCTTCATCGTCAAGCAATAATGAAAGAAGTAGCTCTGGCAGTGGCATTAATAATGTTTCTTCCAGAAAGGGCAGCGTGCCGATGAAGAAATTGAGAAGTGAAGTTCGTAATTGTCTCGAGGTGAGAAATCGTAAGATCATGAAGAATTACAGTTCTGCGAAAGATAAATCGACATTCAAGCCAAGCGATATTATTGTTTTGGATGATTAGGCTAAGCTAAAATGTATGAAACTTAGTTCTCTTTTTGGGTTTCAACTACGTGCTCAATAGGCAACGGTTTGATTATTATTGTATAACGAAAATCATCCAATTTGTTTACTCAATCTGTGAATTGTCTTTGTAATACAAAGAGAATTGAGTCTTCGTTCATTACATGTGAAGTTTTGACTTTGTTTTCTTGAATAGTACATGTACGTATTATTGGAGCTTTCTTGACCTACAAATGACCCTTTAACACATTGATCCGCCATAAAATCATCGAGTCGCTATAGCGGTGTTAGGTCAGGTTCATAAACCAAATTGGGGGCTAAGTCGCTAGGCAAAAGTTATAGGATAAAAATGATCAAAATCATTAATTATTTTTATGAAATTAAAAGATTTTGGAAAAGATCATCTCAAGTATGAAATCTAAAAGCATACAAGATTAACATAATTTCAATATTGAATAAAGAACCGGGGTAGCGTTGCCAAGGAGCTCATGATAGAGATCCCTTCTCTTCGAATGTTCCTTCGGGATTTTATCACATAATAATTAAGTGTAATGAGAAGTATAACCACTCAATATAAGTTATATTTAATTTTGTCAATTTTCCGATGTAGAGTTTCAGTATTCTTCAATCTATACTCGAATATGTTTACGGGGGAGAAGCACAGTGGGAGTATGGAGATTTCCTAATCCAAGTAGGTATTTTTACCAGTTTTGAAGATCACTTACTTTCGTTAACTAGTCTTTCTTAATTACCAAGTTTAACATTGACCAACTTTAATTAGGGAAAAGTCTCCCATACTGACAAGGAATTAGAATTAATCCAACTTTAATTAGGAAAATTGTACTCGTTATAAATAAATTAGATCGTTAAACTTCTCCATTAAACTTTCTCTGTCTTTTTTTTCTCTCAATCGCTCTGAGTTTTTAATTTCAATTGTTCTTATACAACGTTATTACTGCAATGGAGAAAGGAGGAAGTGCAAAGAGGAAGGCTAGCCGGATGCCGGAATTTGAGGACAGCAAGTCCACTCGGCCACTGCAAAAGCGGGTCAAGACGTCCCAACCAAAACCTAAACCCGAACCCGGGCACTTGGAGGTGGAGGAGGAGGCCCGAAACCTGAAAGACTTGTGGAAATCTGCCTTTCCAGTAATGACATCGTGGTGGGAATTGGACAGACTCTACAGCAAGTTTGACTGGGATTTCTCCAATCTCGAACGAGAATTCGTAGAAGGGGGGAAATTGCATCATGAAATCCATGGCGAAAACAACATGAAAAACGTCTACGTTTTTGTTACAACCGAGCCTCACATTGTGGAAGGGCCTCCATCATACAAATGCGAATCGATCCCTGTGGTGGTGGCCATATCATCGCTTTCCCCTCCTTCACAAGAACTAGCCTACAAGATAACTGATTTAAGCAGGCCGGGAGGCCGCGAAGAAGCTATAATTCCGATGAAAAAGATGAAGATGGGCTGGATCCCGTACATTCCTATGGACAAGAGAGGTGCCCAAGTCGAGAGACTGACAAAAAAATCTCTGAAAATATGTTACTTGGGGTGCAAGCAAAGAAAGGTAGCTCTGGAACGCCTTGAAAGAGATCGGTACTTGAAAATTCAATACTCTGTGCCATACATAGTCGATCACAATAGTGTGGAGGAAGAGAATGAGCAAGATTTTGAGGTGGAGCTACCTGCGGGGGAGCATGCGAGGGAGGAACTAAAGGAAGCAAGAAGACCAGCATTTGCTAAAATGCGAGAGGAAATGGCCAGGGAACTGGCACTCGCGAAAAATATGAGGATTTACAAGTTCTACCCCGTACAAACGCCGCATACTCCTCGGGTTGAAAAGAAGCTCGCCAAAATCAACAACTACTGTCGCGACGCCGATGAAGTTTTTTGATCCCACAGTTTGATTAGTGGTTGATTATTGCACTTGCTCAATATTGTAACTAATGATGATCATTATTTGGTCCGCGTGGCAAAGTATTCCAGTAAATAAGAGTTTATTTCTGCGCTTGAACTTTGAATTGTCTCTAGCAATTGTTACCAAATGCTTCAAAACCTGGACTAAATAAAAAATCCCTCATCAATCAACTATTAATGTCGGGTGCAGTAATACTAATAGTTCGGGACTTGGGTGCGACAATGTTTGAGATCATGAGTTTTTTTTTTTTTTTTTAATGGCAAAACAATACATCTAGGTGTTTTCTACTGTGCGGTACAGTTTGACGAAACCTGCATTTAGTTGCCCCTAGTTTATGACAAATTAGTTAGATGTAACAGGGGTAGTTGACCTGTCTGAATCTATTCGTTGTAAGTAAAAACCTCTCATAATTTACGGTAAATTCATGAGGGTAACCGGAAGGATCTCTCCTAATTTACAATATTATAATTTTAAAAGATTTCCTAAACTTTTAGGTCTTGAATCTTGATTCTAATACTCAATCATTTTTCGATAAAAAGATAATACTCAATAATATTATATATGAAAAAAAAATGTATAACCAGAAAAAAATTAATTACTTGTCTGAATTACTCAGATTATTTACAACAATTTGAAAAAGGAAACATGAAATTACCAGGATTCCTACTTCCACTACAAAAAAAATGAGCATTGCACACAATAAATTATCTGTGCCCTTTGAGATCAAAAAGCACCAACAATTGTGCTCATAGACCAATAGCAACAGTGCAACTACTATCTTTATGTCTGTGCCCTCTATGGGCGTCACCATTGCTGATAGCACACAATATCGCTATTTGTGCTCAAAGAGTTCAGCACAAATAACAGCCTATTTGTGTCTTAATTCTGACAACCATGTCAGATTGTCAGGTGACAGGATCATACTCGCACAATTTTCAAATCGTGCCCAATAGGTTCTATTTAAAAAAAAAAATATTAATGTAGAAAAATTGAATTTTCTTTTAAATCAACAAATCCCACAATATACACATATTCCAGTTATTTACAACAAATACAACCAAGTCCTTCAGAATCCTATCCTCCCCCACAACACTGCAGCCGATGGACCCAAGTTCTTCGTGCAATGAAGCTCACTTAAACCACATTCTCTTCTTGATTAAACTGAGAGTCCCACAACTTTTTCTGAATTGAAAATAAATCGTAGTTGAATAAGAATCTTAGTAAGAAGCATAGACTAGGAAATATTTATACCTTACAAATAGCATCCATTTCATCAAAGATTATCGCATGCAAACCACTCTGGTCTCCAGGGGAATTAAGGACATAATGAGATTATAAATTATTGAAAAACCAGTCTAAGTGCACTTGACATGTATATATTTCCCTTACCGCAAGCCCTTTGATCATTCTCAGCATCAGCAAATAGATTCATAACATTTTTCTTAGTTTCATCAACTTGCTCAAAACTTCAGGGCCATTAACAATCTAGCACAGTTCACAAAAACAGAAATCTCATCAATCACCAATGCAGATAATAGCTAACTTATCTCTAAGGATAAGTTGCATATCCAAAATCATTCAGACATGCTCAAATAGCTTTGTTAAAATAATGTACTAGCATCAAAATGATGTGTTAAATCATGATTCGACATGGTTCAATGTCTTTCCAAAAAGGAGTGTGGTATAAAGTTATACCAAAAAGATATCAGCGCAACTAGAAGAATCAGTTATCTTACTTTTGTCACGTGAGGAGGGAAAACATGGGATACAAAAGCTCTTCAAAATATATCTGCAAACTCAGCACCTAAGCCACCAATTCCAAGTGTTTGGAGATTAAACTCCTTGTGCCTGACAATGTTGCTACTTGTAGTTTCATGCTGATTTACAATCTGACGAATTCAGTTCAGAATATCAAATTACATTATTTGGTATTGTATACTATCTAAAATAATACTGAACATGTTCACCTGAAAATGCCCATCATATCATGACTCTGATATATGTAGCTAAATAATTGATCAAAGGAGTAAGTGCAAAAAATAAATTAAGAAACAATTGAAGAGATATGATATCTACACCCTTAGCAAGAGTAAGGCCAATCCTTTCCAAGAGAAAAAGAGATATTACCTAACACCGACATCATCGACAATGCTGATAGCCATACCAGTAGAAAGACCAGCAAGGCCACAAGCTAGATAGCCATATAGGTACTGATGATCACAACAATGATAAGTCCATAAATACCCAACAATATAAAGTTGTGTTAATAACTGATTAGCAGCTCCTGATCAAAGAATGTAAACAAACAACTTTATAGATTAGATTATGTCTTTGTTGTACTGTAATACAAAAGAAAGAAAAAATCACAACCAATTTTAATACAATCAATTCAAACATTACACACAAACTAAAAATTCTAGAACACTAGAAATATGGAAAGGAAACTAATGCAGATACTATTTGATTAAAAAGAATTAATTAAGAAAAACTTTAAAGTCATATATAAGATAATGTTTTAAAATTGCAGAAGTATAGAGGTAGGGTTACATCCCACGTGAAAAACCACAGGGTAATGAACTCTGTTTCTCTCAGGTTTTCAAAACTTAAAAAATTATAGGACATAATTGTATAAATTTAACTGAGATGAGCTCAAATACCTCCAAGCTTATCATACAACTCTACAGCTAGCTAACAAAAATACAGACTATCCAATTTTGAATTTCCAGTTGATCGATCACAAGGTATCAAAGGTCAAAAACGAACCCCTAAACCATCTAAACCCCTTTGCCTCCAAATACTGTGGAATCCCAAAAAATTACGATAAATTTGAAAAAGTAAACACAAAAAAGGAAAACTTGATTGCGAATTAGGAAAAATATAAAACAACTACCTCCTTATGGCATTGATCTGAGGAATAGTGAAGACGATGGTGCTTCCTCAGAATCTTAGATTCAATCTCAGACTTAACCGACTCGACGAGTTTGAAGTCCTGCAGCTTCTTCAACTCCATCTGAAGATTGTCTTGCTCTTGGCCCTATGTTTGGGGCTCTTCCTTCTTGAACTTCAAGATCTCCTCCTTCTTAAGGAGCTTCTCGGTTTCTCCTTCTAAAGCCTCGTTGCCTGAAGCTTCTCTTGCATTTCTTCAAGTTCTTTCTCAAACGACAGACAGTTGGGATCTGAGCGTGAGATGCAACGAGAGGGAGAGACGGATCAATTGAGATAGAGAGAGATGCGGAGGCGTTGGTGTTTCTCAAATCTGATGCACAGGTGTTTTTCCAAGAAAAAAACGAAAGAAAATCTCAGATCTGAGAGAAGTGAGAGTGGTAGAGAGAGATGCAAAGATTTTGTTTGGTTGAGATAGAGAGAATTTGGGTAGAGAGACAGAGGGAGGGGTTAAAGGGAGAGAGAGAGGGAAGTGGGGTGTGGCGTGTGGGTGGGTTAAGGAGGAAAGTGGGGTGTGGGTGGGTTAACTGAGAGAGACAGAAAGGCCGAGAAAGTGGGGTATGTGTGGGCCTTAAGTATTTGAAAAATAATAAAAAATAAATAATTGTGTCTTTAGAAGTAAAATGTTGGCACAAATGATAATTTGAGTCCATTATTTTTATAATGATGTCTTGAAAAAATATTTGTGCCAAATTTGTAGAAGAATGGGCACATTAATTAGTGCCTTTATACAAAGGAAACAAATACAATTTTTTTGTGTGTAAAATTGGTTAGTTACCCACAAAATAATTAATTGTGTCCTCAATTTTGTATCCATAGGCCATTTTTCTTGTAGTGTTCCACCAGGAAAAAGAATTAAAATCCAAACCCTAGTAGTACTAGTAGTCCCAACAGGAAAAGGAAACCGGACCTGATCGTTCCCTATAAATAAAGCAATAGGAATCTCACTTGAAATTAGAAACCGAACCCTAAACTCCCAACTCAAACAACTGAGCGAGTGAGCAGAGAGTAATGGCTAATGTGGAAGCAAAAGCAGCAACTGCTTCTCCGTCTTCGGTGGTTGACTTAATGCGCCGCCATGGCGGGGATGTTAGTGGAATAGATTCCAATCTTCTCGAGAAAATCCTACCGCAGTGCACCGCGGACGAGTTGAGTCGCATAGAGAAGAGTACCAGAGGCAGAGATTTGAGTCCTGTTACCGATAAGCTGTGGCGGAAATTCTACATAGAGGAGTTCGGTGCTTCGATGGCTGATCAGGTGGCCGAAAACATGAAGACCAACACGAATGCCGCATTCAGATGGAAGGAGCTGTTCGAGAAGAAAGTGGAGGAGGTGAACAAGAAAGAAAACAAGGCGACTGAGAGGTTGAAGAGCCGGTATCAGATGGAAGCGGCTCGAAAAGAGAGCCGACGAGTTGTTATTTGCACAGAGGCAGAAGCTCCGTCTTCAGCAGGGAACCACAAAAGAAGGAGAAGCGAGGAGGTTCCGTCATCGCCAAGCAACAAAAGAAGGAGCGGCAGCGGCAATAATGTTTCCGTCCAAAAAAAGGAAAGCTTGATCATGAAGAAAGCGAAAAGAGATTTTCTCAACTGTCTTGAGGTTAAAAATCTTGCAGCTATGGCGATGGTTAAATTGCATAAGAGTTACAGTTCCAAGAAGGATTCGACATTCAACCGAAGCGCCATCGTTTCTGAAGACCACGCTCCGATCAGTTTCGACTCTTGCTCAATACGCAACAGCAGAACTTGCTTGATAGCCTAGGCCTTTTGATAAAATGCTGTCCCACTTATGACAATGTTCTATTTTCTGAGTTTAATACTTTTTGTGACTGTTTACGAAATTCGCAAATTTGACTGTAAATTAAACAAAATGTTGTATTTTGTGACGAATTTAATTCAAAGAGCTTGCACGAGATCCTTTCCTTGCGAATTAAACAAAATGTTGCAACTCATTTGGATTACCATTCATTGAGTTCGGGAAGTCTTTCATTGGTCTTGAATTTTAAAACGATGAAAACATATTTTATCAACGACTGTTCCTGCGACGCTGATGAGTTTTTTCGATCAATTAATTTGATTAGCGGTTAATTAACTTGTAAATCGAGGACAGGAATTTTCATCATAGAGTTTGTGATTGCTACACTTGCACAGTGCAACTAATGTTGTTCATTATTTGGTACTTTTACGAAGTAAATTTCAGTAAATTACATGTTGTTTCTGCGATTAAACTTTAAATTGTCTCCATAAACAGTTAAAAAAGGTTTCAAAACTTAAACTAAAGAAAAGACCGCTTATCTATGAAATTGTTAATGTCGGGTACAATAATACTAGTAGAGCACTTCCGTGCAATAATATTTGAACTTAAAAGTTTTCCTATTTGTTAATAAAGAGTAATGTTATACTTACCACTTAGTTGTACCATCTCTCTAATATAGATAGGGTCCACCAATGCATGTGGTTCCCGTTTTTATTAGTGAGATAATACAAATAATAGTACAACTAGATGATAAAAATAACATTATTGTTAAAAAATACACGGAAAAGTGTTTTTTATCCTAAAATATAGTTTAACGAAAAAACCAGTAATTTCTTTTGTACGTTAGTATTTTCATTAAAACACCTAAAGGGCCCAAAAGCAACCAAACTAGGCCACAAATATCAACCCACCAGGCCCAGGGTACAAAGACGAGAATAAGCCCAAAGATAAAATTCCAAAACTCCAAAGTCAACGAAAGAAGACTAATAAAGAAAGAGTGCTACTAGACTCACCCCAGTGTCTTATTTTCTCACCCACATGATAATCCCACCTACCATAGAAATTTAAAAAAGTAAAATGTTATTTCCCCATCCACCATTATTCCCAAAATAATCATAATATATTTTTTTAAATAACTCTAATAAAAAGGTAAAATGTTATTTCCCCACCCACCATTATTCCCAAAATAACCATTTTTTTTTTAAATAACTCTAATACATCTTTAAATCATATTATAAATAAAGAAAAAAAAAAGAAAAAAAAATGAAAGAAAATGCAAGACATAAGACCTAGACGTTCATCATCTCCTTCACACTTAACACCGTCCTGCAGAGACCCTGGATTCCCGAACCACTCTTCTTCCTCCTTTTTTGTCAAAACCGCAGATCTCACACCCAATTCTCTTTTTTCTCCATTGAAGTTTCTCGCCTTCATCTAGCACACGCCCATTCGTTCCTCCAACCTTTCCGTCAATTCTAACCTAAATCTTTCTCAACCTCTTTCCACCAAAGATATAACACCCCACCCACCATTATTTATTTATTATTTTAAATTATTATATTTTTTTTCAAAATTTTAGTACTAAATTAAATAGGTATTTAATAGTCTTATTTTAAAATGATAAATATGTTATTAACATTTTCATTAAATGGTGGGTGGGGAAATAAGACACCGGAATGGGAAAATCACCACTATAAAGAAATAAGGTAAATTACACAAAACTACCTCAATTATGGGTTGAACCACACTATCATACATCATCTTTTAAAAATGACAATGTCATACCTCATCTTTAGAATTTGTTGCAATGTTATACATTCGTTAGTTTGCCCATGAATTTCACCATTAAATGCTGAATTGGCTTGATGCGGGACCTAGTTCCTTGCCAAATGGATTCCACGTAGCACCACACCCAAAGTTTTCCCGCCAAAAGTAGACACGTCAGAAAATATATTTGATTTATTTTGGTAATTTGAATTTCAAATTTTGAAATTTGAAATTCACTTTTCCCGCCAAAAAGTGAGAAAAATGTGATCTAACATTCTAAGCACATATTATCATCCTTTACCCCAAATTTGAAAAATCTAACCCAAACATAATGATATAACCACATCAAAACTAGTGTAATCAAGCACAAACTACTCATCATTTCCAAAGAAAAATATGAAATGGACCAAATTATGCATAAAACCTGCTTAATTATCCAGAAATTCATAAACCTGTTCAAAAAACTAACTGAATTTATGTAGCATCTCCAACCAACATTACAAAAAAACCTGCTACATCATCAATTCAATTCATAAAAGACCTATTAGATGCATAAAACATGTTCTAACATTATAATTCCTTTACAAAAAATCCAACCATCTGTGCAAAAAACTAGAGGCTGGATTGCTTGGTATTTCTGTGCTAGGTGCCTTTGGATGATTCAATTATTGGTTTGCTTGGTCTTTCTCTACTTGGTGCCTCTAGATGATTCAGCTACTAATTATGATGCCTAAATCCAAAGTTCATTAAAACTATAAGAGACAAAGCAAGGTTTTTAACTAAATCCAAATGTTTTACAACTAAGGAAATAGTTCGGTTTTTACCCTTGTTTTTCTTGTCCTCTTTCTAGGTGCAGCTTGGGCTGGATTTGTTGATGGTGATTGTCCTTGAGCGGATGTGGATGCCTACAAAGCAATTTAAATAATTAAGAGTCTGATATGATATTAAAGGATTTAAAAAACCACATAAAGTAGAAAATATTACATGTTTGTCCCCTGAAGGAAGATGTCTATGATGGGCTCTTGCATTATGTCATTCTTTTTTGCATATGGTACATTTCAAACTCCCTTACCTTTTCCTTCCTAGCTTAAGTGGTTAAAGATGACCCTTGAGTATTATTGGTTGGGTTTATGGGAGTTTGTTCACCCTCATTGTCCCTCTCAACAGCTTCCTTGTTTCTCATCTTCCTCGGCCTTCCAAGTTGCCTTGTATATGTTAGAGGCAATATTGCTGCGTTTTCAGTTTCATCTCACAAAACATCTTATTCATCGGCATTACTAAATGAGAATACACCTTCAAGTACCGTGCCTTCGAATAATAAGCATCGACATAGTCCTTCGGTTTTTCTCTCATAAAATTTATGGCAGCTATTGCATGGTTGCATGAGATTCCTGTTAAGCCAAACTTTCTGCAAGAACAGGCCTTATCAACAAAGTCAACCACATATTATTCCCCCCTCCAACATCAACTTGAAATTTATTGCCCCCTGACCATTGTGCAATGCACCTGCCACTTTGAATTTTGGATTCCACCAACTTCTTCTTGATTTTAGGATAAAGATCTCCAACTTTGTTCACCATTATATCCCTTCTCATCTGAATTCTCTTCATCAATAGTGTGTGAATAAGGAGTAGCATGATAACAATAGGTTTTTGTCTTGGCACAAGTATGATAGCATTGAAATTTTCATAGAGATTGTTCAGCAACATGTCATACTTGAGATAGGTTTGAAAATGGGACTTGCTCCATTGATGTGCAGGTTTCTTCATCAACCAATTGTAGGCCTTTTCATTCAGCATTTTCATATCCTTCATTGTTTTTTTGAAGTGGGGAACTGTTGTTGTTCTGACTATTCATCATAGAACATCCTTTAAAGTTTTCCCCTTGAACATATTTTTGAAGTTGGTATACAAACGTCTCACATCAAATATGTGGTGCGAATTAGGGATGACTTTTTGAAAGACCAGAATTAACCCCCTTTTGCTTATCACTGATAAATGTCCATCCTTATTGATTGACAATACCAACATCAACGACCAATAACTCTAAGAACCAAATCCAACTGGACTTATTCTCTATTTCTACCACTGTGTGCGCTATAACCCATGTTTCATCATTTGGGTCAATGCCAACAGCACAAAGTAGCTAATCTCTATTTACACCCTTTAAATAACGCACATCTAATCCTATCAATGGTTTGCACCCTGACTTAAACCCCTATTTACATGCCCCCAAGCACACGTATATCCTTTGGAACCTCTGCATATCCAACTTCACCTTCATTGTGCTTCCAGGTTAATCTTCCTCACTTTCTCAGCAAAATCTCACAACTTTGTGTATTGCTCTGCATATTTTCCCTTAATGATCTTCAAAGCCCTATCTAAAGCCATGTAAGATTTCATCCTTATACAACTGTGATTCCACTCTAATTCAACAGTTGCTAAAAAGGAATCAACATGCCATGTGGGATTAAGTTTTATCCTATCCATGTACAAATCCGTCAGCAAATGGGACTTCAAGTTCTTGTTTGCCTAAGTTCTCCCACATGTGTGGTGATCAAGTATGGTCTTGATTTGTATGATGTTTGAACCATGCATTTTTCCAGCACAACACATCCAAGGGCAGCTTTTGCACACTTTACTGTGACTTTCAACTTCTCATTCCTAGGAAAATGAATTTCCCCATATCTATTCACTAGGGAGTACATGATGACAACTTGCTTGAATTGCACATGATCCCTAAAAACAAGCCCTAGTGTAAGAGTGAGATTATTCATGTCTATTTTCTCATTGAACTCTAGAAAGTGCTCATGTTTTTTTGCCTCCTTCATCATCTTCAGAGTACGCACTCTCTAGGGCATTAGAGTTATAGTCTGGATCATTAACCATATTTTGTTCCACATTTGTAGCATCAACTTCTTCTTCCCTTTGCTATTTTTCTCTTTCCCAGCTTTTCTTAGATTGCCTTGCACTTTTTTGCTCAGAACCCATTTCATATGTTTGCTTAGAGTTCATTTCTTTTATGTGCTCAGATTCCCTTTCATTTTCTTCCACAATAACATCAAACTTGGAAAACACTGGGTTATCAGCATCATTCCCATAGTTACTTTCTTCAAACTCATTATCATTTTCTTCAGCAGCTTCTTCATTCTCTTATTCAACATTCCCCTTAAAACTAATAGGAACATCAAAGAAGACTTCAACATCCTCCTCTTCTACATCTCACTCTCATACCTCAATATCCCCTTCTCCTACCTTAGCCACATATTTCCACTTGTTCTCATCTGGCCCTTCACCATTTTTCTCTTTCTGACCATTTCTAGAATCAGCATTTGTCTCTCCTACACCTTAGTCGCACATGTTTGCACTAGTTGAGATGTGCAACAATCATCCACTTCTGGCCTTTCAATAGCTAACAAGCCCTTATATCTTCTTGGTTTAAGTAGTGTTGGCCCAACATCCCCCTCTAAACTATTTACCTCCTCAATTACCAATTTACATGGACCACTGACTTCCATAGACTTCAGAAACTGCTGTTCTTGGGTTACGACTTATTATGTCATCAATTCTTCAATGTACATCTCAATCACTCTATCTTTTGGAACAAAATTGCATATCGTTTGAACATTGGAATCACTTTCAATCGGCTTCAAACCGGTCCATGTTGGGAATCTTATAATAGTAGTTCATTAACCGCTCACTGTATCCAACTGCCTCCACCATATCTTTTATCACCGTCAGTGACATGAGATCTTTATCACAGTTATCTATATATGTCATTTTCCCCCCAATGTAGAGGTCATAACTTATCTCCCCACCATGATGCAATCCAATTGAAAATAGTTCTAGATATACTGAAATTCACAAAAACAAACCCTAATTAAAAGCCAACAACAAACAAAAGCAATTGCATTTTAACCTAATCAGAAGCCAACAAAAACCAAAGCACAAGATTCTTCACAAAACAAACCACATGTTATGAAAAGTCAAAGCCGACACACTATATGCAAACAGCCAAAGCATGTTAACCATTTCTCGACAAGAATAAACAAAACAATAAAGCAACAAACCACAACAAACCACCTTATCTTGACAAGAATAAACAAAGCAACAAACCACCTTATATCGACAAGAATAAACAAAGCAACAAACCCATTATCCAACAACTTAGTAACCAATTCGAATTAAGAAAGCATAAAACCACCCTTTCAAACAAGAATAAACAAAGCTACAAACCCATTATCCGACACCTCAGGAACCATTTCGAATTAACAAAGCATAAATCCACCTTTTTTGACAAGAATAAACAAAGCTATAAACCCTTAATACAGCACCTCAGGAACCATTTCAAATTCTCAAAGCATAAATCCACCTTTTCAAACAAGAATACACAAAACTCATATTCAACCAATTCCGATAAGTAAGTTCAGTGTGCATTTGGAATCATCAAAAGCACAAAAAAAAAACTTACAATAGGTAGGCGTCGTTTCATCGGGATCCTCGCGCACGTACCACCCCATGTCGAATCCTTCATTTTTTCTTCGAAGCTAATGAAACCCCTTTCCAACACTAATGAAGTGAGGGAAGCGAGCCGACAAGATGATTTGGGGTTTTCACTGAATTTCTAATTTGATTGTTCGAGATTTGGAGTCACTGGTATGAGAACTAGGGTTAGGGTTCTTCTTTTTCTGGAATTGGGAATCCAATTTGGTTGATAGGGTTTAGGTGTACCCACGGGGGGGGGGGGGGGTGGGAATGAATTTGAATGGCACACTTTACAACATACTTTTACTTTTTAAAATTTTAAAATTTTAATTTAAATATTTTTTTAAAATTTTAATGGAATATCCACGTGTCATCCGATGAGAAAGCCATGTGTATTGGAAATCTCAGCTAGATGCCATTTGGCGTGAAAACTTTGGGTGTGGTGCCACGTGGAATCCATCCGGACGAGGAAATGAGCCCCGCATCAAGCCACGTCAACATTTAACTGAGAAATTCACAGACTAACTAACGGAGGTATAACATTGCAAAAAAATTCTAAATATGGAGTATGATAGTGTGGTTCAATTCATAGTTGATATAGGTTTTTTGTAATTTATCCAAAAATATATATAACCATTAACTACTAGCCTCTCTAGTTTTGAGTCTACACAAAAATATATTATCGTATTTTATTTAAAAATAAAATAAAGAAGAAGAAAACGAAATTGGTACTAACAAGATTCCTTTTCCACCCATTATAAGCGTCAAAACTTCCATAAATTATTATGTAATTAGGACAAAATTTCACAACTGACATTTGAATTATTAGGAGTGTACGTAAACGTCACATGAGATTCGTACGCTAAGTTATTTAAGCGTCTTTAATTGGCAAAAATATTCTTAGAAAGCGATCCGCATGATATGGAGACGTTAAATTTTGATTAATTTTTAATTAAAATAATGAATGATACGTTTTGATTAAATTTTAACTGAAATAACGAATGAGGTAGTTTGCATGTAGTCTAATACCTTAGAAGATAGGATATTGAGTTTTTACACATGCATCCCGGATTAAAAACTTTCCTTTCTATTAGCTTTTTTAATAGTTTCGAATCATCCACCTCTCTTTAATAATAATTTTAAAAAAAAATGAATGACGTAGTTTATATGAATTTGAGTTACCAATTGGCAAAATTCCTAGCTTTGACTAATATTTGCACAAATTTATTATAATTTAAAGTACGTTTATGCAATTTTGGGATATAATAATGTGTCTGTCAAGCAAGAGTGTTGATCACGTAGTTATAAACAAGAAGTAGGGTCCATTTATAAAATGAATTACGTGCAACTAAAATGCCATAATGGTATATTCTAAATCAATCACTAGATGAGATATGCAAAATAGAAACACACAATGTCCGGTAGGTTTTAAATAGAGTAGTCTAACTACATACTAATTTTTACTTCTAACATGCTCCTTTTAATTTTCGATCGTCTAATCAAATGGATTGAAGAAATCAATAAGAATAAGTAGGGTCTATTTATAAAATGAATTACTTGCAACTAGAATGCCATCATGGTATATTCTAAACCGCTCGATGAGATATGAAAAACAAAAACACACAACGTGTAGTAGGTTCTAACTACATGCCAATTTTTACTTTTCACAAGCTTCTCTCAAATTTCATCTGTGTAATCGAATAAATTGATGAAAATGAATGAAAAAAAAATTAACAAGAGTATGTAAGACATAAAAATAAGTGTGAATAACATTATCCTTATCATTGTGATGTATTTTCAAACCAATAATTTAATGTGATGCGATAAAATAATATCGTTTTGAAACATGTTAGGCTCAAAATACCACTAATGTGGGAAAAATATCCTCTCCGGATCCCTTTCCATCAATCCACAAAGTTTCGGACCGTTGAAATCACACCTCCGGATCTCTTTCCGAACTTGGTTGATTTGGTGAGAAGGGATCCGGAGTTGCTTGTGTATCTCTCCTCATAATCACACCTCGACATGTCGTGTCTTTGTCGCTCTTGCTCTTTTGCGCTTTCAGTTGAATCTCCTTCTCGCACTTTACCAACGACAACTATATATATATATATATTAATTCGTGGACCATCACAATTCACAGCTCTCCCTCCTCATCCCAATCTCTCCATTTCTCATCGCGCTTTCTTTCTCCTTTCCTTCCACGCTTCCTTCCATCCTCCCAATTTCTTTCTTTTGACTTACCCCATTCACTTCCCCGTTCCTCTGATCTTTCATTCTTCCTTCGCGCAATCCCAAATCCCATCAATGGCGGAAGCTAACGGTACGATCGTTTCAAGACCCATTTTTACTTTTTAACTGTCTTTGTTGGGTAATTCTTGGATCATGTATGTCTTAACAATCTATGGTGAATTGGGTATATGTGATTGGTTGGTTTGATCAATTATTGTATATGGGTTTGATCTGGAATTTTTACTCTTTTTATTTTTTTATTTTTTTGAGGTAAAACTTAAATCTTCTGAATTTTTAGTTTGAAACTATGGTTTTGGGATCGTTTCTTGTTCCGATTTGCAGATTTTGTTTAGGGTAAGTCTGGAATTTTGTGGATCAACTTTGTCCAGCAAATTGGTGGCTGCTTGTATGTTGCAACTGCTTCCACTGCTTTTTAACCCAAGACTTGCCTTGGTTTTAGCTTAAGAGAGTAGAAAAGTAAGTTTAGAATGGTAGTTCGACAGCAAAAAGATTCGAAAGGAGTACATTTTATTTTTATTTTTTGGGTTTCTGTGTTATTTGATTGAAGGGATGCACATCAATATGATTATCGGAAACACCCTGCTCCGGTGGAGGATGGCTATGTAGGGATCTATTTCGATGGGAGAGTTCAAAAGAATGAAATTTTGATGCTAACAATAAGGCAGACTAGCTGTGAAGATCATATAATTTCTGGTTACAATGTACTTGAAATGATTCTGAATAATCAAATGCAATTCCATGATTGGAATTCAAAATGACTAGGCACGATGAATCACTTGACAAAAGAATTAACGACCAAACGAGGAATGTAGTCTGCATCCTTGTGCATTTTTTTGGGGACTTCATTTTAACGTGGGTATTATAATGCCAAATGATAATTAATAAGCATTATAGTGCTTTGTGATACTGTACGGACCAGCCATCCTTTACACAGAACTTGGTCGACTATGTAGCTGCTGTACACAAACTTGCTAAAAATGTGGAAACTTTGCATTGTCTTTGCAAAATCTGTAAGTTACATGTCTTTTGTCATATCCAGTAGCGGTGTCAAGACTTTTTCTCTCTATATAGGATCGCTTTTGGGCCCTTGACTGCAATGTGATGGCATTGGAGCAAGTTTCAACCATGAATTACCGTCCTCCTTTTCCTTGGAAAACCTGTGATCTGTTCAGTGTTACTAGATGATCTTACGCTTTCATTATATTCCGAGTGCAGTCACTCCTAAGGTTTTTGTTTTGTGGAGTTTCTTTCTCGTATTTCACTTACCAATTATTCTTTTTCCTTTTCACTGAAATGCTAAGAATACTATGTATATGTATGAAAGCTTAAAATTGGTCAGGCGTTTGATTGTTTACAACGTTGTTTCCCTTAAATTGTTATCAGAAGTGCAGATAAGTTGTGGAACTTGTTGATTAATTGTAAAGTTCAGAGTGTTGTAAGAAATGTGGATGTCTGCTATATATACTTGGGAAATTTTGTCTGCTATATATAGTGCTTTGTGATACTGTTTGGACCCGTCATCCTTTACACAGAACTTGGTCAACTATGTAGCTGCTGTAAGAAAAGACTTGAGTACTTGGATCTAACGGAAGACATGACACACGACCGAGCGCAATGGTGTTCTAGGATTCATGTAGCCGACCCCACTTAGTGGGAAAAGGCTTTGTTGTTGTTGTTGTTGTTGGAGTTTTCTTTCTCGTATTTCACTTGCCGATTATTCTTTTTCCTTTTCACTGAAATGCTAGGAAAGCTTAAAACTGGTCAGACCTTTGATTGTTTACAATGTTGTTTCCCTTAAATTGTTATCAGAAATCCCGATAAGTTGTGGAACTTGTTTATTAATTGTAAAGTTCAGAGTGTTGTAAGAAATGTGGATGTCTGCTATATATACTTGGGAAATTTTGGGTGCTTTGGTTATTCATTGTTATTCCTCTTCTTTTTGGCAGGGGTGGAAACACAAGATGGAACCCTTTCTGTGGCCGCTGCATTTGCTGCACATCAAGAAGGTAACACCAAACCCGTCTTATTTTTCATTCCCATGTCCCCTTGCCCAGTGTACACAGAAAACCAATGAAGATTACTTAAGTATATAAACAATCAATCATCATGTACTTGTGCGGTTATGCCAATTGAGCTGTCACTTTTTCCATTTAATTTCACGCTATCAGCTGGTTGTTGAGGAATTTAAGTTTATTGTTAGTATAGATGAGCAATTGTGTTTTATATTCTTTTCATATGATTTTTATTGGTATTCAATTTATAACATCGATCTAATGAAATAATTCCATTTACTCATTTGCTTTGTCAGAAAAAGGCGGTACTTGCAACCCAATCTGGTCTTCATATTTATCATGCTTTGCCTTTTGTTTTGTTTGTTCAACCAGTTGTACAGGATAGAGACCACAAATTCTTAACAGAAGCGGTTGGGGAAGCTTATAAGGGAGTTGATTGTGGAGATGGAGGCCCATTTGGTGCAGTTATTGTTCGCAATGATGAGATAGTCGTAAGCTGTCACAACATGGTTCTAAAACACACTGATCCGACTGCCCACGCAGAGGTTACTGCCATAAGAGAGGTTAGACTAATATATAACTGCGTTGCCTCGTGAGAGGGGTTTTGCTTACTGCATTCATGATTTTTAATATAATGTCAAAACTGTTCGATCTGTACCAGCATTTGGGCATAAATGCATTTAGGGAAGACTTAAAGCCATGTCCAATTTGTTTAGTTTTTATAACCAAGTGAGCTTGAAATATGTATACGAAAGGTTTTTATGATCAGCATTGTCATCAGAGTTGTAAGCATGATGAGTATGTATGTACATAGATCTTAGCAAACGTGTTTTATATGCTTGTTTCCGGTTTCTACAAGTTATAGTTATGATGTTGCTTCTGTCATCTGTTATATTCTTTATCTTGGTACTTCCAAATCGGAAACCTCCAAATGCTTTTTCCGATGTCAATTCTTGGGACAATTGTTTTCCACAGGCCTGTAAGAAGCTCAATCAGATCGAGCTCGCAGACTGTGAAATATATGCATCCTGTGAGCCATGCCCAATGTGCTTTGGTGCTATCCATCTTTCAAGACTTAAGGTCCAATTTTCGAACTTTTAATTTCGTCGAAATAATAACAAGATCATACTTTTATGCGGTTTAAACAATCTGTGTTTGCTCTTTCTGAACAGAGGTTGGTTTACGGAGCGAAGGCTGAAGCCGCCATAGCAATTGGCTTCGATGATTTCATTGCGGACGCGTTGAGGGGCACTGCATTTTATCAGAAGGCTAACATGGAGATCAAGAAGGCCGACGGGAACGGCGCGGTGATTGCTGAACAAGTATTCGAGAAAACGAAGTCCAAATTTCACATGTATTGATTTCACGATTAACCCCCCGTCGGTGAGACATCCAAAGCCACTGATTGAAGTCTCATTTCTCTTCGTTATTATTACAAGACATTACACAAATTCAAGGAAAAAAAAAAAAAAAAAGATTTCAATGTTTCCTCAATAATGGATTGTCATTGAACATCCAAAACAATTCGTGTCGAGAAATTGAATTCCGAGCTCGTTTCCATGAGTTGTTCCGTTGCATGACTTTGACGTTATGAATTTCCGACGGTGCTCGCGTGTCGTGCTTGAAGTGGTAGGAATGTATTCGAAAATGTATCGGATTCTCAACTACACCATCATACAATGCAACTGCTGCGCTCGTAATCTCGACAAAACTCGAACTTGATTCGGCTCAAATTTCCGAATCTCCAACAGAAACGACCTTGACAAGCCTGAATTTACGAAATGCAACATGAATGTACCTTGATAAGCCGGCTTAGCACACGGCCGTTGCGACCCCTTCTCTCATTAGACAAAGCATGTCTAACTAGTTCATACGCCACGCCCTGTTGCAAGACGTGTATCTATCAATGTTTTAAAAGGCTCGCCTCAAGGCGCACCTAGGCGCCTTGTGAGGCTAGGCTTGAGGGTTGCCGTCTCTGTTTTGAGGGAGTGGGCGGAAGACGTAGCCGGAGCTGCCTAAGTAAGCCTCAGGGGAATTTTTTATTTTTTATTTTAAAACTCCCAAACCCAAATTTTGGGTAGAATTTTAACTAGCTCATACCTCTTCCTTGCACTATCATCTCCCTGCCTTGTTTTCTGATTTTTATTTTTTATATAAAGGATGTGTGTGCCGTCTGCGTACATTGTTATACGTGTACTCATTGTGTTTTTCATCCTCTATTTTATATATATAATATATGTATATATGTGTGAGTATATGTATCTATAATATATGCGTGTGCTCAAGGTGATTATTAATTAATAATCTTCTTCTTTTTTTTTAATATAATATATGTGTATGCTCAGTGCATATATTAAAAAATTTAGGTTTCGTGAGGCGTGACGCGAAGCTATCCCTCGGACACCTCGCCCTTTTAATACATTGGTATCTATACACGGCTTATATACGCACATCTTTAAACAATTCCCTGCTTAACAAACACAAACACAAACACAAATCCAAGTATATGTATATGCATCTGCGTAGTTCTAATCATCGTATACACCGAAGAAAACAATACAGGACATCTCTCACTGTCGTATCCCGTTTTAACTGCAAGCACCAGTCTTGCAAATCAAGAACAAAGAGGTTCAGGTCATTGAAACATACAGATATCTCTAAAACATGAAGCGCCGATCTTTCTCTTGTAACAGCAATCACCGCTACCAGTCATGCGAACCATGAGAGAGCTGCCCTCTCACACATAACATCTCCAAATTTTGAACATCACTGCAATCGAGCGCGATAATAAAGAGGCTAACTTCGATCAATTTATGTCGACGAACATCTCAGGTGCAACAACATATGGGAAAGAAGCGAAAACTTTCTAATTTATAAATTATTCATCAATTATCTACACGTCTAAAGAGTATGGACAAAACTATGAAAGGACTAGACAACGATCGGAAAACCATTATTCATAAACTGTTCTATGAAATCAACGAAAGAAGGAAAAAAAATCGTAAAATGCAAACACCTGCTGCAGCATTGATCAAGCAAATTTATATGAACAAAGAATTCAAGGTTCTGAAGAGTCCCCGAACTTACATCAATGCCTTCCTTCAATCGATTGTTCACCCGCCATTGGACCGCAACTCATCCAATGCAACTTTTATCTGATTCTGAACCAAGTCCAATCGCTTCGAGTACACCTCCAACTCCAAAATCTGCTGCTTCCTCCACTTGTCATCCGCCACTTCCCCGCCCCCGAAATTCAAGTTCATCAAAGGCCCGCCGAAGCTCAATGGAATCGGATTGAATGCCAACCCTCCGAACCCTCTGGATGGCCCGACACCCATTGCATTACTCAGTAACTCCTTGAACAATGGAGACAGACAACTCTTCACCGTCTCCTCAATCAACCCGTGAACATTACAATTGCTGCCATTAGTACCAGCACCACCATTGTTACTGTTAATGCCGTTGTTATTATCTTTGATTACCGGTGTTGGCTCAATGAAACCGCCACGTAGCGGCGGAGGAGGGGGTTTCTCGTCGGACCTTGGCTGTATTCGCGAGCGCTTGCGTGATCTCGGCGTGGACTTCTTATCGCCGGCGAAACCGGCAGCCTCCTCGGCCTTGATCTCGTAACTGTTTAAATTAGGATTGTTAGGGTTAGGGCTCGGATCTTCATCGTCGAGGGCGTTCTCGTCGGCGGCGCCAATTCGGCCGATATTGCTCCAGATCTTGCGGGAGATCTCGAAGGTGGCCTGATCGTGAGGGCTCTTGAAGCTGACCTCTTTGCCGCTCTCGATTTTGGTGACTACGTTTCGGTACTTCTTCTTCAGCCGCCGGAGCTTCTCGACGAGCTGGTTCTTGTTGAAGTCAAGCTGGAGCTTGCACTTGATCTGGTCGTAGAACAAAGCGGTGTCGTTTGGGCCCTGGTGCGAGCCTCTGCTGCCTCGCTGCGTCGTGTAGTCGAGGAAGCCCTTTAAAAGCTCGATCTCGTCCTCGTCGGTCCACAGCCTCTGAAATAATCTCCGAGAATCGTCGAGCACAGCCGGTTTTTTCTCCTCCGGCTGGGACGACAACGCGGGGTGCCGTTTGGGATCGGACGACAACACGGCGTCGTTTGTGATTACGGTGGTAGGAGCAGAAGCGAGGGTCAGAGGCACGGTAGGCGGGGCCCGAGCGGGAAGGGCGACGGTGACGGTTGGAGTTGCGGTGGCGATGGCAACGGGGAGAGAATCCGTGGCGCCGGCGGATGACGTGGAAGGCGAGGCGGAGTTGATGACGTCGTCGTCGTCGTCGACGTCGACGTCATCTTCTTCCTCGTCGTCGTCTTCTTCCTCGTCCTGAGAGGAGGAGGAGAGGTCGCCTTCGGGGAGAACGGCGTCGTCTTGGTCGGGAGCCATGATAAACGTCGCGGCGGTGGCGGGGGAGGGCGTTATGGGAATTTCGGGTAAAATTGGCGGGTGGGGGGAGTACGTCGTGGGTGGGGTTAGAAATTATGTGGCCATGATAAACGTCGCGGCGGTGGCGGGGGAGGGCGTTATGGGAATTTCGGGTAAAATTGGCGGGTGGGGGGAGTACGTCGTGGGTGGGGTTAGAAATTATGTTTAGAGAGAAAGAGAGAGAGAGAGAGAGAGAGGAGAGAGAAAGAGAAGTGGTTGGGGTTAGGGGCGAGAGGGAAGGGGTCAAGTCTCAAGTGGGTTTTGGTTGGTTCACGGGGTTTCGTTGTAGTTTATGCGTTGCGTGTGGGACTCTTGATCGATGGTGGACTTGGTTGGGTGGTGGTGGTGGCCTTGACCAAACTTTTGAGTTAATTAATGAATGAAAATGTTTAGCAAATCCTTCGTCTGATCCAATCATGTCGATTTTTTTTTTTTTCAATTTAGGAATCGAATCTTATTCGGCAAACTTTTCGAACTCAATCATAATGAAAGTATATTGAATCGAATTGATAAACTTTGAGTTAGTTAGTATTAGTAGATCCGTCACCTGCTTCAATCATTTTGATGTTTTAAAATTTAGGAATCGAATCTGATTCGACAAACCTTATCGAATTCAATCAAAATGAAAGTAAATTGAGAATTGAATTGATTGATTTGGGAATAAATAAGGGCGTGTTTACGTATCCGTAATCGGAATGAAAATGTGGAATTGAATTCCAATTACGGAGTACTCCAGTGTTTACTAAACATGGAGGAATTAAAAAAAGTGGAGCTCACACAAATTTTGGAATTCAATTCCTTGTATTGGTGGAATTGGATTTCCTAGATATAGGTGGTAATCCAATTCCTGCTTGTTTGGACAATCGAAATGACACTTTTGTTCCCTTTATGCCCTCACTTACTTTTTTTATTTCCAAGACTATTCTTTATAAACCCATTAAAGTATATAAAATATTTGATTTGGGACAATGGCATTTTAGTAATCATACTGATTTATAATCCGATTCTACTGAATTAGTAAATAACTTTTATGGAATTTTATTCCGATTCCAGAACGTTTAAGTAAACAGATTCAACAAGAATCCGATTCTGACTTCTCCTTATTTCAACTCCTCCTTAATTCAATTCCTTATATTTTAATTACCATTACGTAAATGCGCTATAAATGAACTATATGAGCGTATTAAACTATACATCCAAAGTTTAAATCTCTTTTTAAATTAAATTAAAATATCGTTTCCAATTAAAGGGAAGATTTGGATTCAATAGGATTGGTCTGAGTAGTAATTCGAAAAAACTGATTCAAACTCATGAACGTAGCTCACATTTTGTGAGCAACTATTGAGTTTTTCCGAAATTTTTTCCATAGTTATTAAGCAAAAATATTGTAAGTCATTTGAAAATGGTCTTACTATTTATTGAGTCGTCCGTATTAGAAAATGTGACATCAATGTGGTGGTTTAGCCTTGTGTCTACATAACATTTACGAAGAAATACATCGTATCACATCTGTATTCGAGTAAAGCCCACTTATACAAATTGGTCTCGTCTCTATTTTATTGTGCTGGAAACATGGCCCAGTACACAAGTATCAAAATACAAGTCGTTGGAAATTTCATTTTTCAAATATACAATGACTTGTATCATGATATCTAGCTGTATTCCCGACACACTAAAAAGTAAATACAATCCCCACCTTAAAAAAAGGTTATGCGGATGCAAGGTAGGGGATAGCAGTCATTATCGGACAGTGGCCGGCAGCCATTGATATATGCTCTCCTCCATTCACATCCATTCCTCTTTAACCATCACTTTAATTAATCCTCAATTCTTCTCAACAACCTTCTTAACTATGGAAACCTATCTATCCTTAGCTCAACCTAAATATACACTTAAAACTCCGAACCCTAGCTGCAATAATTCTCTCGCACACGCAGACCAAGCCACTGATCCAAAGGGAAGGATCGAACGAGCTCTCTCTATCCCTGGTTTGGTCTGCACATCTTGTTTCGAAAATGGCATGGCGGCCGTTGCTTAGTTGGATCATGTCGTCTTCTTCGTCTTCTTATTCATCCTCAGAGTACGAATCTGACTCTGAGGATGATCTTCATCATCGTGACCCTGGCAACAACAACGTCCAGCAAGCACAAAAGGGTCGCAATGTTGATGATCATGACAACGAGGACGATGACAATGACGTTTCATACGAACCCCATGAGGACGAGGAAGAGGACGAGGAGAAAGTGGAGGAACCAAAATCCAGCTCCACCTCCGACTACAGCTTCACAATATACGAGCCCCGTCTGAAACGACGACGTATTGACCATGCAAATGAGGCCTTGACGTCCCTACAAGAGGTAAAGAAACGGCGGGGTAAGAGGGTTTGGTGCAAGGAGGACGAGCTTGAGCTGTTGCGTGGCTTTCTTGACCACTACGGCACCAGACAAACCAAAATTACCAGAACCACTGCCAAGGAAACAACGTCGTTGTACGACGAAATCAAGCCGAGGTTAAAGCTTGAATGCAACAAGACAAAGATGGTGGAGAAGCTGAGAAGACTAAAGAGGAAGTACCACAATGTCGTGAAGAAAATGAACGAAATCAACTCCTCCGGGAAAGAGTTTCGGTTCAAAAACGCACACGACAACGCGGTTTTCGAGCTTTCACATACGATTTGGAATGTCGATAACAGAAATAATTGTGTCGTGGAATCGCATAATAATAACGTTATGGTGAAGAGGGAGGAGGACAATGTGGCGGCGAGTAGTAGCGTTGCAGATCATGAGAGGCCAACGACGTGGTTTGATGAGAATAATAATGTTACTAATGCGGATGATAACATCAATACTGGTCATGATGTGAGACGATTGATAGTAGGGTTGGCTATGAATCCAATGCCTCTGAGTTTGAAAGGTAAAATGGGAAGTGGCGGAGGTGGGGTTGGAGAAGTGGTGGAGGATGAGAAGTGGAGGCAGCAGCAGATTTTGGAGTTGGAGGCTTATGAAAAGAGGTTGGATTTGGTGCAGCATCAGGTTAAGGCAGCTTTGGAGGAATTGAGGACCAAGGGAGGAGCTCACTAATATTATTTTCAATTTCATCTAGTTTTTAAGATTTTTTTTTCCTGTTGAATAGGATAGAAAAACTTGCTTGTTAATCATGATTTGGTAGAGCAATTTTTGAAATTAAATCCACTTTTTTGTGATAGGAATTTTATGTCTGATGAAATTCAGTCCTTTGTTAAAAGACGGATCTTGTATTGACAATATTGATATAAATTTGCGTTGATGTTATTTTATCAAGAATGAATGCATGTGAGAGAAAAATTTAGGTAGGACAGCCTAATCAGCTGGATGGTCAGACACTCTCATATAAATTAATCAAGTATTTACAAAAAGAAAACAAACCCATTGTATTAGATATCATCCGAACTAACGTAAGTACAACTCCTAATGCACATTTACCTACCCTTCTGTGAAGATTTGACCTACTATTTGTGATGTAATATGTAGTAGTCACTAATATTGTTCTTGTTTGGCGGTGAAAACTTTAGAACTATACTGTGGTTGGTTGGGTAATCGGTTATTGGGCTTTAATGAGTTGGACACAAACCCAAAACCCGGCCCATTAACTTGGATCCACCTACACATTCTAACCATCACATTCCCCACCTTATCCAACTCTCTCTGTTTCAGAGCAAGCATATACCCTCCAATGGATCCCTTTCCTTTCTCCTCCACCCAGATGCACACACATCACTGAAACACCCACATACACAAACAACAACATCACATTCCCAAATTGACCCTAATCTTCTCTCTCTACACTTTCTCTCTCTTCTTTCTTGTCACTAACAAAGGAGCTCTGAGAATTGCGGACAAAACACGGAGAGGATTTACAGACATCCATGGCTTGTGCAACAACAAGACCCACCTTTTCTTTCCATCTCTCAACCACTTTCCCCCAACATTCCCACCTAAAACCCAGAACCCAATTCCCCAATCCCTCCCTCCTCCCAAAGATCCAAACTTTTTCACTCTCTCTTACTCACATCCCGTCAAAACCCCACAAGTTGTCTGCAAACTCCATTGATGTCTCAAAGGAAGACAAAAACTCCATTGATGTGTCAAAGGAGGACAAACCCACTTCAGACGAACCCACATCGCCCCCTCCCGCCTCCTCCGTAGACCCACCAGAGCCTGTGCCGGAGGAACTCGAAACAACGTTCGACAAGCGGCGGCTGGAGGAGAAGTTTGCGGTGTTGAACACTGGGGTGTACGAATGCAGGTCTTGTGGGTACAAGTACGACGAGGCGGTGGGTGACCCGTCGTATCCAGTGCCGCCGGGATTGCCGTTTGATAAGTTGCCGGAGGATTGGAGGTGTCCGACGTGCGGGGCGGCGCAGGGGTTCTTTGTGAGTAAGAGTGTGGAGATTGCTGGGTTTGCGCAGAACCAGCAGTTCGGGCTGGGTGGGAATACACTCACTTCTGGGCAGAAGGCTGTGCTCATATTTGGGGGACTCTTCCTTTTCTTTGTGCTTTTCTTATCTGGGTATTTTCTGCAATAATCAAGGAGGTATGGGGTTTTTTTTTTTTCTAAATAGTTAAAATATATAATAATTCAATTCGCTTGAAAATTCTCAGAGGTATAGTGTCGTTTTGTTTTGTAAGATTTGTGTATTGAATTGTGGCAACAGTGGAGGAATTCTTCTCTCTTGTTACTTAATGAAATACAACTCAGAACAATTGGTATTCAAGATTGTGGTTCAATTCTTTTCTCGGAATGTTTACTTGGAACGGGAGAAGTCATAAATCGAGAAAAGAAAGAAATGATGGGTATGTGTTTAACTAGCAACTTGTATGGATTACGGATATTAAAACGAAACACAGGCCGTGCTTTTATTACAACTTACACGTGTTAGTAAACGCATAGAAAGTCGGAGTCCAAATAGTTCCATTTCACATATGAAGATGCGTCGAGATTTGCCATGGACGAGGTTTGAGGTTCGAGTTTCGTCTAAGACGGTAAAACTCATGAACAAATACAAACATTCCGTTGATCCCAAACACAAGTTAATCTCGCCGTTCCTGCGTTTAATCTCGCTTTGCGAAAGTCATAAAAATGGTTCCCTCAGCAGAACCCTTTGAATTCCACAAATCATATCATACTTCAAAACAAATATCCAGGTACAAAAACAAACTAATAAACAGAAAATGTTCTTGGAGCAACGGACACTGAATTCCTTTCGGACGACATACTATTTCCCGACATGCTAATGATACGCCAACCCCCTACTTCTGATTTGGGTAAGCGCCTTCCCGAATTCTTCCTATGAAACTATGACAACAAACTGCAACTATGTACTGCATACTTTACACACTACCTAAGAAATAGTTAGTCGTATATGCCCGCCATAGCCGGTTAGTACCTGTGAGAGCTTCTGGTGAAAAGTCGTCCTGTGTTTAATGTAACAAACAATCCTGCGGTTTTCGATACTGACTGCACAAATTAGGGAGGCTGAATCACTTTCACATTGGAACCACAGGATCAGCAGCCTCTAATAACTGGAGTAATTTATGTGGCGGCACCTCTTACAAAGAACAAGACAACATCACATAAATCCTGAGGAATCACTCCCGGTCTGGTCTCTACGGTTTGACATCCTGGGGAGCACGCGTCTTAACTTGATAGACCTTCTTGACCTGCTGTTGCTCATATGCTCCACCATATCCAGTTTCCTGTTTCCTTACATGTAATCCACCATATCCAGTTTCCTGTTTCCTTACGTGTAATCCACCATTTCCAGTTGGTTCTTTGCTAATCCACTTGGTAGGTGGCGAAGGAAGAGCACCCATGTTCTGCACAAACTGGTGCTTACGGTTTGCTTGGTATCCTGAATTTGGCATCCCAGGTGGCGCCGCTGTAGGTGACCTGGTTCTCGCACTGTCTTGAACTGTTAAACTAGACATCGCGGATCTCAGGTTGTACTGTTCTTGATCTTGTACTCTATCTTGTGTCCTAAAATTCTCTTCTTGATATTGTACTCTTTCTTGTGCCCTAAAATTCTGTCTGTCACCTTGCATACCATTTGATGCAGGAAATCTAGGCCTAGCCATCATGACCTGAGGATTGAAGGAATTTCCATACGTTGCTTCTTCGCGGAAGCCCCTTTCATACCCAGAGGGCCCAGCTGGCCTTGGTTTGTTGACTGGATAATTTCCTGCATAATTTCCGGAATTTCGTAATGGCGGTTGATCCAATAATCCAGAGGATGAACCATTAGGTCTAATATTAAGGGTGCTCTTGACGAGTCGGTGAGCTGCTTCTCCCAACATGGGTCCAGCAATTGCTCCAGGTATTTGCGGCCTATAAAACAAATGCATCAGGTTCAGAAACCACAATCCAGAGCCCCGAGTTGCAGTTATAAGATAAATATCCTCAGAGATAGATCTTGTTACTAAACAAAAAACATGTAAAATCAGGACAAATGGAAGTCAACTCACCTCTCTCTGCCTTGGCGTCGAGGACCTTCGTCGTGCCATAACGTAGGGAATGGTTTGATGTCCGTAGGTCTTACAACCTAAAGACATTTAAAAGGACAATCCAAATTAGATCCCCCTGATAAACAAGTGTAATAGAAAAGATAACAGAAAAGGAGGGCAAGAAATTGAAGCATATTCCCAACTGTCTTAGCATCTCCAAACACAGAGCAATGTGACGATAAATCAACACATGAAATGATAATGAAAAGCTCAACTCATATGCAGCTACTCACATTTTTTTTTTTACCATAAGAAAATAGAAATAACATAATATTTTTCATTAGAAAATTCACATTGAACAAAGCCACAAGGATGTAATATTTTCATGTATGCAAACCATGAACTAGAGAAACACCAACCACAGGAACCTGATATATCACATATCCCAGCTTTAATGGGAAGAACGAATGTCTTCACAAGGGGGTATGAGCAAAAGGTATGTAACATGCCATGTAAAACGTAATGACAAGGACTACAACAAAAAAATTTCTATAAGACTTGGACAAGAACTTTAAAGAATCCAGATACCTTTCTGGGCAGGATCACACCCTCAGGAAGTTCTGGGTTGTGTTTATGAGCTGCCGGATTAAGATATGTAACATTTCTGCATACGAAAAGTCCCACCATGAAAACGCTGCATTCTCTTTAAATACTAAAACAACAATAGTAGAGGCTCTACTTACAAGACTTGGTTGTAATCAAGGTCAGGGTAACCACGAATAGGGGAAGGGATTACATATCTAATGCCATTTCTCTCAGATAACCAAAGGAATCCATTCATTCTGTCACTGAAAAAAAGAAAAAGAAAAAAGAGGGTCGCAACTCTAGCGAATTCCAGTGACAATTAGACCATGAGTCCCCATAAATTACTACTAAAATAACCTACCTAGCAATTGGGTCTATCTGCCATGTGTGTCTTTCATGTAGGGGTGTCTGATAAAACTGTTGGTAGTACATACTGATTTGTGCTGCCAAAGGATGAGAACGATAAACATAAAGCAAATCAAGCATCACGCTATTCCGAGCCTGCTCTTCTTCCTGCATATGACAAAGAGTATGAACCCTCAAAATGTAGTAGTAAAATGAGGGCCAATTTATCTTGGTTATTGCAGTTAAAAGATGTCCAAAATAGCCCTACGGTAAGATAGAGAATCCGAGATTTAACTCCCTACTCTGACCCAAATGTAATCCATGATTCCAAACACCATCAACTTTTCAGACATTTCAATCTCAAATTATCAATACATACACATAGCCAATAATTTCATTACTATTTGTTCAGACCTCGAAGAGATAGGCATGATAGGATGGATTAATCTCATGTCATTCTCACAACCCCAAAATTCAGCCTATCAGAACATGGTGCCATATGTTTCCCTAAAAACCCTGATTGTAAAAACTGAAATATAACTCTTGCAAGCTAACCTAGAACTTGTAAAAACCAATGCTTTACGTAAGTATTGGTATACAAAATCCATTTTAAGGGGTATAAATTTGACAAGTAAACATATGAACATGAAGTATAATTGAAGCAAAAATTATTAAGAAGAAAATGAATACTCTTCCATACCGTTAAAGTGCTTTCAAGCTTCCTTGTCTCCGTAAGCAATTTCATCTCGTTAATGAACGGCAATTTGGCAACACCCTGACTTCCAAACACACACACAGAGACACACAAAGTGATATAACTACCATTAGTTTACCCCTCCAAAAGGAAAAACAAACACAAATTTAAAAAATAAAGAAAAACAACAACACTACAGAAGATCATACCTGCCATGCAAAGCGCTTGCCATTCATGTCAATTTCAAAATCTGGAGTGAGATATTTCAAAAGAAAAATATTATCGGATAGGATACAACTTCACAGTATAAAAAGATCCATACAACTAGACAATTATTACCAGCAGGATAGAAATTATGGATAGGTGATCTTGGATCAGTCATTAAGTTTCTGTATTTTTCCGGAAGAGCACTAGAGCTGTAAAATAGAAATACTGTGCATTATCATATCTAGAAGATGAAATCTTCTATATATAAATAACTTATTTGAATAAATTCAAAGCCACAAATGAGAGAGACCTTGCAGCTGGTAGGGTTCCCATGAGCTGATCGAAGGGCTTAAATGGCTCTCCCACGAAAAATGTTATTTCCAGTTCATTTAAATCTTTGAGATCAGAAGCAAAAGGAGCATAATGGTATGGATAATACCTGAATAAAAAAACGATTACAGATACAAGCAAAGTTATTGAAACTGAACTGGATATCAATCCAGTCAACACGGTGGCTCAACATGTCACCCATCCAACTTGCAGATAGAGTAGTCAGACCTCCAGATCAGCAAGAAGATGAGGCAAAGTAGGTAAAAGAAGCAAAAGGTTAAAGTCAAACTAACCATTGCCATGAGCAAACTCCTTGGTAATAATATCGGCAAACCCAACATAAGCCTTCTACATATTTTAAAACCTGCAAAGAAACAAAAATATTTTAGCATAGAGTAACTTAGTACTTGTCCTATCAAACCAGGAAAAAACAACAGCAAAAAGATGAAAAGCTTTTAAATTAGATTAAGTTTATTAGAATGGAATGAAGGCAGCAACTGAACCCAACAAGAATCTCCAAAACTCAAAACATATGAAATCTTCTGATCTCCTAAATTACCCTGACTGTTCGTAGCTATGTACAGACCTGATCACAGTGATTTAACCATTTTCCTTGATCACTATTTTTTTTTTTTTTTTTCCTAAGGAAAAAAAAAAAAGCCAACTATAGATGGGTAGAGCTACAGACCCACCGCACAGCTTAAACCTCCAAGGTTCAATCCAAAATATATATGGCAGATGATTCAATAAAGAGATCAGTTCACATGAAAAGCAAAAATAAGTAGTGTAACATCCAAAAACAAAACCATACCCACAGCCAAATAATATAACTAAAATGTCTTGCCTGAGAGAGCTTACCAAGTCCTTTTTGACTTCATCAATCTCCTCTGGTGTTGATACTTGAAATTTCTCAGCATAATACCTTTCTGTATATCCAGGCTCTCCCAATTTAACCTGGGAAACAGAATAAAATCAGACGCACGAACACAATACATTCCTTAATTACTTGGCCTGCCCTTCAAAGAAGCTTCCGCAGTCTCTTCATGACTTTACAGTGAAATGAGTGAACAAATATACAATAGATGGCACAAAAAGCTAAGTTCTTTTATCACTGTATTATTTTAAAATTTGACCAAACAGTTACAATTATATTGCAGACCTTGTCCATCACCATCACCGGTAGCTCTGCTGAAGTTTCTCTTCTAGCTATATGTCTCTCTTCATTATTCTCAATAGCCTGCAATATAATCATCATCAGTGTGAAGAAAGACCCGTATGATTGACTAAAGGAGCAAATTTCTGACTAATAAATAGTTATGGATACCCGTAGCTTGATTCAGTGACCTATAATCCCACAATTAACCCCCAGAACAAAAGTTCACTTCCATGGCTCAAATATGGTTATAAAAGAAAGGCCCTAAGCCTTTGGTTCACATATAATGTAGGGAAATTCATAGTGCTAAATGTGAGTGGATTAACTTTTCTCAAATGGATCTACATAAGGCCAGGACATAACACATAAGTCACTACATAATTATGATTTGTCATCGTGTTCAAATTTCCTCTCATCATCAAAGAAAATATCATGTGAACAGAACAAATGCCCCTATAATAGCATGTACCCATAAATTTCTTGCCTTTTGCTAGAAAGGCTTATTTAACTACCATCATTTACATCTCATAGGAAGTTTTCATTTTTGTTTAACCAAACATCTCAGTCATTGTAATGGGAAAATATTTAAGACCAGATGAATTCCGTTGTAATCAAGTAATCACCAAAAGAAACTTAAAAGAGTCCACCAGGTATCAGTATTGACAAAAAACTTCGCACAAAAATAAGACTAAGAAAATAATGGACGAACAACAATTTTGCAATGAAAGGAGTAAATTCTTTATCATGCTTAAATTTGTCATCATCCCTTGGTTTCATGATGCTCCAGTAAATTGACAAACAAATGAACCTATAGTACACATTAAATCAGAAAGAAGCGGAATACCTGCTGAATTCGAACCCGCTTTTGAAAGATTTGGCTTTCAAAAACAGCAACAGACTGAATAAAATGCTCTACTCTGTCTAACAATACCTGTGAGAGAAACTCAAATGGATAAGCACATACATGGTACCAATATTCACTAAAATAAACTAGGGTTAAATATAGATCAAAAAGATTTTTGCCAAAAGATAATATATTAAAATGTTACGCACAAGTTCTTCATAGAAACATATTCAAAACAAACAAAAGCAATAACAGAGCAAACATCCACATTTTTAAGTGCAAGGGGGAGAGAGAGAGAGATTAAAATATTTTACACATAACAAACACATGTGACAAATATGAATAACCATGTTCCACTCTTTCCTTTCATTGCTATCTTGATTGTGTTTCAATATCAGGCATTGTATCCCATTTACACGCAATACTGCAGTCATCCACAGATCTATAGGGCCGGCTCTCTAATAATTAAAGTTACAATTTACTACGGTGAGCTAATGTATTAGATCAATAATAAGATTTAAGTGCACCAGTCTCCTACATTACAAAAGAAGGTCTTCCCAATATTGTTATAGTAGCAATGATAGAAATGGCATTCATTAACCCTCATTCATGGGTGCATTTAAGATCTTTTACTCACTTAAAAAGTGTTAACATCCAAACAGTTGATAATTTTTCAAATATAAAAAACAAGAGAAACTTGATGAGTTTAGCACCCATTACAAACATCATATATAAGAAACTGCAATTGACACATCAGAACACATTTATGGCAAATGGAATGAGATACAAGTGTAACAGACATGTAAAGAAGAGCAATTTACCTCACCCGCATCAGTAAGATAACCTCCCATAGCAGTGAACTCCGTTCTATAAATATGCATCAATAAATTAATAGCACCCTGAGGCAGTAAAAAGTTAATAGTAAATTAGAAAATACCCCAACAACTACAAGTTTTATACAAAAAACCTCAAAAGATCAACTTGAGGGAAAAAAAAAAAAAAAAAAACCTAATCTATACATATTTCATGCTTTAATTGATCATTAGCTGTGAAATTCCTTTGGTGGCCTTCTTCCATTACAAAGTCTGAGGTCTTTTTCTAAAGCATTGCGTTTGAAGTGTTTTTATCTAAAGTGCAATGTTATCAAGGGCTTGCATGTGAAAAGGCCACAACTTTATCCTTTCATCAAGTAAAAAAGAAAAGTGAACAACCAACAGAAGGAGCAGTGAACAATCATTTGTTTGATACGGTAAAAGTTAACAAATCTTAGACATTTTAGTTTGACGAGAATGCAATAAACTTAGTACCTAAACCCCTAAAATTGGCTGACTTCTGAAAATCAAAGCAACAGACTGCTAGCTATAATAACGTACCTCTCTGATCTCCAATGTTGGCATATGTGGAAGAAAGTCATTGCCAACAAAAAAGCACATAAAAACAAAATCATCCACTATCCTTTCAAAATTGAGCGGAAAAGGAGGGTTGGGAATATCCAGCTCATATTGCAAATATTCACGCAATACCCATATGTTGAGGAACTGCACAAACAAAATATAATTTAGGAATAATATGAGAATGATATCAAGAGGAACTCAAAAAGGGTAGCAAAGAGAAGCAGGATTCCAGTTCTTCAACCTGATATTTCTTCTGGTGAATTGGTGTATCATCAACCACGTTTCCATTATCATCAGATATACCACGACACTCAGCTGCCAGATGACCAACTTGTCCACAAAGAAAACATTTTTCTTGTTGACCTGGTAAAGTAATCACCTATACAATTTTGGTAAACAATCTATAAGATCAACCACTTGTAATAAACAACTTAGAAAATGTTCTGAAGAAAGAGCAACTACCTCTCTTAATATTGAGAAGTGAACCTCATGTGTAGCTAAAGCCAGCATAATTAGATCTGCATCCTGATTATGACGATCCAAATACCATTTTAGAACTAAGCAATGCAGCAAAGGAATACAAAATGGCTTCCCATTCAAAGAACATAAAACATGCATACACACACAGCAAAAAAAAAATTATTTACAAAAACCTGATAATGATAATAGCAAATAAAAAACTCGCAAAAGGCCTAAATAATAAACACTCACCAAACCATAAAGACAATGTCGAGTGTTAGGATCAAAACCAGGGAGGTTGCGTTGCAATCGGATGTATGACATTATTTTGTGCTCTCCCTCACCAGGAACATTTGCATCAGAAAGTATAACCTTCAAATAACCACCCAATGCAGCCCATAAATAAATTTAGAGAGACAAAGTACCCTGAAAACCAGAAGTACATGGTAAAAATATAGAGAATGGATTACTCCATAGACAGAGAACCATCTGATCTTGAAGGGACTGAGGAAGGCAATTGCAAATCAATACAGGCAATGATGTCAAACCAACCTTCGTAGACTGCCAACCAGGGTTGTGGTTTAACCTACTTTGTATGTAATATTGAAGTGCCACCGAGAGCACTGCCATAAATTGAGTGCCCGGGGTTATGACATTTGAGTCTGAAGTTTCAGGTTTCTCTTTAGGAGCCAAATATGTCCCCTCCATCTCAAATTCTTTCTTAAGTCTTTCCTCTTCAGCTTCCTAACATAACAGATTTAAGAAAGACAACAATAAGTTCACTGCCTCCCCGGATAGGAACTAATTATGCACAGTGAGTAAGATGTTACCGCTTCAGCCGCATCTTTTGAAGCTCTGTAACGTCGAGAACGTTGCTGATTCATTTTAGCTCTTGGAGCAACCCCATCTGCAAGATTAGAAATATATGAAGTACTAAATTCAGCGCACGAAAAACCATTATAGATAAACTACTTAACATGTCTAAAGTTAAATCTTACCAATTGCCAAAAAAAGAAGCTTTCTTGGGCGAACCAATGTGAATAGATGATCAATGTAATCAAATATTGATTTGAATACATCATCATAGGTAGCAGGGGCAGGCTGCACACACACACACACAAAATTAACATGTCATCACAATACAACTTTAAGCAAAGGCATTTCATCATCGAGAGGTCACTGAAAGCACATAATAACCTGGTAAATGCCCACATTTCAAACACCCACATAAACAACAAGATAACTTTTACCCAATCTAACAGTCCAAGTCAATATTTAAGTCAACATATAAAAGATAAACAACGGAGTCACGTACTTCCCACAAGAAAAAGGCACTAAATTTAAGTATTTTCAAGCCACATAAACGCATATGCATATATATGTATATGTATATGTATATGTGTGTGTGTATATATAGGGTTAAATCCAAGAATTATAACTGAAGACTAAATTTTTCCCCTCTTAAGACTACCAAAATCAATCATTTCGATCATCAAACGCAAACACGACAGAAATAACATGCAAACAATCAATCTGGAACTCAATTCTCACCGACTGCAACGAAAAGTATGGAAATCGTTGAAGCAACCCAAACAAACACCTCCAAAACCCATAGTTTTGAACAAAAAATTGCCATTAAACACATACTAAGCTAAATTCTAACTCTGAGAGCACCAAAATCAACATTTTACAACAAAACGAACGGAAATTGCAGAGGAAAAAGAGAGAGCGAACCTTCCCGTCGGGGTGAAAACAGGGATGTATAATGCCGTTCATGTCAAGGTACATGTTGTCGAACTCGAACCCATTAGGGTTTGGTCCGGAGACGTCGACTGGCACAGGGACGCCATTGGAGTCCTTTCTGGCATGCTCCTCCACGACGTCGGTGATGGACTGTGGGTACCGATCCGCTAGCCAGCGGTAAAACGCAGGAACGCCCATGAATCCGGTGTCGTTTGAGCGGAGCCGGAGATCGGACGGGACTAATTTATTCGGAGAGAGAGAGCGTGAGAAGGTTTTTGGAGATCTGTTTGTACGGGGCGTTCTGGTGGCTAGTAGGGGAAACAATATTGGGACGAAAATGCCCTCACCGTGACTTTAGTATCGAAGAGTCAAAGAGGTGACGAATTGGGGGGTGTTTGGACGTAGGCAGGAGCGTTGTACTGTTTCTTTTTGCTGAATTTAGGTGCTTGTGCTTTGGTCCTTTTGCACGTTATTTTTATGGAGAAATTTTTCTGTGTGACTTGACAACTATCACATAGTGTTATAATCCAATATATTGTTAACAAGTGTATTCGTTTATTATTAATGCATCAGAGATTGAGAAGTATCAACTCGGTTGTTTGCTTATTTTATATAGGCTTATTTATACATGTATCTTTTGAAATTCAACATTCGTCTTCTTTTCCTTCCTAAAATTCAAATATATCTCTTAAACTCATTGAATGTGTAGGATATTTTGAATTTCAGGAGATAAAATGAGCCGAAGGTTGAGTTATAGGTTTACAAGTGTAAATAAGTCTATTATAAAAGCATGGATGAGCAAACAGGTACACTCATAAATTTCTTAGTTTCTTCACTTGCACTTCTATTATTTTCAAATTTTCAAATTTTCAAATTTAATTAATCGAAAGAGAATTAAGAGCCATAAATAAATAAAGGTATACATAAATCGTTTCTTGTTATATTAATCTTGAGCAAGCATCTAAAAAATAAAATTTGGATAATGTTATTATTGTAATCATTCATGGATCGTTCTTGTTTCATAAAATGTTTGATTGTCAATCATTCCACATCGTACTATAGGCAAATATGTCGTCTCTTATTCTGTAAATTAAGTGTGTTCATAAAATTTTCACATATTAAATATAGAGTTCAACTCTCATCATGCACTCAATGAAACAATTTCATATTAGTTACTCAAGTTGTTATTTGGACAGTATAATCGAACTTTTTAGAAAAAGTATTAACTATAACTTATATTTCAATTGAGAACCAAACAATGAAGATGATTAATTTGTGATATGAAAAGGTATTTGTAAACAGGAAAAATTTATCTCCGTTTGGTGAGAGTGTTTCTCTCTTTGAGAGAGTTTTCACACCACTGTGTGAGTGCTCTCTTTTCTTGTCTATTTCCTCCTTACCGGCGACCCCAACTATGACTAGGGTTGGTGGCAGTCCTCTTCTCCTTCTTTTTTCCTTTTTCTTTTCTTCTCTTGCAGCTTCTTTTTCCCCCTATCTTTTGGTTCAATCCTCCCTTTCCTCCAACCTCTTTTGAATCTGCTTTTACTGTGCTTAGAGGTCTTGGTCCTTAAGAAATTAAAAGGATCATTGCCAGATCTTTTTCCTAGTGATCCTAGAGATCCTGTAATTGTATTCATTCATCGTATATCGTGCGGTCAGAAATCATTTAAAATTTAAAATTCAAATATAAATAGTACACAACGAAAACTATCCGATCATTTTCCCTTAAGAAAAGGACAAAAGCCGTGTAGCCGTCTTAGCTCAGCTGATAGACCGTAGAGCGTGTGGCTTTTAACCACGTGGTCGTGGGTTCGATTCCCACAGACGGCGGATTAAAATCTTTTAAAACTATATCGGGCTAACCCAAAGAGATTTTAAATTCCGGCCCATAATCTAACATGATTTGGGAGCCTAGTTCCTTTTGGGCTGGACCAGAAAAAAGCAGACGTGAAGCCCATGTCTTGTATTCATCGCTGGCAGTACCAACTGGCCTAACAGGTCCTGCTGTCGTCCACGTGTCATAAATTTTTATAAGAGAAAATTGTAGCAATGAACCTCCAACTTTAATTCTCAACTAAAAATCTATGATCATGGTCCCTTAACTACGTGTAGTTATGGTCTTTTTTTTTCAAATCCGTCAAAATTCTGTCAAGAGGAATCATGTTGGAATGACTATTGATACAATTGAGTTAAAGTTGAAAGACCATTGCTCCAATTAGATTAAAGTTGAGGGACCATTACTCCAATTACATTAAAGTTGAATGATCATTGCTTCAATTTGGTTTAAATTAAGGGATCCTTGCTACGAGTAGTCCTACCACATGCATTATTGTGGTCTTATAGTATGCCGCCACGTAAGAAGTCCATCCACCGTCACCCTCTCTTCATGTGGAAAGTTTCAGTGTGTGCAGGTAACACAACTGGATACATCAAGCGTCATTAAACAATTGATTTAAAAAAAAATTCAGTTTTCTAACTAATTTTATAGTTATACTTAATATATCGCTCCGTGTGCCAGACATGTTAAAAAATCCCTCATTTTACTCCACCTCCCAACTTGACAAAACCACCCAAAACCCACCCCAACCTACCAGCGGATACTCACACAACTTGCCTTATCCAATAGGATAAACGACAAAATTGATATTCAATTTTTCCAAATCTATTTTTGTCTGTTAATGTTTTTTTCTTCTAAATTTGTTGATTTCTTTGAAGGATTTAATAATCAATTTTTGTCTGTGAATGTTTTTTTCTTTCTAAAGTTGATGCTTCCTTAGACGGGTTTAATAATTAAACTGGACGCTTGAAGATTTGTTTGACAAGTGCTTTTAAACAACCGAAATTTTTTTTTTTAAATAAACTAATTCATTAGGAAAAAATAGAGGAAGGGTAACATTAGGCTAGGCATCATGATTAAAGTATAAAATAAAATATTATGATTAGAAATGTAACATCCTTTTACGAGTAAACATGCTTTTTCATTCATCGTTGTCACATGTGGGATATCCCCAATATTATCTTAACCAATTATTAACAAAGTGACATATAAATGTTGCATTTTATATTGGAAACGAATCATTTGTAGCTACTCGTGGCATACATGACCAAATTATTAAATGGGATATCCACAATATTCATGAAAATAATATGATAGTATTTTTTTTTATGTACATCATGATCTCAATTATTGATAAAGAAATTCCACGCACATGAGAGGACAAAATTGTTGAAATCTCACCTCAGTCATTTCTTTGAAAAAACAAGAGTTTAAAAACTCTAACTTCACCCCAACACCAAGGCTTTTTAATAAAATCTCACGTGTGTCGGATTATGCAAGTGAATATTATTGTTATTGTTAAAAGTGGGCATCTGGCCCTTTGAACACATTGATTATAAAATAAAATATGGGCTCTTTTAAAATTGTTTTTAAAATGACTGAAATCATTTTTTGTGAAAATATTTTTAAAACCAATCTTTAGTAAAAATGCAAACGAATCTTTAAAAAATACTTTCAACCGAACTCTATATTACAAATTCACCAAATAATAAGAGAAAATAGAAAAAGAAAACGGCATTTCCAATTTAACACTAGCAAAAACGATGTTTTTCTTTCTTTTTTTGGTCAATAAATCTGAAACTTTTTAACGTACATTTTCTATTCCAACAAGAAAAGAAGAAGCTGGCGATGACAGTGAAATCCGAAAATTATTTTAAGGGAGTTTTAACGAAACACTCCCTGTCTTGTTTACTTTTAACGAAAAATCATATTTTTACCTTTCTCTAGTACTATTCACTACATCTTTATTTGTCCTTTTTCATTAAGGAATTGTTATTAGCACTCCAAAAATCTCATTTGGCACTCCAAACTTTCTATAATTAGAAAGAAAAATACATTTATGAAGAGAGTATAGAATGAGATTTTTGGAATGCTAAAAACAATTCATTAAAATTAAAATTATTATTATTATTATTTTTTTTTTAACTTTTAGTTTTCTTTTATTTTAATAAATCTGACAGACGTAAGGCCAGCTGGAATTTCTTTAAATCTCCGCAAACTCTCTCTCCCTTTTGTCATTTGCTCTCGCAACCCCACGTATACTTTTCCTGCAGCTCGTCCTCTCTCATAGTCTCAGCCTTTTCAACCTGGTAAGCTCCTCTGTTCCATGTCCTTTCTGTCAAAGATTTCCTGAAGTGCTTAGCACTGTTACTGTTCTTGCATGATTTAATATGTTGGGCTTTTATTTAGTTTTCAATCGAAATACCCAATTTTGTTTTTCAGTTGATTGTTGTATCATGGTCATGGATTATGGAATTGGTTATTGGGATTTTTGGTTGTTTAATGTTAATCGTAACCTGCTTGGTTGCTGAGAAAATGGAGGAAAATGAAAAGGCTAAAACTTTGAAGTGTTAAGAAAAGATCAACTTTCTCAGAATCTCAAGTGTTTAACTTTACAGTGAAAAATCATAAAAGATTGCACCTTTGTTATTTTTTAATTGAAAAATAAAACTTGGTTTTTTTTTTCTTCTTGTTCCTTTGAAGCGGAATAAGATTTTGAATTCTATGTATTTGTTATGGTTGATGTCTTCAAACTCTTCATTTGTTCGAACAGATATCTGGTAAAAATGGTGGAGGAGAAGTCTGGGATTGCGAAAGACGTCACTGAAGTAAGTCGTACCCCTTTTCAATTTCGTACCCTTTGATCTTTTGAGTGTCTGAACATTATCTGGTATTTAGCTGCTCGGATTTATTTACTCATTGTGGATGTTTGCAGTTGATTGGTAAAACGCCGTTGGTGTATCTCAACCGTGTGGTAGATGGCTGTGTAGCGAAGATTGCTGCGAAGCTGGAGATGATGGAACCATGCTCTAGTGTCAAAGATAGGTACTAACTAGTTCTGATCCGAATATTTATCAGTTGCACACTCTGCCCAAACAGGAACCACGGATTTACAAATATACAAGCATGTGCTTTCTTTAGTCTGATTGTTCTGAAGTTGGACTTGGATGAAAACTTATGATTTTGTTTCTAATAAATTCGATTGTTCATTGTAGGATCGGATATAGTATGATTCAAGATGCCGAGGAGAAAGGTCTCATTACGCCGGGCGAGGTTAGCATTCATTTCATACTTATCTAGACAAGTGAAATGGGTTTTCTGAATCCATGTGGTGCCTTTGAAACCTTTATAGAAATATCTGTTTATTAATCGTTATTCGATTTCATAGTTTAAGACCTTTTCTGCATACAGTCGGTTCCTATGAAGTCCACTATTCAGTCAACAACTTGGTTTAGATATCAATCAATCTTGTGAAATTCCTCTGTGTTTTGACTTGTGCTGTTCTTCCTGTCTCTCTCTCTTTCTCTGTGCGTAATAACTATTATAATGATTGTTGATTTTCTCTACATTTTCACAGCCAAGTAGTGTTCCATATTCGGTTTCTATTGTTAGTGTGGTAAATGAGAAACTTTTGATTTGACAAGTTCTTCTTGTATCATGTTGTAGAGTGTCCTGGTTGAGCCTACAAGTGGCAATACTGGCATAGGATTGGCATTTATGGCAGCCGCTAAGGGTTACAAACTAATAATCACCATGCCTGCTTCAATGAGTCTTGAAAGACGAACCATTCTTCTAGGATTTGGGGCTGAACTTGTCCTCACAGATCCAGCCAGAGGCATGAAGGGCGCTGTTCAGAAGGCTGAAGAGATAGTGGCAAAGACACCCAATGCTTATATGCTTCAGCAATTCGAAAACCCTGCGAACCCAAAGGTGAAAGTTCATATCATTTTTTGTTAATTTATGACTTTCTGTCCTAATAGATTGATCAAAAGTCTTTTCTATTCTCTTTAGGTGCATTATGAAACTACTGGACCAGAAGTCTGGAAAGGCTCTGGTGGTAAAGTTGATGCCTTTGTGTCCGGGATAGGGACAGGAGGTACGATAACAGGTGTTGGGAAGTACCTCAAAGAACAGAATCCGGACATTAAGGTTGGCCCTTTCTTTGCACATTATAATCTAGAGGGTAGCAATTGTTCAATTTTTAAGTGATATTTATTATTCTTATGTCATATTTCTCATATTTCTAACCGCCCACTTGCTCCCTTGCCTTTCGTATGTCTAGATCTATGGTGTAGAACCAGTTGAAAGCGCTGTTTTATCAGGAGGGAAACCCGGTGAGTCATGATAGCCTTCTTGTCACAATCACAAAGTGTTTAATTATAAAATGTTGTGCCTTTTGTTTTGGGCTACAGGCTCTTAAACTTAATTTTGCTTTGAAAAAGTGCGCATTTTCTTCTCATATTGTCCTTTGCTTAATTTAATGATGGGTTAACTTATATCTTAGGCCCTCACAAGATTCAAGGAATTGGTGCTGGCTTCATCCCTGGAGTTTTAGATGTCAACGTGATGGATGAAGTTATTCAAGTGAGCCTTTAATCTTCCACTTGACATTATTCTTTCACTGAAACATGCGGTATTATGGTTATTCTTTTTGTAATAATTAGTCTTTTTCAAGTGACTTTCTGGCTAATATAAGAAGTTGCATAAAATGGTAAAACATCGCGATGAATTTGTGAAAGAAGCAATAAGTATGCTCATGAAAATTCTGGAAGGAGTTGAATAATCCTGGTTGCGAATACATTTTTTATTTCATTGTATGAATTCAATGATTATGCTCATGATGATAGCACTAAGGTACATGCTGTGCCACTTTTTTCATTAGTTTTATTTAATCGAAAACCTTTCTTCCGAGCTTCAAGTTTATATTGGAGAACCAGACTGAAATCCATCCTTCTATGGTTTTGCAGGTATCTAGTGAAGTGGCTATAGAAACTGCTAAGCTTCTTGCATTGACAGAAGGTTTGCTGGTAAGTCCACAACCATAAAGGAACTGTTTGAAGACGAACATCTCTTGGTTTTAGCATGCCGTTTACAAGTGTCCTGAATTTTACAACAATCTCAGTGTTCTGGTTTACTTCGGTTGCTTCCGTTGTTCCATCTTCTATATTGATCTATGTTTAATTTGTATTGCAGGTTGGGATATCATCTGGTGCTGCTGCAGCAGCTGCAATCGAAATTGCAAAGAGGCCAGAGAATGCTGGAAAACTCATTGTTGTAAGTGTTACCTATTTACCGCACTAAATTTTAAACAATGTGTTGGCCTACTATAAAGCCTTTCACTATTCATTTTCAAACAATAGTTAGACGTTGGACTATCGTACTTGTTCTAGTGTGTTTTATAGTTATCTTTGATCTGTTTTTCATCGAATTGGTTGCAAACTTAAATTTCTACGTAGTTTGCGCAGATTGACAGGAACACGTTCCTTATAGACTGAATCACTCACTAATAGGTCCAACTACTTTTCGTTTCCAAAATGTCTGCAGGCGGTCTTCCCCAGCTTCGGAGAGCGTTATCTGTCCTCCGTGTTGTTTGAATCTGTGAAGCGGGAGGCTGAGAGCATGGTTTTTGAGCCCTGATAGCTTCTTCAAAAGGAGTTGTACAAATTTTGATGCTGTGCGAGGAAGAGCGCACGATCATCAAGTTGCACTGTGTTTCCGCTTTGAGTGCTTTCGCTTCTTGACATGAGTGACCCAATAAATGCTTTGAAGAATAATGTGATGGCTTTGCTGGTTGTAATGGAATTCAGAAAACAGTACTCGGGTGGCCGATTAATTTAAGAAACTTTTCTGTAGTTTTCTCTTGCAAATGGTTGTATGATTGCATCAAATGAAGCAAAATTAGCAAATTATAGACGTTGGGTTGGGTTAGGCCGGCAGTGTGCCCGTCCTTTCGCATCAAAGTTTGAATCTTCTTCCCCGTAATCGAAATTCAAATCTGAATTCTAGGATATAAGTTTCAATCTGATAAAAAAAAATTGCCTAATACTAAATTGTGATATTTAAAATATTTTCAGTGTGCTACAAGGAAGATGAGATTACTGGAACAACAATAAAATCTTATCCTATTAAGTGAGGTTGGATGTATAAATCTTAGAACGCCACTGCGTTCGATTTTGCTTCAAATATTTCATTAACTCCAAGTACTCCATGTATTTTCTTATATTACTATCATATTTATTCATTACTTAAGCTCCACATTATCTACAAGTCACGTACTACAATATCACTCAAATTCGTATTTTGACCAAAAAAAAAATCTCAAATTTATATATTCTTAGAAAAATAGGTTATTACATCTGAAATTTAATTACAAAATACTGGAATAGTGGAATGCGTAAGAGAATTAACAAGAACATGAATACAAGTTTCTTCACCACCAAGTCAAATTTAATCATTAAACCTCTCTTAATTTCTCTCGTCCTCTCGAATCTACCTAATTAAAACGTGTCCAAATCCACTTAATTCTTGATCAATTCAATAATTCCCCAAAGTTAATCAAGTATGGAACAATATTAATACATGTGTATTCACTGTTCATCATCACGACCGTCAATCTTGCATGTTCTTCGTTTCTTCGCAGCAGATTCACCACCTTCCCTTTTCGAGCCTTTCTTCCTCGAACTTGGCACGTCGTCGTCGTCCACGTCATCAGGAACAAATCCAAGCAAGCTTCTTGGACTGCCGCCATGCTTCTTCTCTTCACTCTCGACTTTGCTAAGTTTTGAGGTAGCAGCACCAAGCTGATGAGGATTATTTTGGTTCAGAGATTTTGTCAACGCACTGTAAAGCCTTGCATTATTCTTTTCTTGGACGCCATTGACACTATTTTTGCATTCTTCCGACAACAAGAAGCTGTAGTCCCTCGCCTCCCTCACCTTCCGAACCTTCTCCTGCAACTCTGCCGGAGTAAGCCCCAGGTTTTTGACATACGAGCGGAGATACTCTCTCTTCATGCGGCATTCGTACCTACGTTTGCTTCTTGGTCTTGTGGGCACGAGCAGGACTTTTGTGATTCGGCCGTCCTGGTGATGGTGAGTCGCACGCTTCTGCTCACAGGGATCATAGTAGTACCGGCAATGGTGATCAGTCCGATGATCACGGCGATCACGGTAGTCCCGATGATGGTGAGTCTCATGGCGACGGTAATGATCATTGCGAGTCCAACGGTCACACTCACAATCACGGTGGTGGTAGGAGGAGAAAACAATTTGGAAGGTTTTCATGGGGGGAATGTGAGTGAGTAACTTGATCGGCTTAGAGCAAGCTAGTCCTTAGCTGTGGAGTTTTGGAAGTTGGGATTGTACGTAGTTGGTAGGGTTTGGATTCTAATTAGCGCTCACTCCGATTGATATTCTTATATAGGAAAGGATAAAAAAATTTCCTAGTCGTATTCAACTTAGGAATCCCGAAACAAATAGATTTCCTAATTTGTCTTGGATTACTATGATTTCGGATTTCCTAACCTAAAAGGGAAACTTTTCAGATTAGTAACTCAGTTTAATAAAAAAGGAAAAAAAAAAATAGAACAGAACTTGGCTGCTGAAAAATCAGCAACAGTTCTTACTACTAAGCAATCACAGATAGACATGTGTCTAAGTAATTGATCTTTTAATCATAGATTGAACACATGTTCATATAGGATTGGTCAACTGCTGATTTTTCAGCAGCCAAGTTCTGTCCAAAAAAAAAAAAAAAAAAAAAGAAACAAAAAATGGGTATTTAATTATTTATTGTGGTCCGTGGTCACATCCTACTTAGGCTTTTCTTTTGGTGCTAATGAGACTTATTGGCAATTATTTTCAAAGAAGACAAACGATCTTGGTTGACTTGAGGATAAGAAATGATTTCTACACATTATTTTTTCAGTTTTGTATATCTCATTCTTTTTAACTATTGATTTGAACAAGGGGCTAGATTGAGATGACAATGTTCAGAAGGTGAGAAAGTGGGAACAAATCATTCCCCTTCGCGAATATCACAAAATTCATAAAATCGTTCGTTCCTATCTTATTGGGTGAAAAAAAAAAGAGGTCAAATTTTACTATCCCAAGTATTTCTGTTATAAATCACTTTATTCTATGAGGCTCATTTAAGACTGCTTTTGTACAAAGTACTTATGCTTACAAGCGATTATGTTAAAATTCTTTTGTTGTAAATATGTGAAAAACGTTAAAGTTAGCTTTCGAATCCTCTCTAAACTTGTAATTAGATTTTGATTTCCGCTTAGAAAATTAAGGATTCTAACTTTTCTTTTTAGCCAATTTCCCTCCTACCATCTATGTTCTCCACATTTCATCCAAATCTTGGTAAAAATCTAGTCAATAATTAAGGGCATGTTTGGTACTTTACTTGAATCCAGCTTTTTAAACTCAAAAGCAATTTTCAAGTTTTAGGCCTTAAAAACTTGTCTGATATGACTTTAAAAAAACTGAACTTAATACTAACTCAAAAATATAGTCTAATCTAAAAACATAAAAAGTGAGTTTTAAAACTTAAACTCACTCATTTCTTTTCTCTCCCTCTCCCCTCTCAATCCAAATCTATCTATCTTTTCTTCTTTATCTCTCCTTTTTTTTTTACCATTTTCGTCTCACCTCTAATCCGCTCTCTTCATTCTCTCAGTTATTTCTCTCACTTCTCTTCCTTTCTATCTAGTCTGATCCTCTCTTCTTTCTCTTTCCTTCAATCATTTCTTACTTTATTTCGTTCTCTCTCCTTTTTCTCCCTCTCCTACGACCTTCTCTTTTTAGATCTCTTTGTCTAGTCATAAAGATTTAAAAATTTTAAATTGCAAACCAATCAAGTTTTTTAGTCTTAAAGAAAATTGATTTCAAGAAATGTCCTGAGAAATGATAAAAAATTTCAAATAAGTTACCAAATAGGCTTTAAACGATCTTTTCCGCGAGAAATTATTGGTGAAATTTTTAATTGATTTTGTTAGGGGTAAAAAGTTGCTAGCTTCCTACTCCAAGTTCCAACCCAAAGGAAGAAAAGAAAGAAGGAAAGAAGCCAGTCGTAGTCTTGACAAATTACTGTCATTATCCTTGGGTAAATAAAATTTAGTTTTCACATCTAAAATTTACAAAGTCTTGGGTGTTGCACACTTGTTTTGGGTGCCATAAAATAAGAATCTTAATTCACTATACTTTCAATATAGTTTTGAGCCCTCTCTAATTTTTTTGATTTAATTCCCTAAACTTTCAATTTAGTTCTGAGCAACCACCGTCACAACCATCAATTTTGTCACAATCTTCCACTAATTTCATATTTAGGGTTAAATGCTAAACTCAAAAGAAAATTAATTAGTGAAATAGCTTTGAGAAAAAAATTAAAGGGAGTTCTAATGAAACTCACTTTTAATAAAAATGACATTTTTACTCTAAAAATTCATTCCTAATATTCACTTACAACACTTTTTTGTCATTTTGATTGAAACTCAAAACCCTTTTTATTAATTTTCCTAAAATTACTAATTATAAAAATTCTTCTGTAACAAATTTGAAGGGTTGAAAAACAATAAACCAAGTTCATTGATCCCAAATTTTAAAATACAAAGTCAATTTCCTAATACTACATAAATTTCTCTTGACTCAGATTGATAGGGGCCGCGCGAACGCAGGCCCCCACGGCAACAAATTATGACGTTGGCTCTCCTACAGTGAGGAGACCATAGGCAGGCACCCCTACTAAGTGCAATGTAGGCCACCAACCTAGGCCATGAGCATTCAAGATCGCCCATTGACCCCGTCCAGGTAAGTATGTTTCAATGGCCCTATCTCTTCTCATTTTATACTACGCACTTGCCCCTCCTTTTCCTTGCTGATCGGTGTGGGACTGTCAAATTACATTTGGCGTTGGTTTCCTTACCTTACAAAATACATGCGAAATTAAACATAATGCTCCACCACGTTATACTTGAAGTTTCACATTTGAATCGGGCAAACACATGGTTTTAAAACACTACAAATATAGGTTTAACTTCAACCTATTTATATTGTAAATTGTTCTTTATATCATGCATAAAAAGTCTTCAATTCAAATGTTGGGATAGTATAGGAGCTCTTTCATGCCTTTTACTTACAAGCTGATTTTGTTGGTGAACAAGGCTTGCCTCCTGTAGATGACGAATCCGTCGAAATCCGCCTTTCGACTGCCTGCAAATACAACGGGGGACCCGTTTTGCAAATAAAAGAGCTAATGCGACAACTAGTTCATAAATTGTTTGAGCTTCCATAAAGGCCAAGGTTTGTTTAATCAATTTCTAAACCCTACCCTAAATACCCATGGGCTTGTACCAATTGGTAGAGTTGTTTAATCAATTTCTAGCCCCTTGGGTTTGATGATGGCAACTAAACTTCGATTCCTTGCTTATATAACAAGTAACAACCTTGCTTTTTGTATGGGTCGTGTCACTTCTAGATTCAAATGTAAGTCCAAGATTGGGTGATTTAGATGTAAAACTCGTTTGGATGTGCTTTTAAAATAACTGAAAGCGCTTTTAGAGAAAATATTTTTGTGTTCCAAAAGCACTTAAAGTGCTTTTTCTGAATTTATTTGTATTTTTACTAAGGATTGGTTCTAAAAATATTTTTACCAAAAACGTTTTGAGTCATTTTAAAAGTACATTCAAACGAGCTCGTAATTAGCAACTCTTGAGTATGGTTTTACATCTCAACTTTTGGCTAGAATCAACTGAATGAGCGATCTATAAATTGAATCAAAGTGATTAGTGTTATGTATGGGTATAGGATGATCTATATGCCAAAATATGAGTGGGCATAATATCGAGTTCTTGAATTAGGAGTGGGCATTTTAATGAGTCAACCTACTAACCCATATGAAAATGACTTTCCGAGTAAAATCCCGACCACCTCATTTAGTAGGTGGTCAAAATATTATTAACCCATCCATGTATAAAAAAATTGTTGAACATACGTCTATATTTGATAGACAAACATATAAAATTAACTCTAAAATGTACTTGTGATTTTATGAACGATGAAATTTTAATATTAAATAGCATGTAAGAATTATACGACACAAAATCTACATGATTGAGGTCTAGTATAATATGGATCTTGAATATTGTCATGCATACATAAAATTAAGAAAAAAAGAAAATTAGGCCCAACGCATGAAACCAACCCTAACACAATCAACCCAATTTGGTCAAATCCAACCCGAACTAAAATAAACGACGACCACCCCCGCCTTCAATAATGTCAAAAAGGTTTTGAAGAGACGAGTTCTACTCATGCCTCGTGTCACCAGATTCCCTAGTTGCTATGCAAGTTCAAGAATTCATGGTTGCTTGTCTAATTTTGTAGGGATCAACCGACTGATATACCCTACATCTTATAACTAAATTATTATTAACTGTAATTTCCTGTGAAATTTTTTGTTAATTAGCAATGTCAAATATTCAATACGATTTCACGAAGTTCAGTATCATCTAGAGCTTATTCGACAGAGAATTCAGTACTTGGTCGTGAATATTTGAATTGGACGAATGACCTGAGAAGAAGAAAAACGTCTTATTTATTTTGTTTAGTTATTCATTTAAACAATAAAATTTTAAGTTTCATATAACCGTATCAAATATTCAATACGATTTCACGAAGTTCAGTATCATCTACAGCTTATTCGACAGAGAATTCAGTACTTGGTCGTGAATATTTGAATTGGACGAATGACCTGAGAAGAAGAAAAACGTCTTATTTATTTTGTTTAGTTATTCATTTAAACAATAAAATTTTAAGTTTCATATAACCGTATCAAATATTCAATACGATTTCACGAAGTTCAGTATCATCTACAGCTTATTCGACAGAGAATTCAGTACTTGGTCGTGAATATTTGAATTGGACGAATGACCTGAGAAGAAGAAAAACGTCTTATTTATTTTGTTTAGTTATTCATTTAAACAATAAAATTTTAAGTTTCATATAACCGTATTAATTTATCCATAAACATCAACACTGTGACCCTTCATTTATACTCTATAAATACAAGTAAATACTCAACTGTGGAATAGAAATAAGAGAAATTCTGAAATAGAATTGGGTGGGGGCTGCGCGGACGCAAGCCCCCAAGGCAATAAATTATGACGTAGGCTCTCCCACTTGGGGAGACCTTAAGCAGGCACCCCTTCTAAGTGCAATGAAGGTCACCAACCTAGGCCATGAGCCTTCTTGATCGCTCATTGACCCCGTCCAGGTAAGTATGTTACAACGCTGCTGCTCGCTCCCTTTTATAGCCCTTACTCTGTTCCCTTACGTCTTCTAGCCGATGTGGGACTCCTGCGCATTCCATTTGACTCTCCTGATAAGTCCTATCCGTGATGAATGTGGGACATCGATTGTAAGCACACAACTTTCACGAGCTGAGAGACCCCATGGAAAATATAATATGGGATATAAATTGAGTGAGAGCTCAATCCGTTTTGCTACACACGATGAATTGAGTGCAAGACTTACCAGTTCAAACATAATATTGAAATATTGATATCATTTTTCCTTAAATATTCATGTTTGCACATGAGTGTGCCAATAATTGCACTGAAAAAGTTAAGACGTAAAATCACACAAGCATACAAGAAATATGTGATTCATTTAACCCAACCAGAGTTTTAGGCAATCTCCATGTCCACTTATTTTGTATTTTCATGTAGTGATTAGTGAGAGGAATGCATTTAGAAGAGATGTCAGAATCATGTTTTTTTGTTTTTAAATTTTGTTTTTATCTTTCAGTAATTAATTATGTATATAGCCACACAAAGAATAGGAGTCACTACTGTAATACCCTATGTATTTTTAGATGTATGATTTGGTTATTCATTTTTGTATGATTATGTGGAACTCGTTGGAAAACAAATAAGATGTTGGGTAATTTCGTCTTTTGTGATACCTTCGAGTTCAAGACACTTGGTGATAAATATTATATTTTATTTAAATAATACTTATTGTAATGAACGCGTGATCACAAATGGATGTGAATTCAGAATTAGAACGAGTAAGTTACGAATTTTAAAAGTTAGAGGGCAAAATGGTAATTTTGGGAGGGAATATTTTGGAAGCCAAAGGCTTCTCTTCTTTTTTCTTTCCCTGGAGGCAGATGCAGCAGGGAGGCTGCTGCGTTCTTCTTCCCCTCAATTCTTCTTCACTCCAAAAATGATAACTTTCTCATATGGCAATGAAATCACGCACGGTCGAAGGCTATGTATTCATAACGAAGCCCTCTTCAATTTGATACCAAAACCATATGCTGGAACCACACGTGCTCATATATTGAAGCCTAGAAGTTTCGACGGTTTTTGTGGGTTTTTCGCCAATTCTGGCCAACCTCGCTTGAGATGTGTCTCGACCCAAGAGAGAAAAATACTCTTCTTATCATGCACTTCCAGGATATGATTCATGGTGATGAAGTTGATTTAAGATAGTAGTAGTGAAGTGGCAGATTGATGAACGACTTTGGAGGAGTTTGGAGGTGAGAACCCAAGAAACCCTATCATATTTTCTTTTTGGTTCTAATAGATGAGTTAATTTTTGTTAAGTTCTTAGTGCAAGTTGGATGAATTTGTGTGGATTTTTAAACTTGTAACTAAAGTGGCAAAGAATTGGTTTAAGTTGATGAGTAGGCTTGCCATGAGCCTCACCTTGGATTTTAGGTGATCTTTGGCTAATTTTATTCATGTTAGACTTGATGGAGGAATTATAAGACCGTTGTGGAATTTGGTTATTTATATATAATTCTTTGTTGAGTATTAAGTAAGTGTGTGACCGTTAAATAAAAACTAGACGGCAAAAACTAATTTGGAGTCAATTCTTCGAAGGAAGTGTTCCAATATCGCATGATTGTTAATTTTGGAAATTTGACAAGCAAATGGATTGAAACAGACCTAAGTGGGGTTTGTTCAAATTCTCTTACAGTTGGTGAACTACGAATGGCTTGATTCCGTTTGAGGATACGCAAGCAGTCTAACAAGAATGTTAGATGCAGCCATAAAATGATCGAATTTGATTTATGTTGGTTAATAGAATATTGATTAACCGTGATTTTATTTTGAGCTTACCACCATGATTAAGTATTATTTATATTTAATTTTAAAATTTCAACTTTGAAATGATCTTTGATTATATTTAATTTTAAAATTATTTCTAACCGCATCGCTTAAAATGAAAAATCCAGCTAGATCCTTTTTCCCTACATCTCACTTTACGTAAATTATTCTCTACAGATTAAGCGGCGAAAATATCCATATAAATTTAAGAATAGAATTTTAGAGGGGCCGCGCGTACACAGCCCCACTACCACAAATTACGACGTACAGTCTCCTCTAGGGAGATGTTAGGCAAGTGCACCTCCAAAGTGCAATGGAGGTCACCCACCTAGGCCATGGGCCTTCTTGATCACCCATTCGACCCCGTCCAGGTATGTAAGTTCAGTTAGGCACGTCCCTTTATTATTTATACCCCCTCGCTTCCCTGCACTTTCAGTACTTGATCAATGTGGGACTGATCGACACAGCCACCAAAGCTTGCAAACGAGAATTTACTATTATTAGCCAAAATCAAACCCATTAGATCAACGTGAGCATCAACACTAAAGGCTGCAAACCAGAATGATCAGTCTCACCATTAAACTGAGATAGCTCCCCCTTCTACCCATGTTTTTAATTAAAAAAAAAACCTAGCATGTTGCATCCCAAATGTTATAAGAATCATGCACCAATAGTTAGAGTTTGGTTAAACTGGATTTAACTAACTTGGCTAGGTCACTGTTATTCTCTCATTTGTAATCAACTTCGAACAATTCGCTTTCGCAGTTTAGATTAGTTTAATTAAAATATTGTTCAAATAAAGAAATAGTCTTGCAATTACCAAAAATGACAATTATTCCATATTACCACCGAAGGGAAAACCCATCGATTAAAATCAAAACATATGAAAGTCATTGGGTACATTCATCATTTTATAGAAAAAATTATCAGTAATCTTAACGTATTTACAAAGAAGGAAACATGAGAGTGGTTGATTTCGTTGATCTACGTCTGATTGGTACGGTCACTATTGAATTTGGCTTAGCTAATTCTATCTACGAGCTTAAGCAATGAACTTCTTCTTGGAGATTTAACAGATGGGCCATTATTAGTAATTGTAACGTATTTACAAAGAATGAAAGCATGAAAACGGTTAATTTTGTTGATTCACGTCTGATTGGTACCGTTACTATTGAATTTGGCTTATAACTAACTCTATCTACGAGCTTAGGCAATGGGCGTCTTGGAGTTGTAGCAGCTGGGCCAGCAAACTTATTTGTTTGTGAGCGATTTATGTACTTTGATTTCTAGTCCAGTGGGTACCTCCTCCCCGATACAATTTGGAGGACCTTTAAAAAATTAGTAGAACGAATTGGACTTTAGTAGTTCACATTGCTTTGTACTGGTTTCAAACGACAATTACCGCGTTCCAATCGAGGCTCTCCCCATCCAACTTTCCAGCAAGACTTTAAGACAATGAATATAATTTGGTTAAATAGGGAACTACTTTAAGACTCAATATTTCGGGGAAATATAAAAGGGGAAAATATCGTTAGATTGATATTCTAAGGAGTTATAACTTTATATTGGGCAGGGGCTGCGCGAACGCAAGCCCCCACGGCAACAAATTATGACATTGACTCTCCTACGTTGAGGAGATCATAGGCAGGCACCCCTTCAGAGTGCAATAAAGGTCACCAGCCCAGGCCATGAGCCTTCTTGATCGCTCATAGACCCTGTCCAGGTAAGTACCTTCCTCTGAGCTCGTCCTTTACTTTTATACCCATCCCGCCTGACTTCTTTGACCTTAATTGGTCGATGGGGGATATGCTTAATAATGGCAGCAGTAATGCAAAAAAGTAGTTCGAAGGTTTTTTTTAAAGAATTTTACACAAAAGCTTTCGGTACTGTTTATTTTAACGAAAAATCATATTTTTACACTAAAAAATGAATCATGGTATTATTCACTTTACCTTTTATTTTGTCCTTATAATTAAAACTTAAAAAGTTCAAACCCTTTTCTTTAGTTTTCCTTTTTTTTTAATGTACTTTGGAAAGTTAACGGATTGTTAGATGAATATTAAGTGGGGGTAGTGGCAAAGCAACGAAAGCACAAGGGAGGAACCGCCCCTATGGTTCGTTTGAGCTTGCCGAAAAATTTCGTTATGCAGCCTGCGCTGAGCTTGCTGGAAAGTTGGATGGGGAGAGCCTCGATTGACTCTATGGTCATTTAGGAGAGCCTCGATTTTACTTTAATGTTGATTTTTTTTTATTTTTTATTATATATATATAAAAGAAGGACAATTAATCGCAAGTCATAGTTATTTTAATGAAACTTTGAGGATAGATATGTACTGAGAGAAAGGATCCTCGCCAGATTCTTTTTGTGAGGATCCCGGGAATCCTCCAATCACATCTGTTTATCACACATCGTGCGGTCAGTTTTTGTCAGGTATTGTTTATATTCAATTTTAAATAAAAAAATTTACAATGGTTTTTTACAGCATAATGTACGATGAACGGATGTGATTGGAGGATCCACAAATCTTCACAAAGAGGATCCGGCGAGGATCCTCCTGGATGTACTGATATCCCTTTCCTTATCTTTTAAAACTTGGATTTGGATCCTCTCCGGAGCCCAATGAGAGGATCCTCCTGACCAACATATGTGGGCCGTTGGATTTTTATCTAACGACTACAAACAAGAGGTTCCTTTAAAGTTATAATAATTATAGCTTGTGTTGGTTAGGAGAATCCTCTCCGAACGTGTGTTGGTCAGGAGAATCCTCTTCATGAGCTCCGGAAAGGATCCAAATCCTTAAAACCCCACCTCACCTGTCCCACGAATACAACAACCAAAACATCTAATTTCCATATATGTAATCATGATATATAAAAGAACCAAAGCATATATCTATTTCCATCTATTTCCGTATATTTTGACATTTTGCAATATATATTTATATAACATTATTGTACATTAATGCATATACATTATTGTACATTAATGCATATTTTTGTTAACGTATCCATGCCGACTTATATTCTAATTTTTAGAAAATAGTTGCATCGTCATATTTGTGTCCCTATCCATGCCACATAGTTACTATCTAAAAGGATTTTGTTGTCTTTATTTTTTCAAAACTTTTTACCCCTTTAAATTTTGCCTCCCAGATGATTTCCGACTTCGCCACTAAGAGGGGTGATTGGAAATTTAGGAATGTACTCATTTATGAAATGTAGTTTAACATAGTAGTCGGTTTCTTATGTATGCAATTAGGATTAAAGAAACGTGGAAGGGTCTAACTCTAGACTAGGTCGTTGATTATTTGAAACCAAAAGTGTATTTTATTGTTTGGAAATGAAATTTGAATATTTTATCCGCCACCTCAGTTCTTATGTCAAGAGTTTTGACATCTTTGGGAGAACATAGTGTTGGTTTATTTAATTTTCCCAACACATAGTTTTAATGGCATTTGGTATATGTTTATGTCAATTATGTGCAGTTGATTAAGTTCATTAAATTTTAGTATAACCTTGCTAAAACCTAATCATAAATGCACTTTGGATGTAAGAGTAATGACGAGATACTTTCTAATAGCCCGTTTACTAATTCATAATCAACATGAGAGGAATTGAACTAAAAATGAGTTAGAATGGTGTGGAATTAGAATCAAATTCCCGTTGAATTTCTTTACTGTTTTCATAGGCCACAACTAGAGCTGGCGGAAACACGGAATAATGAAAACGAAAAACCCTTACTCGACGGTTGGAAAGCTCTCACAGGAAAAGAGAAAGCCTCGAGAATTGGAAGTCTACCCATCTAATTTGAATTAGATTGATGTGGAATCAAAATCAAATCATGTTAAAATTGTTTACTGTTTTCATGGCCACAACTAGAGCCAGCGGTACCATATATCTTTGTCAGTAGTGTATTACACTCTACAATTTGCAAGCATTAGTGTTTTTGTCAGCACGTGCTCCCTGGACCACACACTCTAATTTGGGCTTGTCACATTCGTTTTTCCCTAAATGAAAATTCTTTGCGACTTTCAAGATTAAAATATACCTACAGAGGAAGAAATGTTCCATCGAAAGAGAACAAGGACAACCTTCGTGGACAACCTTCGTGTTTGACTGAAACTTAACAAACAAACGAATAAATAAGTATATAAATAAACGCAGAAGTGCCATGGAAGTGCAAGGAACCAAATTCCAGAAAATAACAATATAATTTTCTTTCTTTCTTCCATATCTCTGCCTGCAAAAGATAAGGTTGGCCTTTATTTCGAGTTTCACATGATTTATTAATACTTAATGACATAATTGAATTGTTCATTGCTTATTAGCATTTGGGTGAAAAATATATTGCTTGAAATCTTGAAAATCTGCTGCTAAATATTGGACAAATTCCAGAATTATTATTCTGTTCTTTTTGCTCTGTTTATGGTAGTTAACTGATTTTTTTTTCATGATTTTTTTTAATAATTATTGGTTCTTCAAAATTTAGGTTGGGAGCTTTTGGTGTTCTTCTGTGTAAACATTCTTGTTAAATACTTGATATTTTTGTTTGTTCTCTATTTATTTGTTTTGTTGAACGTTTGAATCTGTTTTCCCTTCTTTCACAGCTTGCTGCAACACAAGATAAATATCGAAGTCAAATTTGCAATCAAGAACAATGTCACCGAAGTAAGATTTCTCTTCATGAAAGTCAAGCATTCAACTTTAATTTGTTTTTATACTTTGATTTGGCTTACGATGCGCTCTCGTTGTACTCTTGGTTCTTGCAGCTGGTTGGAAACACCCCGTTGGTATATCTCAACAATGTCGTGGATGGTTGCGTAGCACGAATCGCTGCCAAGCTAGAGTCAATGGAGCCCTGCTCAAGTGTAAAAGACAGGCATAGTCTTTGCACTTTTTCCTTGGGAATATTGATTTTCGTTTTCCTAGTACGACAGCAAATCAAAACTCAAGATTGATATACGCGTCTTAAATTTGTATATGCAGGATTGCATATAGTATGATCAAGGACGCCGAGGATAAGGGTCTAATTACGCCAGGGAAGGTTAGCTATTAATCTTTTCCATATCTGTAGATGTTTTTTCCGCATGTAATGGAGATTTTACAAGTTTAATCATCGTTCAATATGGTTAATACTTATAAGGAATGAGCCTCGCTCCACCCCCACCCCGCCATTGTTCTTACTGCTGTGGCTGGATCACTTTTCTCTGTATCCAAAATATTTTCAAATAGAATTCCGCTAATAAAATCTATACATAAATTTTCTCTTTTGTTTCTGTTCTTTTGAGGATAACAAGTTTGACCATGTAAGGGAGTTTCCACTTATATGATCGAGAATGTGGTGTGGCGTGGCGTGTTTCATGTTTCAACGAACTAACTTCCCTTGGTTCTTAATATGCATGATCTTCGGGAACTGAAGACTGTTCTCATTGAGGCCACGAGTGGCAACACCGGCATTGGATTGGCATTCATTGCAGCAAGCAGGGGCTACAAGGTTAAGCTGACCATGCCATCTTCAATGAGTATTGAGAGAAGAATTGTGCTCCTAGCTTTTGGGGCTGAGGTGTACCTCACAGATCCTGCCAAGGGTATTAAGGGAGCTTTTGATAAAGCCGAGGAGTTATTGAGTAACACGCCTGATGGTTATATACTTGGCCAATTTGAAAATCCTGCCAATCCAAAGGTAACTTTTGGAGTAACTGTGACATGTCTAGATGGTTGAGAGAGTTTATGAATCGTTATATGACTGTTGGTGTAGATTCATTATGAAACCACTGGCCCGGAGATATGGAGAGACACAGGAGGGAAGGTTGATGCCCTGGTTTCGGGAATAGGGACTGGGGGTACAGTTGCCGGTGCAGGGACATTCCTTAAAGAGCAGAATCCAGAGATTAAGGTTGAGTTTTGTATGTTTGCATTATATATACGGATATTGCACGAGTATGTGAGGAGAAAAGTTATCAGTAAGCATTTTCTTTTGTCTAGGTGTACGGTGTAGAACCAGCCGAAAGCCCAGTCCTGAACGGTGGCCAAGCTGGTGAGTTACTATAATGCTGGCGTTTTCCTCGTCTCTGGCTCTCTGCACTATTGCTTTCTTTGCTTGTGAAATTCTTTTTCTTGTAGAACATACTACAACAGAACATGAAGAAGATGCTAGGTTTTTCGGATAGCTTTTTGTCTTGCAGAATAGAGCAAAATATGAGAAATGTTTCTTCGTCGTTAGAATGTTAAACAATTTGCATAGTGTTACATTATAGTTTGATTCGTTTAAGTGGCCCATCTGTGGTTAAGTTTCTATAGTATTTGAGATTTCGTCCTCCTATATCGACTGATGCTCATGTGGATTTGTAATATTCTTGCTCGTGTCAAAGGGAAGCATCTGATCCAAGGAATCGGTGCTGGTATCATACCTGCAGTTCTGGACGTTAGCGTGCTCGATGAAGTTATTCAAGTTAGCATTCAACTAATTTTATTGCATTTCCAGTTCTATAAGTTCTTGTTTCATTTTGGTGCCAACAACTCTAACACAAGCACGAATTTCTCACTAACAACTGCTGATGTTTATGTAACATTTTAGGTAACGAGTGAGGAAGCAATTGACACCGCAAAGCAGCTTGCCCTGAAAGAAGGTCTTCTGGTATGGCATCAATTAGTTGACATCGCTTTCACTTTTGTGTCAGTGATAGGACTTTGTTACTCTCCATTAGTTTCTTAGACGAGAAATTTGAGACTCCTCTTGTTGCACGCATTCATCATTTTTCCATTTACGGGGCTGATTGTGAGAGCAAATTAACATTGCAGGTGGGGATTTCATCCGGTGCTGCGGCCGCTGCTGCAATAAAGTTGGCTAAGAGGCCGGAATATGCTGGAAAACTCATTGTTGTAAGTCTGATTTTGCACTGACCCTTTAGCTTATACGATTTCTTCGCTTAAACTTGACTTGGAATTGTAAATTCCTAATCAAATGCAATTCTTTCAAACAGACACTCCAGGAACTTATTCCATTTATTTGTTACTTGTGCAGGCTGTGTTCCCCAGTTTTGGAGAGCGTTATCTGTCTTCTGCACTCTTTGATTCCGTTAGGCATGAGGCCGAAAACTTGAGTATTTGCTGAAAGTGTTGCTGAATCGGCCTTTTCTTAGTTTCCTAGCTCCTTCAAATAACACGAAAACTTTGCCCCAGTTTGTACTGAAAATATTTATGGGACCTTGTATATGATTATTACGACCTTTTACCGATGAACTAATAAATTCTGGTTGATGGTTATCTTCTTGATAGCATCAGTAGACATCCATGTACCATATGATTCAAGGGGAATGAGCTATGGTAGCTTACGAGGGAAACAAAGGCTCAAGCGCTGTCTTACAACATCCGATTCTTATATCGTCTATTCGATTTGTGTTAGTTCTGGATTGAACTAACTTGGCTACATCACTGTTATTCTCTCCTTTGTATTCAACTTCAAATAATCTGCTTTCGCAGTTTAGAAATAGTCCTGCAATTACAAAAAAAATGACAATTATTCAATATTACCACCAACTGGGAAAACTCATAGATTAAAATCAAAACATACAAAAGCCATTGGGTACATTTATCATTTTAAAGAAAAAATTATCAGTAGTCTTAACGTATTTACACAAAAGGAAACATGAGAGCGGTTGATTTCGTCAATCTATGTCTGATTGGTATGGTCACTATTGAATTTGACTTAGCTAACTCTATCTACGAGCTTAAGCAATGGACTTCTTCTTGGAGATTTAGCAACTGGGCCATTAGAAATAATTGTAACGTATTTACAAATAAGGAAACATGACAGTGGTTGATTTTGTTGATTTACTTCTTATTGGTACGGTCACTAATGAATTTGGCCTAGCTAACTTTATCTACGAGCTTAAGCAATGGACTTCTTCTTGGAGATTTATCAGTCTAAGCAGGAAACAATATACGTTATTGATTACTTTTTTATTTAAAGGTCATTATCAGTAATCGTAATGCATTTACAAAGAAAAAAACATAAGAGCGGTTGATTTTGTTGGTTTACATCTGATTGGTACGGTTACCATTGAATTTGGCTACGCTAACTCTATCTACGAGCTTAGACAATGGACGTCTTGGAATTGTAGCAGCTGGGCCAACAAACATATTTGTTTGTGGGCGATTTATGTACTTTGATTACAAGTCTAGTGAGTATCTCCTCCCCGATACAATTTGGAGGACTTCTAAAAAAATTAGGAGAACGAAGTGGACTTAGGGCTGGTTTGGTATTGCTGTGCTTTGAAAAAAAGCTGCTTCTGCTGTGCTATGAGAATAAGCAGCTGTGAAATAAAGCAGCAGAGTGTTTGGTAAACTTTTTTGTAAAAGTGCTTTTGAAAAAAAAAAAGCAGTATTAGAGTGTTTGGTAAACTTTTATGTAAAACAGATGTGAAAAAAAGCCGGTTTTTCAAAGCTGGGTTTTGCAGCTTCTTGTTTTTGGCTTTTTTTCACCCAAAACTGTGAAAAAAAACTGAAGCTGAGTGTTTACCAAACACAAAAACAACTCCCAGCTTTTTTTTATAGCAGCTTTTTTCAGAATCACCTCAGTACCAAACCAGGTCTAAGTAGTTCACATGGATTTGTAATGGTTTCAAACGCCATAATGACAATTACCGATTTCCACTTAAGTCCTAAATCCCATCTCCACCTAGCATATACATATAGGGCATCAATGACAACGACTATAATTTAATTAAAAAGGAAAACTGAATTTGGAAGATTCAATTTGAGGAAAACATACAGGACGAAACTTCGTTAGATAGATATTTTAAGAAGTTAAAACTTTAGATTGTTCAGGGGCTGCGCGAACGCAAGTAGGCCTGGCAATTTCTGACACGACCCGATAACCCGACACGACACGACACGAAATTAACAGGTGTTTGGGTCGACACGATAACGAATCGGGTCTTATCGGGTAACCCGATAAGCACCTGTTAAGATAACGGGTTGGGTCGGGTATACACGTGGGTAAACACGATACACGATAAGCAGAATATTATTTTTATAATTTTATAACCCTAAAAAAATAATGTAATAATTATATACATTAATTTTACAATTTTATACCCCTAAAAATTATAATAAATATATATATATATATATTAAATTAACTATAAAATTTATAATAATTATAATTATTATATATATACTATAATAATTATACCCCCAAAATATTAAGTCTATCTATACTAATTATATATATATATATATATATATATATATTAAATTTTATAAAAACTATAACGCATATTAATTAATAATTTAATATGCATGAATCATGATCATGCATTTGCCAACTTGCCGCCCTTTTTGAAAAAAAAAATGGAGGGAAAATGAAAATGTTAAGAAAAGTTGAAAATAAAACAAAAAAGTGAGGGAATTAGGGAAAGATGTTGGAGGGAAAAGTGAAAATGATAAGAAAAAGTTGAAAAGGAAACAAAAAAAAGAGGGAAAAATGAAAATTAATAGAAGTGGTGAGAATTTTTTTTTTTTTTTTTTTTTTAAGTTATTAACTTTTTATCACACACATGACTGTCATGACATATCTCACTATTTTTATAATGACACACGTGACACGTGATGTATGTACTATTCCGTGTACCAGTCAATTATAATTTATACGTACAAAATAAATAGATTTAAATCTACTTAATAAATATATATATATATATACACACACACACACACGGAACTTGATTGATGGCATACGAATTCTCTAAAACTAATTTCAACGATCCCAACCGTCAAACTTGTTTGTATATGCTTTGAGATCACATCAACAAAAAATCATAAAAAATAAACATTCAGAGATCAAGTAACGAGACAAAGCTTTTCAACGGTTATAAACGAAAAATCACGATTTAACGGTTATTTTAACTCTGATTTTGATGATTTTTTATAACTACACTCCTTGATCCTATATGAATACAATAAATGAATTCGATCTTCAATTTAAAATATTTACACAAGTGGATACCACAAAATCTTATGTTATACTTAATAAAAGTATAAATAAACTCTAAGTGTTAGTCAATCTATCGTTTTACGAATTCTCCAAAACTAATTTCAACGATCCAAACCGTCAAAATTGTTTGTATATGCTTGGAGATCACATCAGCAAAAAATCACAAAAAAAAAACATTCAAAGATCAAATAACGGGACAAAGCTTTTCAACGGTTATAAACGAAAAATCACGATTTAACGGTTATTTTAACTCCGATTTTGATGATTTTTTATAACTACACTCCTTGACCCTATATGAATACAATGAATGAATTTGATCTTCAATTTAAAATATTTACACAAGTGGATACCACAAAATCTTATGTTATACTTAATGAAAGTATAAATAAACTCTAAGTGTTAGTCAATCTATCGTTTTACGAATTCTCCAAAACTAATTTCAACTATCCAAACCGTCAAAATTGTTTGTATATGCTTGGAGATCACATCAGCAAAAAATCACAAAAAAAAAACATTCAGAGATCAAGTAACGGGACAAAGCTTTTCAACGGTTATAAACGAAAAATCACGATTTAACGGTTATTTTAACTCCGATTTTGATGATTTTTTATAACTACACTCCTTGACCCTATATGAATACATTGAATGAATTCGATCTTCAATTTAAAATATTTACACAAGTGGATACCACAAAATCTTATGTTATACTTAATAAAAGTATAAATAAACTCTAAGTGTTAGTCAATCTATCGTTTTACGAATTCTCCAAAACTAATTTCAACGATCCAAACCGTCAAAATTGTTTGTATATGCTTGGAGATCACATAAGCAAAAAATCACAAAAAAAAAACATTCAAAGATCAAGTAACGGGACAAAGCTTTTCAACGGTTATAAACGAAAAATCACGTTTTGACGGTTATTTTAACTCCGATTTTGATGATTTTTTATAACTACACTCCTTGACCCTATATGAATACAATGAATGAATTCGATCTTCAATTTAAAATATTTACACAAGTGGATACCACAAAATCTTATGTTATACTTAATGAAAGTATAAATAAACTCTAAGTGTTAGTCAATCTATCGTTTTACGAATTCTCCAAAACTAATTTCAACGATCCAAACCGTCAAAATTGTTTGTATATGCTTGGAGATCACATCAGCAAAAAATCACAAAAAAAAAACATTCAGAGATCAAGTAAGGGGACAAAGCTTTTCAACGGTTATAAACGAAAAATCACGATTTAACGGTTATTTTAACTCCGATTTTGATGATTTTTTATAACTACACTCCTTGACCCTATATGAATACAATGAATGAATTCGATCTTCAATTTAAAATATTTACACAAGTGGATACCACAAAATCTTATGTTATATTTAATAAAAGTATAAATAAACTCTAAGTGTTAGTCAATCTATCGTTTTACGAATTCTCCAAAACTAATTTCAACGATCCAAACCGTCAAAATTGTTTGTATATGCTTGGAGATCACATCAGCAAAAAATCACAAAAAAAAAACATTCAAAGATCAAGTAACGGGACAAAGCTTTTCAACGGTTATAAATGAAAAATCACGATTTAACGGTTATTTTAACTCCGATTTTGATGATTTTTTATAACTACACTCCTTGACCCTATATGAATACAATGAATGAATTCGATCTTCAATTTAAAATATTTACACAAGTGGAATTTATATACTTAATAAAAGTATGAATCAACTATAATATTAATAATTATATACATTTAATATTTGTAATAGATTAGTAGTGTATGTATTATTTTTTTTATTAGGCTTTCATTTTCGAGTGTAGATATTGTACTTGAACGAGAAATGTTTTAATGTTTTCAAGTAATATTTATGTCGCAATGTGTGGTATGTGCAAATTGTAAAAAAATATATTTTTTTCTTAACGGGTCATAACGGGTCGGGTCACTTTACCCGTTGGGTAAAGTGACACGACCTGTTAAGGACCCGTTAAGATAACGGGTCATAACGGGTCGGATCACTTTACCCGTTGGGTAAAGTGACACGACCTGTTAAGGACCCGTTAAGATAACGGGTCATAACGGGTCGGATCACTTTACCCGTTGGGTAAAATGACACGACCTATTAAGGACCCGTTAAGATAACGGGTGTGACACGACACGACCCGTTAAGATAACAGATGTTACACGAAAACGACACAAACACTACAGACACGACCCGTTTGCCAGGCCTAAACGCAAGCCCTCACGGCAACAAATTATGACATTGACTCTCCTGCGTTGAGGAGATCATAGACAGGCACCCCTACAAAGTGCAATGAAGGTCACCAGCCCAGACCATGAGCCTTCTTGATCGCCCATAGACCCTGTCCAGGTAAGTACTTGAAAAAGAGATCGTCGTTTATTTTTATACCCACCCCGCCTGACTTCTTTGACCTTAATTGGTCGATGTGGGACATGCTTACTAATGGCAGCAGTAATACAAAAAGGTAGTTCGATGGTTTTTTTTAAGGCACTTTGGAAAGTTAGTGGATTGTTAGACGAATTATTAAGTGGGGGCAGTGGCAAAGCAACGAAAGCACAAGGGAGGAACCGCCCCTCTAGTTCGTCTGAGCTTGTCGAAAAATTTAGTTATGCAGCCTGCGCTGAGCTTGCCGGAAAGGTGGCTGGGGAGAGCCTTGGTTGACTCCATGGTCGTCTGGGAGAGCCTCAATTTTACTTCAACATTGTCATTTTTTTTAATATAAAATGAGAATAGTTGGTGACAAGCCATGTATATAACATTATTGTACATTAATGTATATTTTTATTAACGTATCCATACCGTCTTATATCCTAATTTTTAGAAAATAGTTGTATCGTCGTATTTGTATCCCTATTCATGCTACATAGTTACTATCTAAAAGGATTTGGTTATCTATATTTTTCCAGAACCTTTTACCATTTTAAATTTCACCTCCCAGATGATTTATGGCTTCACTACTAAGGGGTGATTGGAAATTTAGGAATGTACTTATTTATGAAATATAGTTTAACATAGTAGTCGGTTTCTTATGTATGCAATTAGGATTAAAGAAATGTGGCAGGGTCTAACTCTAGACTATAGTGGTTGTTGATTATTTGAAACCAAAAGTGTATTTTATTGTTTGGAAATGAAATTTGAATATATTATCCGCCACCTCAGTTCTTATGCCAAGAGTTTTGACATCTTTGGGAGAACATAGTGTTGGTTCATTTAATTTTCCTAACACATAGTTTTAGAGTTCGTTTGGATGTACTTTTAAAATGATTAAAAGCATTTTTAGTGAAAATATTTTTAAAAACAATACATAGTAAAAATGTTAGTAAATCCTGAAAAAACACTTAGTGCTTCCTGGGATGATCACATAACTGGTGCTTCTTGTAGAAATCATTTAAAATGCTTTTGGAACCCAAACATTTGGTATATGCTTATGCCGATTATGTGTAGTTGATTAAGTTCATTAAATTTTAGTATAACCTTGCTAAACCCTAATCATAAGTGTACTTTGGATGTACGAGTAATGACATGATACTTTCTATTAGTCCGTTTACTAATTCGTAATCAAAATGAAAAGAATTGAACTGAAAATGAGTTAGATTGGTATGAAATCAGAATCACATTCATGTTGAAATTGTTTGCTATTTTCATGACCACAACTAGAGCCGGAGGAAACATGAAATGATGAAAACGAAAAACACTCACTTGAGGATGAGAAAGCTCTCACAGGAGGATAGAAAATCTCGAGAATTGGAAGTCTACCCATCTAATTTGACCGTATGTAATTTGACAGTAGTGTATTGAACTCTACAATTCGCAAAGCATTAGTGTTTTTCTCGGCACGTGCTCCCCTGGACCACACACTCTAATTTGGGCTTATCACATAGGTTTTTTCTATCCTAGTAAACATGACAAGTTTTTGTCCCTTCAAGCTGCCCTGGTAACCTTTTTTTCTTCCACTTTCTTCTTTTCCCTTTGTACTTTGTTCAAATTTTCCATTGTTTCACACTTTTGGGTCAAATTATCTAGCGAATAAGAGACTTGTAGTTTAATTGATTAACACGCGTTACACATGCACTTCCTCCCAAGTTGACCTGGTGATTTTTTTCTTTTACTTCTTCTGCTTCCCTCCATTTTTCGCTCTCGTTTCACGTTAGAGACCAGCTTAAAAAATACTGAACAAATAAGAAACTTGTAGCTCAAATAATTAACAATTGTCAATTATGTACTTGAAATCTGTTGTTGGATTTTCGCTAAATGAAAATTGTTTGTCACTTTCAAAATTAAAATATACCTACAGAGGAAGAAATGTTCCATAAACGAAACAGAACAAGGACAACTGGACAACCTTCAAGTTTGACTGAAACTTAACAAACAAACGAATAAATAAATAAACGCAGAAGTGCCTTTATGGTAGTGCAAGGAGCCATTTTCCAGAAAATTACAATACAATTTTCTTTCTTTCTTCCATATCTCTGCCTGCAAAAGATAAGGTTGGTCTTTATTTCTGTATTAATATTTACTGACATAATTGAATTGTTCATTGCTTATTAGCATTTGAGTGCAAAAAATATTGCTTGAAATCTTGAAAATCTGCTGCTAAATATTGGACAAATTCCAGAATTATCATTCTGTTCTTTTTGCTCTGTTTATGGTAATTAACTGATTTTTTTTCATAATTTGTTTTTTTAATAATGATTGCTTCTTCAAAATTTAGGTTGGGAGCTTTTGGTGTTCTTCTGTGTAAACATACTTGTTAAATACTTGATATTTTTGTTTGTTCTCTATTTATTTTCTGCATATTTGGGTCTTCTGGTTTTGATTCTGTTGACTATTTCTGGGCTTTTGCAATATTTTGCTCCTATATTTTTAAAGCGATTTTCTAAGAGGATGAAACGATTAAGCGTTTCGGGTTTTCTGGTTGCTTTTGTTTTGTTGAACGTTTGAATCTGTTTTCCCTTCTTTCACAGCTTGCTGCAACAGAAGATAAATATGGAAGTCAAATTTGCAATCAAGAACGATGTCACCGAAGTAAGATTTCTCTTCACGAAAGTCAAGCATTCAATTTTGATTTTGATTTGTTTTTAGTTTTCCTTTGTTTTTAGGGAACTTTTACGAAAAGCTTCCGATACTGTTCATTTTAACGAAAAACCACATTTTTACACTAAAAAGTCAATCATGGTACTATTTACGTTACCTTTATTTTGTTATTTTCGTTAAAACTCAAAGTTTTCAAGCCATTTTCATTAGTTTTTATATGTTGCTTTGGCTTACGATGCGCTCTCGTTGTACTCTTGGTTCTTGCAGCTGATTGGAAACACCCCGTTGGTATATCTCAACAATGTCGTGGATGGTTGCGTAGCACGAATTGCTGCCAAGCTAGAGTCAATGGAGCCCTGCTCAAGTGTAAAAGACAGGCATATTCTTTGCACTTTTTCCTTGGGAATATTGATTTTCGTTTTCCTAGTATCAAAACTCAAGATTGATATACGCGTTTGATCTTAAATTTGTATATGCAGGATTGCATATAGTATGATCAAGGACGCGGAGGATAAGGGTCTAATTACGCCAGGGAAGGTTAGCTATAAATCTTTTCCATATCTGTAGATGTTTTTTCAGCATGTAATGGAGATTTTACAAGTTTAATCATCGTTCCATACGGTTAATACCTATAAGGAATGAGACTCGCTCCACCCCACCCCGCCATTGTTCTTTCTGCTGTGGTTTGATCACTTTTCTCTGTATCCAAAATATTTTCAAGTAGAATTCCGCTAACAAAATCTATACATAAATTTTCTCTTTTGTTTCTGTTCTTTTGAGGATAACAAGTTTGACTATGTAAGGGAGTTACACTTATGTGATCGAGAATGTGGTGTGGCATGGTGTGTTTCATGTTTCAACGAACTAACTTCCCTTGGTTCTTAATATGCATGATCTTCGGGAACTGAAGACTGTTCTCATTGAGGCCACGAGTGGCAACACTGGCATTGGATTGGCATTCATTGCAGCAAGCAGGGGCTACAAGGTTAAGCTGACCATGCCATCTTCAATGAGTATTGAGAGAAGAATTGTGCTCCTAGCTTTCGGGGCTGAGGTGTACCTCACAGATCCTGCCAAGGGTATTAAGGGAGTTTTTGATAAAGCTGAGGAGTTATTGAGTAACACGCCTAATGGTTATATACTTGGCCAATTTGAAAATCCTGCCAATCCGAAGGTAACTTTTGGAGTAACTGTGACATGTCTAGATGGTTGAGAGAGTTTATGAATCGTTATATGACCGTTGGTGTAGATTCATTATGAAACCACTGGCCCGGAGATATGGAGAGACACAGGAGGGAAGGTTGATGCCCTGGTTTCAGGAATAGGGACTGGGGGTACAGTTGCCGGTGCAGGGACATTCCTTAAAGAGCAGAATCCAGAGATTAAGGTTGAGTTTTGTATGTTTGTATTATATATACGGATATTGCACGAGTATGTGAGGAGAAAAGTTATCAATAAGCATTTTCTTTTGTCTAGGTGTACGGTGTAGAACCAGCTGAAAGCCCAGTCCTGAACGGTGGCCAAGCTGGTGAGTTACTATAATGCTGGCGTTTTCCTCGTCTCTGGCTCTCTGCACTATTGCTTTCTTTGCTCGTGAAATTCTTTTTCTTGTAGAACATATTACAACAGAACATGAAGAAGATGCTAGGTTTTTCGGATAGCTTTTTGTCTTGCAGAATGGAGCAAAATATGAGAAATGTTTCTTCGTCGTTAGAATGTTAAACAATTTGCATAGTGTTACATTATAGTTTGATTCGTTTAAGCTTCTATAGAACTAAATTACCATTCGATAGTATTTGAGATTTCGTCCTCCTATATCAACTGATGCATATGTGGATTTGTAATATTCTCGCTCTTGTCAAAGGGAAGCATCTGATCCAAGGAATCGGTGCTGGTATCATACCTGTAGTTCTGGACGTTAGCTTGCTCGATGAAGTTATTCAAGTTAGCATTCAACTAATTTGATTGCATTTCCAGTTCTATAAGTTCTTGTTTCATTTTGGTGCCAACAACTCTAACACAAGCACGAATTTCTCACTAACGACTGCTGATGTTTATGTAACATTTTAGGTAACGAGTGAGGAAGCAATTGACACCGCGAAGCAGCTTGCCCTGAAAGAAGGTCTTCTGGTATGGTATCAATTAGTTGACATCGCTTTCACTTTTATGTCAGTGCTAGGAGTTTGTTACTCTCCATTAGATTCTTAGACGAGAAATTTGTGACTCCTCTTGTTGCACGCATTCATCATTTTTCCATTTCTGGGGCTGATTGTGAGAGCAAATTAACATTGCAGGTGGGGATTTCATCTGGTGCTGCGGCCGCTGCTGCAATAAAGTTGGCGAAGAGGCCTGAATATGCTGGAAAACTCATTGTTGTAAGTCTGATTTTGCACTGACCCTTAAGCTTATACGATTTCTTCACTTAAACTTGACTTGGAATTGTAAATTCGTAATCAAATGCAATTCTTTCAAACAGACACTTCAGGAACTTATTCCATTTATTTGTTACTTGTGCAGACTGTGTTCCCCAGTTTTGGAGAGCGTTATCTGTCTTCTGCACTCTTTGATTCCGTTAGGCATGAGGCGGAAAACTTGAGTATTTGCTGAAAGTGTTGCTGAATCGGTCTTTTCTTAGTTTCCTAGCTCCTTGAAATAACACGAAAACACTACAAAAAAAAAGGGCTTTGGATACAAAATTAAGGGCACAAATATTTATTTTGTGGGTATAGAACAAATTTTACACACAAGAAATTGTATTTGTTTCCTTTTCTATAAGGGCACCAACTAATGTGCTCATTCTCTACAAAGTTGGCACAAATAATTTTCTCTCTCAACTTTTTCAAAACAATGGATTCAAATATATTTATTTGTGTCTGTGTATTACTTCAAAAGACACAATTAATTTTTTTTATTATTTTTTTCTAAGACTTATGACTCACACCTTACTTTCTCTCCCTCTCTTTAACCCACCAACACCCTTAACCAATCCACACCCCTAACCAATCCACACCCCATTCTCTCTCTCTCTCTCTCTCCCTTAACCCACCCACCACACACTCTCTCTCTCTCTCCCTTAACCCACCCACCACACACTCTCTCTCCCCTCCTTAACCCATTCTCTCTCTCTCTCTCTCTCTCTCTCTTTCTCTCCTTCACTTAACCCACCCACCACACACTCTCTCTCCCCTCCTTAACCCACCCACACCCACTTCTCTCTTCCATCCGTTTCTCTCTTTACCAAATGGAGTACTTTGGTCTCACACATATATATATATATATTATATGTATTTAATTTTAAAATTATGTGGATCGTCAGATTGGTTGAGATTTAGATCTCAAATCGTTGTTTTATAATTAACCCTAGTAACCTCACTCTCATTGTCTCTCTCACCCGATTCGCCTCCTTCGCCCAAACCCAAATCGAGCTCTCCGTCTTCCTCTATCCTCCCACATCAGTGGGATCACCCAAATTCGTCGCTTGAATCGTGACTCCACCCACACCAATCCTTAATCCTCAGTCTTCACTTCGTGAATTCGTCCCCTGAATCGCGATTCCACCCACAGTCCACACCACCTTGCCCGAATCGACCTCTCAGTCTTAGTCCTCACTCCTCCTCACTCCAGAAGGTAAGAATATCATGCAATAAACTCAACCAAAGTTCATGGATATTGTTTTATTTTGAATTCGGTTAGTGATTTTGAATATGGGTTATGAATCAGGGCTTTTGAAAACGGTCGCTAAATTAGGGATTTTGGATTAGGGTCTCTCTATACCTCTCTCTCTCTCTCTCTCACTCCTCTCATATCTGGGTTTTTCCTTTGTTTTTTTTTTCTTTGAAAAACACCAACACCACCCATGCATCATATTTGAGTTCGTGTTTTTTCGTTTCGAGTTTATATCTTATGAGATCTGACATGTATATTTTGTATCTCGCCTCGTTGCTTATGGATTTGAGTTTTGAAATTATTTTACATTTTTTTTTCATACTTGCCCATTGCATGCAATTTTGGATATGAATATGATGGATTTTTGGTTAATTCATACTGTGAGGTTTCTCGGTGACTGGTTTGGTCGACCCGATCCAACTCATATTGGAGCGGTTTAGAGCCTTGTTCACTCTTTCTCTGCAACCTCAAAGGCCCTGGCCTTGTCACGCCCCCATTGCCGGTTCGTATTCTTTATTTGTATGGAAGAATTTCATATCTATTATTATATTTACGGAGCCATGTTGCTTAGAATTTTAGGATTTTGGATCTTCAATTTTTGGAAAAGCGTAAGTTTTTTTTATTGATTTATTAGGAGTTGTCTTGATTCCACCCCTCCCCCAATAATTATTTATTCGCTTTTTACTTTTCTTTTATGGTGTGGTAGCATTGAAAGAAGAGGATTTAGTAATTGGATCTAGGTAGAGATGAAATCAGAAGTGAAATACAAAAAAATGTATTCAAATGTGAAGTTCTTAAGGTGCTAATGTTTAATCATGTTAGTACAAGTTTCATCATGGAAAATGCAATATCGTTATACTGTCTATTCTAACTTAAACAAATATTTACCAGGTATGTGATTAAAATAAGCAACTCACTTTGACCATAAATAATATACATACTTATATATTTCTGTGATTCAGGTGAGTCAGGTGACCATGAGCTGAATGTATTATCTCCAACCCAAAAATTGCTTTTACAACCCGAAGTGAGGAATTTGAATCTTTGAGATGGCAGATCTGGAACTTGTAGGTATTGATTTTAATTAACTCTCTGTAGGTGTAATTTTGGACTGATTGTGTTTTGAATTCGACTATATTTGTGTTGGCTTATGATGAATATAGTAGTCTATGTTAGCTGAGTGAGTCTTTTCTCACTGACATCAAGCTAGAGATTATGTCGGTCTTCAACAGTTTTTGGCCATGGTCGCTGTTAATAGCATTAATTCCATTTGGTCAATTTCTATGGTTTGTTACAAAATGTACCCTGGTCTTTGTGTTTGAATACTAGAATCAAAATGAAGATGATAATATTTCTGCACCAAATCTGAACCTTGAGCAATTAGCCATGTAATCTTATGCAGAGTGTGATGAGTCTGAACAATGTAGTAATGCACAGTCAGTTGTTATGGAGGGTGGACTTATTTTTAATACTTGTGAACTTATTTTTTATGAGGAATATTTGTATACTTTCCGCATCCATTGTTGGTTGTTCTGGAGGGTGGAGTTGTTATATAAGAATCATCTTAAAGCAAGTGGTGGAAAGACCCTTGAAGCAAATAAGAGTCCTCCCACAAAGGTATTCCCTTCTTACCTTCTTTATCCCTTCATTTTCTTTGTCCTGTAAAGTGTGTGGTTTTTCTTTTTCTTTGCATTTGTTATTCATGACTTCTGTGAGAGTCCATATACTGCATGTCATCTGATTAATTCGTTTATGGAGCAGCAAAGATTTGATGAGGTGCAAGGCCTGCTGGGAAGATGCATCTGTCCAAAAATGTTTGCTTTCAAGTTTTTTTTTTTTTTTTTTTCCTTTGGGTATTAGAGAGAAAATATGTAACACAACAATATATGTTTGTGAGATTCAGAAAGTGAAAGTTGGTTTCATGGTTGTAGACATTCTTCATTAAAATTTAAATTTTTGCATTTCCTCAATTTAGATTCAATTTTTCAAATTTTGATTTTTTTTTATTAATTAATTCATGTTGGCACAATTACAATATAAGTGCCAACATAGCTGGAAAAGCTGATCTGAAAAGTTGTCAAGACGGGGCACAAATGGGCCATTATTTGTGCTGGCCTCTCTGGCACAAACACCCCTATTGTGCCCTTTTAGAAATGGTGACGCCCATAGAGGGCACTGACATAAAGATAGTAGCTGCACTGTTGCTATTGGTCTATGAGCACAATTGTCAGTGCTTTTTGGCCTCAAAGGGCACAGATAATTTATTGTGTGCAATGCTCATTTTTCTTGTAGTGAAACTTTGCTCCACTTTGAAATAAAAATATTTATGGGACCTTACATATGATTATTACGACCTTTTACCGATGAACTAATATTGATGGCTATCTTCTTGATAGCATCAGTAGAGCATCCATGTACCATATGATTCAAGGGGAATGAGCTATGGTAGCTTACGAGCGAAACAAAGGTTCAAGCACTGTGTTACAACATCCGATTCTTACATCGTCTTTTCGATTTGTGTTAGTTCTATGCTCAGAATATGGAATTTTACTTGAACCAGAACCAGAAGAAAGATATTTAGGTAAATGCAATAACAGTGTTCATGTACAGCGAACCGAGTTGCTATGCAAAAAAGAAAAAAAATGTATGAGATTGCGGGGTATATGAGGACTGAGCTGTTCCTCTTCGATAATATATGACAAAGGTATTGGTGTTCCAAGAAATTTGTGAAAATGTGAAAAATGTTTCTCCTTGAATTATGTGACGAGAGAGAGTGAAACGGAGATATACCGCAATTACACCCAACAATTTCTCCAGTCGACGGCCAAGAAGCAAAAAAAATGACATGCATGCAAATATGTGTTTGACTAAAAATGAATAGAAAGTTAAAGAAAAAGGAGTTTCCAGCAGTCACAATGTTAAGAAAATCTGTGTTCGACTAAAAATGAATAGAAAGTTAAAGAAAAAGGAGTTCCCAATAGTCGCAATGTTAGATTTTCTTGGTTCTTGTTGTTTGATTGTCAATTTCTATCCTGACAAAAATAGTATTTGATATAAACAGTACCTGACAAAAACTAACCGTACGAGATACGATGAATGAATATGATTAAGATCCTCATAAATAGGATCCAACGAGGATCCTCCTGGATGTACTGATATCCCTTTCCTTACCTTTTAAAACCCCACCTCACCTGTCGCACCAATACAGCAACCAAAACACCTATTTCCATATATTTTGACTTTTGCAATATATATCTATGTAATCATTATATATAAAAGAACCGAAGCATCTATTTCCATCTATTTCCGTATATTTTGACATTTTGCAATATATTTATATAAACATTATTGTACATTAATGCATATTTTTATTAGCGTATCCCTACCGTCTTATAGTCTAATATTTAGAAAATAGTTGTATCGTCGTATTTGTGTCCCTATCTATGCTACATGGTTAGTATCTAAAATGATTTGGTTGTCTATATTTTTCCGGAACTTTTTACACTTTTAAATTTCACTTACAGACGATTTCTGGCTTCACCACTAAGGGGTGTAATTGAAAATTTAGGAATGTACTTATTTATTAAATATAGTTTAACATAGTAGTCGGTTTCTTATGTATGCAATTAGGATTAAAGAAATGTGAAGGGTCTAACTCTAAACTATAGTGGTTGTTGATTATTTGAAACCAAAAGTGTATTTTATTGTTTGGAAATGAAATTTGAATATATTATCCGCCACCGCAGTTCTTATGTCAAGAATTTTGACATCTTTGGGAGAACAGAGTGTTGGTTCATTTAATTTTCCCAACACATAGTTTTAATGGCATTTGGTAGATGCATTTGCCAATTATGTGTAGTTGATTAAGTTCTTTAAATTTTAGTATAACCTTGCTAAACCCTAATCATAAATGCACTTTGGATGTAAGAGTAATGATGTGATACTTTTTAATAGTCCGTTTACTAATTCGTAATTATGAGAGGAATTGAATTGACGATGAGTTAGATTGGTGTAGAATCAAAATCAAATTTATGTTGAAATTGTTTAATATTTTCGTGGCCACAACCAGAGCCGGCGGAAACATGGGATGATGAAAATGAAACGGTGAGAAAGCTCTCATAGGCTGAGAGAAAGGCTCAAGAATTGGAAGTCTACCCATCTAATTTGACCGCATCTTTTTATTTATTTATTTATTTATTTTTATCAAAGATACTTCTTCAATAACAGGCAAAAGGAATACAAAATTAGGAGAGAATTTTCATTGTGATGGGAATACGGGTGGTACATCATGTGTTTTTATGTAAGTGATGAGAAATTTTATTTTTTAAGTTATTAACTTTTTAATACACATATCCCACCATACACATGGTGTATCACCCTGTGTGCCGTTTACGCTGAAAAATTTCTCTAGGTCAGCTGCCAACTGCAAGACCATATAAAGAGGAAACTGAAATACATATAGGCAAGAAACTTAAGGCCAGATAAAGAAGACCACCAGCATAGCTGTGTTGCTGACCTTAAGAACCAAGCAACCACATAAATCAGTGTGGGCAGGGGAGGCCATCAATGGACAGGATATAAACTAGAGCGGATGAGGGTCTGGAAACCCAAACTTCCGGAATTATCCCTCTTTTACAGTACGAGAAAACCAAACTTTCGAACACATTCCTCTTTTATAATTTGACCGTATCTAATTCGACCATATCTTCTTTGTCAGTAGTGTATTAAACTCTGCGATTTGCAAGCATTAGTGTTTTTCTTAGCATGTGCTCCCCTGGACCACACATTGTAATTTGGGCTTATCACATAAGTTTTTTCTTATCCTAGTAAACATGACAAGTTTCTGTCCCTTCAAGCTGTTGTGGTAACCTTTTTTTCTTCCACTTTCTTCTTTTCCCTCAGTACTTTTCTCAAATTTCCCATTGTTTCACTCTTAGGTCAACAATTGGATGTGAACTTGAATTATTATCCAGCGAATATGAGACTTGTAGTTTAATTGATTAACACGCGTTACACACACGCTTCCTCTTAAGTTGATCAGGTGATTTTTTCCTTTTACTCCTTCTACTTCCCTCCATTTTTCGCTCTTGTTTCACATTAGAGACCAGCTTAAAAAATACTGAACAAATAAGAGATTTGTAGCTCAAATAGTTAACAATAGTCAATTATGCACTTGAAGTCTGACGTTTTATTTTCGCTAAATGAAAATTCTTTGTCACTTTCAAGATTAAAATATACCTATAGAGGAAGAAATGTTCCATAAACGAAACAGAACAAGGACAACTGGACAACCTTCGTGAAACTTAACAACCAAACGAATAAATAAATAAGGAGTAGGATTCTCTCCCCTCCTCTTTTCATCCCCTTCCATCCCCTCCTCTCACATTCTCTATTTTGTCTTTCTCTTTTTATAAAAAATTAATATAAGATGTTGACGTGATTTAATCGTGATTGTTCAAATAAGAGGAGAAGGAATGAGAGGAAAAAAAAGAGGGTAGAGAATCCTACTCTAATAAAAAGTGCCCTTATGGAAGTGCAAGGAGCCATTTTCTAGAAAATTCCAATACAATTTTCTTTCTTTCTTCCATATATCTGCCTGCAAAAGATAAGGTTGGTATTTATTTCGAGTTTCACATGATTTATTAATATTTGATGACATAATTGAATTGTTCATTGCTTATTAGCATTTGGGTGCAAAATATATTGCTTGAAATCTTGAAAATCTGCTGCTAAATATGTTAGTGTGTAAATTATGATGTAATGTGGCAATTGCATTTCCAGCTCATATTGCTAGGATGTGTACCTAAATTGGTTGTATGCTTATTTGTTTAAGTCTCATAGGTCTTAAGTAAGTAACTAGACATGTGTCTTTATCTCATAGGGTGTAAGATGGAAGGCTATGATTGTTTTGATGTAATTTGAATACTGCCAAAAGAGTGCAACGGTTAGAAGTGAGTGGAATTCCCTTCCTCTCTTAGATAAATGAAATGGTGAATGTATGAAGAAAATTCAGAGTCATATTCTCTATTCTCTCTCTACCATCATTTCTTCCATTTTCGTACTTTAATTTCTTCTATTCTCTGAGGAAATCTGTGAGTTATAGCTCACAGTTGCATAGCTCACTCGAACACTTACATGGCTTCAGAGCCAGGTTGGGTCTGAATCCTCTGTGCGTTGTATCTGTGAGGGATTGAGCTCGAATTCACAGAAAAAGTTCATTGCAGTGATTCAAACTTGTATTCGCAATCAAGTCTAACATGGCTGGATCTATAAGGGAACTTAGAGCGCCAGTCTTGAATGGCGAGAATTTTGATTTCTGGCAAATCAAAATGAAGACCATTTTCCTTTCACATGAACTGTGGGATTTGGTTGAGAAGGGTTACGATTGTTCAACGAAGAAGGAGAAGGAGCTTAAAGAGGTGGATAAGAAATTGATACGAGAAAATGTAGTTAAGGATGCTAGAGCACTGTGTATCATCTTAGGTGTTGTTTCAGATCAAATTTTCCCAAGAATTGCAACCCAGGAAAGTGCAAAGGCTACGTGGGACATTTTGAAACAAGAATTTGTATAAGCAAGTAAGATCTGTGAAACTCCAAGGTCTTAGACGAGATTTTGAGTATACTCGCATGAATGATAATGAATCTCTGTGTGTGTATATTGTTAAACTGTTTGATCTGATTAATCAAATGAGAAGCTATGGTGAAGATCTGGGTAATCAAAGAATTATCCAGAAATTGTTAATTAGTTTGCCTAAGTCTTATGATAGTATTGCAGCAGTGATAGAAAATACTAAGGATTTGGAAACCATAAATGCTCAGGATGTGGTTGCCATCTTAAAGAGATATAAACAAGACTTGATAGGCATGGTAAGAGTAGTATGGATAAGGCATTTGCTAGTTTGAACATTGCATCTAAACCAAACAGATTTAATGGTTAAACTAACAATAGCAAATATCAGAAGAATTTGAAGTCAAAAGGAAAACAGTGGAGTAACAAAGCTGATTGAAGTAATAAGGCTAGTGTTCCTGTGAAAAGTGAGGTAAACAACATTGGGGATAAGTGTAAATTCTGTGATAGACTGCACTATGGTGAATGTTGGGTTAAGAACAAGGTGAAGTGTCATAAATGCAACAAGATTGGACATATTGCAATACGAACAAGGCTATTCAACAAGTAAATTTTGTTCATCAGGTGGAAGAAGTTGGCAATTTGTTCAATGCTAATCATTTTGGTGAAGTGAAGAAGAAGATGAGTGATGTGTGGTATATAGACAGTGGATGTAGTAATCATATAACATCCATGAAAGATATACTTGTAGACATTGAGACAGAAATGTGAAAGCCAAGGTCCAAGTAGGCACTGGAGTCTTGGTTGAAGTGGCAGGAAAGGGGACACTGGTCATTGAGACTATGAAGGGTAGGAGATACATAAAAGAAGTCATGGTTGTACCTGGTCTTGTAGAGAATTTGCTTCGTGTAGGTTAGATGACTGAGCATGGTTATTTTCTTCTGTTTGGAGACTATAGAGTGGATGTGTTTGATGATAGATCTTTAAGTAACTTGGTGGTCTGTGTGAAATAGAAAGGAAATATGTGTTTTCCTTTGATTTTCAATACAAACAAGGAGTTTGCATTGAGAACAAGTGTGCAAGGATGTGCAAAGGTATGGCACATGAGGTTTGGTCACCTAAATTTCAGGAGCCTCAAGCTATTACAGAGTCAAGGAATGGTATTGAGGCTGCCTGAAATCCAAGATAGTGATAATGTATGTCAAGGGTGTGCACTTGGGAAGAATCACAGGGAGTCATTTCCCAATGAGTCAATATGGAGAGCAAAAGAGCCACTGGAGTTGATACACTCATATGTATGTGGCCCTATGCAAACTCCAAGTTTGAGTGGAAACAAGTACTTAATTACCTTCATAGATGACTACTCAAGGATGTGCTGAGTTTATTTCTTGAGAAACAAATCAGAGGTTTTCCATGTATTTAAAAAGTTCAAAGCTATGGTAGAGCTTCAATGTGGTTATCTTGTGAAGAAGTTAAGAATAGATAAGGGAGGAGAATTCACCTCAAATGAATTTGAAAAGTTTTGTGAGACCTCGGGGATAGAAAAACAACTTACCGTTGCATATTCTCCATAACAAAATGAAGTTGCAGAAAGGAAAAACAGAATTGTTGTAGAGATGGCAAAGTGCATGCTTCATAAGAAAGAACTTCCCTACAATCTGTGGTGTGAAGCAGTGAACACATATGTGTTTCTGCTAAACAGAAGTCCTACAAAAGCTTTGGGAAATGTTACACCTTTTTAGAAATTCAGTGGAAGAAAACCTAGGATTAAACACCTAAAAGTGTTTGGTTCAATGTGTTACTATCTTATTCCAGGAAACTTAAGAAACAAACTAGTTTGGTATCTTCATTGGATATGGAACTTGTGAAAAGAGGTACATAGTGCTTAATCTTGAAACACAGAAGATAATACTCTCAATGGATGTGATTTTTTATGAGAATGGCAAATGGGATTGGGAGAAACATAAAGTCAAGGAAGTGTGCGTTCCATTTTTTGCAAATGGACTTCCGGAAATGAATGGAGTTGATGATAATGTTGTCTCTGAAAGTTCTCAAGTTAAAATTGAAGACTTTCTAGCTCTTGTCTCTAGTGAAGCAAGCAATTCTAGTCCTACATCTCAGTATGATCATACTCTACTAAGGTACAAGAACTTGAGTGAAATTTATTAGAGATGCCATTTGTGCATTGTTGAACCAGAAGGTTTTGATGAAGCTGCACAGGATGAAGCATGAAAAAAGGCAATGAAGGATGAAATGAGCATGATTAAGAAGAACCAGACATAGGAATTAGTAAGGAGACCATCTGATAAGCATGTGATTAGGGTAAAATGGGTATATAAAACAAAGTTGAACTCAGATGGCTCGATTCAAAAGAATAAGGTTAGGCTAGTTGCAAAAGGTTATGCACAAAATCTTGGGATAAGCTATAATGAAACATTTGCACCAGTGGCAAGGTTAAACATCATAAGAACTCTTATTGCACTAGCTGCAAAGAACAATTAGAAGTTATTTTCAACTGGATGTGAAATCAGCTTTCTTAAATGGTGTACTTGAAGATGAGGTGTATGTAGATCAACTAGATGGATTCATTGTGCAAGGAGAGAAAGATAAGGTGTACAAATTGCACAAAGCTTTATATGGACTAAAGTAGGCACCTAGGGCCTAGTATGGAAAAATCGATTCTTATCTTGCACAGTGTGGTTTCAAAAGAAGTACCAGTGATGTAACATTGTATACTAATTGTAAAGGAGACTCAGATTTGATCATAATATCTATTTATGTTGATGATATAGTCTATACTGGAAGTTCTCAGGAGTTAATGGAAGAATTTAAGATTGATATGATGCAAAAGTATGAAATGACAGATTTGGGTTTGCTGCACCATTTTCTAGGAGTGAGGGTTATGTAAACTAAAGACTGTATCTTCATACACTAGAGGAAGTATGCTTCAACTCCATTGAAGAAGTTTGGACTCCAGGAATGTAAACCTGTGAGTGTTCCACTAGTACCAAGTGACAAATTGAGAAAGGAATATGATAATGGAGCTGCAGATGAAAGCTCAATACAAGAAAATTGTGGGAAGCTTGTTGTATCTCACAGCAATAAGGCCTGATATAATGTACGATGCAAGTTTGTTAGCAATGTTTATGCATTGTCTTTCTAACAAGCATTATGGAACAGCAAAGGGGGTACTCAAATATGTTCAGGGAACTCTAGACTTTGGTTTAGAGTACAAGAAAGGCAAATGAGCAATTTTGATAGGCTTATGTGATAGTGATTGGAGTGGTTCAAAAGAAGACATGAAAAGCACATCAGGTTATGCTTTTACATTTGGTAGTGATGTTCTTTCTTGGGCCTCTGTCAAACAACATTGTGTTGCTTTGTCCACCACTGAAACAGAATATATCAGTGCATCTGAGGCAACTGCTCAAGCCATTTGGCTGAGATTTGTGTTGGAAGATTTTGGTGAAATGCAATATGCTGCAACACCACAGAATTGTGATAATACTTTGTTACGCCTCGGACCCGAAACGTGAGTTAAAAACTAAATAATTAAAAGAAAATTGAAACGGGTGGGAAAAATAAATTTCTCTTATTAAAATAACTCCAAAATTCTTATAGGGTACACAAAATTAATAAATTAAAATCCTTAAACTTCTCCTCAATCACAACCTTAGCTTTTCTAACACCCGTCTTGCCAAATAACACATTTGTAAAATAATAGGTGAGGGGTGAACAACAACCACCGTCGCTCAGTAAGTAGAATATGTAATATGTCAGTCAAGCTTGCCATTTTAATCACACTATAAAATAGAATAATAATATCAATGTCTTATCCACATAATTTCATATCACATCATCCATTTACGCGTCCATTGTATCCTTCATAAATTGTAACTCACCACGTGACCCCTAATGGCCATCTGCCCTAATGTCCTCATGTGCAGTTTATATTTATCCCTCAGATTAATGCAACACCAAAGTTCTCATGCTCCATGAACATCTCAAACAATTCACTGATCAGATATATACTAACTTTGAAAGTACTTCACAAAATTCAACATGCTTGACTTGAAATAGAAAGATATTTAAAAATAGTTCAAAACCCATGATATCTCATGGTTTTCATTTATTAGAAAATAAAAATATTTTGACACATTACATAAACCACTCACCTTGATAATCCAAACTTTGGCAAGACAACTCAACTACCATCTCCATAAACCTCAAATCCTAGCTCGCTATCTCTCTCTCTATACCAATACACACACACACGTACATAAATATGTAGGGATATTTATCTCTCTCTCTTTACCCCTACGTAATGCATGAATTGCATGCTTCTGTGGTTTCAGAAGAACGGAGCCCTTGCTCCTATTTATAGGGGATTGGAGTCGGCTATAATTAATGTTAAATGCATGACTAAGCCTTTCAATGAAGTGATGGCAATAGAATGTAAGAAATCATCCAGGATATTGACAGCTACATGCAAGACGTGTTCCACTTAAGTTGGAGGTGTCATGAACATGGGTTGCCAAGTATAAGAGTATCAAATTGCACGTGCAGGTGTCAAATGCAGGTATTAAGCATGCAACACTCGTAATGATTGCTAAAGTGATGAGAAGGATGAAATGGAAGGTGGTGCTGTCAGTTTGCATGAAGTGAGAAGAGCAGGTGTTGCATTCGTAGGAATGCTTGAGGTAAATTGACAGGTGGTATAGTAAAAATAAATGGGTGGGATCTGGTGAGTCTAATGAGTCAAAATAAAAACAACACATGTAACAACACTATATATTATTGTTTTGATGTAATTTGAACTGTTAAAAGAGTGCAACGGTTAGAAGTGAGCGGAATTCCCTTCCTCTCTCAGATAAATGAAATGGTGAATGTGCGAAGTATATTCAGAGTCATATTCTCTGTTCTCTCTCCCCCTCTATCATCTTCTCTTCCATTTTCGTACTGTAATTTCTTCTATTCTCTGAGGAAATCTGTGTAGTCATAGCTCACTCGAACACTAACAAAATATTGGACAAATTCCAGAATTATATTATTCTGTTCTTTTTGCTCTGTTTATGGTAGTTAACTGATTTTTTTTCATAATTTTTTTTTAATAATTATTGGTTCTTCAAAATTTAGGTTGGGAGCTTTTGGTGTTCTTCTGCGTAAACATTCTTGTTAAATACTTGATATTTTTGTTTGTTCTCTATTTATTTTCTGCATATTTTGGGGTCTTCTGGTTTTGTTTCTGTTGACTATTTCTGGGCTTTTGCAATATTTTGCTCCTATATTTTTCAAGTGATTTTCTAAGAGGATGAAACGATTAAGCGTTTCGGGGTTTCTGGTTGCTTCTGTTTTGTTGAACGTTTGAATCTGTTTTCCCTTCTTTCACAGCTTGCTGCAACAGAAGATAAATATGGAAGTCAAATTTGCAATCAAGAACGATGTCACCGAAGTAATATTTCTCTTCACGAAAGTCAATCATTCAATTTTGATTTTGATTTGTTTTTAGTTTTCCTTTGTTGTTAGGGAATTTTCACGAAAAGCTTCCAGTACTGTTTACTTTAACGAAAAATCACATTTTTACACTAAAAAGTCAATCCTAATATTATTCATTTTATCCTTTATTTTGTTATTTTCGTTAAAACTCAAAGTTTTCAAGCCTTTTTCATTAGTTTTCTTTGTTTTTATATGTTGATTTGGCTTACGATGCGCTCTCGTTGTACTCTTGGTTCTTGCAGCTGATTGGAAACACCCCGTTGGTATATCTCAACAATGTCGTGGATGGTTGCGTAGCACGAATTGCTGCCAAGCTAGAGTCAATGGAGCCCTGCTCAAGTGTAAAAGACAGGCATATTCTCTGCACTTTTTCCTGGGGAATATTGATTTTCGTTTTCTCCTAGTACGACAGCAAATCAAAACTCAAGATTGATATACGCATTTGATCTTAAATTTGTATATGCAGGATTGCATATAGTATGATCAAGGACGCGGAGGATAAAGGTCTAATTACGCCAGGGAAGGTTAGCTATAAATCTTTTCCATATCAGTAGACGTTTTTTTCAGCACGTAATGGAGATTTTACAAGTTCAATTATCGTTCAACACGGTTAATACTTATGCGGAATGAGCCTCGCTTCACCCACACCCAGCCATTGTTCTTACTGCTGTGGCTGGATCACTTTTCTCTGTATCCAAAATATTTTCAAGTAGAATTCCGCTAACAAAATCTGTACATAAATTTTCTCTTTTGTTTCTGTTCTTTTGAGGATAACAAGTTTGACTATGTATGATCTTCGGGAACTGAAGACTGTTCTCATTGAGGCCACGGGTGGCAACACCGGCATTGGATTGGCATTCATTGCAGCAAGCAGGGGCTACAAGGTTAAGGTAACCATGCCATCTTCGATGAGTATTGAGAGAAGAATTGTGCTCCTAGCTTTCGGGGCCGAGGTGTACCTCACAAATCCTGCCGAGGGTATTAAGGGAGTCTTTGATAAAGCCGAGGAGTTATTGAGTAACACGCCTAATGGTTATATACTTGGCCAATTTGCAAATCCTGCCAATCCGAAGGTAACTTTTGGAGCAACTGTGACATGTCTAGATGGTTGAGAGAGTTCATGAATCGTTATGTGACCGTTGGTGTAGATTCATTATGAAACCACTGGCCCGGAGATATGGAGAGACACAGGAGGGAAGGTTGATGCCCTGGTTTCGGGAATAGGGACTGGGGGTACCGTTGCCGGTGCAGGGACATTCCTTAAAGAGCAGAATCCAGAGATTAAGGTTGAATCTTGTATGTTTGTATTATATATATGAATATTACATGAGTAAGTGAGGAGAAAAGTTATTAATAAGCATTTTCTTTTGTCTAGGTGTACGGTGTAGAACCAGCCGAAAGCCCAGTCTTGAACGGTGGCCAAGCTGGTGAGTTACTATAATGCTGGTGTTTTCCTCGTCTCTGGCTCTCTGCACTATTGCTTTCTTTGCTCGTGAATTCTTCTTCTTGTAGAACATATCACAACGGAACGTGAAGAGGATGCTAGGTTTTTCGGGTTAGCTTTTTGTCTTGCAGAATAGAGCAAAACATGAGAAATGTTTCTTCGTCGTTAGAATGTTAAACAATTTGCAAAGTATTACATTATAGTTTGATTCGTTTCTGTAGTATGAAATTACCGTTCCATAGCATTTGAGATATTTCTCGCTGTTGCAATATTGGCTGATGCATATGTGGATTTGTAATATTTCTCCTTTGTGTCAAAGGGAAGCATCTGATCCAAGGAATTGGTGCCGGTATCCTACCTGTAGTTCTGGACATTAGCTTGCTTGACGAAGTTATTCAGGTAAGCGTTCAGCTCATTTTATTGCATGTCAGTTCTATAAGTTCTTGTTTCATTTTGGTGCCAACAACTCTAATACAAGCACGAATTTCTCGTTAACGACTGCTGATGTTTATGTAACATTTTAGGTAACGAGTGAGGAAGCAATTGACACCGCGAAGCAGCTTGCCCTGAAAGAAGGTCTTCTGGTATGGCATCAATTAGTTAGCATCGCTTTCACTTTTGTGTCAGTGCTAGGAGTTTGTTACTCTCCATTAGATTCTTAGACGAGAAATTTGAGACTCCTCTTGTTGCACGCATTCGTCATTTTTCCATTTTTCCATTTTTCCATTTTTCCATTCGTGAGAGCAAATTAATATTGCAGGTGGGGATTTCATCCGGTGCTGCGGCCGCTGCTGCAATAAAGTTGGCGAAGAGGCCGGAATATGCTGGAAAACTCATTGTTGTAAGTCTGGATTTGCACTGACCCTTAAGCTTATACGATTTCTTCGCTTAAACTTGACTTGGAATTGTAAATTCGTAATCAAATGCAATTCTTTCAAACAGACACTCCAGGAACTTATTCCATTTATTTGTTACTTGTGCAGACTGTGTTCCCCAGTTTTGGAGAGCGTTATCTGTCTTCTGCACTCTTTGATTCGATTAGGCATGAGGCGGAAAACTTGAGTATTTGCTGAAAGTGTTGCTGAATCGGCCTTTTCTTAGTTTCCTAGCTCCTTGAAATAACACGAAAACTTTGCTCCAGTTTGAAAAAAATATTTCTGGGATCTTATCTCTATTAATTAATAAAACACTCATTGTCAACCAAAATCTTATGAAATTATCAGTTTAACCCTATAACTAAAACAGAACATGAATGAGAAATATGGGCAGAAATGTAATTTCATATAACCAAATTTTGTTGTTTTTTTTTTTTTTTTTCAAAACCTCACATACATGTAATCTTAACATATTTTTAATTAAAAAAAGAAAAAGCTTCCTACTCCCACATTCCCTGTCACCATTTTCCTCTCTCATTCTATTTTAAAAACAAAAATAAAAAATTTTCACACATTTTGTGTGTGCTCATATGCTAGTATATTACGACCTTTTACCGATGAACTAATATTGATGGCTATCTTCTTGATAGCATCAGTAGAGCATCCATGTACCATACGATTCAAGGGGAATGAGCTATGGTAGCTTACAAGAGAAACAAAGGCTCAAGCCGTCTGTTACAACATCCGACTCTTAATCGTCTTTTCGATTTGTGTTAGTTCTATGCTCAGAATATGGAATTTTTCTTGAACAAGAACCAGAAGAAAGATATTTAGGTAAATACAATAGCAGTGTTCATGTACAGCGAACCGGGTTGCTCTGCAAAAAGAAAAATTATGTATGAGATTTCGGAGTATATATGAGGACCGAGCTGTTCCTCTTTGATAATACAAGACAAAGATAATGGTGTTCCAAGAAATTTGTGAAAATGTGAAAAATGTTTCTCCTTGAGTTATGTGACGAGAGAGTGAAGCGGAGATATACCGTAATTACACCCAACAGTCAATTACTTGGGTTTTATTTCAACTATTGAATGGTTGAAATGATCATGAGCTTTCTTCAAAATATTATATAAAATTTGCAATATTTTATTAGGTAATTACTTGATATGCAAGTAAAACTTTGATGATCTCCTTATCTCAGTAAGGCTGTGTATGGTTGTGTAGCTCGAATTGCTGCCAAGCTAGAATGTATATCAATTACACTTTCTAAAGAAAGTTGGAGTTCCATGATAAAATCATTTTTCCGTTCTTCGATGCGAGATTCACAACCGTCTCTCCGTTAAAACCGTCTTTCCGTTCTTCGATGCGGGATTCACGCTCAGAAAAAATTTCTTAACATGACATTCTGGACCAAAAGCATGCAGGACCACATGGTTTTGTACAGTCATCTTAATCGCACAACTTAATACTACAACTATATTCGTTTCAAATACAACAATAATTCAATATTACAAAACAATTTGGCGTATATTGGATAGGGGCCGTTCTTCGTTCTTCGATGCGGGATTCACGCTCAGAAAAATTTCTTAACATGACATTCTGGACCAAAAGCATGCATGACCACATGGTTTTGTACAGTCATCTTAATCGCACAACTTAATACTACAACTATATTCGTTTCAAATACAACAATAATTCAATATTATAAAACAATGCGGCGTATATTGGATAGGGGCTGCGCGAACGCAAGCCCCCACGGCAACAAATTATGACATTGGCTCTCCTACGTTGAGGAGACCATAGGCAGGCACCCCTTCAAAGTGCAATAAAAGTCACCAACCTAGGCCATAGGTATTTTTGATTGCCCATAGACCCTGTCCAGGTAAGTGATCGTCTCCCTGCTCGTCCTTTTTTATTTATACCCCTTCTCCTCAACTCTTTGACCGCACTTGGTCGATGTGGGATTCACTCCTATTGATTGAATAGGTTGTCTGCCACCTCACTTTGTTCCCGCACAAGTTAATCGATTCTTAACTTCATCGTTTCTCCTCTTATTGTATAAATGTTGTTGCTTTCATGTACATTGAATTCGAGTTCATTGCTCATCTAGTATAATCACAAATATTCAAAGAGATACAAATCTGCAATGCATTTAGTTCTTAGGACGTCAACTTTCCATCTTAGAGTATCTCTAAAGGAGGTGTCAAAATGTTCACATAAGCTATAACAGTAAAAAAAGACCACATTAATGTTTTCCAACCGAAATGTCAAATCCTATGTGGTGATGACATGGATTGGCAGCAAGAGAGTTGCTGTCAAATTTGACAGCAGCTTCAAAATTAATTATTAATGTTTTTTATTAGTTTAATCATCATTGCAATTAATGTTACTGTTGACTCCTCTTTTCTTTTTAACACACCCTGACTAATATATAAGGAAACGGTCGCCTTTTGCAATTAAGTTTTTATTAATTTAATGATTTATTTTATAATATAATAAAATAATAATTTAATTTGACATATCGGGTGGATAATAAAAACTTTAAAAGATGTCAAAATGCCACATCGGGTGTCAAATTTAAATTTTATGTTAAAAAATTGACATCTCATTTAGAGATGCTCTTAAAGGTTTATCTTGTGTCCTCGAACTCTCAGAACCAGCCATGCAATAACTTCACTACATCCTAACCCCGCACGACCACTCCTCCACCTACCTCTTTGTCTAGGTGATTCTATGTGAAAAGGAGGAGGAGAGTGAGAGGAGAGAGATTGGGACGAACCAAATTATGAGAGTACCTTATATTTGAATCTCGTAGATGATAAATTTGATACCAAATTAGATTACTTATTATGTGGCCAAAAAGTGCTTTACAAAAAAGCATTCTTCAAATGAACCCTTAATTACACGAACAAAATTCGAGTTGGGTACTTATAATAAAGGCCATCTAACCGTTTCAAGTAATGGGCTAAGACTACCATTCCCAGCAGCCCATCTCGTGGGTCAAGCCCAATAGCTCCCGCTTTTCCTAACGTACCCAAACCTCACCAGCTTAACGAACGACTCTCTTTTCGCTCGCTCGCTCGCCAAGATCCACTACTACCATTACCAGCACCTCTCTCAGCTCTCCGATCTCGATGCTTTTCTCTCCCATTTCCTCAATCCTCCGACCGCGATCTCACACTGACTAATCCACGACGCCGTAATTCCGTTGCTCCGCCGAAGAACTCTATCCGGCGATGGCTTTCATGGCCGTTTTGGAGTCGGATCTTCGCGCGCTTTCCGCCGAAGCCCGCCGTCGCTACCCCGCGGTCAAGGACGGCGCTGAGCACGCAATTATCAAGGTCTCACTCTCCAAACTCTTGTTCTTAATGCTTGTGTGTGTGAGAATGTATGCGTGTAATGTAATTGGTGAAAATTCAAATGCTTGCTGAACTCAGAGTAAATGAAAAGTTAAAAGCTTTACTGAAATAGTTACTGAAGTTAATGGCTTTGTAATTGTTGGATGCTGCAGCTGAAATAGTTACTGTGGAAAATATAGGAATGGAATTAAGTAACTACTGTTTTTCGAAATTGAAGCTGAAACGGTATCTGGTGTCAGCTAGTTAGGGAATATAATTGTTTAATTAGGAGTAAAATTAGGTTATTAAGTAATGGGATTGGATTATTATTGGAGGGAATTAGCAAAGTTTGTTTATTTATTTGTTGATGTAAAACTTGCAGCTTCGTAATTTGTCGAGTCCCGGTGAGATTGCGCAGAATGAGGACATACTGAGAATCTTTTTGATGGCTTGTGAGGTTAAAACTGTGAAGCTGAGTGTTATCGGACTTTCGTGCTTACAAAAGCTAATATCTCATGACGCTGTTGCTCCGTCAGCCCTGAATGAAATTCTTTCCACACTGAAGGATGTAAGTTCATGTCAAGAGTATTTTTTTTGCTCATTATGCTAATCCCATTACCTTAAATCTTAAATTTATTATTTTTACTTCCGACAGCATGCAGAAATGGCTGACGAAAGTGTTCAACTTAAGACCCTGCAGACTGTGTTAATCATATTGCAGTCACCTATACATCCCGAGACTGAGGTAAGTAGCAGTTGTTACATAATTATGTCTTCCTAATACAAGCGGGGTTTTCATCCTATGCTGGGGCAGTAGTTCATAGGATATACTGTAGCTTACTTTATCCTTTAAAGTAGATTGACGCAGTGGGACAATGAGGAAAAAAATGTTAAATGTGATGTGCAAGCCAAGCTTTTTAATATACCATGCAATATCTGCTAGTGTGGAAGTAATAACAAATGGCATGCTTTAATTTGAAATTTAAACATAGTCAAATCCCCCTTACTTGGGTATGCACACGCTCATCCTGGTTACTCAAAATAATTACCAGCAAAATCATTATGCAATAATTATAATATCAGACATGCCTGTGAAAAAAGTAGGGTTATATAATCTTATATACAATCATCTCATTGAATTTCTCCTTGAGTACTTACTACTACTTACTAACGTCTCAGTGGGCGTTGGTCTATGTAATTGCTCGAAATAGTTTGTAATTTGAAATTTTCTACTGGATTTGGTAATGCATACAATGAATGGGCACTGAGAGATATTTCTGGCCATATTACTAGAAAAATACTTCACTTCTTCATTACCTTAGCTTTATTTTCCATTTTGTTATTGAATTGTTATTATCTTCTGTTTGAATAGTGGCATATTGTATTCTTAATTGTTTTATAATATACAGGACAGTATGGCTCAAGCTCTTGGTATCTGCCTTCGGCTGCTTGAAAACAACCGGTCCTCTGATAGTGTACGGAAGTAAGTTAATTATTTTTTAATGCTATTACTTGCTGGTTGATTCATGACTTGTTTTCTTTTATTGTTCTCTTGATTCTTCTTTTAATTGCATATATTTTATCCTACTTTTCAATCTGAGATATCTTTTAACATGGAAGATTTCCAGTACTGCTGCAGCTACTTTCAGGCAAGCGGTGGCACTGATTTTTGATCATGTGATTGGCGCTGAGACTCTTCCTGCTGGCAAGCTTAGTTCTGGAGGTTACATCTCTCGCACCAGTCTAGTTAGTGGCGATGTTAGTTCCAGTATCAATCTTTCAGAGTATGTAATATTTGTAAATGCTTACTGCTCTGCAACTTTTTTTTCGCATCAATGACTCTCATTTATGTTTTTAGCAATTGCTTTGAGTGATGTCTGCAAATTCTCCATATCTCCCATCTAGAGTGGTAATGGTTGGAAAGGGGCAGTTTGTAGATGTAGGGTCATAGACCTGCTTACTGGCATGGTCTCACATTTGATTTCCGTATTAGACCTCTTTTAATAAATCCAAACATCAACAGGTCATTGGATAAATCTCTTTCTGGACGATCAGCATTGATGAGGGAGACCTTAACTAAAGCTGGAAAGCTTGGACTTCGTCTGCTTGAAGACCTGACAGCTCTTGCTGCAGGTGGATCTGTATGTGCTGATTTGAAGCTAGTATAATGTTTCATTAGGAGCTTAACTTGATCTTTCTAAGTGGTGTTTGTAGTTTTAGGGATTTTTGAAATTATTGTTGTTTGTGTTGGTTTCCTATTTTTCAGTTTCATATGTATATATTTTCAGTTCTTATTAAAAAAAGAGTAGATATATGTGCAGTGATCGATCATGATAACATTGTATAAGCAGGTTGTTAAAAGGATTTTTTTCCCTTTATTGACAGGCAATATGGTTACGAGTGGGCTCTCTTCAGCGGTCCTTTGCACTTGATATACTGGAGTAAGAAATATTGTTGCTTGCATCTTTCATTATAGTAGTGGATAAATCTGTCCAGACTCCAAATTATTATTTATCCAGTGGGTGTTCTTTCCTGTTCTCATGTGATTTGAAATCATACTTATTCAATATTATCAAAACATATAACTATGAAGATGTATTTTTCTTGTTGGCGTAATTGGTCAGCTATGTTTGAAAAGTTACCTGAACACACATCTGACTCACCTAATGAGAATTTCTAATCAAAGAGTTTCCCTTGAACTTTTTGGTACTTGATTACTCTTATTGGTCTCCACTAAAGATCTAATAGAAGCTATCCCTAGTATGATGCCTGTGAAATCTCGGTATTAGATTGCTTACATTGCTATACGAGTGCAACAAAATACGCTAGCAGATGCAAGTTTCTGACTCTCTAAGAATATTATGAAATTATATCTTTGTCTGAATTTACTCACTTGTATTCCCCAGGTTTGTTTTGTCCAATTATGTGGCTGTTTTCAGAACCCTGCTTCCTTATGAGCAGGTGATTTTTAGAGTTTGTTGTACAAGTACATTCCTTTTTCAAAAAATAATTTTTAATTATTGGATGCATTTGCTAGTAAAATTTCTTAGTTGAAAATATTGCTTGGTAACTCAACAGGTTCTGCGCCACCAGATATGTTCACTTCTAATGACTTCACTTCGTACCAATGCTGAGGTAGTTTTATTTATGTAACATGCAGTGCAATGTATCAGTTGCTTACCTTTTTCCCCCTTAAATATGTTTAATGTCGAATCAGATTGAAGGGGAAGCAGGGGAGCCTTCTTTTCGTCGTTTGGTCTTGCGGTCAGTTGCCCATATTATCAGGCTATACAGTTCATCCCTTATCACAGAATGTGAGGTGTGTTCTATATATGATTGTTTTAACCAGGAAATGACATGGCTGTGAAACTTTTAAAAAGTCACAATAATAGTTAAACAGAATAAATACCCCTTATTATTGAAGTTCTGATAAAAAGTTATATTAATTTCAGTCTTTAGCCTTGAGGTCTGCCATTCAGTCGGAAAAATTTGGGAACCAAATATGCATCTATTATTTACACTTTTCAGTTGAAACACTCTTCCATGTTTTTTGATGTTTTGTTTCCACAGGTAAATCTTTCCTAATTCTGCCCTCACTATAGATTATTAGAAGGTTTCGAAGTGCCATTTGTTTAGGAGAAAAAAATTAAATAAAAAAATTAAATGATTCAGACTGTCATTTATCTGGAGCTTAGTTTTTCTATTATTTCCTTCTTTGTAAAAATTTCCTCCGGTAGCTCTCAATCTTCTACAACTAATGACTCAATATGTTATTTTTTCCCTCATGCAATTTCTTTTGTTTATTTTTCTTATTTGTTGAATTGCAGGTTTTCCTTAGTATGTTGGTGAAGGCCACATTTCTTGATCTGCCATTGTGGCATCGTATTCTTGTTCTTGAGATCCTGAGGGTAATTTTGACATTGCAGAATATATCTATGTATATTGTGTCTTACGTATGTTTTGGGATATTGAGTGATCCCTTAGTACTTTGCAAGTAGTTTGTCATGATCATTTGTGGTGGAATCTCACAGGGCTTTTGTGTGGACGCAAGGACGTTGCGGATTCTTTTCCAAAATTTTGATATGTAAGCTTGCATTCACATTCTGTATTTTCTGATTTTTAGTATGATTAAAGACTAGATGAGATCTTTGTTTAGTATGAGAACGTGTCTAATGTAGCAATGGCAAGTCAAGTGGACTTTCTAATTGTTGACAGTGCATGTGTTTATTGGCATGAAGCTGCGAAAGTAGGGGACACCACATTAAATTGTTGTCACCAATAATTGTTTAATATTGGGAATGTGGTACTTGCATCAATTTATGCCAATTAATTTCATGCCATGTTAGCGTTCAATTGGAATTTCCTACTAGTTGGTTGTGAGGCAAGTACTGCCCTATTACTTTTCGTAAAACAAAATGTGTTGATATTCTGGGGGAATATATATATATATATATATATATATATATATATATATATATCATAATGGTCTTTTTGTTTCTTTTTGGGAATAAAAATTGTTTCGTACGGAATGTTCTAAAAGAATTGAGGTTTTTCAAAACCCTTATCTTGCCATAACTTCCTTTCCTGATCCTCTTAGGGATCCAAAGAACACCAATGTTGTGGAGGGCATGGTCAAGGCTCTTGCTAGAGTTGTTTCAAGTATACAGGCAAGATATTATACTCTCCCTAGTCATATTATGTTGTTAGCCATTATGGGTGGCATATGAATCTGTTGGTATGTCTTGAGATGGATTGATTGGACTCCATACTGTAGTCCTATGTGTTAGTGTATCAAGGAAGACATTTGATTTGTGTGGTATTTTTAACGGCATGATGGATCATGTTTTGAAAGAGATCCCAGACATCTACATGCAAAGTTTATATTTTCATTCCTACAGTTATGGGAATGGTCTATTCCTGAAACTTGCAACTCCCGAGGGATGCATATCAGATCTTGTTAGTAATTTGTTTGTAGTGAGGTTACTCTGGAGCTCTCAGTGCTCTATCTTGTCAGCTTGCATCTATCCTCAATTAGATGTGAACAATCTTTATTCTTTTTACTAGAATAAGGTACATTTTTCTGTTTGGAGAAGTAATTTCATAATGTAGACGGTCCTTGTGCTTGTCGTCCCTACTATAATGTAGATTATATATTTTGACCATCTTGGTACATTTATTCCATTGGCTAAGAGAAATCTAACTGCTTCAGTTTCAAGAGACTAGTGATGAGAGCCTGGCTGCTGTTGCAGGGATGTTTAACAGCAAAGCTAAAGGTAATCACTTACTAGGTTCTAATTTTAACATTTGAATTGAAATTAACCCGAAAATGCAAGGATAGCTATGGTTTTCTTTGGTTATATGAGTGAAATGAAAACCATCTTATTCCATGAAAATCATGTCTTTCCCATTTTATCGAAGGTCTCTAGACAATCCTTGATGAGTATAAATGCAAACAAAAGAACTTTTGTGTTGGCTTTTATTTTCAGTCTTTTCTGGTTGAAGGTTTGTTTCAGTGTACAGCTCGTAATCTTTGACTGTGCATTTCCCTTTCATATTTAGACAATCTTTTCTGTTTTCTATCAAATGATATTAGAAGTGTATTTTACCACTTTCTAGGAATTAATATGAGCGGATATATATTTTTCTCATAGTTAGGGTTGTCAAAGACTAAAGTTCTCTCTTACCTGAGATATGTATCAAGACAAAAACCTAGAATGGCATTGCACCTTTCTACCCGGGGTTCATCAATTATCATTTGTTGTTCTGTTCCTTGATCCACACAGTAGGTGACGAGATTCAGTTCATGCAGGAATCGAGTGGAGCCTTGATAACGATGCATCCAATGCTGCGGTCTTGGTTGCCAGTGAAGCTCATTCGATAACATTGGCAGTTGAAGGCCTTCTGGGCATTGTCTTTACTGTGGCTACACTGACGGATGAAGCAGTAGATTCTGGGGAGGTATTTATTTACCTTATTTCTTTAATTCTAATATTCTTAAAGTAACATATTACGTGACACTGTCCTGTCTACCAGATTGAATCCCCCAGACATGATTATGATCCACCTGCAAAGTGTTCTGGAAATACTTCTATTCTCTGCCTCTCAATGGTTGATTCATTATGGTTGACTATTCTAGATGCATTGTCCTTTATTTTGTCAAGGTTGGACTTCTCTACTAAAACATGTATAGATTCAAATAATACTGAATTTCTTATTAGTTATAAGCTAACTTTAAGCTGTCTATGAAGGTCACAAGGAGAGGCTATTGTGTTGGAAATACTGAAGGGATATCAGGCCTTCACCCAGGTAACCGAAACTTTAACTTACTAACTCGGCTTTTTATCTGGGCTATTTTCAGCATCTTTCACTCCCTTCAATGTTTTTTCAAGTGATGAATTTTTGTTTTGCTGCTTTCAACATGCATACAATATCAAGTTTTCTTTCAGGATAACTCCATTTTTTTCTAAAATATGATAAAGCGATGCTTTGTTTCATGACAATACAGGCATGCGGGGTTCTTCGTGCCGTAGAACCCTTGAATTCTTTTCTCGCATCCCTTTGCAAATTTACGATCAATTTTCCCATTGAATCAGAAAGAAGGAGGTATTGATTTGTATTTATCCTATTGTTATCGAATCTCTATCAAATCAAAATTTGTTTGCAAATGCTATAATTTATTTCATCTTGGCGTAAAAGGACTGCTAAAACTTTTGCCCATTATACCATATTTATTTCTTTTCCTTTTCTTTTTTGCAATATCATGGTTAAAAAGTCTTATTATCATTTTTGCTTTATTTGTTTCTATTTATGCCTTGATTTTCTAGTTTAGATTGCCTGTGTCAAGTTATATCCAGTCTTGTTAGGCACCTGACAGTGTTGAACTTTTTTGGGGTTTACATTTTAATCGCAGCAGTACTTTACAATCTCCTGGATCAAAACGCTTTGAACTATTAGTTGATCAAAGGGAAAGCGTTGTTCTTACTCCCAAGAATGTCCAGGTATATAGGTTCTGTAGATTATCAAATAAAATTTCTTTTTCAATTTTTCATAGCGTCTGTATTAAAAAATGTTTGACATATATTTTGAATTCAATTTGCTCTCTTTTCATTCAGGCCTTAAGAACTCTGTTCAACATTGCTCATCGACTACATAATGTATTGGGCCCATCCTGGGTTTTGGTACGTAGGGTGTACTTTCATATTTGTCCTTGAAAACCTAGAAATCATTCTCTTATTGTTTCTGCAATTAATGTAGGTGTTGGAAACCCTAGCAGCTCTGGACCGAGCAATCCATTCACCACATGCCACCACACAGGTAATTTCCACAAATGTTTATTCACACTCATTGCTGTTCAATTTGTTTTCAAAGAAATTGTTTACCCTGGACCAATGGTTTCTTTGTTGGTTTTGAACCCATACGTCCCATACATCTCTTTTTGAAATTAATTAGTCTTTATGTGCTTGACAATTAAATATTAAATAAATGCATGTTTGATATAAAGAAGCATTGGGGGCTTTCATGGTTTTAAACCTATAGATCTGTATTCCAAAAAGTAAAGAGATCCGCACAGCTAAAGGAGCAGAAGTGCACCAATACGTAACAGCCAAGCAGCTATACATTCTACTTACAGTTCTTTGTTTTGGTTTAATAACGTGTTAATCACTGATCTGATATGCTGTTACGTTAACTTCCTGATGTAAGCTGTTAAATATGTTAGTTTTGCTTTGTCAGGAGGTGTCCACGGGTGTGCCTAAGCTTACAAGGGAATCATCTGGTCAATCCAGCGACTTAAACATTCTTTCTTCTTTGAATTCTCAGGTAAACCGAGAAATATTCAGCCTTTATGAGAGCCTAATGAATGGTGTACAGTACTCTGAAAACCATCTGAGGATTCAGATGTTGACCAATTTCAAGTTTTTCTATCTTTTTTTTCTCATTTAGTGAAATTAAGGGACCTGTGTCCTAGAATGTAAAAGTACAATGTAGTGTTTTGTAACCTGACCTTGAGCAATTTCAAAACACTTATAAAAGATTCTCGGTCTATTATATTTCTTATATTTTTAATTTTTGAAATTGAAAATTTGATTTTTGATTAATTACTGCAAGGCCCTTTTTTATTTTAATTTTATAAAGAACTGTATGGACTGTTAAGGTTAATTGTTATATTGTTGTGCGTATGTATTATATAAATATATGTACATGCATGTGTTTATGCATGATCTGACTTTATGCTTTTCTCCATTTTGCAAAGCTGTTCGAGAGCTCAGCACTAATGCACATATCTGCAGTAAAGTCCCTTCTTTCTGCCCTATGCCAACTGTCACAGCAATGCATGGCTGGGATTACAAGTGGTTCTGTACCCACATCAAGTCAAAAAGTTGACAACATAAACTTTTCAGTGGAGAGAATAATATCCATCCTTGTCAATAATCTACATAGTATGTAATGCCAGTGAATTTGCAGATAATAGTTATAATAAAATGGATTTTCCTTTCAGTGTTTGTAAATGAAATGTGTTATTGGTTTGAATTCAGATTTTGTAATTGGATTAATTTTATATTTCTTTACATTATTGCAGGAGTGGAGCCATTGTGGGATCAAGTCATTAGCCACTTTCTTGAGGTGATCATGCTATATGTTTTCTTATAATGTACAGTCTTGCACAGTTTACATTCTTCTTGACAGCATGTGAATCTTACAGCTTGCAGATAAATCTAACCAGCATTTACGTAATATGGCCCTTGATGCATTAGATGAATCGATATGTGCTGTTTTAGGTTCAGAACAGTTCCAGGACAGCACAACAACCAGATCTAGAGCATCTCAGAATGTGAGAACTTTTACTTCCTTATGGTTGGAAACTCTATTCTAGTGAAATTAAGAACTGACACTGCTTATTTATTGGCATACCTCCCCAGATGGAAACTGGACTTACACAGTTGGGATCACTTGAATGTGCTGTCATATCGCCACTAAGGGTTCTTTATTTATCTACTGAAAGTGTTGAATTACGTGCTGGATCTTTGAAAATTCTTCTGCATGTTTTAGAGGTAATATGTAATAACAATAATTCATTTCAAGTTTTCTTTTGTATATGTCCTTGTTATCAGCCTTTGTTCATAATGTCTTCTCACTGACTTCACTAATTTTTTTTTTCAGAGACATGGGGAGAAATTGCACTACAGTTGGCCGGATATTCTTGAACTGTTGAGGTTTGCCTCAAATAACTATTTGTTTCTGGTCACCTGTTCTGTTTGCAGTTTGATCTGTAGGGGCTGATCCTCTGTTTATTTATTTTGTAAAGGTCTGTAGCGGATTCTTCAGAGAAGGAACTTGTTACTCTGGCCTTTCAGGTTAGCAACAAGATATGAAATTTTGGGGAACGAAAGGCATAGTATATTGTGACTTTAAGATATGAAATTTTGGGGAACGAAAGGCATAGTATATTGTGACTTTATTTAGGCCACACTAGTACACCGAAATCTATATGCTTACATAAAATTACCCATTAACCGATGTTCAAGATAGGACTATATCAAGTTCCTACTGTTTTTACATTGCTACAGAAACCAGAAAGCAGCTTACGCATTTATCAGCTCAACGCACCTTTTGAAATTACATGTTGTCCTTATAGGTTGATTGTCTTGTCAGTTATTTAGATCCAGTTTCGCTTTTGTGTTTTCTTGTAGAGCCTACGTGTGATTATGAATGATGGACTTTCAACTATCCCCGCAGACTGCCTTCCTGTGTAAGGATCCAGACTTCAGCATTTATTACTCACGCCTGCACACACACTTATGCATAGGTTGTACAAATAATCATAATTAACCAATTTAGAAACCTATTAGATTATCTGAGCAATACATCCATGTTGCAGATGTGTAGATGTGACTGGAGCATACAGTGCTCAAAAGACAGAACTGAATATAAGCTTGACAGCGATAGGCCTTCTATGGACAACAACCGACTTTATAGCCAAAGGTCTGATGCATGGGATTGGAGAGGAAAAGGAAACAGGTTACTTTACCATTTTTGATCAGTTAGACCATCATTTTTCTTTGGTTGTATACTCGTGCATAAAAGTTATTTACAGTGTTTTTAAACATTACAGGGATTTCTGATGTGCAATTGGATGGTGAAAAGCCAAAAGAACAAGCATCCGATGTATCAGACAATGTTAATGACCAAGCTCCCTTGTTAAATGTAGTTGATCGTGACAGGTTGCTTTTCTCTGCTTTCTCGTTACTTCAGAAGCTTGGAGCTGATGAAAGGCCAGAGGTAGGAAAGCATGTGTTGTTTAATCAACGTTCTCTTCAATCTATGCCAATATTTTCTCAATTTGCATCTGGTATTGTAACTAATGTGTACACTGCTTATACAAATCTCAAAGAATGTGAACTTGTATCCAGGTTAGAAATTCAGCCATCAGGACACTTTTTCAGACACTTGGAAGTCATGGGCAAAAACTTTCGAAAAGCATGTGGGAGGATTGCCTTTGGAATTACATTTTTCCTACACTAGATCGTGCTTCTCACATGGTTTGTTGAAGTGGTTTTAAAAGAGATATCAAGAGCTTTTGTGTACTATTGCGAAGTCATGATTTGAATTGTTTGTTTTTAGGCTGAGACTTCATCAAAAGATGAATGGCATGGGAAAGAACTCGGAACTCGAGGAGGAAAAGCAGTTCATATGCTCATACATCATAGGTATATAAGTTATAGACTAAATATTGTTCTCCTTTCTCCTACTCCTTTTTCTTTTCTTTGTAAAAAAAAAAAAAAGTTGGCGATAGAGAAGATAACTATAATTTATCATTAAGGAAAAGATAGAATCTGTTGTGTTTCTCCTAAACTGTTCTGTTATTCGATCATACGACTCTTGTATTGAATGAAATTGCAGTCGCAACACGGCTCAGAAACAGTGGGATGAAACACTTGTACTAGTGCTTGGAGGCATAGCACGTATATTACGTTCATTCTTTCCTTTTCTTAGAAGCTTAAACAACTTTTGGTCAGGTAGGTTACAATGTATTTATGATGTATCTGGTATTGTTATTTCCAATATTGAGTGTCAGTCTCACAAATTCACACTTGATGTTTTACCTATGGCAGGATGGGAGTCTTTGCTTTTATTTGTCAAGAACAGCATTTTAAATGGTAGCAAAGAGGTTGCTATTGCTGCAATAAATTGTTTACTGACACCCGTTCTTTCTCATTCTTCTAAGGTGATTAAAGTTGAAAAAGCTAGAATGCTCATACATTTGTGAATTAGAATTTTGTCCTCGCATTTCATCTTTCCTATGCTGGCTGTTATTTTTTCTGAAAGATTAAAACTGAAGAACATAACTAGACGGACAAGGTCATTTAAACTTGTAAAATGAATTACAAAATTACAAATTAATATTGCAGTCCTTCACTTCTACAATAAAAGATATCATCAAATAATATATTGGTGTCAATCAGGGGAACCTGCCAAGGCCTTACCTTGAATCAGTTCTTGATGCCTACGAGGTTGTTCTCCAAAAGTCAACAAACCTCAGTGGCAATGCAGCTATCAAGGTGAAGCAGGAGATTTTGCACAGTCTCGGTAATGATTTAAATTAAGATGACTATCTTATTGTTTTTTTCCTCGTCATTTGGTGTACTTAATGGCTTTAATGTTTAACATTTGTATTGTCTGACTCGTTCTTTCTGATTAAGTGAATCATCTATTGACATGCAACTTGTTTGAACTTCTAACAGGGGAACTTTATGTGCAAGCCCAGAGGATGTTTGACGATAATTTGTATCAGCAGTTGCTTGCAGTCATAGATTCAGCTGTTAAACAAGCCATAATTGGCAATGATAATTGTGACACTGAGTTTGTAAGTGAAATTTCAACTTGCTCTTCTTATCTTACTCTCGTTTTCTCCTCAATTTTTTGAGCTGTTTATTTGAAGTCACTGCTGCTCTTTCATAATGTACAAGTGTAACTAAGTGTAAATCACAGTTACACTGCTGCTCTTTCATAATGTATAAAGTGCAACTCATCACACTAGAAATTTGTGCGTGATATGGACACTTTTCTCTAGGGACATGTTCCACTTGTATTACGTACTGTGCTGGAGATCCTTCCGATGTTACGTCCAACAGAGCTCATTTCTTCCATGTGGCTTATTTTTCTTGGGGATTTTTTGCAATATCTGCCGAGATTACATTCTTCTGTACAAAAGGAGGAAGATGGCGCAGAGGAAGCCAGCACTAGTGACCAAGTTCCAGGTATTACAATCAGCTTGTTTCCCCCCATACCTTTGATTGTCAACAATAACTGAAGAAAATAAAAACTTCTTTCTGCAGACGATCACGTGAGAATGAAAAGTGAAATTCCTAATGGGACATCTTCCATATCTTCAAGCAGAGTAGAACGTTCTCCAAGTTCTGGATTAAAGACATCTGTAACAGCAGGCATCCCCAATTATATGTTTGCAGAAAAGCTTGTTCCCTTGCTGGTCGATCTTTTTCTACAGGCCCCAGCAGTTCAAAAGTATATCTTGTATTCTGAAATTATTCAAAGTCTTGGGAGGTACTGATAGTTCTTTTGCTCTAATTCTTTGTTGTACTGCAACTAAACTTTTTTGAGAATATGTTACTGAAAAAAATAATCATTGGATACTGGCGTTTAAGTTGTTATATGAAACACAGTAAGAAGCGCAAAGTTGAGAAACCTTGTATGCACTTACAGTTCTGAGGGACTGTTTAAGTATTCTAGTTGTAGATGAAGATAAAAGGTTTCTTCGGATTATGATACCTAGTTGTCTAATATATTGATCAAGAGGGGATTTTAGAGCGGTTGTGCTTCTTAGACTCTTAAGTAACACAACTGCTCAGGTTAAAATTACTTGAACTTTAGAGATTGCTTAGAAGTTCAGTAACCCTTCATCCTTATTGTATCTGCAATTGGCAATTTTGTTTGTTTTACGGTTAAACTCTTTTCTTTTGAGTTTAGAAGGATCATACTCTTTTTAACCAGGAAATAACAGCATAGTCTTTCTTGTTAGGTGTATGACTACAAGAAGAGAAAATCCAGATGGTGCTCTTTGGAGATTAGCTGTTGAAGGCTTCAACCGCATTCTGGTTGATGATGCCAGCAAATCGGCTATAAATTCTGGACTAGATTCAGTTGCTAGTAAGCCTGCAAGAACACGTATATGGAAGGAAGTTGCCGATGTTTATGAAGTATTCCTTGTGGGTTACTGTGGACGAGCTCTTCCCTCTGATGATTCTTTCTCAACTGTGGATGTAAAAGCTGATGAGTCCCTTGAGATGACTGTCTTAGATGTACTCGGAGACAGGATTCTAAAGTCACCTATCGATGCACCTTCCGATGTAAGTTTCTCACCACCCATAATCCTGAGAGTAAAATGTAAAAGGAGGAAGTCTAACATTTACATGTTTGGTCTTGGACCACTAATCTGGGGCCATGTGAAACAGAGATAGCTTAGAAGCTTTTCTTATCAACTTCTATTTTATTTGTTTTTAAGATATAAAATCTCTTACTTTGACAGATTTTGCATCGTCTAGTTTCCACCTTGGACCGATGCGCATCACGTACTTGTTCCTTACCTGTCGATTTTGTAGAACTTATGCCTTCCCACTGCAGCAGATTTTCCTTGAAATGTTTACAGAAGCTATTCTCCTTGAGCAGGTAATGTCCTAATGTGGGAGTATTGATTTACAGAAGCTATTACTATTTTACTTCCTGTTCTAGTTTATCCAAGACAGCGGGAACACTGTTAATGTCTAAACCCAATTTTACATTTGATAGAATATCGTCTCACCGTATATTATGCATGCAGTTACGACAACAAATCCCATGATTGGAATTCAGCGAGATCTGAAGTGAGCAAAATTGCAGTCATGGTACTGATAACCAGATGCGAATACATCTTGAGCAGATTTCTAATTGACGAGAATGACTTAGGTGCGTCTAATATACCCACCTTAGCCGTATCATCCCATCCTTTCACTTGTTAAAAAAACTAGAAAGATATATCTTGTATTATCATGCCTTTGCATTCCTGCAGGTGGACGCCCATTGCCGGCTGCAAGACTTGAAGAAATTATTTACGTTCTTGAAGAGTTGGCGCGTCTGATAATTCATTCAGACACTGCATCCGTTCTCCCCTTGAAGGCACATTTGAAAAGTGCCCTCGAAAAAGAAAAGAATCACGACATGCGTCCGCATCTGCTTGTGCTATTTCCCTCATTTTCCGAGCTCGTAGTATCAAGGTGAGAGTTATATTGGTTTACATAGTCGAAATACAAAACATAACTTTAATACATCGAACTCTTTGTATTCTATGGTACCGTAGACCGGTGCGCGCACCACTCACTCTTCGTTCTTTATCCTTTTGTTGAACAGAGAAGCAAGAATACGAGGGTCAGTGCAAGTCTTATTCAGACTGATCTCCAGAGAATTGGGTCTCGACAGAGCTTCCATGAACGGGCAAAATCCGGAAGAATTTGTACCAAGGACACCGTAGTCCTACCCTCACCTCCACGATCAGAAGTTTGAATTTTTGTTTGAATTATTTTTACAGGTGATTTTGTGAGGAATCGTTTCATCCTCCAGCTTTTGGTTTCGTGTAAAGTTTGTACATTCTGTCGATTTTGTTGTGTAAACAAAACAGGTACCTCAGGTGAGAAATTTATAGGCATCGAACTTCCAATTCTTTGTGCAAGTATGCTTTCAAATTAATATGGATTTAAAGTTCATAGATTGATGCGATTCGGAACTTTATTTTTCACGTTTGTGCATGAGGCGAGCTGGCACAAACTTTTAATCAAAAATAAAATTGAATTTATTTTTCACGTTGGTGCACAAGGCGATCCGTCACAAACTTTTAATCAAAAATAAAATTGGCTTTATTTTTCACGTTTGTGCACTGGGTGACCGGGCATAAACTTCTAATAGAAAATAAAAGTGGTAAACCCCGCACAAACTTTTAAACAGGAAGGAAACTGAAAGAGCACTTTAACAGGTTTGTAAAGAGTGTGATTGCTTAACAGAAAATGGGAGAGGGAAGGAATCAAATCCCCCTAGATTCGATTTTTAAGACTCGTTTGAAAGTGTTTTTAAAATGACTGAAAGCGCTTTTAAAGACAATAATTTCGAGTTTCAAAAGCATTTAAACTGCTTTCTATAAAAACATGAGTTATGTGTTTTTTATCTAAAAAACTTCAAATGCTTTTTCAGTACTCACTCACATTTTTACTAAAAATCGATTTAAACAACATTTTCATAAAAAATGCTTTTAAGTTTTTAACCATTGTAAAAACAGTTAGTTGAACAAATTTCAATAGAAAAACTTAAAAACTTTTTGATTCCATGTGTTCGTAAACACAAATAAGTGAAGAATGACTTGTTTTTTGTTCTCACTTGTCATCAAGTTCCATGTCTTCATACCTCAGTCGATCCACTTTCAAATACCTTCTTCTTTCCATTTTATTTTTAAACAAGTGGTGTCAAGGAAGAATCAAAATCAAAATCAAAATCAAACTCGAGAACTCGAGTGCAAAAATGAGCTACAAACACAAACTCTCGTACATTAATATTGGTACGTACTCTGGGTTCTTTATTCACCATATTCATACCCCCCCAACGGAAGAGGACATCTGTTTGGAAGATAACAAACGTTTTCAGACTCCCCAAAACACGGCTATGGCGGCTACTGTAAGTGACAACACAACCCGAGCAACCTGCATATACTGGTATACGTATCTGATGGTACTTCTAGACTCACATATGCAAACTATTTTAGCATTTCGTTGCTGCTATTCTCGTTCAACCTAGCAGCTGCCGCCACCGAAGCCGCCACCCCAGTCGGGTGCGTAGTCAGGAATGGATCGTTTCGCATTTCCGCTCCCGTCACTCCCTCAGCATCTCGACGCGTCGCCGGTTTGTCTGCCGGTAACTTTGAAGTTGCATCCTACAATCACAGAGACACAATATCAAATGTCACACGTACATACTCATGGAAACAACGTGATCAAACTATTACGGAATGTGCTGTAGTTAACTATATACCGCAAGAATGTCGGCCATTTTTGTCTTCTCCTCGTCCTTTGTAGCCCGAGCATTGAGGGTTGCGGCTGACTGAGCGGCCGCAGCCACACCACCGGGTACTATGTTGGTGTGGCCGGTTGCTCTAACCTCTGCCGCCTGAATTGCGGCTGCATCGCTCCACTCCACCGGCTTCTGTCCGGCTGTCATAGCCGTGGCCTCGAGGGCCTCACCAATGGTGATTTGACCGGCAGAGCCACCGACTGGTTGAATAGTGTTTGGTGCTGCCAAAGGAGCTCGCTGGCTGTATTGCCCCACAACCTACCCTTCACAGAGAACAAACATGAACTCATATGCATGTATTATATATTCATGTCTCCAAGTGCAACCAAAACAAAATGAAAAATAAATCAATACACTCACAAACATAAGGATTTTGACAATATTTGTCTAGAATTTTATTATTTTGTGTGTTCAACTATTCAAACTAAATTGTTTCACCAACTTTATTTTTAAGCTTTCTTTGGACTTCTATATTAGTATTTTCAATATATATAGGACGAACACAGGCCAACTAGGCTTCCCATTTTGCAAAGACCGAGAGTACAATTTACAAAGATTGGGAGAACATTTATCTTACGCAACCTTACCTTTAGTTTGTTAAGAGACTGTTTCTACGACTCAAAAGTAAATAATACTTTCGGTTTAGTGTCTTCGTTCTATATATACATCGAAAATTTTCAACTTATTTCACTTATTTCATATGTTCCAAAAATATTTCTTAAAGTAGTGGTACGTGGTTAATTGATTTTAAGGTCAAACTTTATACCTCAACCAATTTATGGATTTTCATTTGCTTTTCATGATCTACTTTCCTTTGATTTGAATTCGGACCCCAGAACCAATCAACAAGGAATCGAATAAATGAAGAACACTTCAAAATCAAATAAAATTTACAAAAAAAATATGTAAAACTAACAAGTACTTCAGTTCTGAGCTAGAACTGAAATGTTGTGTGCATGTAATAAACATTTTACATGCAAGAAATATATTGAACCTGCCCACCGATCGACTCTGATATTATACGGCGTCCAGGGAGATCAGCCTCCTTAACGCTAACCCCGTCTACCTCAACATTTGCATTCACGTCACTTGAACCCACAACACCCGCCTTCTCATTCTCCATGGCGGCGGACTGCATGATTGAGGCAGCACCACCCTTGAGGGTATGCCCCAGCACAGCATTTTCCGCCGCCTGCATTATGGCAGCGTCCTTGGGCGTCACCACCTTCTCCGCCAGCTCGGCACCCTGAACGCCGGGAAACACATCCCCATATTTCACCGGCTCCTTCTGATCTTCAGGCCTCCGCGGCTGTTCTTGGCTCATTTTTCAGATCAAAATTACTGTTTTTTTTTTTGTGTGAAATATTTGATATTTGGGTAAGAGGGTAGAGAAAAGCATGGAGAAGAAGGGGGAGGGGGGGGATTTTGGCGTACGTGCATGGGGAGAGATTCAACATTTGGACACGTAGATGCTATGGAGGTGGAACGTGGCGGGATTCTGGGTGGACAGCACGAGAGTGTTTGGGAGTACTTGGCGAGTTCTTAGGTGAAATTTGTTGGTTTCGAAGTGCTTACGTACATTGTTAAGGTGGAGACAAATGGCATTGAGAAGAAGAGATGATGACTCGTTCCAAGTTCGAAGTACCTTGAGCTGTTTAGGACATGGGCGGAGAAATTTTGTTTTAGGACAACATATTTACGTGGATGGTAAGACCTTTTTATACGATCTGTAAGTTGTGTAATACAGATTGGACTTATATTAAGTAGAATGGTATCCAAATATAAGGACAAAAATCCTTTTCGATTTTCATTGCCTGAAGTCTAACGACTTGACAATCTAAATCTCTCAAACTGGATCCGACGATCACATTAACTCATTCAGTAGGTTCACTTCACACAAATTAACGGTCCTTAATACAAACTAATAGTCCAGATTTTATGATCTTTAGACTCCAAACATTGAAGTCCGAAGAGAATCCAAATTGCAGATAAGAGGCTTGCTTTTTCGTGAGAATGACTCGAGTCTTATAGTAGGATTGAACAAATAAGTTTCAATGTCTAATTTCATTGTAATTCTCTCGTTAAAAAAAAAAAACTCTAACGAAAAGCTCTGTATTGTTCACGATTCACTTTTATCTTCAACATAACTTGAAATTAAACTTTGGGCTCACCGACATGGGTACATCAAACAAGCCCATAAAATTAAACCCATCGGCCGACTATTATTAAACATAGTTCTAATAACAGGCCCAGGCCCATATTGACCTAACCTTCACCCTTTCTTCTTCCTTCTCCGGTCGCTCCCATTCATCCAGTCAGAGCCCACCTCCTTTCGCTGTGAATCAACCGAGCATTTCAGCTGACAATCGAATTCTGTTTTCTCTAGGGTTTCAATCTCTCTCTCTTTCTAGATTCTCTCTCTAGAATCTCTGACAGAGAGGAGGCGGAGATAGGCTGAGAGATGGAAGCTGAGAGAAAGCTGTCGGCAGAGGCGGAGGCGATATTCAGAGACGGCATAGGACTGGTTCTGTCCCGGTGGTCGGCGCTCCAGTTGGCCATCGACAACGAGTGGGGCGGCCGTGGCTCGCGCCAAAAAGCGGAGCAACTCGCCGCCGATGCCTTCTCGTGGTTCACTCAGTCTGCAGGTACTCAAATCAACTCACTCACCTCACCTCTGGGTATCTTTGTGAGTGCCTTCAAAATAAGCGCTTTCAGATCACCGAAAGTGCTTTTAACCATGCTTGGCAGAAAAAAAGTGTACTTCTGGGTTAAAAAATGCACTTCATTTTTATTGAAAAAATTATGTGCTTTTAATAGAATCGTGTATGAGCAGAAGTGCTTTTTAAAGAAGCATTTCCTGACAAGCCATAAATCTCTCTGGGTTCATTCTGGTTGCTTTAAAAATCCATCTTTTTGTTTCTGATAGAGCTTTTGTATATGTGTTGATTGATTCTTCTCAGAGATTCTGTACATTGATGATTTGGAAGATATTCTCAATGAAGCTATGATTTCTCTCAATACAATGACAGAGGATGGCAGCATTGAGGAGGTATATATGCTCTTCAATTGATAAGTACTCTTCAATTTTCGTCGGATTTTGTATTTTTTTATTCGAGCGATATTTTAATTTTAATAAACTACACTATGATGACTGGATTCGAACTTAGGTGCAGAGGGTAGCCCATTGCCGTAATTTTAATTGAACTATATACTACGGGGATGGATGGTGATTCGAACCCGGGTGGACAGGGGCAGCACATTCCCCTAGCCAATTTAGTTTAGTGGAATCCTGCAGTTTTCCTTTGATTTCCTGCAGAATCCTGCATATTTTCGCTGGAATTCGGCTAGCTTTGGATATCTGAGATGCGGTTTATCAGTATTTGTTTTCTGTCTTGATGATGTTTGTAATCCTTTTCTTGTTCTTTGGACTTGTACAGGTGGCTGAAAAGTTAATGTTTATGTATGAAGACTGTTTGACTGGCAATTTCAATTCTGTTGAAAGTCTGAGAGAAGCCAATCATCGAAGAGTTGCCGTTCCTCATGTTAGACAAGTGAGTTTTAATCAACGCCCTTAGGAAAAGAGACTCTGTGATTTGGTAACATAATGCACATATTATTACCACCAGTGTGTTATAAGTAGTTAATTCTTCATGAGTCTATTTGAAGAAAACTTTAATTGTTGTTAATTTGATCTGAAATGGATGTTGGTGAATCGTGTAAGTATCAAGAATGATGCTGGAAATTGTGCTTATAAGTTGATAATCTCAGCTCCTGATAAGAGATGAGGAGCCTCCCATCCACGAGTATTACTCTCTCGTGCTACCCCTTTGTCTTTAACAACAGAGGTCCGAGGCTAACTCTAATTGGAATTGTTAAATTGCAACTTGTTTGAAGGTAGCACGACGTTATGATGTATCATCTCATATTGAACATACTTGATGATGAATGTTAAGTTGTCAATTATTCTTGTGAAGAACTCAAATCACACCACTGTTTTGCGAATGCAAATTCTTTGGATGTTCAACTTGTGGAGCTCTATTCTATTTGGGAGAATTCCTTTTGGACATTGGAATCGTGGGAACAATCCATGCTGGAGAGCCTTTCTTGGTCATATACATGCTCGAAAGTCACATGTAGGATTATTTGCTTACAGTTCTTTTTGTTTGCTTCCTTACTCATCTCAGGACAATGAAGATGATGACGAAGACGACGACAATGACAACGAGGAAGACGATGGTTCATCTAGCATGATGGTGGACACACCAGAGTCCCAGCCAAATTTGAATCCAGCAGACGTGAAGAGCAGTAAACCAACTCCCAAGCCAGCAGCTAAAGCAGAAGATGGATGGGAAGTAGTTGGACCAAGACGTAATCGGGGTAAAAGGAATTAGGCTGAACCCCAAATTATGTTTCATTAGAAATTTTGCATCTCTCCATCAGGTAGAGTTTCTTAAATGCTATTTTGTTCGATCATGTCGATAGCGGGTTGGTTAGTTGAATTTTCGCCTGTTTACTCTCCACTCTCTTAGAACTTGTAGCGCAACTACGTAATTATATTGGAATTACCAATGAATCTAGGAGTTGTTCTTGGTTATTATATATTGATTGATAAGTTAAACCCGATAATCCGAAGAAGAGCACTAGTTTGGAGAATCACTTCGGCGAGGCAAATTTTAGAGTTTGTCTGTCAGACCACGTGATTGTGCGGTCACACGTACAAGAACGAGAGCCAATTTGTTTGCCTTTTCTATTCTCTCTATCCGTTGTCCCATTCGGTTCACTTTGAAGTAGGGATGGGCAAAATACCTATGGGTTTGGGTAAATGCAGTTATCCGTTCATTTAAAGTTAACGGTTACGTATATAGGTAACCTTTTAGACAAATAAGCGGTTTAACCGTGAAATTTAAATGGGCGGTTATGGGTATTACTTGCAGTTATAACGGTTATCCATCGGTTATGGGTATCACCTGCAGTTGTAACGGGTATCCATTTACCTATTTAATTTAATATATGTAAAATTTTAAAAAAAATATTAAAAACCCTAAATTTTCAATCTCAAACGTCCTGGACCCGTTCATCTCTCCCTCCATTTAATTTAATAAAGGATGAATACTTTTGCGTGTGAACATTCATGCGATTCAATATTTTTAAATTACAGCATAAAGTTTGACCGATAACAAAATCACAGCAAGAAGATTATGTACCCATGACGTGACCACATCGTGCAAGCAAATCCCATTTTGATATCAGTATACATATTTTCCATGCAGTTGCTCCATAAAGTCACGTAAATTAAGGGACACATTACACCTAAGCACAAAGCCACATAATTAATTAACCTCTTCTGAAAGCATTAGTGTTTGAAAGTATTTAATTTTGGAATATTTTGGAGCTTTGAATTATTTAGTATTCAAGATAATGATTACTTTTTATTTTTAGAAACTTTACTTTGTAATAATATGGATTATAATTAAACACTTGCTTGGATGTAGTAAAAAAATATCGTTCATAAACTATTTATTTCAATTATTGGAATTGTATGAGAACTTAAATAATTAAAATAAGGAAATGCATGCTAAAATGTACTTATAACGGTGTTTAATTGTTAGAAAACAAAAATTATGACAAATTGTTTTTTTGTAATTTTCAAGCTGATAAAAAAACATGTAGACGGGTGAAAAAATGGGTAAATTGGTAAAAAAATGATAAACGGGTTCAAAAACGGGTAAATGGTTATGGTTAAATGGGTAAAAGGTTATAGTTAAATGGGTACACGGTTATAGGTATGGTTAACCGTTTATAAACGGTTATGGTTATGAGTATAACCGTTTATGCAATTACCCAACAAGTAAACGGTTATGCTGTATAAATATAAACGGTTATGAGTAAATAACCGCGGTTACCCTCTGCCATAACCGTTGCCCATCCCTAAGTTTGAAGCCGTAAACGAACCAATCGGACACAAGTTTTTCTCCAATGGCGGGGAAAATATGAGAGAGCGCGCAATTTGAGCTTGGAAAGTTTGATGCCTATAGCTAGTAAGTAATCATACTTCTTGAGCTCCACTTCCAACTCTTTGAATGCATCCACCGTTTTAGATGAAAACTTCACCAGCCCTCTCAAAGATAACCACCCTCCTTCTCCAATGGCACCTCCACTCCTCCGTCGGCTTCTCCGGCATGCACATGCAACTCCTACGTACCAACAAAGTCATCATGTCCGACCGCACTGACCACGGCCCCTGCTGTAACATCTCCCTCCCCAGCAGCCAATGCTGCCGCGACCCCAGTGACAAAGTAGACTGCACGGCACTCAATACTTACCACATAGTGAAAATATGTTGAACCCTTGCACGACGGCGTAAGTTCAAACTCCGTCGGTGGCTCCATCCTCCTTGATGGAAGCCTCGTCCAGATCGGTGGATACAACGATGGAGAGCACGTCGTCTGCACGTTCATTCCATGCAACGACGACAATTGTCATCGGTTCGAACTCCCAAACTAATTACAACGAAGGTGCTACGCTACAAACCAAATTTAATCCATGAAAAAGCCTTGCTTCCTCAAAACAGAAAAAGTTTTTAGAAGTATTATTGATACTTTAAAAATCTCATTCTACACACCTCACAAGTGTATTTTTCTTTCTTAATAAAGAAAATTTGGAGTGTAGAATGAGATTTTTGGAATGCTAATAACAATTCCAAAAAATAAATTCCCTTTTCCAAAAGATGCTAATAACAATTCCCTTTTACATTAGAATCATCCTTATCCAAAAAATAAATAAATTTAGAATCATCCCTCAGCTTTCTCTCTCTTATATTTCTCTTTCACTCTCTCCTTTCCTTCTCTTTGAGTCATCTCACTGATAACTTAAAACAAATTTGAGAGGACGATCTCCGTCGCTAGCACCCTTTGGCCATCTCCAACCGATCCAGTCAAAGGGTCATAGGGCTAGAAATAGCTTGGAATGACACGAAAACCGTCTCCAACTGAGGGCTAGGTCAAAGCGCTTGTGAGCCTCACCAGGCCCAAACCCCTAAATCAAGCCAACGGGCTGGCCATTTTCAGCTAGCCAGCCCGCCTTCCAGCCCTGCCCAACCCTCTAACGCCAAATTGTCAAGCTTGACATTTTGCTAGCCCTTTAGCTCAGCCCATTTGAATGTCAACGGCTACCTGGCGTCAGCATGACACCAAATAGCAACGGCTAGCTAACGTCATGCTGCTGTCAGGTTACCATTGGAATTTGAATTTTTTTTCTTATATATACCTACATCATTCCTACAACATTGAAAGCTAAAGATAAGAAGTGACACGTAGATAATAATCATATCTAAAATATGTACAACCAATTATATCTCGACACTTGGCACTTGAAAGTCAATCCGAAAAATTATTAAGATTACGTAAAGATAAGAAATTTGGAGAGTTACTCACTTTAGCAACACGTGCCACTCGAAATCTTATCCGAAAAATTATTGAGATTACATAAAGATAAGAAATCTGGAGAGTTACTCACGTTAGCGACACATGTTACTCGAAATCCTATCCAAAAAATTATTGAGGTTATATAAATATAAGAAATCTGGAGGTTTATTTATTTGGCGACAAGTGACACTCAAAATATGTCGAAAACCTTATTTTAATATGGTAGTTGAATTTAATTAAAATAATAAATTATATTTGGCCTATGGTCTTTTGGCCCTCGCGGTTGGAGATAATTTTTTGTCAAAAGGTTATGTTTGGCCTATGACACTTTGGCCCCCTCAGTTAGATATGGTTTTTTGTCAAAGGGCATATGTTTGGCCTATGACCCTTTGGCCTTCCTCAGTTGGAGATAGCATAAAATATGGCCTAGCACTGTTCATTAAAATATAATTTCTTGTAAAGCTATAGGGCTAAAAGGAGCCCTTTGACCCTCATTCGGTACGAGATGGCCTTAGATTTCGCTCACAGCTTTGTTGGATTTCATCTGAGATTCGTTCGATTTTGCGCTCACCAACTGGTTGGTAAGCTATATTCATAGTTGTGACGTTAGAAAGGAATGAGGATCCTCTTTGTGAGAATTCCGGAGATCCTCCAATCATGTTCGTTCATCGTACATATTGTGGTCATTTTTCGTCAAGTACTGTTTATATTCAATTTTAAATAAAAAATTTATAATGCTTTTTGACCGCACGATGTACGATGAACAAACGTGATTGGAGGAAGAGGATCCTCATTCATTAGAAAGACCAAAATTGTAGTGAATTACACTTTCAATATTTTTATATCATATTTGTACCTACCCCACGAACACACATGACTTTTATCGAAATAATACAAATGTGCTATGAAAAATGTGATGTAGTTATTAACGATTAAATTATTAATCAAATGTATGATCTCTCTAACATTACTCTTTTCTGCAAGTGGCCCTTTACCCTTTACCACAATAGTGGAAATGTGTTGGGCCTTGCATGACCACGTGAGTTCAAATTCCATATGTGGTTAATTTAACATCTAATCTAACAAAATCTATCGTTCGACAATAAAAAAAAAAACAAGACTTTTTTTATTAGCATCCCAAACAATGTTGAATACACCCTACATTTTAAATAACTTATAAGCCATAATATGCAATGACAATTTTGACCTAATTAAATATACAAATGGAGCACCATCAGAAAATGGAAGACATGGTTGGCCACCACCGGTTAACACTACCTTATTTGGATGGGAATGAACAAAGCTTCCAATTTGGGGATTAAGGTCACTTGACCATCTCGTGTTGCGCTGAACCATGCTGGTGGTTGTCATAGCAATAGAAGCAAGGGCAAGTAGGATGGCGAAACAATCCATTATGTGGGTAAGGCCCATATGGATATGGATTGTTTTCAGCATAATATCTAGAAAAGTATAGAAACGATGGTTGCTTGTATTGACTGAGAAAGGGATGAGGAGCTCCACTGTGCATGCGGAACCCAAAAGGATCGCCATATCTAGGATAATTGTTTGAATTATGCACAGAATAGTGTGGATTTTCTGTTTAAAATTTGAAGCTTACGTTGAGAGTGTAGTGTGTGGGGATATTATTAGAAGTAAATTGGGGTGTATTAAGATAAATTTTAATTGAAAAAATAAATACGAGGTGTATTCAACAATATATACGGGATGTTAATGAAACAACCCAAAAACAAACATTACTCGTTTCTAAATAAAATACTCCTAAAGCACCTCTTCCTTTCTGCGACGTGGACGTCAACGCCGCGTAGGTCATAATTCATTTCACAGAAATGCCATTGCCGTCACCGTGCCCCATTCACATTGGATCGTTTACTAATCCCGCAGGTCAATCCCGTAATTTCCACAAAGACCGCGCCCGCTAAGTAACCGGCCAACGCAATATACCCACAGCGCTAAGTTTTCCCTCCGCTGAGAACTCGCGCCTTCCACTGGACAACGCGACGGAAAAAAATCGACCGAGAAAGTGAGGGAAAGTGAGAGGAATTCCCAGAATTTTTCAAGCTGGCGGAGAAAGTAGAGAAAGAAAGAAGAGAGAGGAAGCGAGATAAGGCGATGAAGCACATTTTCAAGAAGCTTCACATAGGAAGCAACCACGACCCGACCCGATCGAACGAGGCCGCGGCGGCTTCCCCATCCACCGTGGCCTCACCGTCGCTCGCTTCCGATCACCATACGGTGTCCGGTCAGACGTCAGGGAACGCTCCGGCGAGTCCTTCGTCGTCTTCGCCGACGCCGGAGGCGACCGTGCCGGCTGGGGGAGGTGGCACTGTGGAGTCGACGACGACTGTGAACCGACCGGACTATATGATGTCGGAAGAGGAGTTTCAGGTCCAGCTCGCTTTAGCGATCAGCGCTTCGAATTCGGACTATCGGGATGATCCGGAGAAGGATCAGATCCGGGCGGCGACGCTGCTGAGCTTGGGCGGCAATCGGATCCAGTCTTCGAGAGATAAGGTCGAGGCGGCGGCGGAGACCTTGTCGCGGCACTATTGGGTGAGTTTGGTGAAGTTTTTATGTTCGAATTCAGTCATTTTTGTAGTCAATTTTGGTGTATGAGCTTAAATTGGTACTAATTGTAGTGTAGGAGCATGAATTGATTGTTAATTGTGTTAAACATGCGTTTGATTTGGTATTAGCAAAGATTTTACTGTTAATTAAGTTTGACTGTTGTCGTTGTAAGGTTGACTGTTCGGAATTTGCTTAATTCATTTTTATGTAAGGGAAAGATCTGGTCTTTTGAGAACTATCAGAATCCTGCTAGTAGCGTAGTAGTGAATTCCCCGCTGTATGAACTTATGGTCTGTAATTCCCGGAGTTTTAATAGTTTTCGAAATGACCTGGGAATTTTCTTTTGATTAGTTTAAAACTTTGGAATACACTCACTGCTAAAATTTGGATACAAGTTGGAATGCAGAGTGGTTTAAGGCGTGGTGGAAGTGTAGCTGAGCTCAGTTTTTTTAGCCTACTCTGGCGTTCTCACTTATTCAGTGTCAAATAGGAAAATCCTCCATTCGTGGTTGGGAGTAGATTTCGTCAATCAGGAAAAAATGTAGTATCTTTCATGAACCTTCATATATTGAATTAGAACAAATACACACTTTCTTGATTATTTGCTTTTATATACTACTATCAAGAGACATGGCTTTACTTTTTAACTCATCTTGATTTGGATTGGATTCTCTTGTTCATACCAGGAGTTCAATGCGCTAGACTATGAGGAGAAAGTGGTTGATGGATTTTATGATGTATATGGACTTTCCCCAGATTCAGCAATTCAAGGAAAAATGCCATCTCTCACAAATCTTGAAGCAAACCTTGGGAGTTCTGGATTTGAAGTTTCATTAGTAAATCGAAAAGTTGATCCTGTCTTGGAAGAGTTGGTGCAAATTGCACAGTGCATTGCTTTAGACTGTCCTGTCACCAATGTTGGTCTTTTAGTTCAGAGGCTTGCTGAACTCGTTAGCGAACGTATGGGTGGGCCTGTAAAGGATGCAAATGTCGTATTAGCGAGATGGATGGAAATAAGCACAGAGTTGAGGACATCAATGCAAACTAGTGTACTGCCTATTGGATCCATAACTATTGGTCTCTCCCGACATCGTGCTTTGCTTTTCAAGGTTAGCTTTCAGATTATCATCAGTTATTAGGACTTTTAGGCAAAACTATTTCTACGATTAGTATAGCTAGCTGTGTTCTATATTATGGAGGCTTTGTTATTTTCAGTACTCTTCATATTAAAAGAGTGATGTTTGTTTTGTCCTTCCAGAAAATATATAAGTCTAGCTTCTCTAATTTGAATTTTCATCTCACCTCGGATGTATGTAACCAACTTCTCTTATTCTCTTAAAATTTTATGTTTTGGATTTAATACATTAGCCATGCTATGAATGGGTCTTCTAATTTAAATTGTTAGTGACCACTGGAAGCTTTTTGGTTTGCTGACATAACACAAGTTTTTTTGCTTGTATCAGTATTTCTCTGCTTTATTACATTTAAATATAAGGAGGAACTGTATCGGGCTTAATTAATGATTTTACCATTACAAATTTCTAGTAATAAAAGTTGAGGCTACATCTTGTATATTTATCTGTATCCTCGGATGTAGGTACTAGCTGACAATATCGAGATGCCCTGTAGACTGCTTAAGGGAGTTCATTACACTGGTGCTGAGGACGGTGCAGTTAATGTAATAAAGTTGGAGGATGACAGGTAGTGGCTTGCTTTTTGCAGGTTTTTGTGGTTAAATCGTTGATACTTTTTGTATAATGTTTTGGGGTTTCACTTATATTATTCTGGGCTGGGCTGTACATGCAAAAAAAAAAAAAGCCTACAAAAAAGATATTATTCTGCTCTGTGAGTTCGGTTTTATTCCCAAACTTTTACCAATTTCTAAAACATTATAAGTTTTGACTAATTAATGACAACTTCTAGCCACATAATAGCTTCATAATGTGCAGTAACATAGGAGATTTTGTCATCTATGTATTTAGAATGTAGTATATCATTAGATTTCTTTTGTCCTTAAAGTTGAGCAGCAGTCTTCTTTGAATTTTTACAACTTCTCAACTTGATCGGTTTATACCTTTCTACATAGATTTAATTTATAGTTTGTCTTCAGGGAGTTTTTGGTGGATCTGATGGCTGATCCTGGAACACTCGTACCAACTGACATTCAAAGTTCAAAGGACACTACCTTTAAGCCGTATAATCCAAACTTGAACAAACTTCCTACTTTACATTCTTATATCGACACAGATATCGCTTACCTAGGACCAAAGCCATTACATGGAGAGGGAAGCAGCCAAAACTCTGCAGTTGAAAGTAGTTCAGGTCTGGAGAGAAGACCAAGTTCAGAGAAAGGAGAATCATTTCCAACATTCTCAGGTGCAAGTAGTGACAGTGGAGTTGGTTCTTCTGGAATACCGAATAGAACAACTCAGTTAGATCAGCTTTCCTCATCAGCCTTCGAAAATTCAAAGTACAACAGAGGGAATCGTGGGGCTCATGCAGGTGATGGTGGTACGAGGATGAATGTAAATGTAGTTCCATATACTCAAAACAACTCTGAGGACCCAAAGAACCTTTTTGCTGATCTTAACCCATTCCAAATAAAAGGACCTGGGAAAGCTTCTATGTATAACAAACCGGTGGAGAATAAAGTTGAAGAGCTTCAGAAAAAACAAAATAATCTTGCTTCTGGTCGACCTCCTGCATCATTGATGTGGAAAATTAAATATGCTTTCAATGAAGTCCCTAAAAGAAAGGAGTATGATGGCATCTTCCCAAAAAGTAATCGTGAGCCTAATGGTTACAATTCATCATCTTCAGCTTCGACCAGCTCTACTGTTGCTGAACAGATCAATCCTGGTGGTTTCGGATCAACTGCTCATTCAAATATGTTTGATAGAGATGGCGATGCCAAAAGTTTTAAGGGGGAACAACCCAGGGCTCCGAACTATTTACAGAACAACACAGTAGATGCTACGTATCAGAACAATGAAATTGGTTCCCATGATCCTAGAAAGTTCACGCATGACAGATTTATGGAATCCAATTTGAAACTGAAGGATCCAGAAAGTTGTAACTCGTCATTTGATTCCATTACAAGCAGGGTTGAATATCATTCTAGCTCATCATTTGAGGATGTTGACGTAGGTGAATGTGAAATTCCATGGGAAGACCTCGTTATTGGAGAAAGGATTGGACTAGGTAATGTTCCATACCTGATCAAAGTTGTCATATTTTGGCAAACTGCCAATGTTCGTTCTTCATAAAGAAAAAACTGATCTTTCCTGGGGGCTGTCTAATTCTTCTTCTTGTTCTTGATTAGGTTCATATGGAGAGGTATACCATGCTGATTGGCATGGCACGGTGAGTTTTATATAAACACGATATGCTCTTCCTTACGTCATATGCTGCAGCTATTGTTATGTTTTATTTGATTTTCATTCTTATATTTATTTCATGGATGCCTCTATCAAGTATTCTCATTCTTTCCTATCTCAGGAGTCAGACCCATATTTTTTTTACTTCCGTTATTCTCCTTGGGCATTTCACATTTTGAGTCTCTTTTCTTTTCAACTTAATTTTTTGCCGATTTGCTTAGGTGACTGGCAATGCTAAATTGTTTATAGTTAGTTCATTCTTTTTAATGCCAGTAACTGATAAATTCACATGTAAATTAGCACCATCAAATGTATGGTGGCTTTTAAAGCATTGAAAAGTCACATTTTTTTTCTATCAATTATCGTTGCCAGTTGCTGACCAACTACAGAATGAGCCAAAATTGCTTCTCTGTTTACTGGGAAGCAGGTTTAGGAAGTGCTTGGTTGAGGATTCTTGATTGACAATGATATTGCATATGTTCAAGACTATTTTTCTCTTCTTTGAAGTTAGCTAAGATTTGTAGTTTATGATAATTGTTTCTCCATTATCATTATTTCATGGTGAATTTTGCTTTTTTTTTCATTACTGCCTGGAACTATTCATCTTCTTAATTCTTTGCCAGAGGCTTGAAACTGTTTTTAGTTTAATTTCACGGGGATTAAAACCAACTGGTGTTTGGCTGGTGAATTTTTGTTGACTTACAGGAAGTTGCGGTGAAGAAGTTCCTAGATCAGGACTTCTCAGGTGCTGCTTTGGCTGAGTTCAAAAGAGAAGTAACTTTCTTGTCCCTTGTATGCTCAGTGCTGTACTTTTTAGTTTCCAAGACTTTGAGGAAAGGAAGAAAAAGAAAATAAACTTACAACCTGAATAATTATTGTGTTTCCTTAAGAAAATAAACTTATAACCTCTCAGCTGCTGGTTTTAAATGCATATAGTTGACAATGGTAGAACGTTTCGACCTTAACCCCAAACTGTAAACCAGTCATTTATGGATCATCACATGCCTGGTTGCGTGGCTGTTATATCATATTGATCCAAAACCACTGAACCTGTTTCTTTGATCTTTGCTTTGCAATGTAAGGTACGAATAATGCGGAGATTGCGTCATCCAAACATTGTGCTTTTCATGGGGGCTGTTACACGTCCTCCAAACCTCTCTATCATTACGGAGTTCCTTCCAAGGTATAATTCTGCACCTTGATTATCAAATGATTTTGGACATGTATACATTTTATTTGTCATATTTCCATTGAAATTGGTCTATTTGTGCTTTATTTCCCCAGGGGAAGTCTATATCGGATTATCCATCGTCCTCATTGTCAAATTGATGAGAAACGTAGAATAAAGATGGCTCTTGATGTGGTACGAGTTAGTCTTACCTGTCTTCTTGAGCATGATACAGCCATATCCACTTTCTCAGACCTCTATCTATTTTGCAGGCAAGGGGTATGAATTGCTTGCATGCCAGTACACCGACGATTGTACACCGGGATTTGAAGTCTCCAAATCTGCTGGTTGATAAGAACTGGAATGTGAAGGTATCAAATTTCTTTTAAATGTTGTTTCTCTTGTTTCTTGTGTATAATGCGATTCGATTTCCATTTGATTAGTTTTTAGTTATGGTATAATTTTACGAGACTAGAGTTCAATTGTGCAGGTTGGTGATTTTGGATTGTCGCGCTTGAAACACAACACTTTCTTGTCGTCCAAATCAACTGCTGGAACGGTGAGAATCTGCGATAATTGCTGATATGACCGTAAATCTTGACTCTAACTATGACACTTTTTTCTCTTTTGTCCGATTTCCATCGATGTCTTAGCCTGAGTGGATGTCACCTGAAGTTCTCCGCAACGAAAACTCAAATGAAAAGTTAGTAACTCTTGCTATTATATTTCTGGTTCTTTTCGTACGGCTTTGGGTTATTTATATCTCAATTATCAAAAAGGACAATAATGTTTATCTTTTGTTAAATATACAGGTGTGACGTATTTAGCTTTGGAGTCATTTTGTGGGAGCTTGCAACTCTAAAATTGCCTTGGAGTGGCATGAACCCAATGCAGGTCGTTGGTGCAGTGGGTTTCCAGAATCGTCGCCTTGAGATCCCCAAGGAACTTGATCCCCTTGTTGCAAGGATAATTTGGGAATGTTGGCAGACGTAAGTTGCACGAAATTTTGAAACATATGCATATTTGAAATGTCATTACTTGTTGAATTTGGTTTAATTGGTGGTTCTTTCTGTTTGAGTAGCGAACCAAACTTGCGCCCCTCGTTCTCAGAACTCACGGTAGCTCTCAAGCCCTTGCAGCGGCTTGTCATTCCGTCGAATCTGGACCACCCGAGCTCACCTCTCCGGCAAGAAATCTCAGTAAATTCTACACCTTGAAGAAACCTCGTTCTCTCGTTTGTGAATAGGAAGACATTCCGCTTCTTTGCTTTCTAAGTTGCGAAATCTCAAACGATAAACAGAAAAGAAAAGAGTGAGAAAGTAGGAAGAAGAAGAATTGTACAATATTTGTATTTCATTGCAGAAGGGAGTCCTTTTTGTACCGTGTTCATAGAAATAATTAGTCCTCAAAGAATGCTGGAGTTGTAATTTATGTGTTAATACCTCCGCCAAGAAAAGCAGAAAATTGTGGTTACGAAAATTTTAAATTAATACAATAATTTGTGTTATAATCTCTCCTTTTTATTCCCATCAAACTCACTCATTTATATCTTTCTCGTGCATGGACGCCTAAAAATTTGTCATACAATACATATGGAGAGAGATATCTGGTTACGCTCAAGAATTTGCTGAAGTTGCGTAAAAGTGCGTGATTGACTTACTAGTTGGGGGCTTTCGGGCTCCTCTCGATCTTATTTGTAGTTGGGAAGGAGGAAAGAATCTAAATCAATGGACATTAATGAACCATCATTGATAAACGTTGCACATAACATGATCAATTCAACTCAGGGTCGAGTTTTACATGAAGAAGATTTGGTTCACCAATGTTCTATTCTATACAGGTAGGAAAAGAGCCCATCTCAGTATTTAAAAAAAAAACAAAAAAAAATAAAGAAATTAGAACCAAGATACAACCACTCACGATCTTACATGCAAATTCTTTGTTATTGAAAAGGTTTGTGAAGCACACAACCTAAAGAAATCCCCCTATAGGGTTAATCTGTTGATAGCAAACTATAACTTACCAAATCTTTTATATTTCCCTTGAGATATCCATATCTCCTCAACACACCCTCCTTTTGGAACCCAGCTTTCTCCAAAACCCTCTGAGATGCCTTGTTCTCCAAGTCAGCAAAAGCTTGCAACCTGACCAAATTAGGGAAGTCCTTGAAAACTTGAGAGATGGCAACCTCAACTGCTTTGGTGGTTATCCCTTGGCCCCAATACTTTGCAGCTATGGCATACCCTAAATCTGCCTTATGCCTGTCATCACCTGATCCTGGAAAGACGGTTACGAATCCGATCGAACGGTCGTCGATGCATATTGACCGGCGCCAAGGGTGGGGGATGCAAACATCCTTGATGAAAGTCAACGCTTCGTCTTTGGTTGTCAACGTCTTCCATCGGAGGGATCGCGTCACTTGATCATCTCCGGCGTATGACATGAGATCATCGGCGTCGGATAGCTTGAATGGCCGGAGAGCGATCAATTTTGAGTCCATGACAAGTAGTTCTAATGGCAATGGCAAACACTAGCTCTTATGGATTGGATTTGTATAATCTTATTTAAGATCATGAAAGACTTTGGATGTTAACTTTATGTTTAGTAAATTAATGTAGTTGCTACAAAGTCTTACTATATTAATAAAAACAAGTTATTAGGCTATTAGCTTATCTTATTTAAACAGCATTAGGTGAAATCCAATGTTGATTGGAGAAAAGAAGATCATATCAAAATTAAGATATCGTGGGAGAAAGATGTTGTGAATATTGCGTTTAAGAATAAGAAAATTAAAACAAATTTAGAAACCAAAAATAAATAATCAAGATAAACAACACAAAAAATTTAAGTGGTTTGGCTATGTGACTACATCCACGGAGTAAGAGCAATAATCTTTCACTATAACAATAATGAGTGCAACGAATAATATCGCCAAGTTTCTAGTATTAAGACTGAAAAAAACCTGTCATAATAGGAAATATTACACTATTATCTCTTTTCTTTTCTCTTGCACACTCTGCCCTCACAGTATTCTATTACTCTAACTTTTTAAGAGGTATACAACTTATTGTTTGCTCCTCTTAAGAAACTAGTGCAATATCCCCTTGGAAATTTGAAATAATAATTCTAATTAGAATCTAGTTATAAATCCTTCTCCACTAAAAAACTTCAATTGGAAAAAACAATTTTAGTTAGGAAAACAATTTAATCCTCTAAGACTGTAATTTCTAATAAACATTTGTTTTTATTCACTTTCTTAGATGCTTGCTAATGACTACGCATGTGAGAGAAAGGGGAGAAATCTGTTTTTTTATGCAACCAAAATTTAATTTCAATAACATACATCATCAAATAAATATTTGTCACATGTTTAAATAAATTTAGTCTGATTGTCACGTAGCGAATTAATAATATAAGAGAATCTCTTCAAAAGTAGAGGAGAAGGGGTTTAGACCATCGATCATAAGTAGCTATTAGTACCAAAACTCCAAAAATCAGTGCTTAATTTCATTGGGAAAAATAGAGGACCAATAATGTAATAACCATCTTGTCAGAGATCCATCATGTCTATAACAATTGTTGTGTGTGCATAAGCGATCATCTCGTAAAGGTTTCATTAATCGAGGATTTGTGATGAATCAGATAATCTATAAAATGAGTTGAACACGATTAATGATTTAGATTCCATCCGGATCTAAATTGTGAGGATAGATGGTACATATCCATCATATATCAGATGGGCTAGATGGTCCATAACCTCCCTCCCTCCCTCTAAACTTTTATTGAACATAATAAAACCCTACAATAATGGATATGGATCATATAGTGGATACGGTATAGATCTGTATGGCACACATTTATTTTGTTACTTAAAAGAAAATGTATTGGGTAAGAGCTTTTCAATCTCACAACCAAAAGAGGAGGTAGAGTTAATATAGCTGTCACGCATTCAGTCGTAAGCCTGTAACTATTCCATGGTGTGAAGGATTTACTTCATTGCATTAATCAGGGGTGTCAACAACGGACAAGGATTGTCTGCCCTCCCATGCCCTCCTGTTTGTGTAGTCATGGTTAAGTTACGTTAAATTACTATTCATTTTTGTTTTATTATGTCTATAAAAAAAAACAATATAAAATATTGACGTAGCTTAACCGTGACCACATAAAATAGGAGAGCATGGGAGGGCATCGAAAGTGGAAGGGCAGACAATCCTTGTCCGTCAACAAATGCCATCAAGAATCAAGGACGTTGATCTCTGTTTATGTTAGGAAATCAGCGTGAATAAGCAATAAACTTCAAATTTTGCGCTTAATAACGACCTCCCCAATTAGGCCTCGGAAGAATCGGTGCTCAGGTAACAAGAATGCGAGAAGGTTATGGCTCGTTTATAAACTACTTTTGTAAAACATAATTTGCTCATAGACTTTTACTTATAAGCATTTTTGTTAGAATTGCTTTTACTTGGAAATTTTTTATTTAAAGTTCAAGTTTTTCTTCAAAAATCGTTTTTATGATCCAAAAACAATTTCAACTTTTTATCATAAGTATCAAAAGCGTTTTTAATCGTCGGAGATTATTTTTGTTAGCCATTCTAGAAGCAAACTCAGAAAGGCATTTTTTTTTTCAATTTGAACACAATTGTATTCTCGAAAGATGTAAGTTACGCTAGTTGGTTAGAGCAATGTGTGTCTGCTCTCTTGCCCTGTAAACATTAGCGACCCCTTTGTGATAGAGCTCGGAAAATGGAGCGTTTCGGAGTACAACAAGAATGCCAAAAAAAAGTTGGTACTTGAGAAATTGGTTTCGGGTGAATCCGTATTGCGATCAGGCAGTCTCTATGCGCTTGTTCTTGCGGCTAAGAATGAATCATTGGCTAATCCCGCTGAAAACTACTTAGCTGGTGTCTGGGTGCGATGGTGGCGACAAGTGAAATTGACAGCCTTTAAATACAAAGGCCATAAGAACTAATATTTACCGATTTCATACTCGTTTTAAGTAAATAGTGTTGCTTTACTTGTCTCATCCTTTGTCAAAATAACAAAAAATTAATGGACAATATGAATAAAGGGTTATCTGCTACTTTGATTTACTTGCATTTGGTTTACGAATTCTTCTCATGGAATTCAAATCTTATACGTCTTTAAAATGTTACAAACTATCGGATGACCCAAACCAAACTGCGCCTATATTATGCACCCATTACAAAGATTTATACATTTGCTTTTACCAAAGAACAGAAACAAAGAATCTTTGGCATAAATATGTACCAATAAAATACCTCTCTTCAGTAGCACAAATGTACCTAGGCAATGATTTAGCCTTTTGAGATCCATCTTGATACGTTGATATGGTATACAAGATGCCATCATCAAATAAATATTTATCACCTGTTTAAATAAATTTAGTCCGATTGACACAAAATGAATTAATAATATAAGAGAATTTCTTGAAAAGTAGAGAAGGGTTTTAGATTCGAACATCGATCATAAGCAGCTGTTAGTACCAACACTCCAAAAACCAGTGCTTAATTTCATTGGGAAAATAGAGGACCAACACACAAAATAATAATAATAATAATAATAATGCAAGAACCATCTTGTCAGATATCCATCATATCTATAACTATTATGATGTGTGCACAAACGATCCTCTCGTAAAGGTTTCATTAGTCGAGAATCTATGATGAATCAAATGGTCTATACACTTGAGTTGAACACAATTAATATATTAATTCAATTTTAAGAGTGTGATTTTATGGTAATTAACAATCTTCTCCTTTTCATGTGCACCCGCCCTCTTGCACAGTAGTTTGATACACTTCAACGGGAAACTTTGACACGGTTCATTTTTGACATGTTACAAAAGCAAAGTTCCTACAGTCGAAAATCGTTATCAGAATTTTGTGTTGTTGGGATCTTAAAGAAGTGTATCGAAACAAACCAAGGCCTCCACACAATATACACGCATAAATCTGATATGGAACATTTTGAAATGCCAATAAGTAAATACTTTGGACTGCATCCCTTGAAATTATGAAGTTTCCTTCAGCTTAACAGCTCGATTTTCTGTAGCGATTATATTGGCAGTTTAAGTAGGCAGAAGAACTCGGCTTTGAAGTAACTCAACAGACGAAAGAGTGCGAGAAATTTCCAGATTCCCACATAAATTGGAGATTAACCTATGAAACTTGAACTTTACAAGCATAAGCACATAAGTACACACATTGCCAAATGGACCAAACAGAAATTTCCTCTGGCAAGAACTTAACAAGTAAAGCATCAATTTAAAAGGGTAAAACCAACCTCTCCAGTTGAATCAAATCCTCCGAGATATCGTAATATCGCTTCCTGCTTGTCAAAAGCATCGGCAAAAGTAGCTTCACTGCTTCTCCCGGCAATGTACTTCTTAAACGCGCCGATTCTTGTAGCATTCTTCATCTCATCCGCCAATCCTTGTAATCAAACGCAACAAATAGTTATCGTTAAACAGAACCAGTGAATTCCCCTTTGATCTTGCTTCTTCCGGAGAGGTCTTGTTGCCGGTGAAGACCCCTTTGATCTTGTTCATCCATGAGTTATCCAGCTGCATCGTGGAGGATATCGAACGGAACGACAGAGCTAGGCTGCGATCACCGAAATGGTAGCCGGAGGACGATGACGGCAAGTTGGATTTTTTGTTGCACAATGCGGTGCTTATGATCCGTGAAGAGCGATGCATTCTTGAAAATGTTGCTCCTTTGGGTCTCTATTTCTCTTTGATTAGGATTTAGGGTTTTAGCCTGCATTTTTGGGGTTTTGGGAAACTGAGTTTCCAGATCATTTTTAGGTTGAAATAATGCTACATTTAATCGTGACTAGATTAAGATACCTTCAGAATAAAGTATGATTAGATAAATCAATAAAGTATGATTAGATTGATGTATCGTCACAATAAAAGCGTGATTACGTTAAGGAACCACCACAATGACATAGCCGGTGTAGGTAGGTCATTCTCGTGATTACAACATCGTCAGACAAAATTTAAGTTGACAAGGAATCATGCAACTTATTAAGCAACTGCTGAAGGAAAAATGAATAGCTTATATAAATTCAAAGAAAGTGTTATCAAATTCTTACAGGTTACAATTTTCCTATCCAAAAATACAAAACAGGCCTCAGCCTCCTGCACAAACGATCTGCCACTCTAACAAGTACAATCATAAATAGAAGGTTAAAAGACTTGACCTTCAGAGAATGGTGGCCAAAGTTATAAAACAAATACCACAAGAGCACCGCAGCCACGCATCGCTTCACATCCCGTATCTAAATTAGGACGGAAGGCAGTGAAAAAATGAATAAATTCTGCAACTCTAAGCCTTTGTCCGCCTAAACTCGAACCAGATTTCATAGTGATTAAACAGCAAGCTGTCATGTGTATGCTTTCCGACATACTCCAGGCCTAAACTCGTGAGCCGCTTTGTACACTCGTCTCCTCCCAACCGCGAACAGAATTTGATATTATGGGAAACGAAGATTCGCCCGTCATAGGGTTTCAGTTTATTTGTCAATCTCTCTAATCCAACCCACACAAGCTTATCAGGCATATGAAGAAACACAGCACTAGCATAGATCAAGTCATACACAACATTGGACCCAAATCTGCTGAAGTCCATGCTGTCACCTTTCACAATCAAAGGGCGCTTGTGCAGAAGACCTTGGGAAGGAAGCTCGTATCTGAAGGCAGCCATTAGCGAGAGCTCATCTCTTTCAAGACAGTGGAAGTGTCCGGGATTAAGATAGCGAATGAAATGCAAACCAACTCGGAGGGTACCACAACCGATCTCAAGGACATTGGAGTCAGGCTTCAGATGAGAGGACTGGGCGAGGAACTCAAAAACATCTCGCCCACCTGCCCAAGGCTCACCGTAGTTACTGTGGTGCTCCTCAGTTAGGAGCTCACCAGGGCATGGGAGGGCAGTATGATTTTCCAAATCAGGTCCTTCATAGTGAGATATACCCTTGAATCTGAAAATTCAGAAACAACTGGTCAATTCTTTGTATAAGATCATCCCTGTATTCACGTAACATATAATTTTCTGTTGTTTCGATTGACCCACAAACATGCGAATATGTTATAACTGCAGGCACATTAAAGCACAATGAGAAAGAAGAATATCCCAAACAAGCAAGAGAATACTCTAACTAAAGAATCATCAAGTTACAAAGAAATGTCTATCGAAACAAAAGGAATACAACAAATCACTTCAAAGGATATGATCTAGTCTAAGTTCCATGTTCTATAAATCTAGGCAATGATCAAAACTTAATCCTTTCCTTTCTCTCCACCCTAATACATAAACCAAACAGAGCAACACAGAACTTGCCAAACTAGCATCGAAAAGATAAAGCGCAAACAAAATGCAGAAACTTAAGCAACAAATTCGAGTTCACGTCCACATAACTAAACAAATCTAAGTTTACTGATGCGATCTCATGAAAATCGAAGTTTACTGATGTAATCTCAACTCCCCCACATCCTCACTTGGCACAAAAATCACATGAACTGGTACTCAAAATTAAGGTTAGCAGCTTTGAATCCAAGAATATACCTAATTCACAATTCAATACCCAATTCCCAAACCCCATGCCAAAATCAACTGATGTCAAAATTCCAATCCCACTGCACAAATCCAAGTCCTCATTCCTAATCACACAAATGTGCACATCATATTATACAAGTACTTAGAGAGAGAGAGAGAACTGACTGCAAGAGATCTTCAAGCTGCTGAGCTCGGGTGCGAGGGTTAATTCCCTTCCTCAACACGTTATCCTGCATATGCAACCCATTCACTCGGATCTGATCCTTCACCCACTCCACATCCTCCTTCGACGACCATATCGTCTCCCCTCCTCCGCCCTCCGCCACGCCGACACTGGGTCCACTGACATAACCCACACGCGCAATACCAGCACCGCCGCCGCAAGTGCACGGCGACGATAAAGAGGACAAGAGAAAGAAGAAGAAAAATGCGGCAACTGACGCCATGAGAACCAGCGCCGGCACCGTTATCACTATCCCCTTCGGCGACGACGAAGTTGACGGTGACGACCACAGAGCCATGTATATTCAATTTTACGCCGAAGTCTTCATACCTTCAAGTCTCTGAATTTTAGGTCTGCAGGAAGATTGGGATTGCGCGACATTGATTTGGGGAACGGCCTTAAGCGACGTCGTTTCAAGGGGCACGAGGATTTTTATATTTTATTTTTTTGCTTTTTTCTCCAGGGTTCATGTGATTGGTGGAGACTTGCGTGGCGTGGAACATGGAGAGTGGCAAATGACAGTGTGCGGGAGCAATAATTCCATTTTCTTGTATTTAAAATATAGGCTAAATATCAGTTTATTACCTTCAAATTTCGTAGTTTTTAACATTTGGTATATAAAATTTTTTTCGTCTCAAAGTCATACCTAAGTTAATTTTAGGACAGTCTTGTACATCCGTTGGTCTGGCTGTTAAGTCTTCTGTTAGTTGATAACATGACATTTATGTGGACAATGACTGGGTACCACGTGTCATTAAAGGGTCCATATAGAAATTAAATATTCAAAAAAAAAAAAAAAAAAAAAGAACCTAAAACCTACCCGTCTTCTACCTCCCCCCATCCCTTCTTTACTCTACAACCCCTACCCCTCCCCGCCGGCGCACCTTCTCCCTTCTTCTTCCCCCCGCACCCTCTCCCTCCCTTCTCTCTTCTGCAACCCACACCCTTCCTTCCCTTCTCTCTTCTACAACTTGCACAAGCCTCCCTTCTCTCTTCCATCCTCTTCTGCAATCCAGGGCAACGCCGACAAGTCTCCCTCCCATCGACTTGACCTTGGTTCCTGCTTCTTTTCAGGTAGTTATCTGGGTTCTTTAGAAGTGGTTCTATTTGTTCCTGATCAAATATTTGAAATTCTCAACTAGGTTTGGTTATCTCCTATCTCAATACAGAGGGGGAAGGCAAATGAGGAGGATGTGGTGGAGAAATCGAGAGAGTTTGAAGAAAGATTGAGGAAGGTCAAGGCGGAGCAAGCGGTGGCGAAGTTGGGGACTTTGGAAAGAGGGCCGGATCTAAGGAGGTGAGGAAAGGGCGACACTTGGATCCATGAGAGGTATATGGAGGAAACCTTTGTACCACTGCAGAAAATACCAGAAAATGAACATGGGTTTTGGTTGGGGAAGAGAGAAAAGACGGAGAGGGTGTGGGGGGATGAGGAAGGGAAAAGGTGCGCGGGGGGGGGGGGGGGGTGGTAAGGGTTGCAGGGTAAATAAGGGATGGGGGAGGTAGAAGACAGGTAGGTTTTAGGTTTTATTTATTTATTTTTAAATAAATAAATAAATAATTATTTTTAATTTTTAATTTCCACGTAGACCCCCTTAATGACATATGGCATCTAGTCATTGTTCACATGGGTGCCACATCATCAATTAACGGGAAACTTAACAGCTAAACTAACGGATGTATGAGACTGTCCTAAAATTAACACTTTAGGTATAACTCTGGGAGAAAAAAAAACTTCTTGTACCAATGTTAAAAACCACGAAACTTGAGTGTAATAAACTGATATTTACCCTAAAAAATAATTAATTGAGAAAATGCATAGTAGTGGATAAAATAAAATTCACAAATAGGAATTTGTTTCTAAATTCAGGGGCCCATCCTTTATGTTATGTAAAAAGGAAAAGGATCCTCGTCGAATCATTTTTCTAGGGATCTTAGGAATCCTGTGATCATGATCGTTCATCATACATTATGCGGTCAGAAATCATTTCAAAATTTAAAATTTAAAATTAAATATAAATAGTACATACCGAAAAATTTTCGCACGATATACGATGAATGATCATGATCACATGATCTCTAGGATCCTTTTCCATGTAAAAATAGACTCCCCCCCTCCCCCCCCCCCCAACCCCCCCCCCCAACTTTCCAATATAGGGAACCTCTATATAGACTGTGAACAGATAATAAATTGTATCTAAATTACATACTATTAGTTTTAGACTTTTTAGTTAAAATGGTTCTTGTAATTATTTATTTTGGTCTATGAAATTCAAAATTGACAGAAATGGTCCCTAAGATTGTCATCATAATTATTTTGGTCATTCTGTGAAACATCTCTGTTAAATTGAAGAAACCACCCGTTTAAGTAGAGGGGTTGGTTTGACAAAAACAACCTCAGTTTAACGGAGATTTTTCATGGAATGAACAAAATGGTTGATAATGGACAATTTCAGGGACCACTTCTATTGATTTTAATTTACAAGGAACAAAGTAAATAGTTATCCCAATCTTATGGATTATTTTGGCTAAAAAGTTTTTCTTTGACTTCTTTATCACTAACCCAAAGGCCATTTTTAGGCTGACCGCTTTGGTGACTGAACTGGACGGCTGCACTGTCATAGGCATCAGGATGTAGTTTCGTTTACCAATGATGGTTTTATGTGGTATCGCTTTTCCACGATGACTTTATATGGATGAGCCACGATGACTTTATATGGCTTTGCTATTTCGGCGATACCTGTTAAAGTCGCTATCGTTTTGTTAATTAAAATGGGTTGTATTCGAATATATGGAAAGAGATGTTTTTATATCAACAATAGAAACCCAAACTCATGGAATTGTTGATCTTGTAGCGACTAAATTAAAAAAAGAAAACAAAAATTTCAGATGAATTGGTGATTTGAGATTTTATCTTCTTACCAAATTTAATATTCTATTCATTAATCTATTAATATAGAAATAAAATAATTCATAATCATCCGGTTAAGATCGAACTAAACCAGCCCATTATGTATATGATTCAAGGGAGCCTTTAAGGGAAGTGATTCCCATTTTTCAAAAAAAATGGTGACATCCTCTTAACCATTAAATTTGATTTTAATGAAATCATGTGGTTGAGATTCTGTGGTCTGTGATTTAATCTCAGTCACATAATTTCATTAAAGTCAAATCTAATGGTCAAGAGGGTGTCCTCAAATTTTTTTTTAAAAAAATGGGGATCCCTTCCCTTAAAGGGCCTGTGTGATTCAATATGCTAACTATTAAACAACTTATTAGAAACACAAGACATCCAATCAGAAATGTCACGAAATCCCCCACTCTTGGGGGATGTCCTTAGCGATGGGCAACATGTACTAGGATGTATGTGCGACTCGTTTAGATCATGAGTTAGGACAAAAAAAAAAGAAGGAAAACAATTGATCTAGTATCAACTATCAGTGATTAGACTAGACTAGATTAGAAGAACTCCATTCAATGTTTTTATTTTTGTAGTTGTTGTTTGTGTTGCAATCGATTGTATAGGCATGCTGAGGTTGATGATATCTCATATAATAAGGTTCAAAAACTTGTGTATTCATTTCCTTAGTAAAAAAATTATATATAATTTTTTTTTAGAATTTTTTTTTATTTACCTTAATTTTTTAAAAGGAAATTTACCTGATCATCAAATAAAGAAGAAAAGGAAATTATATGAAGAGTTTTTATCACAAATAGTGTCTATAAATTGACATTACTTCTCACTTTAATCCTTGAAATTGAAAATCGATCAATATCATCCTTGAAATTTGGTACCACAAATCAATGTCGTCCCATTCCGTTTATTTTTCTGTTACTTTGATGAGGTGTCTGACAAGGGGACCCATACAACCAATGATGTGGTGCCACATGGACTAACCTTTAAAAAAAAAAAAAGATTTAAAATCAAGGACACAACTATAAAAAAAAAAAAAAAATTAAACACGACCAGCCCAGCTTCTTCAATCAAAAAGAGACTTTCATTTATGGGTTAAAAAAAAAAAAAAAAAAAAACAGATGAAAAAACTAACCCAGTTACCTGCTCAGCCACCTCCCTCATCTCCAACTATCATCTCCAATTCTCCATACCCTCTTCAAATTTAATTTCATGTTCTTCTCCAAAGCACCAAAGTCAAGGGTACGGGATGAGGAACGACTAGCAACGAGGTTGTGGGATAGGTTCGGTTGGGCTTGGATTGGGGGAGGTGACTCGAACTCTCACTCTATTTCCTATATATCCCTAATACGTGTTTTGATTTCATTTTTTGGATTTTGTTTTTCCCAAATCGAATTTGATAATAATTTTCGGCAATCCAATTTGAGATGGAGGTGTTAGGTTTATTTTTATTTTTGTTTATCTATCTTACCTTTTTTTCAGTTTTGTTAATGAGTTTTTAAATCTTAAATCAAATTAAAAACCAGTTTTTTTTATGTTTAATCCACATGACACAACATCATTGGTCGTATGGATCCCCATGTGTAACACGTCATCAAAGTAACTAAAAACTTAACGGAATGGGACAGTAAGGATGACATTGGTTTGTGGTACCAAATTTCAAGGACGACATTGATCAGTTTCAATTTTAAGGACCCAAATGAGGAGTGATGTTAATTTCAGGAATCATTTGTGATAAAAACCTTACATAAATATATGGAGTCTGAACCCATTACCATAACCAGAGTCTGAACCTGTTTCCACATCGCCGATGGGTCGTTTTGTGAGGAAATGAATCATCTTCAGATCATTTCCACCTGATCCTCCTCATCAAACAATATGAGCCCTTAAAATTTGATCCAACGACTAAAAATAGAAGCCTACTAAAAATTATAATAACTTTAGTTGTTGGATTAAATTTCAAGAATCCAAATTCTTTGATGAGGAGGATTAAGTGGAAGGGATCCCGAGAGGATCCCTTTTCGTTTTGTAATTCCACCACACCTCTGTATTCTCCCCAGTCGGACCCACACTACGAGAAATTTTTAGTTGTGACGGGAACATAAGTAATACACCACGTGTTTTAATAGGAGTGGTGAGAAATTTTATTTTTTAAGTTATTAACTTTTTAGCACACATATCTTACTATTTGTATAATGACACGTGATATGCCATACCTCATATACCGATCACATTGAAAAATCTCCACGAACCAATTGCCAGCGAAGCGAGTATCGGGCCACCCGCGCTCACCGGCGTCTGTAACTAAAGTCCACGCCCATCATAAATTCATATACTCACGGGAAAGACGAAATTAACCTCGACTAGAACCCCAAAAAAACCGAGTCAAAGGACTCGCCCACAATAAAATCGACACCCACACCCAAAAATTTCCAACTCTCTGAAATCGCAACTCAGTGGAAGAAGAAGAAGAAGAAGACGACGACGACGAGCACAAAAGGGGAGCTTCCAATTTCTTCACTGATTGATAAGGTTAGGGTTTTCCACTTTGTTTAATTTCAATAATTTTCAATTTTCTAGTTTTAATTTTTTGCGGATAAAATCAACTGTTTTTTTGTATTAATTTTAATTTTCCATGGATTTTGAATGGTAATTAATTGAGTTGGTGATCTGAATGGTATATACGAAAATGATTAATGGGTTTTTGTGTTTCTTTGTCCTGGTTGTGTTTGTGGGGTCTTCATCTCGATGAGGTTCGGGTTAATTAGTAGACTTGGTGACCTGATTAATCTGTTTTAGTCAGTCTTTCGAGTTGATTATTGGTGCTTTAATGGAGTAATAGTTGGGAGTTTTTGGATAAATTGACGGGTTGCATGGAAATTCTGAGACGAATCGGAGTTGTATTGGGTTAGTCGAAATGGCGGTATGGAAAACTATTTAATAGAACATTTTGCAATTGCTCTGGATGGTCAGCAATTATTTTCGGTGTTTTTTTGTTGGTATACATGTGTTCTATAGTGTGTTTGGTCGATTATATAAAAACTGTGGGTTTTGGGCAGTCGGGGAGTTTGAGGTTCTGTGGGTTTTTGGTGCTGTGCGTCGTATATGGGAAAGAAGTATCACCATTTCATCTGTTATCTTAACAGCCAATATTTTTGTTGGTGAATTAGTAGTAAAATGAGTCCCGGCGATATCACAACAGAAAGTGGGAAGAGGTTGGATTGTCAAATTTATTACATTTGAGATGTAAAAACCTTATGTACATACCAATTATATTGTTTTGAAGGTTAGCAACTTTAATAGGTCTTAACTCTTAAGTGTCTAATTCATTTATTTTCATTACAGTTGTATTAGGTATTGACAAGTTCATAAAGTTATTCATCATAGGTTGAGAACTGATTACATGATAGAATATTCCTTAACATGTCGAGAAAGCATATCTATTGGATCATCTGTACTGGATATATTACCTTCGTTGTATTGAAAAACTGAAGTGGATAACTAAAACTGAAATGAAGTGTATCATTTGTATTCGACAATGCCTTTTGTTCTACAACACTTGCTACGACCAAATATATTCTAAAATTACGGTCACTTCGTAGGAATTCTTTGTTTACATTTATTTGGTGATCAATGATTATTAATTTTTAATACTTGTCTTTGTAGTTGTTTATGCGATGCACCGAGTGGGTAGTTCAGGGAACACAAACAATTCCAGTCGCCCTCGTAAAGAGAAGAGATTAACATATGTGTTGAGTGATGCTGACGACACGAAGGTGAATTGATTCCATGTTTTTTTTCCTGATTTCTGTTAATTGATTCCATTTTTTTTTCCTGATTTCTATTTTAAGTTCTGTAATTAAGTTTTTATTTGTTACAAAATATTTTATATTTTAATAAATATATATCTCACTTTTGGACTTAAAAGGCACAACGTATATATGACTTTTGTTTTATCTGCATACGTTGCATGAAACTTTTTGCTAGTGTTAAATTATAGATGCTTAACCGTGTTTGGATGGTTTCTGTCTGCAGCATTGTGCCGGCATAAATTCTTTGTCTGTACTGAAGGCATCAGTGTCTGGGTGTGATTACCTGTTTACTGGAAGCCGTGATGGCACACTAAAAAGATGGGCGCTGGCTGAAGATGCTGCTACATGTTCAGCAACCTTTGAGTCTCATGTGGATTGGGTAACCATTTTCTTCCAATGTTTAAACCTAGTTTTGTTTATTTAAAACAAAACTTGCCATTTAAGGTGTGGAGATGTTTAAATTTTGAGATTTCTCCCTTTCTCATGAAAATTGCTGAGATTTACTTGCTCTTCAATTTTGGATGGATTTTTTATTTTTTTTTCTTCTCGTTTTATTCTAGGATTCATACAGCCGATAAGGCTTTGTTGTTGTCGTCGTCGTCTTATTATAATGCAGGGGTGGGGAGTCAGATTATAGCTGAAACTTTCCATGTGGGATGTTTAAACTAGACCAATCAGAGTACAAAATGTTAAAAGGGAAAATGAAATGAAAGAATGTTGGGCGCACAAAATATCTTGTGCTGGGCACAACATTAGACTGTTTTTTTTTTTTTTAAATCAGCATTGTGTTGTTTGTGCTTGGGTAGCTTCCAGACATGCACTTTTCATAGTCTTTCTATTACTTCAAAAAAAAATTGATATTTAATTTATATTTTACTTTCCTGTACTTCATGCATAAGTTAAAAATTTATACTTAGAGAGTACTTCTGTTGTGCAGGTTAATGATGCTGTTCTTGCAGGTGATAATACGCTTGTTTCTTGTTCTTCAGATACCACCCTTAAGGTTCATTGGCCTAGATCTTTGTTTTGCCTTGTTTTAGTTTTGTGACTAGTGTTTTCTTTTTGGATGTAACTGATTCATTTTTTTATTCCAACTGTCATATGGACACATCAGACGTGGAATTGTTTGTCAGGTGGAACTTGTACTAAAACTCTTCGTCAGCATTCTGACTATGTCACATGCCTTGCTTCCGCAGAGAAAAATGTAATTTCCTCGTCAAATTTTCATCTGCCTTGTGAATGCATAGGTTCTTGTCATTCCACTCATTCTATATGAAGAGTTTCATGTTCAATTTGATAGTTCAAGTTGTGCTTGGTGGCATCGTTGCATATTTTATGGATGACCTGAATCTGCTGATAGTTTAGATTGCATCTTTCTGCTTTCCCTTGAACTTCTTAAATCTGGAATAAGTTCCTACAAGTGTTTGGAGTGATGGGTAACACTTCCTAGGTAGTGATTTTCTGTGTCTGTGGAGGACTCTTTTAGGGATTCTGCTAAAGAGCAGATGATCGCCCTTTGGTGATGTGTAGTCTCTGCATTTATTTGGCTTGTTTCGATGAAAAGAAACTAAAGATAAGAGAGGTGAGGTAGATGTGTTTGGAAGAGAAACAGACTTGGCATCTTTGTGGGCTGCATTGGCTAGGCATTTTAGGGACATTCTCTTCCTTTTGATTAATCTTGATTTCTTGGGACATATGTTCTAATTGTAATGTTTCTGATGTTCTTGTATAGTTTATGCACTTAATATGGACGGACTTGTTTTCCATATGTATTTGTATACTTTTATCTTGAATATGATATAGGAAAAGAAAATTTCTGATCCTTTTATAGTGTCACGCATTTTAGAGCAATATTGTTGCCTCTGGTGGACTTGGAGGGGAGGTATTTGTATGGGATCTTGAAGCAGCTCTTACTCCGGTTGCAAAGTCAGGTGAATCAATGGAAGATGATAGTTCAACTGTTGTCAATGGTTCTGGAAATGCAATTACTAGTTTACGTACTATCAGCTCTAGCAACAGCATTTCTATGCACACAACTCAGCCACATGGATATGTCCCAATCTCTGCCAAAGGTCATAAGGAATCAGTTTATGCATTGGCAATGAATGATAGTGGATCGCTTCTGGTCTCTGGTGGAACAGAGAAGGTATATTTTGTTGTCTGGGGTTGGCTGTGTCCTAAATTTATTATTATTATCTCGTAGACATGAAACTTTCTGAAAAATCTGCGGAAGTTTGGTTGAATATTTTTAATTTTCCTCTTCTAGTTAGTGTGTGAGGTTAACCAGACAGTGCTAATAACTATTAATTATATCCTGATGCCCTTTAGGTTGTTCGTGTTTGGGATCCAAGAACAGGTTCGAAGAAAATGAAACTAAGAGGGCATACAGATAATATCAGGGCTCTGCTGATTGATTCTACTGGAAGGTTGGTTGGGTAGATTTTTCACAGGCTGTCTTGATTGAGCACTTCAAACAAGATTTCTGTTAACTTTTTGGTCTGGATAGTTCAGTTTGTTGTATCTTTTATAGATGATACAGCAAATGTATTGAACAAGCAAGTCACAATCTTGATTTGATAATGAATGATTTATTCATCTTATTGGGTTGTTTTCTGTGCTACATTCATACAATTTGCTTTGGTAACAGTCATTAATAGTTTGTTCTTTCTTTTAATTTCATACAGATTTTGCTTGTCAGGATCTTCTGATTCAATGATCAGGTTGGTATCCACATCTATTCCAACGCAAACAATTAGCCTTCTGTGCAAGTTGAAAGATATAATTGTTTATGTGATAGGAGGTTGGCATTTTGTTGCGAACACAGTTCACCAAAGTCTTTCTGTTTTATAGGCTATGGGATCTTGGTCAACAGCGATGTGTGCATTCTTATGCTGTGCATACAGATTCTGTTTGGGCACTTGCCAGTACCCCAACATTTAGTCATGTATATAGTGGTGGGAGAGACCTTTCTGTGAGTACAGCTCTCTTGTAAATTCTGTTCTCAGACATCATTGGCTGTTCAGGTTTGCTGCTCATTTTTTTTAATACTGAATTCTGTTTATACCCTCAGTTATACTTGACAGACTTGGCCACCAGAGAGAGTCTCTTGCTTTCCACAGGGGAACATCCCATTTTGCAGTTGGCTTTACATGATGATAGTATATGGGTTGCAACAACAGATTCTTCAGTTCATAGATGGCCTGCTGAAGGGAGTAATCCCCAGAAGATTATTCAAAGAGGTGGTGCATTCTTGGCTGGAAATTTATCCTTTTCAAGAGCAAGGGTATCCTTAGAAGGATCAACCCTAGTAAGTATCACTCTGTTCTTTATATTCAAATTTATGTCTTCTTGTTGCATGTGCATGTACCATGCTCTATTTATCATGGTATATATTCGTACCTGTTTCTTCATAGTCTTATTTGATATTTGCCACGTCAGACCTTTGAGTTTAGGGGATTAATGTTGTTGTGGTTGTTTTCCAGGTCCCTGTTAATAAAGAACCTATATTTACGATTCCTGGAACTCCTGGAATAGTGCAACATGAAATATTAAACAATAGAAGGCATGTCTTGACAAAGGTAATCATGTTGATTTTCTCATATATTGTTATGATGATGCTCCTGTTTAAAGTTACTTTGACTATCTAGTTTTGTTGTCAAACCATATGTCATTGCTTAATTAAATATTATGAACCAATGTGATCTTGATAGGACACTGCTGATTCAGTGAAGTTGTGGGAGATTACGAGGGGTGTTGTCATTGAGGATTATGGAAAGGTTATATTCCTTTTTTCCTGTACTCTATTATCTGACTAGAATTATATAATAGTGTTTGAGGCAAATGCCTTATTGAGGAACATTATAAGCATCTATACTTATATTGTGTACCATACAGGTCAAATTTGAGGAGAAAAAAGAAGAGCTTTTTGAGATGGTATGCTTCCTAGTCTACAGTGATTTCAGCTTAACAGCGTTGATGAATTTTTATAGTGATTTCTTGACTGGTTCAGGTGAGCATTCCTGCATGGTTCACTGTGGATACCAGACTTGGATGTTTATCTATACATTTAGATACCCCACAATGCTTTTCGGCGGAGATGTATTCAGCAGACCTTAACATTGTGGGGAAGCCTGAAGATGACAAGGTAGATATAACCTTGACTGTTCTATATTTTTTCGCCCCCTTTTTTGTGGGTTCTATGATTTCTGTCTTTTTTTCCCCTTTGCTGTGACATTTAACCATTTATTAGTTATGCCAAGTCTGTATACCGATTTATCTATTTTTACCCACCATGACGAAATTGTTTGAGAATTAAGTTTTTGTAATTCTTCAGGTTAATCTAGCGCGAGAAACCCTTAAAGGACTCTTGGCTCATTGGTTGGCAAAAAGAAAGCAAGGGTTTGGACCACAAGCATCAGCTAATGGGGATGTGTCATCTGGAAAGGATATTACTACTAGAAGTATTACCCATTCAAGAATTGAGGTGGATAGTAATGCTGAAAATGATTCAATGGTCCATCCTCCCTTCGAATTTTCTACAACTTCCCCTCCTTCTGTTATTACTGAGGGCTCTCAGGGAGGTCCATGGAGGAAGAAAATCACTGACCTAGATGGCACTGAAGATGACAAGGACTTTCCTTGGTGGTGTCTCGATTGTGTGTTGAATAATCGCCTACCCCCTAGAGAAAATACCAAGTAACTTCCTTGCTTTAGTATACTGTTTTTACTTCCTAGCTGAGAATATAAATTCTCTTTTCAGTTTTCAGAAGACGAAGGTGTTTATGGATTAAAAAAGAATTACTTGCCTGAAATTTGTAGAGTTTTAAGCAATTACAAAAATTAAGTTGTAGAGTTTTAGGGACATCTTTCCATTTTAGTTTTTCCCTGACATTTCTTATTGAAAGATGGGCAGTCTAGCAATAGTCCTTGAAACTAAAGTTACGATCAGAGCGGTCGTGAAATAAAGTAGGAAAGCCATAAGTTCTTGTTTCCTTTCTCTTCAAGGATTCAATGCCTTAATTCCTTCTCTCCGCAATTTCTTCTTTCTTATTCAAAAATTAATAATACTTTCTTTTTTCCTAGATGGTTTTTTATTTTCAATCTGCTAGTGAAGGCATTATGTTTGAAATATTATGTCCTTTTGTGTTATCTTATAGAAGAAAAATTATTTTGTCAATTTTTCAGGTGCAGTTTTTATCTACATCCATGTGAAGGTTCAACTGTTCAGATCCTCACTCAAGGGAAACTAAGCGCCCCTCGTATTTTACGAATTCATAAAGTAAGTTCTGCGTTTCATGTTAGCTCATGAATGATGGAAGATCTTCAAGTACTCATTATTGTTGTGTGCGCACCCGCATGTATCCTATTTATTTTACTTTACTAATGGGAAGCTTTATGCAGGTTGTTAATTATGTTGTTGAGAAGATGGTCCTTGACAAACCATTGGATAGTGCCAATCCTGATGCCACATTTGCTCCTGGTCTTGCTGGAGGGCCATTGCAGCTATCATCGGTTGGAGATGGATCTTTCCGATCTGGATTGAAGCCATGGCAAAAGCTTAAGCCTTCTATAGAGATATTGTGCAACAATCAGGCAAGTGGACAAACATCTTGGGTGGACGTCTGCATAGTAATTAGCAAATTAAGTCTTTAGTAGGTTTCTTTTTGTGGTAATTGAAAGTTTAACGAAACTATAACTGCTAAAAGTTTTAAGACATTGGTAAATGCTTTTTCTGCTTTTGGGATTAGCAGCTAAATGTATTCTTGGTTGAACTTACATGCAATTTACCAGTTCTGTGACTGCTATTGGTTATTACCTATCCTTTTGTTATGCACAGGTCTTGTCCCCAGACATGAGCTTAGCCACGGTGCGGGCTTATATATGGAAGAAATCTGAGGACCTGGTTCTCAATTACAGGGTGATTCAGGGCAGGTGAGTCTGTGCTAGATTCCGGAGGTGAGGTGCCTTTGTTATCGCTAATGTGCAATTTTTGGATGCATTAAGTTTGATTGTAAATTTGTAGTTAAAAAAACAGCCTTTTCACTTAAGCGGTAGATAGGGATCAGCTCTACCGAGACAGAGCTGTAGCTTAAAGGTTTGTCATTAATACTTGCAGGTGATATTGTGTTTAAGATAATGAGAAACATTGATTCTTCTGGGGTCGCCCGTGGTACACTTGTAAAGTTTGAAAACTAATTGATTGCGGAATCCAGTGCCATTCCCCAAATCTTCCCGAGAAGGCCCCTTGTTGGGCAAAAGGGGGCATCACGATCTTTGTTGCTGATACAGAAGCTTTTGCTGGACGCTGCAGATTTGTCAATTGGTTGTCTGCATGTGGCAGTAGATAGAGTGTTCGACCGGATGAGAAATGAACATGAATTTTCTTCGAACTTCTGAAGAGCCGTATCAGGCACATGGTAATGAAAGATTTGTAGATTTATATTGTCGGTTTCGATACCCAACCATAGAACACTCTATTGTGAAGGGAATTTTCCTTTGTTTCACAGAATAAGACAGTATCATTCTGCATCATTTCCGGATTTCTTTTTCGTTATCCGCGTGCTACTCCTTCGTGTAGTTTCTTATTTTCGGAAACATTCTACAAAATGAAATCCCCAATTTTGCATTATACTGGTTAGAAATTGTTGTATCGTCTGTTGTTTTTTCTTGTTTACTTTGTTTCCCTTGTATATATAATTTATTATGGAGTTGGAACTGTTCTTTCGTTACTGTAATACTTCAGTTCTTGTTTTGGTTGCCGTTGGCGTCGGGCTTGATTTCGTTTGTGCAAGAACATTCCGCTTCTTCGAATCGTTGTACTGTAATGTTTACGTTCTCTGTGTGACTATTTCCGGCTCGGGACTTGCCTGTTCCGTTCATGAGACAATGTAAACGTTCGGCAAGGGACCGAAAGTTCCCCAAAAGTTCGCCAGTACTTGGCAAACGCCTTATATTCCAATGTCGATAATATCGTTTGTTTAAAAATAAAAAAACTAAAAAAATTATCTTTTCCTTTATTTTGGCTCTGTAAAACTTTGCTGGAGATATAAAATTGGATAAAAGAAAAATAGTGTCCTGCACCACTGTAATTGTTGAATTTAAAACATCTCACTTACTAAGGCCATCTCCAATCGAAGGCTGGCCAGAGGGCTCGTTTTAGCCCTTTGGCTCTCCAAGATATTAATATTTTAATAAACAGTATAGAGTCATAGTTGTCTCCATCTCCAACCAAGGGTCAGACGGCTCGTTTTAGTCCTGTCACAAAAAACCATCTTCAACTGAGAGGGCCAAATGACAATAGTATAGAATGTAAAGAATTGAAATAAAATAAAGTAAGACAGTATGAAATGGTGAAAAATATATGAGAAATAGTGTAGGAAAAAAATTAGAAATTTAAAAAAAAAAAAAAGGGCTATTAAAAATAAATAAAAAAGTGGGCTAGGACAAAAAAAGTTCCTAAACCCGAAACCTAAGGTGGGCTGAAGAACAAAAAATAAAAATAAAGAAACTGGGCTGGGCAAGTGGAAAAGGAAAAAAAACAAAAAAAAGACAAACAAAATGGGCTAGCCAGCCGCCTGCCTGCCTGAAGATGGCGAGCGGGTTGGCCTTCTGGCCCCTTTTTGTCCCGTAGGACTCATAAGTTTTTTGATCTAGTTCTTAGTTGAAGATGATTTTCGGATTTCTGGATTTTTTAGTTGGAGACCATCTTTTCATTGTTAAAGCAAATGTAATTGCTCGACAGAAAACCGAAAGTTCCCATATGCGCGTACCCGGCAAGCGTCATATTATAATGCGAACTCGTGTCGACTGCCGAACTTTTGAACGAGTGAAAAGTACTAGAAACAGAAACACATTTTATGGTCCTGGGCCAGTGATGTTGGACTTGGAAAGTTGGAAATGGTCCCATGATCCCATCAGGTTTGGGTTATGTTCCCTTTCTCATTGAAAGGGGTTCGGCTCTAAGTTTGACCACAAATCGTGCTTGCTGATGGTTGTCTTAGGCGGGTGGTGGTAATTGGTAAATGCACTAATGGACGAAAGGATAATGCTGGTGAGAATAATTTTTGTAAATTGAAAATGAAAGTTAATGATTGCATTACTACTTAATTGTTGATTACCGTGCTTATTTTTTTTATTAGTGACATGTTATTTAGTTTGCAAATTTTGTTTATTTGGCATCACTTTGGACTTTGTTCCATCTGGATTGGTCTACTTAGGCTATCTCCAACCGACTCGACCAAAAGGCTATAGGGCTAAAAATAGTTTGGAATGACATGAAAACTGCCTCTAACCGATGGCTAGGCCAAAGGGCTTGTGGGCCCCATCGGCCCCAAACCTCCAAATCAGGCCAACGGGCTAGTCATTTCCAACTAGCCAGCCAGCCCTCCAACGCCAGATAGTACACCACGTATCATTATAAAAATAATAAGATGTGTATTAGAAAATTGATAACTTAAAATATAAAAAATTTCATAATTTACATAAAAACACGTGTATCACATATGTTTCCGTCTAAATGAAAATTTTCTCCACCTATCCCATCCCTTTCCGTATTGTTGTCTCCATTTGGCAATGACAGTGCCACTTCCCCACTAACTGGTAAGATTGTAACTCGTCTTTTTCATGCAACTCACCAATATTACTGCAAACTCCACAGCGTCAGATGACCCATGTGGCCAAATATCAACCAGAGCAAAATTACAATGGACAAAACTCAACTATTTGGGTCGGCCGCTCAGACCCACATCAGGTACAATCCAGATTATCACTCAATAATATTATTTCCTTATTTTTCTGCACCGAAAAAATTTGCTGGGTTTTGTTAATGCTAAATTTGAGGAAAGTTGAAGACTTTACGTGTTTCACAGGCTATATCTTCCTGTAGTTTATCTGTGTCTGCTTCAAGTTTCGATTTTGTGCCGATTTTTTAGTGTCCGCTACGGTTTGTGTTGTGCTAAATGCATGATTGTGTCTGTTAGAGTGGTTTAAGGGAATGTCCAACTGAATTGGGCAGGTTTTGTTCACTGTGTTAAGGTGTTCCCAAGTGCTAGTTTGTATTGAAAGAGCTCCAAAGTTTCTGATTTTGTGAGCGTTTGAGAGAAGGGTCTATAATCTTTTGCGTTTTGCTTGAAGCCATGGCATCAGTTATAGGCTTTCCGGGTCCTCATTTTTTCGTGTTGAATTCGGAGAATAAGCTTCGGACTCGTGTACTGCAGGTTCAGAGTTTAGGTGGTAAGGATTCACCGGGGTTGTCATCTGAATCTGTTGTTTTGAATGGTGCTTCCGGAATCGAGGAGAGGGAGGAAAGGAGGTCTGTGATTGATAGAGGGAATGGGAGTTTGAGGCTTAAAGTTAAGGAGGAGAAGAGGGTGGAGGATGGTGGTGGTCTTGAAAGTTTGGAACCTTTGTACGATGATGGGTATGGGACTGTCACTGTAAAAGATTATTTTCATGCAAACAAGGAGATGATTAAGCCTGATGGTGGACCTCCCCGGTGGTTTTCTCCCATTGAGTGCGGGCGTCCACTGAAGGATTCTCCGATTCTTTTGTTTTTGCCTGGTAATTGTTGCCTAGCCAAAGATGATAAATCATAAGTTGGTTCCTAATGTTGGCACTGTGATTTGCATATAAATGATATATCTATACGTGTAGAGTAGCTAAACAGCATACATCTGAGAAAAATGTATTTGTTATGTTTCTTAGCGAGTGAAGTTCTGTAGTGCAGAATGTTGTATAATCATTTATGTATTGTGCATATACAGGGCTGGATGGTACTGGATGGGGCCTCATTTTGCACCATAAAGCTCTTGGGAAGTAAGTTTTTCGAATTATTTATTTTGTTTACAAAATTTTGTTCGGATCTTGGGAAGTTGGATAACTTTTATGTTCAGTTTTAAAAAAGAACTATGGTTTGTGGGAAATTCCATTCAAATAAATGGTTGTCCTTGTTAGAGAAATATGGTCTCGTTAAAAATCAGGTTTTAGCTCTGAAATTGGAGGTAAACTATTTCTAGCAGCTTCTGATATATAATTCGTTGAAATAACGCAGGGCTTTTGAAGTTCGATGCCTGCATATTCCTGTTAATGATCGAACACCATTTGAAGGTCTTAATCTTGATAACACCATTTGAAATTCTTTATATATGTATGAATTATCAGTTTTGTTTTGATAACATGGCACTCTTAATCAATAATTTCGTTTGGTTTCATATGTTAAGGGCTGGTGAAATTTGTCGAAGAAACCATAAGGCTTGAGCATGCTTCATCTCCAAACAAGCCAATTTACTTGGTAGGAGATTCCTTTGGAGGATGCCTGTCACTTGCCGTTGCTGCACATAATCCTACCATTGATTTAGTACTGACACTAGTCAATCCAGGTTGGTTACAAGTTGTGCAGTCCAATTTTCTTCAACATGTATTTTTGTTATGCTAATGGTATGTCATGAACACACCAACTCAGTCTGACGTTTTGGTGTTTTTTTTATTTTAGCTACATCAGTTGAAAGGTCTCCGCTGCAACCTCTGTTCCCAATCTTGGCTGCTATGCCTGATGAATTACATATTGCTGTTCCCTATCTACTTGGCTTTGTTATGGGTACGTAATTTGTTGCTCTGAAATCTAATTAACTAAAACATTTATGCTGAAGTGAGATAAGTCATTTCTAATTTGGCCCTTGACTGTGCTTTCAATCCTTGAAGAAGACTCTTTTAGAGCCTGGTACACTCACTCTCTCTGTTAACTGTGTTACTATGATATGTGGAATGCTTATTCTCTTGGGGTGCTGCCAATCCAGGGATACGACGCTCATTATCTTCCCTTGACTAAAATGAATGATATAAATACTTGATGTTGTCTTGTTGCAAGTCTTGTTATGAACCTTGACTAATTTTGAGCCCTGTGTCGTAGCCGATGAATTTGTGTCTCAAGTTTCTTACAATCTGAAATGCTAATGTGAGTATTTAGACTATAGCTTATCACGCGAACAAATCTGATCAATACGATCAGGAATTTTTTAATTAGGAGCCCAGTAACTAAAATGAATTTTACTATCAAATTGTTAATCTAGGAGCAAAAGAGAATATGGTACTTTATATTTGGAATTTGGTGAGGTCAATAAGATTATGATTTCAGTTCACAAGAAAACTCATTTTTGTTGGTCTCCTAGAGAATTGGGTTATTAGCATAATAGCATTATATTAATAGGTTCTGTGATTTGAAAGATAAGTTTGCGGATGGTTGAACTAAAGAATTGTTTTGGAAGCTTTTATTGTACTTTTCTTGTTAATCTTTTTGATACGTCGGTAAATTGCATTCTCTTGTATTGAATGTTAAGTTGATTGGGAGCCATGTATATTTGTTGGAAGCAGTTTTAAGAACTTTTGGATGTTAGTTTTCCTGGAAAGTTTCATGTGGTGTCATGGTCAGAAACAACTGTTTGCAGTTTCAAGCCCCTACGTTTTCCACTGCCAAATACAAGAATTCTGATGTCACTACTTTAACCTTCTTTCCATCAGGTGATCCAACAAAAATGGCGATGGTTAACATAGAAAATAGACTTCCATCGAGTTTAAAGTTAACACAAATGTCTCGCAACCTGACTGATTTGCTACCATATCTCTCTGTAAGAAGTGCTTTCAATTCCTCTTCTTGAACTTCATTGAAATGTCTACATGTGTGGATTCTACCTTATTTTCAATATTTACTTACTTCCATCATTTCCATCTCAGTCTTTGGCTGATATTATACCGAGGGACACTCTTCTTTGGAAGCTGAAGCTGCTCAAGTCAGCTGCTGCTTATGCAAATTCCCGTCTCCATGCTGTTAAAGCTGAAGTGCTAGTGTTGGCTAGGTTAATATTCACTATAGCCATTGTGTTTCTCTCTCACTCGCATTAAAAATGTTATCGTAAAATTGTACATTTGATATTTTAATTTTTTATAGTAAAAATCATATGTTGGCATTTCAGTGGCAAAGATAACATGGTTCCAAGTCGAGAGGAAGCAGAACGACTGGCACGTTCATTACAGAATTGTACAGTACGACACTTCAATGACAATGGACATACTCTGTTACTAGTAAGTTAAAATATGTGTGTATATTTCGAGTCTGGTGCGATGCTACTGAATTTTCTCTACGCTGTCATCAATGATGACAAGTGTAATGACGTGTTTAGCATACGTTGTGAAATCAATGCCCTTAATGATTTTGTTTAAACTGCGTAGATGTAACTATGCAACACATTCGACTGATGATGGTGAATTTTATCTTTAAGTTGGCTTCAATTTGGCCGTTGGATAATGGTTAATAACATTAACTTTAAATTAATAACCGAGGTGCATTTCTGGATATGAATTTAGTACACAGTTTTATTTCTTTTCTTGAATATTGTTGAATCTGTTCTTTGAACTCGAGACCTTTTATTAATTCCCAAGTCCGATAAATCTCTAGTTAAAGAATAAAGATTGAGTTTTGGCTTCAAGAACTCTCTTGGGATATCAATTTCCCATTTGACAATGGACACTAGACACTATTACTGTGACAACAATTTTGTTTGCTTTGATGCAAGTTTCGCTATACTTTGCTGTTCCTGTGTAATATAAGCTTTACCTTTTCGGGTGCCATTGACTTGTGAAGATGCTAATGTGACTGAATGTGCTCTATTGTCATATTACAGGAAGATGGCGTTAATTTGATGTCAGTTATAAAAGGCACTTACAAATACCGTCGTTCAAGGAAGCATGATTATGTCTCAGATTTTCTTCCTCCTAGTATGCGCGAATTGAAATATACATGTGATGAACAATTCGGGTAATTCAGTTCAACACTTAATACTTTTCTTACATTTGTTTGTTTCATATTCTGTGTTGCAGATTTCCAGGCATGTTAGTTCCAAAATGTATTTGCAGTATAATTGCATCATGTATGGGTTTCACTTGCACCTAACCCGGACCCCGCTAAGTTGCATCCATTAGCATATTTGTTGATTTGGGGCCAGAGCTGATACTGAAATACATGAATGTCAGATTATTACGCCTATCTACTGCTTCCGTAATGCTCTCAACGTTGGAAGATGGGAAGATTGTGAGAGGTCTTGCTGGAGTTCCAGATGAAGGACCTGTCTTACTTGTTGGTAATCACAATTTATTTGGATTGGAAGTTTATTCTTTAGTTGAAGAATTTTTAAGAGAGAAGAGCATAATGGTTCGTGGAGTAGCACATCCAGCATTGTTTTGGGGCAAGCACGGGAACTTGGCCCAATTTGACTATCTCAAACTATTCGGCGCAGTACCTGTTACAGCAAAAAACCTATTCAAATTGCTTGCAACAAAATCGCATGTTCTGCTCTATCCTGGTGGTGCACGTGAGGCTCTCCATAACAAGGTGCGCCAAGATTCCAAGAACTTAGTTTTCGATCTGGCATTTTGCACGTTTTAAATGTGTGTGAAATGGATTTTACAAACACACTTCATTCTTCTTGGTAATTTATCTGTTATAGTTTTGGTTTCCCATGCCTATATGGTGTTTCTTTAATTGGCAGGGTGAAGAATACAAGTTATTCTGGCCTGACCAACCCGAATTTGTGAGAATGGCTGCACGCTTTGGGGCCACAATTGTACCATTTGCGGCTGTAGGAGAAGATGACATGCTAGAAGTAAGCTTGTGTTAAACTGTTCTTCCCAAAAAAATTCTTAGCAAAATATGGACCTTTTTTCATAGCATATGATAAGTTTTATGAAATCTCGCTCGCCTATAGCTTTCAATACTTAACACGCCTTATAATTATTTTCTTCCGATGCCACTCTTTTTTTTTTTCCCTTTCGGAAAACAGATAATGTCACAATGCCATGCCTTCTTTTTACTTTTGAGCTTAACTTCCAGTTAACATTATATTTCGGTTCTTATGTTGGATCTGGCAGTTGGTTCTTGACTACAATGACCTCATGAATATCCCAGTGGTGAGTGATTATCTCAAAGCCGCTAAGCTTGATTCTATAAAAATAAGGTAATAATCTCCGTCTTATTGTTTTCGTGTTCTCCCAACTCTAATCTTAATGGTTGCAAATTGTTAGACTGAGTTTTAAGGTTTTCTGGTTTATAGGGATGAGTCGAGTGGGGAGGTTGCCAACATACAACTCTTTTTTCCAGGGATTCTACCGAAGATACCAGGACGGTATTACTGTTTGTTTGGGAAGCCCATCGAAACAAAGGGAAAGAAAGAGATCCTGAAAGACAAAGAAAACGCAAACGAATTGTACTTGCAGATACAATCAGACATTGAAAACAGTTTAGCGTACTTAATTAAAAAGCGGGAGGAGGATCCTTATAGGAATGTTTTGGACAGAACAGTATATCGGGCAATGTATCACCATGTAGAGGAAGTTCCAACATTTGAGCCTTGAAATTTTGATTTTGTTGGATACATTCTTCTTGTTTATAGTGTAATTATTTTTCCATGGAAGATGTTTGTGTACTAAAGAAAAGCATCTTCGTCTTTTTCTTCCTCTGCCGAATCTTGCGTCGCAAGAAAACTTGAAATTGGGGTCTGAAAGTCTGAGAAGAAACATGAGGAATTTTATGATTCTCATTTTTCATAGTGATATTATCCGTTGGAAATCATAATTGGCGTGACGAACGAGTTCGCATCGGTTTACTCCTGAGACTGGGATATTTGATTTCTTATCCGGGGATGAAAAATCAGTCCCAGAATTGAAGATTATTTGAAAAAAAATTGGGTCAGATTTTAGCATATGTAAGTAGCAGGACCACGCTAACCTTCTGTTTGAGATCAAAGATAGCGGTATCCTAGGCCGATCAAGCGTCGTCATGTGTGTTACTTTGCCCACGTCCACATGACATTATGTGATTGACTTAAAATATTGCCATTTTGACGTCCTTATTGCATGTAAGTTCTCAAGACGGAAACATTTGCTATTTTTCGTTTTTGGGTGTGTCAGATTTGTAAAACAGGAAATGAAAGTACGGAATAATATCTCTAAAGGATGTAAAGTAGTTGCCTTTTTTCCCTATATTCTCCTTCATCTTAGACTTAAAAAATGAGAGAAGAAAGTTGAGTGCCCTTGGAACTCAGAACATGATTCTGCAAATAATTTGAGATAATTTGACAAGGCAGAGAATCTGCATTTGGGCAAAAGGGTTAAGCTTTGATTCTTGATGTTTCCCTTCAAGGGAAGAGTATTTAGGCCAAAAGTTCCAACTTCTGAGTATGATGATATCGAGAAAGACTTACATGCAACTCAAACGCAAATGTGTTACTATTTTAAGTTTGTCACATGTCACCATATGTTTTTAACTTGTCTAGATCGTGTTGTGTGATTAATTTGAAATATATCACATTGACGTCCCTGTGACATGTAAGTTTTCTTATTGGTGATATGGGTGGCTAATCAAGTTTTGCTACCCATCTCTCTCTATTTTTTTCGAGGGAAGTTAATGGGGGTCACATTCTATGGATGAACAGAATATGATTCTTTAACAGTTTTGCTATGGAATCTTGGAAGTGTCTGTCCAACACACACACACACACGCAGACACACATATATATATACACATATATTAAAGCTTCGACAATCCAATTAATCAGAAAGAAAAAAAAAATTCATACAGGTACTTCTAAACTTGAAGCAATGGCCAGCTACGGTCATGGACCAGGCTACTCTACTGGACCAGCTTACTCCACCGGACCAGGCTACTCCACCGGACCAGCCTACACCACCGGAAGCAACGGGGTAAGACCGTACACCAATGAGTGGGGCCAAACAAGGTACGCTGACACTGACGAGTTCCGCACAACCATAGTTGATGCTGACCGAACTCGAAGCACAACCATTGCACAACCTGCTGGGAGCTACGTTACTAAACACGAGACGATTATTACTGAACGTGTTGACTCACCTTTGTTAACTTCATACAGGCATGGCTCTCCCCCAGGTGGAAATTACGGCTATCCTGCCACCGGAGACAACTGGAGTAGCAGGCCTTCGAGCCCTCCACGACAGGCCTTTGAGCCAGCAAGAACTTATGGCGGCTACCCTAATCAAAGTGGATACAACGGGCCTCCAGGATATGGTGATTACAGTGATCAGTACAGCACCAACAAGCCGTACAAACATTCCAACACCACTAGGTACGCCAACTATGATGACCACTCACACAACCGCAAACATAACGGTGGTGCCATGGGAACAGCAATTAACATGATAGCTAACGGTAGTGGCCACAGCGCTAAGCCCAACCGTGGATCACTACTGGCGGCTGCACGTCCAGTTCGCCTGCCAACGGATGACATGGAGAGAGCCCTGCACTACTTGAAGGAGAGTTCAAAGCCCAAGGACAAATATTCCTACAAGTAAAACATGTGATGCTAATTAAGGCTTTATGCTTCTGCTTCGTTGTATGCGTTTCTTACGTCATTTTCGTCTGTTGGTTTGGTATAACCTAGCCACTCTATCTGTTTGTGTGTTTCTGCTTCTGTTTAGTTTCATGGTAAGACATGGAAGTGTACTCTTTGTAATCTGTATTGATGGCATGTATGCCTTGTGAACTAAGTAATAAAATAAGCCTTGTAGTAATTTCGTGAATTCGTTTTTCCCTTTTTTTTTTTTTCTTTCTTTTATGAAGTAATTACGATCGCCCTTCGGGTTAGCTCCAGTAGTGAGAGTTGTTGGGAAATGGATTATTTCTGAGATGCGGAAATCATTTCCCTTATTGTAGATCCAGTACACAACCAAATATACGAGTCTGTAACTAGGGATGGGCAAAATACCCGCAGATATGGGTAATCGCGGTTATCCGTCTGTTTAAATTGCATGATTATGGTTATGGGTAACCGTTTAGATAAATAAACGATTATGGTATAACCGTTTACTCGTGAAATTTAAATGAGTGATTATGAGTATTAATCGCGGTTATAAATGGGTAACCATTTACCCATTTATTTTATATATGTAAAATTAACACAAATCATGTTCTCTATCGAACAAAGCTTAGATCAATGCTATTGACTATAGTGCATGATTTATATAGCTAATTATATATATTATGTCAATACTTCACATTATAGGTTAAATAACTCAAGAATATTGTCTTCTAAACACTTTTCGTAACCAAAAATACTTAACAAATATTATATTACCTTCATTGGTAACATGGATTAGTAGTAAAAGTTTTCCAAAAGATTAGGAAAATAAATAACAATTCCCCTCAGCCCCACTCACTTAATTCAACCCAAGAGCTGTTCCTCAAACATGTTGCGACTTGCCATTTCAGCTAATCCCTCACTTTTCTTAGCATTGTTACTATAATTTATATATCCTATATTCCAATTTTGTTTTTTAAAACTAATTTTCTTGCTTTTTCATTCTATATCAATTAAAAATATCGTCTGTAAATTATTATTTCAATTATTGGAATGGTATAAGAACTTAAAAAATTAAAATACGGAAATGTATGATAAATGTACCTATAACGGTGTTTAATTGTAAAAAAAAAAAATATATATATATATTATGACCTTTTTTTTTTTAATATAATTTTCAAGTTGTTAAAAAACATGTAGACGGGTAAAAAATGGGTAATGGTAAAAAAAAAAAAAAAAAAAAAAAAAGATAAACGGGTTAAAAAGGGTAAATGGGTAAACGGATATTAAACGGTTATGGTTAAATGGGTATGCGGTCATGAGTATGGTTAGCCGTTTATAAACGGTTATGAGTATGAGTATAACCGTTTAGGCAATTACCCAACGGGTAAACGGTTATGCGGGTATAAGCATAAACGGTTATGGGTAAATAACCGCGGTTACTCGCCCGCCATAACCGTTGCCCATCCCTATCTGTAACTAAACCTCTACTGATGACATATTGCCAAATCTGTCTGCACCAAGGCACAACCTTCTGTATATGCTCACTGCCACCCTGATCAATACTCCTCTTCCTAAAGAATTTCACCCTCAAAGAAAGGCATCACATGATGGCTGAAATAGCTAGAAGCCGAGCTCCTAACCTCAAGCAAAATCAACCCCAGAATCGAGACTACTTGAGAAGTGAGCGATGTTGTTTGGAATATGGTGTTTTGTTGGACCAAGCTAGCAATGGTTTTTGATTTGTTGTCATCCTCTTCATATCCTTCAGCATGAACGTATTAGAAAATATCTCTAAAGCACGTAAACTTGTTATCAAGATTGGACCGAAATTTTTAGTGCATTTGGAATTCAGAACAGAGGGAATATCATTTGGTTGGTGGAGGTCTCAATCCGTTGTATGAACAGAACATGATTCTTCAGCGTTACTATTAAGGCCTAGTCTTAGATGCGACAGAAAGTTTCAATAACTGCATGCTTTTGTGAATTCTCACAGTTCCGTGGGAATCACCCACTGCAACTACTTAATGGACATCAAAACTTGATTCTACGTTTACTAGAATCGAATGACCACGCAGTTTATCTTGTAGCGGAAGTTAATGTAGTGTTACCAGAAGAAAACTTTTCCGTCAAGGGAAGACAACAATGGAGGTCGAAATCCATGGATTGGCAGGAATATGATTCTTTCAACTGTTTCCGCAATGGAAGAACCGAGGGAGTCTTGAAGTGCATCAGAACCCGAGGGAATCTTGAAGTGCCTCGGTATAATGCCTATTAGTGACACAGGACCGAGTCCCTTAGGGGCGTTTCAGAAGGCAAATCTTCGTTTCGTGTTTGATGTTAGAAGTATGACAGTGTCATTTGCACCGGATAAAGGCCAAGATAACTGAAAACTTGATGTGATCTAAGGATTTTATTAGTTATTTATTATGTTGTGCTAGAAACTCCTTGTGGAATAATCAAAGTAAGTCACAAAGATCAAACCAAACAACTAATTCGTAAATATTTTGGTCAGCGTAAACCACGAAAGCAAGGAGATGAAAGCAGAAACAAAACCTACAATTTCACACTACAAAATGCATTTTGATCAACTACGATGGAAACGAAGGTTCAAAAAAGTACGGTCTCCTGCTTTGCAAGGGTTAGGCAACATCTATCATATCCATTGTTCTAAAAATCCCCGCCTAGCACCTCCTAGGCTCTGTCTTGGAGCTAGGCAGTTGGCCACCGCCCTGATTAATGCCTAGGCGTTTGAAAATTAAGAAATGGTGCCTAGATTTGCTAAGGCGCCCGCCTAGACAGCCTAGGTACCCGCCTAGCCAGCTCAGACACGCCTAGGTTGCAACTCATTTAGACAGAAAATAGATAACTTTCATTTTGCATTCTATTTTTTTCAATAAATTGTGAGAGACTTATTGAATACTTAAATAAATGCACAATATATACATGTTGCCCATGTTTTCATTATGTTCCAATACTTTATATTATATATGTCATTCTATTTTGTAGTTTATAATGTAATTATATATATTTTAAGTATAAAAAACACTTATTTACACAAATATAATAAATTTACTTAAATTTGTCTAGTCCGCTTAAGTGCCTGCCTAAGCTCCGCCTAGTCACTTAGGCGCTAGACCCAACTTGCTGTCCGACTAGCGCCTAGCGTCTTTTAGAACCTTGATCGTAACCACTAGTGCATACTATTTACCTCTCACTTTTTTGCAACCACCTGAAATATTTGGTAAATAACGGGTTGTTTTCAATCTGAGTTCTCAGTTCTTCCCGCCGGGAATCCTTGCCGCTCAACGACTCCGATATCTCGTAGTCTCATGCAATCGTCCAAAACTACCCTTACTATTTCGTCCTTCTATGGGGTAGAAAATGACATTACAAGTTTTCACTATTTCTGAATTGACCCCAAAATGTTTTGTCGTATTTCATATTAGTTCTTTTCAGATACCGTTTTTATAGTTTGAAACAGAGAGGTAAATTCTGCTCAGAACCGTTAAATTTCCCGCGTTTTTTCCATCTTCTTCTTCTTCATGCGTAATCTGTTCCTCCATATCCACGGATTATTTCCCAAAATACCCTTCAATCTCAGCCCCTCGTCTTCCTTCTCAGTCTACGCTTCTTGTTCTTATTCTTCTGCAAATGTTCACGAGTTCTCGTCACTCTTACAACAATTTGCACAAAAGCTTATCTGGGTCAAATCCATTCATGCCCAGATCATCATTAATTCTATATCTAATGACCAAATTCTGGGTACAAAACTCGTTAAAGTGTACTCGGATTTGGGAAGTTTGGATAATGCCCGCCAAGTGTTCGATCAATTTCCTCAACCAGAAACCATTCTATGCAATGCCATGGTTTATGGGTATTTGAGAAAAGAGAGGTACAGTGAGAGCCTTGAGTTGTTTAATTTGATGGGTTCTTATCATTTGGAGATTGATAGTTACACGTGTAATTATGCGCTGAAGGCATGCATGGGCTTATTGGATTACAGAAGGGGGATGGAAGTTATTAAGAGAGCTGTGGATAAAGGAATTGAAAGTGATCGATTTTTGGGGAGTTCGATGATTCATTTCTTGGTGAAGTTTGATAAGGTTGATTGTGCGCAAAGGTTTTTCGATAGGATGCCAGAAAGAGATGTTGTTTGTTGGAATTCCATGATTGGTGGCTATGTGCAATCTGGTCAGTTTAGTAAGGCAGTTGATATGTTTGTAGAAATGTGTAGTTGTGGGGTTAAGCCGAGTCTGGTTACTATGCTAAGCTTGATTCAAGTTTGCATTAAAAGTGGGAATTTCAAGCTTGCAAAATGTGTTCATGGATGCATAATTAGACTAGGAATGGGTAATGAGGTTTTACTACGTACCTCGCTAGTGGATATGTATAATAATATGGGTGACATGCGAAGTTCCTTTTCTGTTTTTGAGACCATGCCCATCAGAAGTTTGATTTCGTGGAATGTCATGATATCGGGGTGCATTCAAAATGGTCTGGTACACGAGTCTTTTGGTTTCTTCCACAGATTGGTCACAGATGGTGGTAGGTTTGATTCGGGAACCATGGTGAGTCTTGTTCAGGGATGTTCTCAAACAGCTGATTTGGAAACTGGGAAAATCCTACATTGTTGTGTTTTTAGAATGGGTTTTGATCCAAATCCTATTTTGTCTACTGCCATTGTTGATTTGTACTCTAAATGTGGTGCAATAAAGCTAGCAACATTTGTCTTTGATAGAATGAAAGAGAAGAACGTGATTACATGGACGGCCATGCTGGTAGGATTGACCCAAAATGGGCATGCAGAAGAAGCCTTGAAACTGTTTAGTCAGATGCAAGAAGAGGGAATTGCTGCTAATTTGGTAACTCTTGTTAGTTTAGTCCATTCCTGTTCACATTTGGGCTCTCTGAAGAAAGGCAGGAGTGTTCATGCTCATTTGATCCGGAATGGGCATGAAGTTGATGTAGTTTCCATGACAGCCTTGATTGATATGTATGCAAAGTGTGGAAAAATAAAGTATGCTGAGAGAACATTTGAAAATGGCGCCTTTTGTAGAGATGTTATCCTATGGAATTCTATGATAACTAGCTACGGTATTCACGGATATGGACTGCAAGCTCTTGGTATCTATAGAAGAATGAAGGAGGAGGGGTATAAGCCAAATGAAACCTCCCTTCTTTCTCTTCTAACTGCTTGTAGTCACTCCGGACTTGTGGAAGAGGGTATCAAACTATTCCACAGCATGGAGAGAGATCGTGGCATTAGGCTGACTGAAAAACACTACGCTAGTTTTGTGGATCTTTTATGCCGAGCAGGCAGACTTGAAGAAGCTGAGGCATTGATTAAGCAAATACCTTTTGAACCAGGAAGTTTGGTTCTTGAAGCATTGCTTAATGGATGTCAGGCTCACAAGAACATTGATATCGGCATAAAGACAGCTGACAGATTGCTTTGTATAGATTCCATGAATCCTTCAATTTATGTTGTGATATCAAACATTTATGCTCAAGCACGGAGATGGGATGCTGTAAATTATATCCGGAGCCTCATGAGGACAAAGGGACTCAGAAAAATACCGGGTTATAGCTTGATTGAAGTCGGAAACCAGGTTCATACATTTTTCGCCGGAGACAACTCCCATCCGAATTGGGCAGAGATATATCAGCATTTAGAGGATTTAAGAGCAGCAGTGGAGGCTTCTGGTTATGTCCCGGATACAAGTTGTGTTCTTCGTGATGTGGATGAGCCGATGAAGGTCAGGTTGCTATGGGGACATAGTGAGAGATTAGCCATTGCATTGGGACTTTTAAACACGCCGGCAGGAAGCTTGATTAGGATCACCAAGAATCTGCGTGTGTGTGTTGACTGTCACAATGTGACTAAATATATATCCAAGATAGTGAGGAGGGAACTTATTGTGAGAGATGCCAATCGTTTCCATCACTTTGTCGATGGGAAATGTTCTTGCAATGATTACTGGTGATGGGGTTCATCTTCTCGTAAAGGACTTATATTAAACGGCAATGCCAAGGTAACGGTGTTTCACACTAATCATGTGATGCCATAGGAGTTTTGCTTTGATACAAGCATACCATTTCTTTTTTGGGGATTACGCGTTTGAGAACTTACATTTACACATTTTCCAAATCTAGATTGCAAGGCTCGACATATGATGACATGCATTATGTCGACACTTTACGAGGCTTGACATGCCCACTCCTGATATATTATCAACTTATAAATATCTAACAGCCTAATAATATTAATCATCCATCAAATTAAATAACTAACAACCTAATTATACTAAATTGATTATCCAAGTAGGCAGTAGGCAATTTGGTTTAGTTTAAGCGATTTTTCAAAGGAAAACTAATGAAAATGGTTTGAAAGCTTTGAGTTTTAATCAAAATGACAAAAATATGTTGTAAGTGAATAGTAATACGAGCTACTTTTTTAAGTAAAAATATCATTTTCGTTAAAAACGAATAATACCGAAAATGTTTTGTTAAAACTCCCAGGTCAAAATGAACCAAACAAAATTAATTGCAGTTTGGTTCGATTGGTTCAAGATTTCACTTTGATGAAAACTGAATCAAGGTGTTTTTGATTGATTTGATTTGGTCGGTTTGAATGGTTGGACCTTTTTATTCCACCACTAAGTAGCAAAACAACCTACCGCGTGACTTTAAGTCAGAGAAAGTTTTGTATATCTGTGATACTTATTTTAGTACAACGATATATTTTGCACTATGAAAGAGGAGAATTCGGTTAAATCATATTATGGACAACCTAATTTGGTATAAAATTCGTCATTCACAAGATTCGAACTTAAGATCTCTCACTTACAAGTGAAAAATAATATCACCAGACCGTAGTACTGAGTGACATTTAGAATATTTATTACATAATGTATATTTTACGTGTTATAATATAAGTGAATGATAGATTGATTAATACATCTCACTTATGTAATATTAATACGTGTAAGCCTGATAATTTCTTGTATGACTCATTAAAATGACATGGAAATAATAGCTTTCGGATCAACCTGTTAACATGTTAGGTCGTTATCGGATCATCCGTTAAGAACATGATAATTAGTCGGGTCATTATCGGGTCATCCATTAAGATAACGGGCATGACATGAACACGACTCGCTTGTCAGGTCTAGACTTTAGGCATGATAATTTTTTGCATGACTCGGTAATCCGACACGAAAATAACAAGTTTCAGATCAATCCTACAACAAATCAAGTCATTATAGAGTTACATGTTAAACAAGTTTAACACGACATAATATGTTAAGATAACACTATTACGTAAAAACGATACAAACCGTATAAACAACACCCATTTCCTAAGTCTAATTATACGGACACGTGTTATAATTTGAACAAAAATTTAAAATAATAAAAAAATATGTAACACGTGTCGGTTTCACCGAAATATTGCTCATCCAAGTAGGTAGTGGGCACAGTAACTAACAAAACGGCGACGCTTATTAGTGGTCTCCGACGTATGAAAAACACAGCTCAAAAGTGTAGGAGTGCCACTGCTCTCTCTACAGGCCCTCTGTAGATCCTTCCATCTGCGGATGATGAGTGACAAAGTAGAGGGAGAAAATGACAGCACGGCGTGAAAAATAAAATAAATTTCCAAAACAAAAGTCCCCCACTTTACTGCCACTGTTGTATTTGTATTGTTCAAACTTTGTGCTCCGCCCTTTTTCTTCCGTCACTTTCTCGGGAAAACTCTGGGAAAATTGGATTCGGCCGCGAAGGTGAGTGGTTTTCTCTCTCTTTTGGCTCTTACCCGGATCAGGTTTCGCATTTGTTTTGATATATTTCGATTTGCTGGTTATTGTTTGTTCTTGAGCTCATTTGATTTTCAATTGGTGTTCTTGTGATTATTTTCTGATTATTTGGTATAATTGGGTCTGAGATTGGTATGGATTTGGATGTTGTTGTTGGGTTAGCTCCGTTTGGTTGTTGAGAAAATTTGGGGAAAAAAATGGAAGAAAGAAAAAAAAAAATCGTGATTTGGAGATACTTTTCTGCTGAGAATGCTTAAGAAGCCAAAGAACTATTAATTTTTGTGGAAAAAATGGTTTCTTTGGATACTTTTAAGTTATTTTTGTAGTAAAAATTGAGAATTTCCATTAATTTGACGATCAATGAAAAATGGAAAGTAGTTAGCTGCTTGGTTCATTTTATATTTCGAAGATGCAAAATGCAAGCCGAAAATGGAATTTCAGAATGACTTCTTATAGTGTTTGGAAACTTACAGAGAATCGGGACCAGTTCTTTAGACGCTGCTCTTACTACGAATACCCACAAACAACTGCCTATTTGGCTTGAGTTTGCGTGAAAGGCGTGTGTTGTTAGTAATTTTGCGTTTTTCCATGGTCTTGCTGTGCCGCGAGGTTACAGCGCTAATCCATTGCTTGAAAGAAATAAATTCACAAACTACGGCTATGGAATATGGTTTTAAAAAAACTTGAATTGGGATGTTTTTATTTTTGGGTATGGATATATTTACAAATCGTTTTGAAACTTGAAAGCTCTTTCTCTAAATTGTTGAAATCAGAACACGTTTGTAATTGAAACGTAAAATGTTACATGTATACACAGGTATGTATAAGAACCAATTGCAAGAGTTGGCGCAGAGAAGTTGCTTCAATTTGCCATCTTATTCATGCATTCGGGAAGGACCAGATCATGCTCCTCGATTCAAAGCAACTGTCAACTTCAATGGAGATACTTTTGAAAGTCCTACATTCTGTCCTACTCTTAGACAGGCCGAGCATGCTGCAGCGGAGGTAGCATTGAACACACTTGCAAAAAGAGGCCCTTCCAGAGCACTAGCTGCAAGAGTATTGGTTAGTAGCAAAATTGTAGTACTTTTAGTTTGGTGACAACAGTTTCTTTATGTGCTCAAAATTTGTTAGTTTCAGGTAGATATGTCGTGATTCTTTTTTGTTTGTTGGAGTAACAATTAATCATTTAATACTCATAACCAGTGTCCGTTGTATTTTATACGTTTGATCTGATAGTCAACGAGTGCAGATTCCTCCACCACCAAGGACAAAATTAAAATCATACCATTGAACTCTTTAAGGGAAAACTGTTCCACGACTTTGCTGTCTTCTTTTTTTCCCAAAAGAAGGGTATGGTTGTGCATGTTGAAGTTGAATCATCCCTAGACCTTGCATTTGGGGGAGTTTATTGGTGACAAATCGATTAAGGTGTCGAAGAGTTTAGTTTAATGGAAAACCAGGAAGGAAAAGATGAGAAAACTGGTTAAAACTAACTAGCATTTTAAATGGAATGTCTCTTTGTTACCTTCTTCATATATTGTTTACTATTACTGTCCAGAATTTTCCCTGTTCCATCCCCTAACTTAATGCAAACTGCCACAGGAAATAGTTGTTGAATAATTATATTGTGAGTTGTGCTGCGCAGGATGAAACAGGGGTTTACAAGAACTTGCTTCAGGAGACTGCTCACAGAGCTGGATTGAACCTTCCTGTTTATACAACTGTTCGATCTGGACCTGGCCATGTGCCTGTGTTCTCATGTACAGTTGAGCTAGCAGGAATGAGCTTTACCGGGCAACCGGCTAGGACAAAGAAACAAGCTCAGAAGAATGCTGCAACTGCTGCTTGGGCAGCCCTGAAAAGATGTATGCATTTTCCTGTTATCTTTCTTTTTTTCTTTCTCTTTCTTCTAATTGCACGCTAGCAAACAAGCATTTTTGCGGTTTGCCTTGAAAGATTGCATGCAGTATTTCCTTCTTTTGGCTGCTTAACAATTCAATCAATGAAATTTCCCAAATATGTATCCCATTGAAGGCCTATATATCTAATTGTTATGTTATCCATGCAGTGGCTCAACATGGCTCGTCTTCTTCCTCGGCGGAGCCTAGAGGCAATGAAGAACAGGAACAAGTCATTATTGCTCGTATTCTTGGAAGTTTGCGGCCGTCTGAGTCTATTAATACTCAAAATGATTGCCGACATGGACAGCAAACATACATTCCCATCTTCCAGAAATCTACCCTGCCAACACCAAGCTTATATCCTATGCAATTCCATAACTGGGGTTATTCTAATTATTCCCCTGAAATAGGAATGTACGGATTGTGGCGGGAGCAACTATTACAGCAACAAAATCGCCTGCTGGCGCTTCCTATTTTACCAGTTTCTCCATCTGTTCCTCAGATATTTCCATTTATGCAATCTGTGCTTCGCCCAGATAACTGTCTATACTTTCCAGCAAGAGGGCAAGAGTCGACCTCAGCGGGACCCAGAATTACAATTGCTACCTCAGGCCCTTCATTTTGCTTCTCAAACCATTTGGTTCCTAACCCGCCGATCAGGGGCAAGTCCACGGTGACTATTCAAGAGATACAGGAAGAAAAGCCAGAAGAATCACCCACGTACTCTCCTTCTATAGTTTCAGATCCCTTTAGTCCCGCAAGCAGCGGCGCTGAAGTAAGAGTCCAGGAACAAGTTCAGCTTGAGAAACAGAACCTAGGAGAGTTAGAAAGCAAAATTGGAAACCTTCAGCTGGAATGCAACAACCCAACTGGGCAATCCGGACATGCTCACCCTAGAATCGTGGATTCTAGTTTTAGGCCAGTGGACTTCAGGTTACAAAATCCTCGTGGTTTCGAATCTCGTAGGCCCAATTTGAGGCCCCAAAATCCACCAAGAGTCAGTAGTGCTAGAAGTCTAAGGCCGCCATCTGCTGCAGAACCTGTAATAATCAGAACTGTAAGGCCCTCTTCTTCTCCGGGGTCTAGACCACAAAATTTTCCAAGCAGGAATCCTGCTCCGCCAAGAATGAGAACAGGGATCCCCTCATCTTCAGCCGCGCAATTGCCTGAAAGAATGCAACTGGGAGGACTACGACCTAGCTTCATGGCACCGGCTGTTCGAATTAGATCAGTTGTACCAGTTTGTTCAGCCCCACCAGCAAGAAAAATGTCAAGTTCCAGCCAGGAGAGAGTGTTACCGGAGATGGAGAAGAAGGATACTAATCAAGACGACGTGCCAAAACAAAGTTGAGAGCTTGGTAAGCTTCATTTTTAATCCAAAATTCCAAATATACATAATACAGAAGTTCTAATAGATGTGATTAGTTCATCTTGTGAGGAACCACAGCAGTTTATGAGGCGCGGAAGCCATTGATGCTTCTGCAAAGTAATTAGAATAAATGAGTCGTTTTTTCGGTTTCCGAATTCTCGATGTGTTAGTTTCATCCTGTTCTTTGAGCTTAATCAGGTTGAGACATTGATTCTGATTTTTCATAAATATGAATGAGATATATATACTGGTAGGCAGAAGTTGTAAGACAATTAGCTTTATATAATCGAAAGAGAACGTTGTTGCATATATATTTGTTTTTGTTGAATTAAGTATACAAATATTCACTGCAAATGCAAGAACAAGCAGCATCGGTCATGCGTCACACGCCCACATCGACGATAATGAATAGTTACATAAGCTAATGAAAAGTTACATTGGGACAAAGGTGGTCCCAAGACCACCCGAGGCCGGAAAACAAGCATGTGACGGTTTTTTATGGACCTTCTGAGAATATGGTATAAGTTTTTTTGTGCGCATCAAGTGTTTAATGTAAGAATTGCTAGACATATCTTAGAGCAATCTCAGCATTGGGTTTTGCTCGGGGGATAGGGGAGAAACAAGGGGCCCGAGGGCCAGGTGATGAGGTCCAGCGTAGCCCAGCCCGATGGAAGGGGGAGGCCCGAGCTCCGGGCCCGTGGGGGATTACCAGCCCTTGAGCCCGAGGTGGGGGTGACGTAAGGCTGACGCCAGGGTGGCGTCAGCGCATTATTTAAATTTTTTTGTGTCAGGCGCGTGCACCCCACCCGCGCGTGGGGGCGCGTCGCCGACACAAAAATCAGAAAAAACAGAATCCGTCAGTTACCGTTGGGAAGCCACGTGGCTTCCCACGGTGCGTTAGATCCTAACGGTCACTTAATGTGGACTGTTCGATCTCAACGGTAATAAAAAAAAAAAGTCAGATTTAATATCCACCGTTCGATCTGAGATCAACGGTGGATATTAAAATGCTTTATAAATTAAAAAATAAATGAAAAAATAGTTTTAAAAATCTGAAAAGTTACTGTTGTGACACGTGGCACAATCTGGAGTGTTGGAATTCAAATTTTTTTATATCCAACGGCAGAGATTAATTAATTGAATAAAAATTTAAAAAAAATTGTAAAAAATTCAAAAAAATATCTGAAAAATCTGAAAAAAATTGTAAAAAAAATTGTTTCTGATTCGTTAAACAATTCTTCCTCTTCCTGATTGAATTCCCACATCATCCTTGAGGAAGAAGAAGAAGACATTGAAAGAAAGAAACAGAAACTATGAATAATGATACAGATTTTTGTGAATAAGGAAGCATAAACTATGAATAATGATAGAGATCTTGAGAATTTTAGTGTGAGATTTGTGAGGATGAATGATGGATTATATAGAGGATTCAGAAAGGATTAGGTTGTGCATAATGCCACGTGGCATGCCGTCATTCGTTACAAATCTGATGGAAATCTATCCTCAAAGATTGTGAACAGATTATGACACGTGTCATGTTGTCATTCGTTAAAAATCTGATGGAAATCTATCCTCAAAGATTGTGAACAGATTATGACACATGGTGCGACGTGATTAGTTAATAATCTTATCAGAAATCCATCACCAATAATTGTATTATTTTGTATTATTTAATAATACTTCGGATAATGACACGTGGCGCAACGATAACGATTAAAAATCTTATCCGATATTACAATTAAAATTATTTTGTATTATTTTATAAATAAAAAAAATACTAATATTTTATTGCCTATTGCCTATTCTATTGCCAGGGCTAATTACTGTTCATTAAGGGCAGTTAATGTTCATTAGGTGGATTGAATAGTGTACTGCCAAGAGGGAGGGCTCCAACGCTGGAGTTGCTCTTAGCAGCACTTAACAGGTTGTGTTGTCAATACTCAATAAATGCTTTTGATGGCATTCATCAGATTGCTTCGGCAAATGTCAATATCACATCGTTCGGCTGATGACAAGAAGTCCACCAAGTGTTAAATGAAATACCTCTGTGAGTAAATTGAAAATTGTTTTTGCGTTTCACGCTATGCTTTTATGTCAAAAGTTGAACCTTTAATATTGAGACCCCCCATGTTTAAAATCATATAGCCCATTTGATGATAACTATGTTGTTTTTGCGAGAGATGAAAGAGAGGGGAAATACGTGGAATAAAAGTATATCGAATGGTATACAAAATAAAAACTTAAAACCATATTTAGCATAAATTTCCATCAAATGAGAAATTCTTGGGTTTAGATGAACAAAGTATGTGGACATCTAGTCAAAGACACAAACATGAGTGTGCGTTGGAAAAAAAACGAAAGAGATTTAAGTTGAACAATTTTATCATTATCGTGGTGTATCATGCCGCTAATATAAGGTAATATACACACGTGATATTATACTTATTAGTATTCGAGATATCACAGTAACAGTGAATCCACTCAATTTAAATTTGGATACTCGAGACGTTGTGTGTTTATGGACCCACAACACGCATGGGTCGTCGTTCAAACCTTATAAGATCTTCTTTCAATGGAAGGCCCAAAATTTTCAATCCAATTTCAACCCTACAAGAGTGAGTCCTATATTTGTAACTAGAAAAAACATCAGTGAAAAACGAATCCGGAACCTCGCTGGATTCTTTTTGTGAGGATTTCGAGGATTCGTGAATCGTATCCGTTTATCGTATATCATGCGGTCAGAAATTATTTTAAATATTTTATTTAAAATTAAACACAAACAGTACTTGACAAAAACTAATCGTACGATATACGATAAAAGTACATAATTCACGGATCGTTAAGATCCTCACCAAAAGAATCGGGAGAGGATCTTGTTCGGTGAGCCAGAAAACCCTAACGTCTCAAGTGTTATGAATCTATACCCAACCGTTCTGCACCCGCCTTGAATTCTTGCCACGTAACGATGCGCCGCAGTCTTTTTCAACTCCTTAGACGAAAATGTCCACTGCATATACGTAAAAGCCCAAAATTACCCCTGTCTGCGACAAGGGTGTTCCCTCCATCCTATATAACCACTATATAAATATCCCTAGAAATTCGTCTCCTTTAAACCCTAGACCCTCGCTTCTCTGCTCCCTCCTTCTCCTACTTCCTCCCCCTTCTTTCCGACGCAGCTCAGCACAGAGAAAGGTATGAAATTACTACTTTACTCCCTCTCTCCCTCTCCCCCTCTCTCTCTACACATACACACACATATATGCATGTAGATATTGGTGGGTGCTTGTTTTGTTCTTGTGAAAAGTATGGATTTTGAAGTTTGAAAATTGATCAGTGATGTGGGTTTTGCATAAAGATTAGAGATTGTTTGTATTTTGGGTATATTTGCTAGGAATTTTTGTGGGTTTTTTTCTTTTTTCACTGATATTTGAGTTGGTGTGTGATTATAATAAAAATGTTGGGCTGGAGATGCGATGATTGATCTGACGGGTGATTTTGGTTTTTGTATTTTGCTTGGTGTAGGTGTGTTTTGAGGAGTAGGAAAAATGCTCGTCTTGTTCGAGACTCCGGCGGGGTTTGCCTTATTTAAAGTGCTGGATGAAGGGAAGCTCTCCAAAGTTGAGGTAACTGCGGTCTTGAAACTGTGTTTATATATGTATTTTCTATCTGGTTTTTTAGAAGAATGAAACAAAATGTGAAAAGAAATCTAATTTTTGAGTTCGGGTTTACATCGGTTCTTCTGTTTATCTTTATCTTTTTTTTGTTTTTTTCAGTTTTTAAGTGCTGGGTCTGATTGCTTTTCTCCTATTAATTGGTGTTGCAGGACTTATGGAAGGATTTTTCAAGTGCAGATAAAGCTAGACAGGTATCTATAGTCTGTCTTTTTAATATGTATATACATTTTATTTATATTGAAAGCTCATCCTTATTGATTGCTGTTACACATGATATCGGCACCGTGCAGTTTTTACTTCCAGATTGGTTTCCTTCATGTGGTTTAAAATAAGTTTTCTCGTTTATCTGCTTGATTTGAGCATTTTGTTAGTTATATATTTAATCTGTATATGGTGTTGGTTTAGGTTGTGAAACTGAAAGCTTTCTCCAAGTTTGAGAATACATCAGAAGCCTTGGAAGCAGCAACCCTGTTGATTGACAGTAAACCCAGCAAAGGACTACGCAAATTCTTGAAAGCGCACTGCAGTGGTGAGACGCTGGCTGTTTCTGATTCTAAGCTTGGAAACATCATTAAGGAAAAACTGGTATGCCACTGTTCTGCTATGGAGAAAGTTGGACATATTTGTGAAACATTGGGTCCGTTGTGAAACATTGGACATATTATTTAATTCGAGCATTTAATTTCTTGCAGAAAATAGACTGTGTTCACAACAATGCTGTGATGGAGTTGATGAGAGGTGTAAGAGCTCAGTTGACTGAGCTCATAGCTGGTCTACAAGTTCAAGATCTGGCACCAATGAGCTTGGGTTTATCTCACAGCTTATCTCGATTCAAGCTCAAGTTCAGTGCTGATAAGGTGTGCGGCTATGAATACAATTTTTTTTTCTTTTCAGAATGGAGTAATGGTATTGGGCAGTGCATTGTTTTGTCATAACATCAGTATATTACGTAATTTAAGTTTTTTAGCCTTTTGTATTTCTTTCCATGGGAGGAGAGGATTATTTGGCCATTCAAATATGTACCACCAGTGCGTTGTAATGCATGTGGCTCTGTGCTTTCATTACCTGCTTTCACTTTCTACTAAAGAAAAGAAAAGGCAGAAAGAGAGTGTATTTAGTTCTGATTCTATTTGTTGCCTACCGTGTGTTTTTACCTTTCTGCATACATGTCGTAGAATAGCAAGAAAAGATATGATCAGTTTGTTGGTTTTTCTTACTTGGTGTTGGTAGAGGACTGATACTGAATTCAGTAAAATGAAAGTTAAGTTATCGGAAATGATGTTCAGTCAGTTTTGTATACTGTAAATAGATGTTTCTGGACAGCTGCTTGAAAGCCCAATAGGTTTGCTATACTGTGAATATATGTTTCAGGACTATGTTGTGGTTCATCAATGTATTGTAAACCTAATATAAGTTACTGTGTTTCAGGTTGATACAATGGTTATTCAAGCCATTGGTTTGCTTGATGATCTTGATAAAGAGCTAAATACATATGCAATGAGGGTTCGAGAATGGTATGGTTGGCATTTTCCAGAGCTTGCTAAGATTGTTCAGGACAACATCCTTTATGCGAAGGCAGTTAAGCTGATGGGCTATCGTTCTAATGCTGCAAAGCTTGACTTCTCTGAGGTAGGATTTGGTGATTTATGTGTTTCCATTGTATGGACCTTATATATATGATTGAATATTCTTTATGATCAAGTTACTGTAGATGAATACTCTATATGGCCGAAGGGTGCCTTCTTTTATCATCATACTATTTCTTGGTAGTGAACCCATTATATCTGTTATAATAACAGATTCAACGGTAGTAATCTTGTTATATCTCATATAAGGCAACGGATGGTGATGCTGATAATGGATCTCATTGTTCTTGGTCCAAATATAACAGATATTGCCAGAGGAGGTTGAAACTGAATTGAAGGATGCAGCAATGATATCCATGGGAACAGAAGTTAGCGAGCTTGATTTGATGAACATCAAAGAACTCTGTGACCAAGTCCTTTCTCTCTCTGAGTACAGAGCTCAGCTATATGACTATTTGAAAAATAGGATGAACACCATTGCACCAAATTTGACTGCTCTTGTTGGAGAGCTCGTCGGTGCTCGCCTCATTTCCCATGGTGGTAGCTTGTTGAACCTTGCAAAGCAGCCTGGAAGCACAGTTCAGATTCTTGGAGCCGAAAAGGCCCTCTTCAGAGCACTGAAGACCAAGCACGCAACACCAAAATATGGGCTTATCTACCATGCATCCTTGATTGGTAAAGCAGCGCCAAAGCTGAAGGGTAAAATTTCTCGGTCACTTGCTAGTAAAGCAGCATTGGCAATTCGAGTTGATGCTCTTGGAGACGGTCAAGATAACTCAATGGGAGTGGAAAATTATCAAAAGGTATCTCTTGCTTCTCATTATTTCTTTTTAAGACTTTGAAACCACCTGCTTATAGAGAAACTTCTGGCAGCTTGAAGCACGGTTAAGGAATCTTGAAGGCAGAGAATTAGGTCACCATGCTGGGTCAGCTAAAGGCAAACCAAAGATTGAAGTCTATGACAAGGATCGCAAGAAGGGAGCCGCAGGATTGATAACTGCTGCCAAGGTCTGATATTTTTCTTGTGGATGTTTATTTCAGTTTGTCAGTTGATTAATATGAACCCTGTTTCGTTCTTCGCAGGCATATAATCCTGCAGCAGATTCGGTTCTTGGGAAAATGACGCCTTCTAAGACCGAGAAACCAGTTGCTGAGGTTCCTGTTACTGAAGATAAGAAAGAGAAGAAGAAAAAGAAGAAGAAGGCTGATGACGAGGACATGCCTGACGGAAATGGCAATGTGGAACCAGAAGTTGAGGAGCCTGCAAAGAAGGAAAAGAAGAAGAAAAAGAAGCATTCAGCTGAGGATGCTGAAGTAGTTGCTGCAGTTGAAAATGAAGATGCAGGAGAGAAGAAGAGGAAAAGAAAGCATGCTGAAGAAGAAGAAACGGAGGTGCCAAGCGAGAAGAAAGAGAAAAAGAAGAAGAAGAAGAGCAAGGATTGATGAGTTTTTAAAAGTTGTATCGAACGACTCAGGCAAATTTTGTTCAACTTTAGGCAATCAGTGACACAGATTTTCTATATATAAAATCTAGTCCATGTTGTTTTGATTTATTTGCTAGTAATGTGGTCAATTGAAGCTACTTCTGCAGTTCTGTTTCCTCTAATTTCTTATGGACAAACATGTTGCATGAAGCTGGTCAATGAAACTTGTTGCAATCGCAATTTGCAATTTTAGTTTGTCTTTGGCTGTAGAAGAATGAAAAGGCGCAACTTTTTTACTTTACAAAGTGTGGAACCGCAACTTGACAACTGCGTGGAATATGCGCATTTTTATGTGAAATTGAGAATTTTATTATGCTTTATTATGTAAAAGTGAGAATTTTGCATTGAGTTATAAGCACTATTGCAGAATTGAGAATTTCGAAATTTTTATAATTTTGGAAAAGAATTTGTTATTGGTACTCCATAATAATTTCATTTATACTATGTTGGCTAAAGAAAAAGAAACATGTTGACCTTCTTGTCTACATGAAAATGATTAAAAACAAATTTGTTTGGTAGAGTAATCAATCTCGAAGAACTTAATGGATTTTTTAAGGAAAGTAAGGGTTTGTCCGGTAACATTTTGCAAAATAATTTTTGAAAATTTGTTTTTTAAATGAAAGTGACATATTTGTGAGTTGAAAATGCTTATGGTAGTTTAATTTAAGAATTATTTCAGAGAATGAAACATTAAAAACGCATCTGGCATCAAATGTCATATATATATATATATATATATATATATATATAATTGTGGCAGTGGTGGCAAGTATGGTGTGGTTGAGATGAGAGTGGTGTTGGCATAAGTGGTGGTTGGAGTAGTGGTAGTATTGGTGGCGGCAGCGGTTGCAATGGTGGTAGAAGATGGTTGTGTTAACAATGGTTATGACAAATGATTGTGAAAATGGTGGTTGAGAGGTAGGGCTCATGGTGGCAGCAATGTTGGTCATCATGGTGAGGGTAAAGGGATGAAGAATGTGGTGATGGTGGTGGCGATGATGGTGGAGATCGTGGTAATGGTGGTAATGGTTTGGCTGCAACGATGAGACAATGGATAATATGGTGGTGGAGATGGTGGTGGTAGAGGTACATGTTGTGGTGATGCTGACATGGTGGCGGTAATGTTGATTGTGGCGATGGTGATATGGTGGAGGTGATGGTGGTCATGATGACGAGGGTGATGGCGGTTGAGGATATGGTAGTGGCGACGATGCTAGTGAGAGATGGTGGCCTTGTGGTGGTGATGGTGAGATGATGGAGAATGTGGTGATGGTATTGACATCACTAGTGATGATAATGGCGGCAAACATGATTTTTTGTTTTCTACACTCGAACTTTGTTTTTTAAGGTAACTTTTATTTTCTATTATTTTGAAAATTGTTATTGAAAAATAGATAAAACATCAATTGGTGTTCTACATAAATTAGGTTAAATATTGCTTTATGTGTTTTTTGTTTTTTTAGTATATTGTAACATCCCACCTCATCCAGGGGAGTGGAACCTGTAAGCCTTATATGTATATTCTCATCTCTACCTAGCACAAGGCCTTTTGAGAGCTCACTGGTTTCGGGTTCTGTAGGAACTCCGAAGTTAAATGAGTTCGCGCGAGAGCATTCCAGGGATGGGTGACCCACTGGGAAGTTCTCGTGTGAGTTCCTAGAAACAAAACCGTGAGGGCGTGGTCGGGGCCCAAAGCGGACAATATTGTGCTACGGTGGAGTTGAGCCTAGGATGGCCCAGGATGTGACAATATTTTCACAACACAGTCCACATAATCCATTTTCACCTATTTTGCTATTTGGAAAACGAAAAAATATTTAGCAAAATGTTAACAAACATACCCTAAACTTTTTTTTTTTGGGTAAATATCAATTTACTACCCTCAAATTTCGTGGTTTTCAACATTTGGTACATGAAGTTTTTTTTTTGTCCTAGAGTCATACTTAAAGTGTTAATTTTGGGACAGTCTCATACATCCGTTAGTCTGGTTGTTAAGTCTTCAGTTAATTGATGACATGGCGCCCATGTGGACAATGATTGGGCGCCACATGTCATTAAGGGTCCATGTGGGAATTAAAAATTTCAAAAAAAAAAAAAAACAAAAACAAAAACAAAAACCACCTGTTTGCGTCTTCTACCTCCCCCAATCCCCTCCCTTCTGCAACCCGTACCCTTTCTTCTCTCTGTTCCGAGGTCCTTTCCCGCCACTTCGACCTCCTCACCCAGCTGTCTTCCATCCACCACGCCCCAGCTTTCTGTCCTCTCCACCGTAGGATCCTCCATTGCCACCCTCCAGTCTTCCCTTCGCCACACCCGATCTGAGGTCTCCAGATCCCCTACCTTCCTTTCCTCCATTATCCCTCCATTCTCTCCTCTGCACCAACCCACCAAACCCTCATAAAAAACCCCAATTGTTATCAGATTGAAATTTAAGCATAATTAAAAGAATTAACAAAAAAAAAAAAAAGAAAGATATGGGTTCAGTTGTGGTGGCTACCCACCAAAATGCGGTGATGGATGGGAAGTCAGAGGTGGTGGTCATGATGATGAGCGCGGCGGCGGAGAAGAAAAATTGGGTGAGGCGCAAGACGAGGCCACCAGGGGTGCCGGGCATGCCAGGAAAATCCTTCATTAGGACCCGGAGCGAGTTCGAGGCGGCCCCCTCTGTGGTGGGTACATCTTCAACTGGGTGAACCGACCCATGGCTCACGTTCATCTCCTCCTGGTTCTTCAATTGGTCCGAACCATGGTCGTTAATCAGTCAACGATGGTAGATCGGAGTTGAGAGTTGAATCGAACGAGTCCGGTGGTTGCGGGATCTGGATTCTGTGGGGGTTTGGTGGGTTGGTGCATATATCCACACCTTGCAAGAGTTGAATCGGAGCTAAGAGTTTGGTGGGTTGGTGCATATCTGGGTTCTCAACTTCGGACTCGTTGTGGGATCTGGGACTCGTTTTGAGGAAAGAATGGAGGGATAAGAGCAACTCCAGCGTTGGAGCCCTCCCCCCTGGCAATACACTATTCAATTCACCTAATGAACAGTAACTGCCCTTAATGAACAGTAAGTAGCCCTGGCAATAGAATTTGCATCTCCACCGTTACACTTCAATAGCCCTGGCAATAGGCAATAAAATATTAGTATTTTTTTTATTATAAAATAATACAAAATAATTTTAATTGTAATATCGGATAAGATTTTTAATCGTTCTCGTTGCGCCACGTGTCATTATCCGAAGTATTATTAAATAATACAAAATAATACATTTATTGGTGATGGATTTCTGATAAGATTATTAACCAATCACGTCGCGCCACGTGTCATAATCGGTTCACAATCTTTGAGGATAGATTTCCATCAGATTTTTAACGAATGACGGCATGCCACGTGTCATAATCTGTTCACAATCTTTGAGGATAAATTTCCATCAGATTTGTAACGAATGACGGCATGCCACGTGGCATTATGCAGAACCTAATCCTTTCTGAATCCTCTATATAATCCACCATCCATCCTCACAAATCTCACACCAAAATTCTCAAGATCTCTATCATTATTCATAGTTTCTGCTTCCTTATTCACAAAAATTTGTATCATTATTCATAGTTTCTGTTTCTTTCTTTCAATGTCGTCTTCTTCTTCCTCAAGGATGATGTGGGAATACAATCAGGAAGAGGAAGAATTATTTAACGAATCTGAAGCAATCTTCAATCACCAGAGGGTAAGAAATGAGAGGGAAGAGGACGAGGAGCATCAAATGAGAAATGACGAAGTAAGAAGGGGCAGAGCCTCACATTCCCGTCGAGTCATCCAAGCTGCGGCTCAGATCTGCAGGCCCAGCCGTTCCGGAAACCTTGATAGAAGCAGGCAACGACGAGGTATGGAACTCTTGGATGATTATTTTGTTCCTAATAGTGCATTCCCTGATACGTACTTTAGACGTCGTTTTAGAATGGAACGACATTTGTTCAACAAAATCATGATTGCTGTTTGCAACCATGATTCTTATTTTGTGCAAAAAAAAGATGCTTTTGGTGCTATGGGTCTACTGCCTGAGCAAAAAATTACTGCTGCCTTGCGGATGCTTGCATATGAAGCATCTGCAGACCAAGTGGATGAGATAATGAGGATGGGGCAATCAACCATTCTTGAGTCCCTGATGAGGTTTTGCGGAGCAATCGAATTTATCTACATCGCTGAGTACCTCTGCAAACCTACACACATGGACTTGGAGCGGCTGTTGAAGAAGGCGGAGATGCGTGGCTTTCCTGGGATGATTGGAAGCATTGATTGTATGCACTGGACGTGGAAAAATTGTCCAAGTGCATGGTAAGGCGCTAACGGGGACAGAAAATGAGCAAAAAGTATCATTCTGGAGGCGGTGGCATCTTTTGATACATGGATTTGGCACGCCTTTTTCGGGGTCCCGGGAGCTCAAAATGACATCAACGTCCTTGCCCAATCCCCAGTGTTCAACGATGTCCTGCAAGGAAAGGCACCAAAAGTTACGTATAAGGTCAACGGACGTATGTACGACAGGCCATACTACCTAGCCGACGGCATCTACCCGCGCTGGTCAACCTTTGTCAAAACAGTGCCACGTCCGCGGAGTGCAAAGGAAAAACACTTTGCAAGCTGTCAAGAGGGGTGTAGGAAGGATGTGGAGCGTTGTTTCGGTATCCTCCAAGCTCGCTGGGCCATCGTCAGGGGTGCTGCCAGATTGTTTGATGTAGAGTCGCTTCGATCCATCATGATGACGTGCATTATTCTTCACAACATGATTGTGGAAGATGAGTACGATTATGAAGCTGTTGATGAATATGAGCCAGACCCGATGAACAATTCAAGAACACGTATATATTGTGCTCATGACGCCACCGATGAGCCCGTGCAACATGAGCCATTACAAAGGGATGGACGTTACAATGAAAGGCTCATTCAACGATATACTGCATTTCAAATGCCAGACATGCACAATGCCCGACAAATTGACTTGATAGAGCACCATTGGGCATTGAAACAAGCTGAAGATAATTAAGTTCATTTAGTGTGTTTTTTTGAATTTGGTATGTTTATGTTATTTTATTTGGTGTGTTTTATTATTTGGTATGTTTATGTAATTTTTTTATGTTTATGTTTATGTAATTCTATATGTAATTCTTAGTATGTTTATGTTTATGTTTATGTTTATGTATTTTTTTTATGTTTATGTTTATGTAATTCTTAGTATATGTAATTTTTTTATGTTTATGTTTATGTAAAGGACTTTTAATTAGAACGATGGACTTTTAATTATTTTATACAAGGACTTTTAATTTGAACAATGGACTTTTAATAAGTAACTTACCAAATTAATTTGAATAAATATTCAAGAAATTGGAAACAACATAAATAATACAAACAATAAATAATAAATTACAACTCAAAGTGATTGGAAAATTATGGGCTCCGATTACAAAAAGTACTCTATTCATCATCACTTAACCAATTTTGTGGTGCTAGGATGATCTTCTCTTGCGGTGCTAGAACCACCTTGGCTTGCTATTGCTTCTCTTGCACGCCTCCTTCGCACAACGTCCGCTTTATCTGATTTCCAAAAAAATTTAGAATTTGGAGACTTCCCTTCTAAAGACATGTTCATAATCTCACGATCTTGTTGAGCCCGTCTTTCTTCTCTAACATGTTCCCTTTCTTGCCTAAGTAGCTCTCTTTCTCTCTCATTAGCATAAAATTCTCTCTCAACAGCTGCTTGTTTTGATGCCTCTCTAGCCTTATCAGCCTCATCTTTCGCCAGGACCCTCGCCAAAGTCAATTCACCTTGGCAAGTAAGTTTTTCCATGAACTTTGCATAATCGTTCTTCGAAGCACTCCCTTTTCTCTTTGAAGCCTTCTTACCTTGAGGCCTAATTGGAAAACGGGTCGAACCCGACGCGCGTTCAGGGAGGGGCGTTTCAGACACTTCTTCTACATCATCTTCATGAACATGATCGGGTGTAGAGTGTAGAGGTGTGCTGTTCATGTGCACTTCTGGACCGACTGACACAACTCTAAATTTAGGACAATATTTGACAATATTCCAACATTCCCACCGGTTGAATGATTTATTTTTGCTTTTGGTTTTGGCAGCGTACCAAGCTTGTGCTTGAAGTTCCTACACAATAAAAATAAGTAACAAATAAATAATTATAATGAAAATAAGTAACTAGCAAATATATACATATATATATATAAGTAACAAATATAATGAAAATAAGTAAGAAGGCTTCAAGTTTAGTAAATAATGAAAATAAGTAACAAATAAATAATTATAATGAAAATAAGTAACTAGCAAATATATATATATATATATATATATATATATATATATATATGTCATGTTAATCATAACATGGGGCTAGAGTTCCAAGTTTAGTAAATAAATAATACAAACAAACAAATAAATAAATAATACAAACAACATAATTATAATGTAACAAATAAGTAACAATAAATAATAAATTTTGTACGTAACAAATAAATAATACAAACAAATAATTATAATGTAAGTATGTAACAAATAAATAATTCAAACAAATAATTATAATGTAAATTTGGGTATCAAATAAATAATATATTGTTACCTGATCCGAGTAATTGTCCCCACTTCGAATATTACTACTAGCTTGTGCCAAAGCGTCTCTCCACGTACTAAACGATTGGCTAAGTAATTTCCAACGAGTGGACATCGATTCTTTGGTTCCTTTCCCACCAATTTTCTCAAGAAAATTGGTATGAATAAGACTCCACATTTCTCGCAACTGCATCTCATTACCCGTAAGCGAACTATGAGTAACTTCAACCCAGCTAGTACGCAACGCAACATCTTCAATAAGCGACCAATTCTTACCTGCACCAGTGGTCATTTTGTTGAAAAAAAATGGATTCAAACTTTGAGACAAAGAAAGGAATGTGATTGAAAGTAGTTGAGAAAATATGAAATTGTTGTGTAAGGTAGATGATAATGAGAAGGTATTTATAGAAAAGTAAAAACAATTTTTTTTACAATTTTTTTCAGATTTTTCAGATATTTTTTTGATTTTTTTTGAATTTTTTACAATTTTTTTAAAATTTTTATTCAATTAATTAATCTCTGCCGTTAGATATAAAAAAATTTGAATTCCAACGCTCCAGATTGTGCCACGTGTCACAACGGTAACTTTTCAAAATTTTAAAACTATTTTTTCATTTATTTTTTAATTTATAAAGCATTTTAATATCCACCGTTGATCTCAGATCGAACGGTGGATATTAAATCTGACTTTTTTTTTTTTTTTTACCGTTGAGATCTAACGGTCCACATTAAGTGACCGTTAGGATCTAACGCACCGTGGGAAGCCACGTGGCTTCCCAACGGTAACTGACAATTGCTTTTTTAATTTTTTTTTGTGTCGGCGACGCGCCCCCACGCGCCGGTGGGGTGCATGCGCCTGACAAAAAATAAAATAAAATAATGCGCTGACGCCACCCTGGCGTCAGCCCCACCTCGGGCTCAAGGCCTGGCAATCCCTCACGGGCCTGGCCCTCGGGCCTCCCCCTGCCTTCGGCCTCCCGCACGCTGGAGCATCTCCACCGGCCCTCGGGCCATTGTTTTGGAGCCCGACCCCCGAGCAAAACCCCACGTTGGGGATGCTCTAAGGGAGGAAGGGAATGTCGGGAAGGAAGAAGAATACCAAATTTTTTTTTTTCTTTCTAATTTTTAATTTCCACATGGACCCTTTAATGACACATGGCGCCCGATCATTGTACACATAGGTGTCACGTCATCAATTAATGGGAGATTTAACAGCCAGACTAACGGATGTATGAGATTGGCTCAAAATTAACACTTTAGGTACGACTCTGGGATGAAAAAAACTTCATGTACCAAATATTGAAAACCACGAAACTTGAGAGTAATAAATATTTACCTTTTTTTTTTTTTTTTTTTTTTGTTTCATTGAAAATGATCGATGTTTTAACTTAATTTCTACACATTTTCTCGTCACTTGAGCTAACTTTAAAGACTTTGTAAAACAACTAAAGAAGTAATTTATGCATCATAGCCCGAAAAAGGTACATATTGGGTTTTAAGTTTGTTTTGCTTTTCTTTTATATTTATGCATCAAAATTAGATAATATTAAATTTCCCGGTAACTTTTGTGTTTTTTTTCTATTCAATATAAGTTCTTTTGACATTTTGTTTATATATTCTTGTTGAATTAGAGCTTGTCCGCTTGTACGAGCCCTAGTTTGGCCTAAGATTTTTCGAAAGTTGACAGCTTTGTCATTCTGAATCATTTCATTTATATTATAAAAAGTGGGAAAACTAGCATTATTCTAGGTATAAACTGCATTTTTTTTCAAAATTAAACGCACACAATATTAATATATAAAATTTCATCAAATAGAAATATAATATAATAAAAACAAAAAGTAAAATACAAATTCCATTTGCCCAGAAATTTAGTAAATATAAATCGATTCCTTGCTTTGTTTGGGGAGAGAGAGAGAGAGGGATAGAGAGGGTAGATTAGAAAGAGAGTTGTCGGCTTTGACTTGACGAAAATTTGGGAGATCTGCTGAGGCTGAGCCTGTGCTGCTCCTTTTATTCGTCGTCTTGTCCGAGCCACCCAGAAAGGACACCAAACTCCATTCCAAAACAAAAACCTCACTTAACCAATCTTACCAATCACAGATTCAACTCAATTCACAGTAAGTTCTTTAACCCTCTCTCTCTCTCTAAATCCCATTTTCTTTTTTCCAGTCTCACTTTTTTTCTTTGGAACAAGTCTATCACTTTCTGGGGAAAATCTCTTTCTTTCACTCACTTTCTCAATACCCAGATCAGTTTTTTTTGTTACTTCCTGCTGAATCTTGAAGAAACCCAGTTCCAAAATTGTGAATTTTGCTGCCCTTTTGTTGGTTTTTGTGTTTTTTAGATGATTTTGCTTACTGGGTTGTGCTAATCACGTGGGGTTTAGGGTAAAGATTTGATCTTTGGTGGTTGTTTTGTGATGATTTTTAGTTGTGGACTGATTGTTGAGTGTTTATGTGTGGATTTTTGGAGGGTAGTTTTTAATTGTTGCAAATTGGTTGATTTTGTAGTGGTTAAGTTGTAAAGGAAGAGCTTTTTTGCATTGACCTTGTTGGATGAGGCTTAGATTCACGAATGGGTTGTGTGATTAGTAGAGAAGCGTCTTCGGGAGTCAATTCTGAGTCGAAGGGGAAGAGGAGGGATTTGAGTGTAGAGTCTACTGGGAAGGTAGATGATGTTGTGGTGCCGAAGGTAGATAGTAAAACCGCCGAGGTTCATGTTGGTGGGGGAGAGGGCAAGAAGGAGGAGAATGTCCATGGAGGTGAGAAACCTCCGAGGGGGGAGAGAAGGCGATCGAAGCCAAACCCGAGGTCAGGTAATGTACCAAAGCAATCGCGTGGCGCCCAAGTGGCGGCCGGCTGGCCACCCTGGCTCACTGAGGCGTGTGGGGAGGCGCTCAATGGGTGGATTCCACGGAAAGCAGACACGTTTGAGAAAATTGATAAGGTAGGTTTTCATTCTTCTTTTTATGGAAATGGTTTTTTTTTCATGGAAAAGTTGATGTTGTGATCCTTTGCTTGTTTTCCTAAAATGATGCGACAAATATGGTTTTTACGAAATTAACATAATTATGGTCGATTGTTATGAACTGAACGGACAGTGTGATAAATCAGATCATTTGAGATGCATTCTTCAAAGTTTTCTTCTTTGGAATGCCTATTACAAATGAGGCGGCCATAAATTGCAATTAATTGAACAATGCCTATCACTTTTATCTTCATGTTTTGCTCTTAGTTTATGTATATTTTTTGTGCATGATTTTGATTTCTTTCATTTTCTTTTCCCTGATGTTAGATTGGGTCAGGAACGTATAGTAATGTGTACAAAGCTAAAGATGTGTTGACGGGGAAAATTGTTGCCCTAAAGAAAGTTAGATTTGACAATTTGGAGCCCGAGAGTGTGAGATTTATGGCTAGAGAAATTCTAATTTTGCGGAGACTGGATCATGTCAATGTTGTAAAGTTGGAGGGTCTGGTTACGTCAAGAATGTCATGTAGTTTGTACCTGGTGTTTGAATACATGGAGCATGATCTAGCTGGGCTTGCTGCAAGCCCTGAAATTAAATTTACAGAACCACAGGTTAGCCAGTATGTCGCTAATCTTTGAAGTCCATTTGCCACTTTTAAAAATATATAAATGGTTATGGTACTTTTCTGATGTTTTGACATTTGATGCATCTCACAATTCAAATTTCAGGTAAAATGTTACATGCATCAACTTCTATCTGGACTTGAGCACTGTCACAACCGTGGTGTGCTTCATCGTGACATTAAAGGATCAAATCTTTTGATTGACAATGGAGGAGTACTTAAAATTGCTGACTTTGGATTGGCTTCTTTTTTTGATCCAAACCATAAGCATCCAATGACTAGTCGGGTGGTTACTCTATGGTATCGACCTCCCGAGCTCCTTCTTGGGGCTACTGATTACGGTGTGGGTGTGGACCTCTGGAGTGCAGGTTGCATTTTAGCGGAGTTACTAGCTGGGAAGCCTATCATGCCTGGTCGTACCGAGGTAACTTGATGACTCTCTTTTTGCATTTGCTTTTATCCTTGCTTGTAAAAACTAAATTTGTGGGAAGACATTTAACAACTAATGTTTAAAATGGAGATATCGCCAAGTAATTTATAGCTATTGCATTGGAATGGTCAATGCGCACATCTAGCTAATTGACTTTCATAAGACTGAGTTTCTTGTGTTCAGTTGGTTAAAATAGATGTTTGAAGCTACAACCTTATCCAGTTTTGTTAGTTTTAAAATGCTGAGATGATAACATTTTTAGGGTTTCTCACTGACTAAACTTCTGACATAACTGTAGAGCATATCTCACATATTTGCTGCTCACGTAGGTGGAGCAACTACATAAGATATACAAATTATGTGGTTCACCTTCAGATGAATACTGGAGGAAAGCAAAGTTGCCCAATGCAACGCTATTTAGGCCTCGGGAGCCTTACAGAAGATCCATAAGAGAGACATTCAAAGATTTTCCCCCAACTTCATTTCCCCTTATCGAAACTCTTCTTGCAATTGATCCAGCAGAACGTCAGACAGCCACAGCTGCATTGAGTAGTGTGGTGAGTTCTTATACTATGATATTTTTTTCTAATTTCAGGATCTTGATACTGTATGGCTGCTTTCTATGTACTCTAGTTCTCTCTACCAGCTTAATCAACCAGAACACATCTTGGTTTCTTGACAGTAGACTTGTTGGATTTAGATTCAACACTGATAATTACTTTCTGCATCTCTTCTTTTGATTTTATATTTTGCACTCTGGAATGGTTAATGAGACTAAAGCGTTCCTTAGACTGTCGCCCACTTACCTGCCTAGAATTGGGGCCCAAGTCATATCTCATAGTGCGGTCCCTAACCATCGCTTTAGAGTTTAGACTCTAGTTATGCTAATTGGGTCCATATGTTGATCCATGCCTGCAACGATGAAAATCATGTGCGCGCTAATTGATGGTTATTTGCATCTATTATGATTCCTTCGATAAATGTGCTTACATACTCTATTTGCTCTTTCTTTCCTCATTTGCAGTTTTTCCTGTCAGAGCCTTATGCATGTGAACCTTCTAGCCTCCCGAAGTATCCTCCAACCAAAGAAATAGACGCCAAACGCCGGGACGATGAAGCTCGTAGGTATGTGTCTTGTTGACTTTTTGTTCTTTCACCTTCTGATATCTTGCTGTTAAAGACTACTTATTTAGCATAAATCATGCATGTTGTCAGAGCCTGGACCTTTGAGGATAGAGTATAATGAACTCGTGTGATCATATTGATACTCCGATGGGTTTTATTAGTTTATCTGTTTATTATATGGAGCTTTGGACAAGATTAAAAATAGGTCAATAAGACACCTCATTTGTCTAAAGTTACTCATTTTCTGGTTTTCTATGTAAACTTTCCCTGAGTCATCTCTCGCTCACTCGCACAGATTCTTTCTGTCATGTTAGCCCTCGAGCGCAAACATGCATTTCTGCTGTCTTGAAACATTTGTAGCTAATTTGTTACTGTTGTTCGTCTTAGTATACTATTTTGGCAAAATACTTATTTTGGTATATTACCTGTCTTGAAGACATCTCTGAAACAGGGCAATGTTTGATGCTCAACCACCATAAGCGAAATTAATTTCATAAACACACTTATCTTTATAATGTGTGAAGTCTGACTAGCACAATTTTTGGTGGTTGTGCAGACTACGAGCTGCTGGTAGATCCCAGGCTGATGGTCCAAAGAAAACACGCACACGGGAACGGGCTCCTAGGAGTGGTATGCCGGCTCCAGAAGCCAATGCGGAGCTTCAGTCCAATATTGATGTATGTCCAATAAGTTGCCTCTATCAATTATTGTGTCATCGTTTACCTTTGACCCTTCCATTTGCATAAACATCCTTCTTTCGCTAGTCAAGAACATGCATATGCTTCTAGATTATGTATCCGTTGAAAAAGATTAAATGAAATAGAAGCGGACTACCTTTATGAAAAGAATACTGCTGAGATGTCAATGAGATTAACCTGTTTGGTTTGCCATATGTAAATGAGTTTCGATTTAATGCACTTGGTGTCTATATTCTTACACATGACATGACCATTTGGCCGACTTTGGCATTAGTTATATGATTCAGGTTTCGATTTATAAGTATGTTAAACACATCAGTTTTCTTCTGAAACAGAGAAGGCGCCTAATTACGCATGCAAATGCAAAGAGCAAAAGCGAAAAGTTTCCTCCACCACATCAGGATGGGGCAGTTGGCTACCCCTTGGGATCTTCACATCATTTTGATCCTGCCCTTGTTCCTCCTGATGTCCCTTTCAGTACAACCTCATTCAGTTATCCTAAAGAATCACTACAGGCTTGGTCAGGTCCGTTGGTTGACCCTGCTTCTGCCGGTGGTCCAAGACGGAAGAAACATACTGGACACGATGGGCGAGAAACTTCAAAATCCTATACAGGAAACCTTAGAGAGAAACATGACAATGCTCGTGTTAAGGGAAAGAGAAGTGCGGCTTGAAACCGAGTTCATATGAGGAAGCGTAGTTACAAAGAGTTTCCGGAAAAGTGAGTTTATCATCTCCAGCTTCTAGCAGTGTATTTTTCCAACAGAAATGCAGGGGTAAATACAATTTTTTTTTTTAATTTTATAAATCCCAATTAGCTTCTCTCTTTTTTTTTTGCCCCAATACTTACAAGACATGGGATTTTTGTTTTGTTTGTTCATTTTTCAATTTGTTGGTGAGATTGGTGAGAGAACTTGCCTCTGTTATGTACATCTTCATCTTTTGATTCCTTTTTTTTCCAAGTGTGTGGTGTTGGAAACTTATGCTTAGAGTAGTGAAATGATTTAGTAAAGAGTTGCGTTTATACGCCAAACTTCTTCGTCAAGTTTTGTTCATCAAATGATGCGTCGGTTATTTATTTTAGTATGCACACCCTTGTGGACTCAACATTTATCTTTTTGTCTTTCTTAAAAAGAGGACAACTGGTGGCGAACTACGGTCATCTATCTCTTTCAGGCTCGGAGGAGACAAATTGGGAATCCACCCCTTCATAGCTTACGAAACACCGAACCCAGGACTTCCTATTCTATTTTTAAAGAGCTGTTGTTTGCACTTTTTCACTGGACTACTTGTGGTTGGACTCAGGGATTTATCGAACCTAAGAATTGAATAAAAAATTGGACGATTTGAATTACAATCTCTGAAATGAACCTTTCATTAAAGCAACCACAGAAAGGCAAAGTAGAAATAAAGAACTAACAAAATCTTTGCCCAAAAAATTCAAAAGAATGATCCAAAATATTTGCCTTTTATTTATTAAATAAAAAGAGAAATGGTATAAGGTATTGGACCAATCATGGTATCACGTCTGGCAAATATTTTATTATATTCTATTGTCATGCTTTTAATTTACATTTTTATATTTGAAAATTAGTATCTTCCCAACAAACGTGTTTTATTTTAGATAAATCACACATCTTAAAAAATTTCAATCCTAAAAAGTAAAATAAATGAACACAATGCAGTGCCTCAAAACCCAACTTTTTTTAATCGACACATTTTAAATTACTCTAATTTACAAAATGAAAACGAGTTTAAATTTAATTCAGAGGGATATACAAACTAGTCTAACTTATCTAACGTAACTCAACCCTAATGCATTCACTGTTGACACGAGATACATACTTAAATGGAGGCAAGCGAAAAATTTAACGATTTTTCAACTGATCTAACCCTCAACTGCAAGCAAATTAAAATAAAAAATTTAATTGAAATTGGTTAGCAAAGAACGGAAAAAAAAAGAAGAAAAACTACACGACAAAAGATCATTAAATTAAATTAAAACCCCCACTAAACAGCACTGAGCACTCTCTAAAACCGCCAGTAAAACTTCCGTAGCTCTCTCTCCTCCCTCCCTCTCTCCCTCCCTCTCTCTCTCTCTTTCTCTCGCCCCTCCACACACACACAGTGGGTTCTTTCTTTCAGTTGCAGAAAAATCCACGATCGTCATCTTACTCTCTGCAGAAACCAAGAAAAACTCTCGGGGGCGAATACCATAGAAACCAGAAGGCAAAAGCAATGGAAGAGAGCAGCAACAGCAACACCGCCGCTAGCAGCGTCGCCCAAGCCATTGCCGTAGCTCTCGACTGGAGCTCCACTCCCGACGCCCGCAAAGCAGCCGTTGCTTTCCTCGAATCGGTACTCTCTCTCTCTCTCTCTCTTTTCTCTGACTAGAAACTTTACCTGTGCTTTATTAGAACTATAACTTGTCTCTCTCTCTAAAAATTTGTAGTTTGGTTGCTTTTGTTAAATGGGTATTGGATGAAAAGTATGAAATGTAAATTCTTTAATCGCATTCGTAAAATTTCAATTTGAAGGAGTTTATTGGATGATTTCGTTGTTTTCGGGTGGAGTTTCAGTATGTTAATTGGTATTTTGAAGTGTTGAAAGGCTATGATGTTATGCAATCTGTTACTTGGTTTAAGCAGCTGTCTCATCTTCCATTGTTTATTATTCCTTCTGTTCAATTTGTGCAGATTAAGACCGGAGATGTGCGGATTTTGGCAAACACTGCGTTTCTTCTAGTGAAGAAGGATTGGTCTTCCGAAATTCGGTTGCATGCATTTAAGATGTTACAGGTATATGATCATAAGGAATGTTCTTTATACAGATTTCTGTTGATTTGTAACTATGTTAGTATTTTCGTCTGATCCAAAGGCCATTGTCGGGAGTTCAAATTTGAAATTTGAAAATGCAGCTTTTATTAGGAACTATAACATAACCGCGTCATTTATTCTTTTGTTTTCTTCAATAATGTAATGAGGTTATATCATATTTTTTTTACTATTAAAGTGGTCTTGTTGGACTGTTGGAGATGATTTGATAATACAATCTATGATCAAGAGGTCGTGGGACTGGTTTCCCTTAACATCCAAATGCTCCTGGCAATGTAAATTACTTTGCACTTGATGTCATATTTTAAGTTTTGCTCCCCAACCTTATTGGGATCATAATAAAGGAAGAAGGGCAGGGTACAAACATAGTGTTCAAACGGCACAAAGTTTCTAGAAAAGAAAAGGTTGAAGCTTTACAATCTGAGATGTAAAAGCAGTTTCCTGATAATTCTCAATTTCTGTTGAAAATGCCAAAACCCTGATTGATGTAAACTTCTTGTTACAATTTCCAAAATAGGTTTCTGTCTCCCTGTATGATTGCGCTTTCTAGTTCTATCTGAAACATTTAGCATCTAATTATATAACCATGTAAAGTTCTGTGGTATTATTAGTGTAACAAGAATATGCATATTTTTGTGCAGCATTTGGTCCGATTGCGGTGGGAAGAACTAAGCCCTACAGAGCGTAGAAACTTTGCAAATATCACAGTTGATTTAATGTCTGATATTGCAAGTCCTAGTGAGGAGTGGGCTTTAAAAAGTCAGACAGCAGCCCTGACTGCCGAGGTTTACACAGCAGTTCTTTTGACTCTATTGAAACTGCCAATGGTTAGTTTTCCATTGTAATACTCACCTGTTTTAATCTGTTGCAGATGGTTAGAAGAGAAGGACTAAATCTATGGCAAGAATTGTTTCCAACTTTGGTTTCATTATCCTCCAAGGGTCCTATTCAAGTAAATATTTTTCCTCCTTGTTCACTCTCTTTCATTTAAAACATGTTTAGGTTATCACCTTACTTTCTACTCCTCATTGATATTAGGCTGAGTTGGTCTCCATGATGCTAAGGTGGCTTCCTGAAGATATTACTGTTCACAATGAAGACTTGGAAGGTTTATTCAGAAATGTGTCTTGTGCACTCTTTCCTCTTGCCTGTGAATTGCATGTGTGTATGCACGTGATGCTTGTTCCTGGATTTAGATTGCTGCATAGCTTATCCTGATTCTTAATGGTTAATACAGGAGATCGGAGAAGGCTATTGCTGCGTGGGCTGACCCAATCTTTACCTGAAATTTTGCCTTTATTATACACTGTATGTCTGGCTCCTTAATTTTAATAGAAGAAGTTGCATACGATGGAGTTGTACTAATGAATTAAAATGTGCAGTTACTAGAGAGGCACTTTGGAGCTGCGTTGAGTGAAGCAGGAAAACAACAATTTGACCTTGCAAAACAACATGCAGCAACAGTAACAGCTACTTTGAATGCTGTTAATGCATATTCTGAATGGGCTCCATTGCCTGATCTTGCTAAATCTGGTATAATTCATGGGTATGGTATCCTACTTTGAAGTTTTGGTGGATTCTGATTTAAAGCTGTTGGCAAGTGTCTCTTTCTTATCTCCTCTCTCTCTCTCTCTCTCTGTACAGATGTGGTTTCTTACTTTCTTCACCTGACTTTCGTCTTCATGCTTGTGAGTTTTTCAAACTTGTTTCCCAAAGGTACGAAATATAGTATTGTCAATTGCTTTTTCAATATATATATATATATATATATATATATATAGAGTTATAAATTATGCGTTTTCCACTTCTTAAGACATTTCCGTAACAGTTGTGTTATCCCGATTTATGTCATGCAGGAAGAGACCTATTGATGATACCTCTGCTCCCGAATTTGATTCTGCAATCAGTAATATCTTTCAAATATTGATGAATGTCTCCAAAGAATTTTTGTACATATCTAGCTCCGGTACTGGGGTAATTGATGAAAGCAATATTGAGTTTGTGGAATATATATGTGAAAGTATGGTGTCTTTGGGTTCCACAAACTTGCAATGTATTGCTGGTGATAGAGCTGTGCTACCACTTTATTTGCAACAGGTAACTAGAACATCGGGCTATATGCAACTCTTTGCTGCTTGTTCATTTGGTTCTGTCAACAAGTGATTGGTTATTGAAATAGAATATGACTAATTTTATTCTTTTTTATTTTCAGATGCTGGGGTTTTTCCAACATTTTAAGCTAGCTCTTCATATTCAATCTCTCAACTTTTGGCTGGTATGAAGATAATTTCCCAATCATTGCTGTAATGTACCAGTAACTGAGACTATGTCATACGCTACATACCATGTTTAATTGTCTTTCATGTTTATATGCATGTTTAGGCGCTAATGAGAGACTTGATGTCCAAGCCAAAGGCTGTTGCTCGCTCAGCTGGAGATGGTTCTGATCCGGTCGATTTTGAAAAGAGAAAAATCTTAAGTTTTTTGAATGATGAAATATGTAGTGCAATTCTGGATGTATCTTTCCAACACATGCTCAAGAGAGAAAAAGTAATTCACGGAACAACAATTTCTTTGGGGCAGTTGGAATTATGGAGTGATGATGTTGAGGACAAGGGGACTTTTGGCCAGTATCGTTCGAAGTTGGTAAGTAGTTCGTAGAACTTAGATATTTTTGTTTCTACATTAGCTCATGCTTCTTCAGTTCAGTAAGCATAAAATTTTGCACGACATGTATAGGTTCTCTGGAATAGGATTCTGTTAAATAATTAATTCCATGTACAGATACATGGATGGGTACATTCCTTGACTTTGTTAGTAATTGCCATTCAGATTAGAGGATCCATTAAAGTAACCTTGAAATCTAGCTCATTTCATTTCATGTTGACCATTATTGCTGTCTTGCATCATATAAGAAATTTCTCTTTGTTCTGGTTTACACTAGAAGAAGTCTTGAAAATAGTTCACCTGACCTTCCTTGGCCCGCATTTTTCAAAAGTTTCCTTCCCTGATGAATGCTCTTAATGCAGTTAGAACTGATCAAGTTGGTTGCCTTATACAAGCCTCTTATAGCCGGTTCTAAAGTTTCTGAAAGAATTGAGACAATCATCAAAAGCCTCTTGCTTTCTCCAATGCCTGCTCAGGTTTGGTTACAAGCACTTTCAGAATTCAATTTGCTATCTTTTGAGTTTCTAGCATTCCAGTATTGCTTGCAAGCCTTGCGGTGATGGTTCTTATAAATCTCCATCCTCTGTCTAATTTCAGGACTTAGCTGTGATGGAAAGCATGCAGTTGGCTTTAGAAAATGTTGTAAGCACTATTTTCGATGGTTCAAATGAAATTGCCGGGGGTCATTCTGAAGTTCAACTTGGACTATGCAGAATATTTGAAGGTTTATTTTAAACATTTCTTTATGTGAGCTTTGGAATTTTTGTATCCTGAGTTTCTTATCATGACTTGTTTCTTGACTTGAAGGTTTGCTTCAGCAACTTCTTTCTCTGAAATGGACTGAGCCAGCTCTTGTGGAAGTACTTGGGCACTACTTGGATGCAATGGGTTCATTTTTGAAGTATTTTCCGGATGCCGTGGGCAGTGTCATTAATAAATTATTTGAGCTCCTAAACTCGCTCCCTTTTGTTGTTAAGGTCGATTTCAATTATTTAATTTCGTTTTGTTATTCATTGTATTTTAGAGAATCTTTGAATTCATATTATTATTCAGCAGGATCCATCTACAAGTAGTGCACGGTATGCAAGGCTGCAAATCTGTACATCGTTTATTCGTATCGCCAAAACTGCTGACACAAGTGTTCTGCCTCACATGAAGGTGACTCGTGTTTCTTTGATACATCCTTGAATTTTCTGGTGTGTCTTGTGTATACACAACTTTCACGCATATAGTATATGCCACTGGTAAGAAAGACGTAGAATTAAATTAAATCACTCAGAGTAATTTTTATTAGCAATTACAGTCGTAGAATCTCCAATATTTTGAATAGCATACGTTGGCTACATCAACCTAACTGTTGCAAGAATTGACAGATCTGTATCCACATCATTGGCATGTAGTCTTGCTTCCTAGAAGAATAATGTATATCAGAAATAAGATTTTTAAATGCTCCCCAAATTAAAGTTGTGATCTGTAAATATACGAGGGTCTCTATGAGGGAAAACAAAAGAGTTTAGTCAACAAGTGCATGCCCTACTGAAGAGAACCCATGCTTTTAGATTTCGAAAATACCATTCTGTTTATTGACTTTTTCATGTGGTATTTTATGTAGGGTATAGCTGACACCATGGCGTATATGAAAAGTGAAGGTTCTTTACTTCGTGGTGAACACAATCTCTTAGGTGAAGCGTTTCTTGTCATGGCTTCTGCTGCTGGGTAATGCTTCTTTTGCATGAATTGACCATGTATTTGTATTGTCAGATGGTTCTGCTCTTGAACATTTGTAAACTTTGTACAGAATTCAGCAGCAGCAAGAAGTTCTGGCCTGGTTACTAGAACCTTTAAGCCAGCAATGGACGCAGATTGAGTGGCAAAATAATTATCTATCTGAACCACTTGGTCTTGTTCGCTTGTGCTCCGAGACCCCAGTTATGTGGTCAGTTTTCCACACTATCACATTCTTTGAGAAGGCACTTAAGAGAAGTGGAACCAGAAAAGCCCAGTCAAATCTACAACACAATTCAACAGAAAGTTCTATGCCCTTGCACCCAATGGCTTCTCATCTATCATGGATGCTGCCACCTCTTCCAAAAGTAAGCATGCTGCTCCTGAAAACTAGCTGTCTTAAAATTCCTAAATCCCAATTCACACTTATTTTAAATGTTGTACATTCTCGACCATTTTCTTATGAAACTTCTTCACTACAAGGTAATAATTGATGCATGTTGTTGATCTGCAGCTGTTTCGTGTCTTACATTCCCTTTGGTCTCCATCTGTATTCCAAATATTACCTGGAGAGATTAAAGCTGCAATGACCATGAGTGATGTTGAGAAATTCAGTCTTCTTGGTGAAGGAAACCCTAAATTGCTAAAGGGTACCATAGCCTTCGCCAATGGATCCCAGATCAGCGCAAATAAGGAAGGATATGTGGAGTCAAATGAATCAGACATACGAAATTGGTTGAAAGGTATTAGAGACAGTGGGTATGTATTCCTATATTTGAGTTGGTTTGAAACTTTTTCTTTGAAATGCATCTTTTTTGTAGGTTTCTTTCGTTTAATGATTAAGATATTTTTTATAATTGTAGGTACAATGTATTGGGCCTGGCAACCACTGTTGGGGACTCATTTTACAAATGTTTGGATAGTCAATCTGTTGCTCTAGCTCTAGTGGAGAATATACATTCAATGGAATTCAGGCATATCCGGCTGCTTGTTCATTCAGTTTTGATTCCTTTGGTTAAATTTTGTCCTGTGGATTTGTGGGAGGCATGGTTGGAAAGGCTCTTGCTCCCATTATTTCAACACTCCCAACAGGCTCTCAGTTGCTCCTGGTCTGGTCTTCTACATGAAGGGAGAGCAAAGGTCCCAGATGCCCATGCCATACTAGCTGGGTCGGACTTAAAAGTGGAAGTAATGGAAGAAAAGCTACTTAGGGATCTAACACGGGAGATTTGTTCACTCCTCTCTGTTATAGCTTCGCCGCAGCTAAATACTGGGCTTCCTTCCTTGGAGCACTCAGGGCATGTTCATCGTGTTGACGTATCTTCCCTCAAAGATTTGGATGCGTTCGCATCAAGCTCCATGGTTGGGTATGTTTGATTGACTTAGTTTCTTATCTAGGTTTCTTAAGTTCTTTTCTGTTAATCTGTACTGTAGTAGTTGTATAACTTTGTGAATGTTATTTTTTCCCTAAGTTCTCTGCTCTCAAAGTGTTCTTCGTTTACAGTTTCCTTTTAAAGCACAAAGGTCTTGCCCTTCCGGCGCTGCAGATATGTTTAGAAGCTTTTACATGGACAGATGGTGAAGCCATGACAAAAGTTTCTTCCTTTTGTTCTTCTTTGATTGGTTTAGCGGTATCGACAAATAGTGTGGAGCTCCTACAATTTGTTTCTAAGGATCTATTTTCTGCCATTATCCAAGGTTTAGCCCTTGAGTCAAATGCTTTCATCAGTGCCGATTTGATTGGTCACTGTCGTGATATATACATACATCTTTGTGAAAGAGATCCAACTCCTAGGCAGGTTAGTTACGATACCTTGTGCTATCTAATATTTTGGGTTATGCTGGTAGTAATTATACTCTAATTACTGATTACCATAAGAAACTTAATTGTCGTGCTTTTTGGGTTGCCCAGATTCTGCTCTCGCTCCCTTGTATCAAACAACATGATTTGCTTGCGTTTGAAGAAGCTTTGACGAAGACATCTAGTCCCAAAGAACAAAAGCAACATATGAAAAGCTTGCTTGTCTTAGCTACTGGAAACAAGTTAAAAGCGCTTGCTGTTCAGAAAAGCGTCAACGTCATAACAAATGTATCAAGTAAGCCCACATAGCTGACTTCACCATCATCTCATGCATTCTGTTTCTTTTCCCAGATTTTCTGCATTTCATATTTAGGTTGAGGTTCAACTCAATATTTTCCTTTCCTTTCCTATTCGGAGATATATTTTCATTCAAAAAACTTTATAATTATGCAACAGCTAGTCAACCGGGTATATTTTTACTAACCTGCTGCAATCATAATTTCAGCGAGGCCTCGCAGCACGGCCAACACTAAGGAAACCAGAGCGGACGATGGAGAGACCGTTGGTCTGGCAGCCATATTGTGATGCATGTGTGATGTGTTGTACAGAAATCAAATCAACTCGAAGGAAAACATGTTTGGAATATGATGAGGTACGAGAGCTGTTTCATTTTTTTCGGCCATAGGTCTACGGAACTTTGTCCACTCCCGGAAGCTACCTCGAATACAAGATCGATCGTTTAGAAGTGTTCCATGACACTGTTATGTTGTATTGTATTGCCATGAAAATTAGGATTTCAAAACTGAAATTTCATTGTATAGCACTAATCAGAAAACGGAGAGAGAAAAAAGGTTTGGCAGATTAGAACATAAACACATCGGGCAGTTGCCGTTTAACATTGGCTTGTTTGGAGCTCAAAGCTCAAACCAAAACTTTCATGTGCATATCATCAATGTTGTTTCCTACCTTGCAACCCCTACCAATCATTGTTCACATGCGAAAATGTCACAAAAATAATTTTGTGTTAAAAAACCACGTGTTAGTCCACATTTTTTTTCCATAGGCATTAAGAAAAATGTTAAAAACTATGTTGAAAGCAGTTTTACTTTTTATTAAGCCGTAGAAGGTTTTTTTTTTCTTTTTATTATTAAATATTTAAGTGGGGAACTTGGAAAATCAATAAAAACGACAACGAGATGGGTTATATGATAGTTTTTTAAACATTTGCAAAACTGATAGAAACTGTGAAAAAATTTCTTCAATACTATGTAAAATTGAATGGTACGAAAATAAATAATTGGATGAAAAAAAATCTAAATAAATGATTGAGGTTGAAAATAGAATATCTAAACAGATGATCGAGATTAAAAATAAAAAATTTAAACAGTTGTGAGGTATATTTTTGTATCATTTTCAGAGTGTTGCAAATTTCTTATAATTCAAGTAAAACGTGTTTGGTGTAATGGGGTAAAAGACAAAGATAATCTTCATTATATATTATATATTATATATTTCTTCTCTTCCATTCTCTTCTAATTCTTATTTTATTTGTTTCTCCTTGTTTGCAAGTCATCGCTGTCATTTGTTTCTCCTACACGTGTACATGTAGTTTGTATATTGTGTAAAATTCTACCGGTACAACTAACACACTGTCGTGCCAACGACTCTTTGACAAAGGTGGCACGCGTTCGTTAGTTCGGGCCTTTAGCCCTAACCCTAAACCCTAGGGTCGTCCTTCACCATTGCGATAAAGTTACACTAATTCCTAGCCCTCGTTTCAAAAATTATGCTCTCGTGTGTAACATACAACAAATGAATAAAGTGTTGAATATATTAATGATACAATAATTAAAGAATTAATGATTAAAATTCTTGTATATTATAGTATACACCAGTGTTTATTGAAAAATCTATGTTGTTCAATATCGACAGGAAAATAGAGAAGTTTGAATGGGAATCATATCATCATTTGACATATGAACGTACAATTTAGTTGTGTATGTTATATTGTACTTTACAACAGTACATATTAAAAAATCTCCGTTCTTCGATCTCAACAGGAAAATACAGAAGTATGAATGGGAATCGTGTCATTTGATATATGAACCTGCAGTTTTAGTTGTGAATGGTAGGCGGGAAGAATGGCAGGTGAAAAGTGTTGGATGAAAAAAGAAAAAGTTAAAGGTTTAAAACTGGATATATATACAGTTAAGCGGTTGCTTCTGGTTTAGTCTAGTTAATTCTATCTTCCTATAAACCCTAGGTATCATCAACCTTTAAAACTTGTACAAGTTGTTCCCTGCTGCACTGCCATTCCCTAAACCTTATTCTCTGCAGGCTTCGTTTTGTTGAAGGTGGTGGTCGTACGTATAGGCTATAAGAGTGAGTACGTAGCTTAGCTACCATTAATGGGACCTGGTGGAGGCCCCCCAGGACCTCCCGGACCGCCAGGTTTCGGCGGCCCTCCTGGTCCGCCTCCTCTCTTCGGTGGCTTTTGTGATTTTATTGGTTCATGGTAAGTATATATGTATGTAAATCAACATCTTTTGATTTGTTTTTGTTATCAATTTGTAAATTTTATGATATTATCTTTGTACGTAAATCTACATTTTAACTCGTTTCTCTCCCTCTCTCTCTCTCTCTCAAGCCATGCGCATGCCATATCCGAAAAGGTGAAATAAAATGTTCTAAAATGTTGATGAAATGACCATTTTGTTTATGGGAGTTTTGCAGTGTGAGTTTTCTGTGCTGCTGCTGGTTATTGCAAGACTGCTTTGGTGGGCCACCACCAGGGCCTCCTGCACCCTTTGGCCCGCCTGGACCGCCGCCACCTCCATGAGATCATCAAGCAGGCTTGAGTTTCCATAAATCAATTGTACCGCATATATTAGTAGCAATGCATGTACAATAACTTTGGATTAGAAAGAGACTTGTAATTCTGAGTCCTGTTCTGCTAAACTCCAAAGTCCATGTAAATTGTGATCGATTTAATTTAAGAAAAATTAATAAAAGGGATTTGAAAACTTTGAGTTTTAACGATAATAACAAAATAAATGGTAAAGTGAATAGTATCAGAATTGATTTTTTAATATAAAAATATAGTTTTTCGTTAAAGTAAATAGTACCGAAAACCTTTCGTTCTCTTTAATTTAATGTTGAAGGATAAAGTACAATGAAAAAAAATTAAATGACCACCTACCATTTGATTGAGATCGAACGTTAAAAAAGTACAATGAAAAAAATTAAGTGACCACCATTTCTTTGGATCCTACGGTATAGAATAAGTCTGTAATTCCAGACATTGTTGAGTTATAATTAGCTATTTATTTTTGTTTAATTTTAGCATGAAATCAAATCGATTATAAAATTTCAAATATCGAATCAAAATACTCGATCGAACAGTTGTAAGTTATATTTTCGTGTCATTTTCACAATGTTGTAAAGGTGCGTTTGTTGCACCGGACTATTTTGCACTACACTAGCTTCCGAGGTTAAGCTGGATTAGCTTAAACTAAACTAAACTGGACCAACTTAATGAAGCGTTTGATATAGTGACGGATTAAAAGAAGGATAAGTAACAACTATAATATTATATTATTTAATCTAATAATATTTTATTCAATCTTTTTTCATTTTGTCTCTAAAGTGTCTAGAACACTCTTTAGTTCCGTTCCCTTTATTAATTCAATAATATTTTAATTTTTTATTCAATCTCTCTCCGGACTCTTTCTGGAGAGTTCTTTCTTTTCTTCCTTGAGTTTCGTCCCCATAAGTAACACTCCTTTTTCTCCATATTTTGTCCTGCAAAACCACAACCTTCAATATCATTTTTCCTCTGCAACATCGTCCCCAAAACTACTATCTCCTCTCTCTCCATTTCTCTTCGTCCAAAGCTACTTTCTCCCCTTCTCTATCCATTTCTCTTCGGAATTTTCTGGGAATTTTCGAGAATAAGGACGAATTTTTCTATTAGGATTGTTGTTATCGTTTTGCATTTTTTTTTTTTTTAATTTTCTGGATTTTGGTGTTGAGATTTAGGCAGTGGTGAGGCTGGGTTTCAGATCTGGGAAATGGGTTGGCAAACAGAGTTGCCCAGAAGCATGCTTGCAGACTTGCAACGTTCATAAACTTGCAGCGTGCGATCGTCTTTGGAGATGGGATTAGCAATCCCATGGTTTTTGGGGGGTTTGGCTAAGACCAGCTAGTCCCTTCTTTAGTCGAAGCGAGTGAGAGCTAGTCTCATTAAATCTAGGCCGTGTGGGAAACAAACACGGGACAATCTAGTGAATTTTAGTGATGGAAAACAAACACCCCCTAAACTTCTTACAATTCAAGAAAAACGTTTTGGTATAAATGGGGTAAAAGCCACAGAAATTAATCTCAATTCTTCTCCTCTTCTAAATCTTATTTTATTTCTTTCTCCTTGTTTGCAAGTCATTACTGTGATTTGGTACCGACATATGTTGTTTGTGTATCATTATTACACCGTTATACCTAAAACAATGTCGTGCTAACAACTCTTTATAAAAAGTGGCGCGGCGTTAGTTTGGGTCATCAACACATGGTGAGTCTTATTTTTATTAAAAATAAGGTACAAATGTGATATGAAAAATATAATAAGAGTAGCTTTCCTGCCTGTCATCCTTCAGTATTGTGAGAAAGTTACACTAATTCATATCCCTCGACCAAACTTTTACCATGCTTTCTTGTATTGTATACAACAAATGAATAAAGCGTTTGATGAGACCAATGATACAGTAATTAATTCAAGAGTTAACAACCAAAATTCTATGTATATTATATTATACACCGTTGTATACTGAAAAATCTCTGTTGTTCAATCTCAACAAGAAAATGCAAAAGTTGGAAATCATATCATGAATTGATATATACAAGAACGTGCAATTTTAATTGTATATACTATACTATACACCAGTAAATACCAAAAAATTTCCGATCTCAACAGGAAAATACAAAAGTATGAATGGAAATCGTGTCATTTGATACATGAACCTGCAGTTTTAGTTGTGAATGGTAGGTGGGAAGAATGGCAGGAGAAAAATGTTGGATGATAAAAAGAAAAGGTTTAAAACTGGACTGGAGGATATGGTCATACACAATATATACAGTAGTTGCTTCTGGTATAGTCTAGCTAATTCTATCTTCCTATAAACCCTAGCTATCATCAACCTTAAGAACTTGTACAAGTTGTTCCCTGCACTGCACTGCGATGCATAAAACCTTATTCTCTGCAGGCTTCGTTTTGTTGAAGAAGGTGGTCGTACGTATAGGCCTAGTAAGTGCGTAGCTTAACTACCAATGAGACCTGGTGGAGGTCCTCCCGGACCTCCTGGACCGCCTGGTTTCGGAGGACCTCCTGGACCGCCTGGTTTCGGCGGCCCTCCTGGTCCGCCTTCTCTCTTCGGTGGCTTTTGTGATTTCATTGGTGCGTGGTACGTATATATGTATATATAAATCTACATCTTTACTCGTTTCTCTCCCTCTTTCTCTCCCAAGCCATGCACATACCATATCCAAAAAATGCGAAATAAATTGTTGTAAAATGTTGAGTAAATGACCATTTTGTTTATGGGAGTTTTGCAGTGTGAGTTTTCTGTGTTGCTGCTGGTTATTGCAAGACTGCTTTGGTGGGCCACCACCAGGGCCTCCTGCACCCTTTGGGCCACCTGCACCAGGGCCTCCCGCACCTTTTAGCCCACCTGCACCAGGGCCTCCCATACCCTTTGGCCCACCTGCACCAGGGCCTCCCGCACCCTTTGGCCCACCTGTACCAGGGCCTCCCGCTCCCTTTGGCCCACCTGGCCCCCCCGGTCAGCCTGGCCCGCCTGGACCACCACCTCCATGAGATCAACAAGCAGGCTTGAGTTTCCACAAATCTGTTGTGTCGCATACACAGCTTATATAGTAGCAGGAATGTGTACAATAACTTTGAATTAGAAATAGAGTTGTAATTCCGACTAAATTCCGAGTCCAAATAATTCGTGATCATTTACTGTTTGAGTTTAATTTAATATTCGAGAAGAAAGTACAATAAAAAAAATTAAATGATCAGCTACCGTTAAATTGAGATCGAACCATAGGCGACCACCTTTTTTCGGATCCTGGGGTCAAGAAGAACAAGTCTTTAATTCCAGTCATTACTGAGTTGTAATCTTGAGTCAGTACTGAGTTTTAAATTTATTTAAATTTATAATTTGCTATTTACTTTTGTTTCATTTTTGCATGAAATAAACTCGTACATATAAATTTGAAAATATCGAAACAAAATACTCGACCGATGCGTTATATATACTACCAAATTCTGAAGTTCTAAAGCACATGGTTTGGTACGTTGTTAATTAATTATGAATGTGTAAATATTTCAAGATGTTTATCCTTTGGTGAATGAATGTGTAAATGTTTGAAAAAGTAGCACTAAGAAGCAAACGTGACAAAGAAAATGTATCAAACGATAATCTTAATACGTAAGAAATGAAAGCCACAGTGAGAATATGAAAAAAGGTCAACGTCTAACGAATAATATGAATACATCAAACCTTAGCTCCCTAGGATACTTATAATACCTTTTACCCTAGATTTTTGAGGAATACAAATATGAAACGAAGTATGAAAATAACAAAATATCATAAAATTTTCAAGTGCTAATAGGACATCATAATCGAAGGAATTTGGCTTAAAAAGCCCATATTCACAACAACGCAATAGGTTGAACTTATTATACAGTTTTCTTCAAAACAGCGGATCATGAGCCCAATTCGGACAACGAAGCTCAAATTTGCATACTTAGATTTTGCTACTAGATTTTTGCCTTTCATGTTTTATTTTCGATCCACTCCGTCATCAAATTTACATCGCACTTATCCAACTACGATTGGGTTTTTTTTTTTTTTTTTTAGTTTCCTTTTTTTCACGTTGATTCACCATGTTTCTTCCCCTTTGAATGAAGCATATTTTCAACCTGAAAAAGAAGGACACCCTTATTCAAACAGATGTTAATCATGTTATATTACATATTCTAAACTACCATTTGAACGCTAGGACTTAAAATGATACTACCTCGATCCTGATAGATCCAACAAAAGCAGCAAAACAGTGTAAATCCTAAAGAGAATGCCATCAATGTAAAGTATAAAGATGAGTTCAACATAACAGAACATATAGAGATTATGACAGCAGAATAATATTCAATCCACCTCAAACAGCGAAATATAATACATACGCTGTGTACATAACTAGTGGCTAATGCTATAGATTAATACTATTTATTAAGTTTAAATCGTATACTCTATTGATCATTTGTTTTCTTTTAAGTATGTGTCATACTTACTTAACGACGGTGTGCATAACGTAACACTACCAACTAAAAAAACTTACCAACTAGCTTTTTTTTTAGTGTTATTTTTTCTCAAAACTACAGCAATATAAAAAAATGGTCGGTCCACGTACAAGACATCTGTGTTAAGAAGTTGAAAAATATATACATATATTATACTTTGACCAAAAAAATTGTATGAACTTTTTGAGTATTGAAATAGCTAGCTATGATGCCACGACAAACCTTTTGTTTATCTTGTCGGTAACGAAAGGGAAGGTTTGAATGTTAGGTTTATGCATGAACATTAGGTTTGTTACTTCCCCGTGAAGTAGATGAAACAACGGGACCGTTGTTTCCTCAATCCAACAACCACCAAACTAAAGAAGAAAGCGAGATAGAAAAGAATATTGAATGCCATACTTAGCCATTAAGCTCTCTCTCCCTCTCTCTCTCTCTCTCTCTCTCTCTCTCTAAAAGTTTCAACTTAATTATCCACAAATATATAGATATACAAGAGTTTTATGTATATATAGCCGATCAACTTCAATAGCTACGTTGCAATTTCAGCAAGAAAGGAAGCTGAAGAAATATCCATAGGTATTTTTTGATCGAGAGAGAGAGATAGAGAGAGAGAGAGAGAGAGAGAGAGATCAGATCATCATCTCCATCAGAGAGGAATGCCACCACCATGGGGACCGCCGGGAGGAGGGCCAGGAGGTCCGGGAGGGCCGCCGGGCTTTGGTTGCTTAGGTGCCCTCTGTAGCGGTATATGCAGCCTTCTGTCATCTTGGTGAGTTTAGCAGAATGCAAAAATTGTTCATTTACGACTAACATTATATCTGTCTAGTCAGGACCTAAGTATTATCCGTAATATTATCCGAAATGTAGCTTCACCAGCTAGCTGCTTATATTATTGTTTTTAAGTTTTTTCTAACTAACATCATCTTGGCGTGTATTGCTACTGCAGTGCTTATATCTTGTGCTGCTGCTGCTTGTTTGAGAGCTGCTGTGGGCCAGTGTTCGGCGGCGGCCCTGGTGGACCAGGTGGCCCTGGCGGGGGCCCCCCTCGTTGGTGAACATCATCAACTCACTACGTTCCAGGCTTGTTGATCATGTTCCTGTAGCTTTTATCTGTAATTTTTTTCTGTTGAGTTTGACTACATGTTATGTAATAAACAAGTGAGAGAGAGATGTTGCAAATGCTGTGTGCGTTGCAACTTGCTCCTCAATACTCGGTATTCTCCCTTTGAATCGTATTCAATTTTTGTGTTTAATTTCATCAATTTGCAGATTTCCTTCATGTTTCTTACACTTTTGGGCAGAGATAATTGCCCTTCTGCTGCTGCTGCAGCATCATTTCGACCTTCCAACCATACTAAAACAAATAGACGAACACAATATTTCCCATGAACAATGAAAGTTTTCACAATAACAGATCCAATTTGGTTGCAACTTCATACTCGTACTTTTTTTCCGATGATGTTTGTATTTACGACTAAAGTTTGTATTAGAGAGGATTAAATTACATTAAAAACGACGTAAATTTACCCTTAAAACACAATATTAACGAAGAATCATTGACATTTCTCCCCGTACGCTTAACAATACCATGTCTCTTAGAAATATCCTCGAACAACAGTAAAAATACACAGAATGTTACTATTGATTTTCTGTCAAAAATTACACACATGCAAAGTGCATGATAATTTGCAAAACCCATTTTCCGGCCTGTGGACAAAGGCTATCCCTTTCTACCATACAACATTATCAGAAAACACTCGTTCAACATACATCCCGCTTCGTTTAAAGCATACGCTACGAAATTGGACCTACGTACATCACCTGCTCCCTATTTATTCTTCATCTTCTTCATCTTCTTCTTCTTCTTCGGCTTCTCTCAACCACTGAGACGTAAGACACAAAAGATGAAACTGCTGTGAAGCAAGGCTAACATCATACGAAATTTAACTAAAAAATATACACTATTAAGTTCATGCCATCAAATTTTGGTTGCCAGAAATCAACTTTTTCTTTTTCATTCAATAAATTAACCCGAATTGTAAACCATTCTCTTATGTTGAATGTATACAGACATAACAGAGACTTTTATGTCAAATTTCGACGTATTTCATTTAAAAATGCTCAGCCACTGGCGCGAATTTGCAAAACTGATAGAATAAATAATTGCACCTAGTGAAATGGCAGCATGCGTGAGTTATATTATATAATGATTATTAATCATCGCGTAAGGTAATAGAACAGAAATCAAATAATGGTACTTACTTGAATAAAGGCCGCTGATTGCTTGACATAAACTCTATCTGTTTCCTCCGCATTTTTCTTTTCAGCATCCCACCTCATAATAGCTTCTTCTTGTATAAATTCTAATTCGTACAGTTGATGCAATATCTGGAAAAGAAAAATATAACAGTCAGAAAATAAATTAAACTGATCAAAATTGCAAACGAAATTAAGGATAATAAAAGGGGCTAAGTTACAACAAATATCTCATTAAACTTTGGCAAGCGTTTATTCAAAAATGTTTCTGAGATGGCTTTATCCATAGCTTTTCATTGCTTAAGAAAGAAAGCCTGGCAAAAGCACTTGGCAGAAGCATATAGTACTTAGTTTATTATCATGTGTAGGAAGACGTACCTTGTCAAACACAGGAGAGAATTCCTTAAAGGACTCACACATTTCTTCAAATCTAAGTATCACTTCAATCTGGAAGTTGAAAAATACTCAGCACAAAACACTAACCAAAATAAGCATCGCAATTCTGTAAAGGTAAAATTAGCAACCCAGTTTCTACAGGAATAATCAGCATAGCATTAACAACCGTCAAAACGAAGGGATCATGGTGTCCAGCAGTTACTCGAAAAAGTGAACATAAAATTTACTTATTGGACTTAATATGCTTTATAAAGGATAGGATATTTGACCTACTCGTGGTTCAAGTCAAATGGAAACAAAGGTTAATATGATTGCACAGGGAACACACACACTACCGTCAAAGCTTAAGAAAGTAAATGAATAGTGCAGATATAAAAATGAAATCAGCACGTCTGCAGAAGCTAGAAGGGAGAGGGAACTAATCTCACTTGTGCAAGAGACCATTGTAGAGTTTAATGGTTGAAGAAGTGAATACAAGCATGAAAGAAAAGGATTCAATTACAAACCTCCTCGTCTATTTCTGCTAGGTAAGACTTCAGCATTTTTTTCCATTTTGCAAATATGTTAACAGTAGCTTGAACCAATTCACCTAAGAAAGGAATTGAACAAGATTTAGTTAAGACCGTATGTCAAGAAGCAAGACAAACAACGTTAGTAATATGAAAATAGCACTCACACTGCAGCTGAGCAAAAATTACAATGTAATTGTTCAATTAAGATATGGATGCTGTAAAGCAAACTTAGAAAACCTTGACCACTTCATGTATGCATGCCTTACCCCCAATGTAATCTTAACTTACAGATAGAGACAAACCCTTCCAAAACCCAAACCACCCACCTTTTCTTTGGCACCTCATTGAATTATTCCTTTTTACTTTTCCAGAGAATGCCAATTGTTAAACATGGAAATAGAAGCATATTTCTCAAAGTATGTTAATACAAGTTTCCAATCATAAAGAAGTTTATTTGAATGAAAAGTTGGGAAGATAATAGCAAGTTCGGGAAAAGCTACCTGGTGAACCATGTGGAGTTTCTAATGCCAATTTCATCATTGAATAAAATAAAGCTCCAGCACAGTCCGCAGCCACCTTGTTGTATGACAGCCTGCAATGGACAAAAAAGTGGCAAGCATCAATAACAAAAGCATACATACTAACGCATTACAAAATATGGATAAAAGATCATGCAAGAATTGAAGAAATTAACAAAAGCAAGTAATCATGAGTGGTTTAATAAATAAAATAATAAAATAATAAAAAATCAATATAAGTTAGCACCGTTTCATCAGATACGTGTTTGTGCCTACAACTTGAAATATTAAGAGAGAATGACCATTTTGCATACCTTCAGAAAATGTAAAAATAAGAGGTGCAATAACAAGGAAAAGAGTAACTGATAGAGTTCTATTGGGAAAACCGAAGGAATACCTCAGTGAATTCACTTCTAATATGACGTGGTCTACTTGTATGTTTTCATGCACAGCTCTTAGAAAGGTTGCTTCAACCTGCAGATGACAATGAAATTGTTGAGGATTGGTTTTAACTTTGTATGTGTGTATTTACCATCAGCATTCTAATTGACAATGTTCACCTCTCTCTCAAAGTAGGCAGAATCATCTCGAAACTCTCCATCATCACCTTCAGAATCATTAGAATCAGGTTTTAACTCTCCTGAAGGTGGGAGGGAGCTGCCATCTTGAGCATGCTCCAAATCATCATCTGCAGCATCTATTGCCTCCAAAAGTTTGTCAGCAGGAATGGGAGCAACTGAATGCCTCCACTCCTCATCGTGGCCTCCTTCACAAATTGACCAAACATAACCAGCCCCACCAGTACCAAGCTGACCGACAATAACAACTGTTATCAGAGAATGTCAAGATAAATGCAGCAGTACAGTCCACAACATATAAAAAATTGCAAGTGAGACAATATTCTCATTATTTACAAGAGGGAAATATGGAACTAAAACAATGCTGTAGCTCATCATTGCATATATAAGAGAAACGTACAAGTTTCTTTACATAGCAAAAAAAGGAATGGGTGTTGTTCAAAGTCAAAGCAAACAGTGGTCATTGATTTATTTTCAAATGCTCTTTCAAGTCAACGATTCTCCCCCCTCCCCCTGTTAGTGTTTGAATTCAAACCATACTCACACTTGGAGGCATCCCTATCTGAGGGTCATTTAAACACTAATGAGGAGAAAAAATGTACACCCTTCCCCCTTCTCACCCACATTTACCTATAAATTGGAGGGACCATGCTGTGAGCAAGCTAAATCGTAACTAATTTATAGACATAAATCCACACATAGTCGTCTTTCAGTCTAGATTTCAAGGGATTGTGTCATCCAATGCTATGTCTGAGTGAAGTATAATAATCAAACACCCATAATATTAATGCTAGTCTGAGCAATTTTTTTTTTTTAATTTTTTGTCTTAAATCTTCAAAACCCAAGTATCTACTCTTAACGAGCCGTTCACCAAAGCTTTAGTACACTTAGCCGTTCACCAAAGCTTTAGTGCACTTACTGTACAATTTTTGCATTTACAGAGAATACAAGACAACACAGTATCAAACTACATAGCTAACCTCAGATTTGGGCCAACATTGTGTCTCCATTCGTTGGTTCGTTGTTTCCTCATTTAGTTTATCCACAGCAGGTGTGATAGCTGCAGGTAACCACATGACAAGGATAAATATCAATGAGAAAGATTACACCTCTTACTATTAATAACTAGTATAAACAAAAGGAATTAAATGAGGTTAAAAATACTGAACAGCTGTCCCTAACAAAGTTTGCAATATCCACTACTACATCCAGACAAACAAAGCTGACAATCACTACTAATTTCATCAAATAGACAATTAACAAGTATAAATTCATTGCATTCTGGATGACATGAGACATTTATTACGAAGTTATGGAAATCAATAACCATTGTCATCCACAAAATAAAACAAAGAATCCAGTAAATCATCCTACTCCAACAAATTTACTGCCTAATTATCTGTAGTATCTAAAGAGCAGCAATATGACTAATAAAAAGCAGATGCCTTAAAAGTCTCACACATGGCTAAGGCCATTCTTTTGCACATAACAGAACTCAACAAGACCAAACATGAAGCTTAGGAACAAAATTTCATAGCATTACATGACATTTCTGCAATCCCGCTGCTATTGTCAGCGTACTCCAGCTCATCGTCACTATCTAGCTTAGTTGGCTGCTGCAGTCGAGATACCTTTGAGTATGAAGGGACAATAAATTTTTGTCCTATAACAACCTGAAGGTAAAGAGTGTAAAAGCACATTAAGATCGATAAGACATCAGAAAACCACAAGCAAAATGTATGTATTTGGTTCATACAAATCCAGACAAAAAGGAAAGATCAATTGCAAAGACAAACTAAATTTGAGCAGGCAAAGGTTCACATTTCCTTCTAAGAAAATATCAAGCATGACATCAAAATAACAGTAAAAGAGAGAAATACAGGTGTTTCTCAGGACGAAATGGCAAATACACTGCAAACTGAAAATGCTATTTAAACATGGAGTTTGCAAACGATTACAAGGCACAATTTTAACATCAAGGGAATATAAGTTATGAATCTTTTGATTTCAGAACTTAATTTTAACATCAACAGATTTTAAAGATCTTATCAGCACTAGAATACAAGTCCAAATGAATTTATAACGCTGTAAAAAGATTCTGACTATATATGTGGGCCAGTAAACTGCTTACTATCTGTATTGTACAATATTGTACAATTTTCTTCAGTTTTTTCTTTTTGAGCATTATATAGACAAGAAAGAAGAACTAACATTTGACAGTTTGAAATAGTGCTATAACAGGATTAAAGGCACATACCTTGAAAGACAAAACTACACCAGGTTCCAAAACTGCTCCAGACTTCATTATCACTCCATCACATACAATAGCATGCCTCAGCTTGCAGCCATCTTCAATGGTGGCATTATCCCATATATAGGAGCCTTCTATTGAGACATTTGATCCAATAGAGCACCCTTCCCCAATAACAGAATTTGTAATTTTGGTGTTGTTCCCAATCTTGGTGCCACTCCCAATGACCGTAAAAGGCCCAATCTGTGCAGAGCGTGATAGCCCTATGTCTGAAGAGAAGCTAGTTTATCAAATCACACATAATAAGATAAAAAAAATAGCAAACCGGTTAAGTTTAAAATTAGCAGACAACCATTTCAGGAGCAACCAGGCATGCTATTACTATGTTTACAGAGCAGATCACCCAACAAATTTCCAAAATTTTATTAAATGCTACTAACTATTGGATAAACAGCAAGTGAATGCTAACTTTAGTACGTAAAGGCCACATTATTCCAGCAGTTGAGTAAGGGATTTTTTTTTCTAAGTTCACTGTTTATAATTAGAAGTCAAGTATTAGTTTAACTTAAGTCACAATATATCTATGCATGCAAGGACCTTAGGAAATAAAGTCAACATACTTTATAAGCATTGGCCTTCATAAAGTCTCTTGATGTTATAATTATACCAAATACTAGGTGATCAAATCTTACTTTCGATAGGGAAGGGCAGATCGTAAAGGTAGGAAAGGATGACATATAGCATTTATGATGCGAATTTGAAGAATTGGCACAAAGAACAATTATCCAACAAATGACTTTATGAAGACAGCCAACATGATAGTGAAAAATCACTCGGAAGTTGGAACCAAACCACGGTTTTAGAATATTGGTTAGATGTGATAGAACACAATCATTTAAAAAAATAAAACAGGCGGTACACTAAATATCTAAAAGAAGATTCATCAAGACGTCCACAGTTAGCAACCCCTCCCCCTGCCCCTAAGCACCCCTCCCCCTGCCCCTAAGCACCCCCCCCCCTCCCAAAACAAAACAAACAAAACAAAACCAAAAGGGTGCAGTTTGTGTAAAGCAAAGGAGGAGAGTGTTAACCACATTTTTCTTCATTGTTCTTACACGATTCAACTGTGGTGGAAATTGTTTCAGGAGGTTAGAGTTAGTTGGGTCATTCCAAAGGGTTGTTTCGAGCTTCTAAGCACTAATTTTGAGGCTCTAGGAATTGGGAGGAAAGCTAAAGCTTTGTGGGGTTGTCTGGTGTCGGCAGTTTTTTGGAACATTTGGCTGGAGCGTAACAAAAGAATTTTTTAGGATTATACTGGTGTGGGGGTAGCAGATCTATGGGGAAGAGTAAGATATTGGGCAGCCTTCTGGGCTTCAGTTTCAAATGATTTTAAGAATTACTCTCTTTCTCACATACTGTGGGATATGTTAGCAGTTGTAAAGTGATTTTGGTTGAGGTTGTCCTACTTGTAATCAGATCCTCTGGAGAGATTTTCTTGTTCTGTTCTTGGTGGATTTCTTATCCACTTCTGTGTATTACACTTTTCTTTTTTAATAAACTGTTATAGTTTCTTCTCAAAAAAAAAATACATAAATAATTATACGTGATTTATATGTCACATATCAATAAACAGAACATTACCTGATGCTCGATACATCCCCTGTCTTTCCAGTTTTATTGAAGAATTCCCAAAAAACTTCACATCTGGCACCAATGGGTAAGTCCATCTCTGAATTATGTCCTTACTAACTGTATCGTAGCTTCGGAAGTTGTCAATTCTAGCCGCATAACTCGAGTGAATTTCATGAGTGAATATTTTGTAACCCATAATCTGAATGGATAGATGGTTCCCTTAGAAGAATTGCAAGGTAAACTATAAACACAGAATAAACAAAGAGATGTCCAATACAAGACATACATCATCAAGAAGCAATCCCTTCAAAAAGTGACGACGTAGATGTTGATAATCAAAATTGTCTGTGAAAAGGCTGAGGACTTCAGGAGAGCATATGTCAATATGGCAATCCTGCAGATTTTAACAATAAAAAGTTGGTGGAACAGTTGTTGGAATAGATTCACACCATACAAACACAATAAAAATGTGAATGGTAATTCTGCAAAATAGATTCACACCAGGGGCATCATCAGCCACATTGCCCCAAGAAGATACAACAGCCTTTTGATAATATGAGACCCATGCCATAAACCCATTTCTACCCCCAGAGAATTCAAAAAATCTATCAACTGTGAGTCCCTAAATAACAGGAAAGAATTTTTTTCCCTTAACTTCAAGAGTAGTGAGAAACATGAAATCCAAAACTAAAACTACAGATCACTACAGATTCTAATAAGCGTTATACTGAATATAATATCCTAATACAGGTGAACTGATGAATCAAATAAACCTACAGGTGTGATTCAAGGTTCAGTTCCATTAATTACAGAAGCAATCAGGGTCAATCTTGAATCATGGACAAGGCTACTTTGCTTCATCTCATTTGGTAATGCTTGGGAAGAATTAGCAAAGAGATTTTGCAAACTAAAGGGTCCTAAATTTCTAAATTAGGAGTCTTTTCAAATCTCTTTTGTTTTCATATTCACACAAATTCCATGTCAGATACCAACTTTTTATTATGGTTATTTATTTTACTGGGTAAGTACAAATGGAGACCTAATAGAGTAATCGAACATCCACAAGATCCTTCAACAGGCACATTACAATGAAAGACCCCACCAGATGACAGTAAAACAACTAAGATTTATTGAGGATCACTACAAAAAGATCAAGTAGACTTTCTACAGAGATTAATAAACAGCCACAAAATTTCAAGGCAGGGCTGAGATGTTACCTGTTTATCATTGTGTAAAGTAATTGTAGGGTTCTCAGCGATCAACAACTTATCGAGATATATAGATACGTTTGTATCGTCTGCCTTGTCCTCATAATATAAAAGCTGCTTTGTATTAGGATCTGTTGCCATAAACAGCTCATCAGTGCCAAGTCGAGATTGATGAGTGATCTGAGAAGGCTTTGACCGTTTTATAACTATTGTCATCACAGCATTACTATCTTTTTTTCTTCTCTCTTTATGTTCTTGAAGCACCAGAGTAAGTGACATGTTGCTCACAGTGTCCCCACTAATTAGGACAAAATCTCCATGTATCTGTAGAGGAAAGAGGGAAAATAATAAAAATTCTAGTGTACAAAAAATGTTGCAACTGTAAAGATTCAGGATATGTTTAAATTAACCTCACTAAAAAATAAATAGTTACAGGAGTAGCGGCAAAAGGGGGAACGAACACCCTACAAATCTCAGATTCTATTACATTATCCAAAAATTTCGGAGAAAGTAGAGTAACTCTAGTACAAGTTAACCATATTAAGAATTAGTGACCTGATGTGATAATGTCATTTGGAATAAAGGGGGAAAGTCTTCTATTTGTGATGAAATAAAATATCTTGAGTATAGAGGCAGAGCCTTGTATTATGTCATGTACCATCGACCCAGTTCAAATGGGATTCCTACTTTTCAAAATCACAAACATCATGCCTCTATTGATCTTATCTCAAAATGAAGAATATAGATACAAGTCTAAGTATATTTGGAAACATAGAGAAAACAAAACACAATAAGGTTAAGATATGAACATACCACATTGCGCTCATATATCAAGCGCAGAGCATCTCCAGCACTAACAGAATTATGTGACTCAATCGTTGTGACTGTGAAGTTTGGTTGAGCAAACCACTCTGAACTCTCCAAATAATCAATCACTTGCTTAGAATGAGCACAACAAAAAACAAAAACCTCCTCGACGCCAGCTGATTCAAGCCATGCTAAGGTGTAATTGATCATCGGGACATTTACCAACGGCAACAGCACCTTCATCAGAACAAAAGAAAAAAGCAGTAAACATGACAATGCACATAGAATACTTGTATTCATAGCTTTCTTGCGCATACAGATGTCACTACCTATAAGATCATCTCCACACAAAATATTCAAACAAAAAACTTCTTAATACCTTCTTCATTTTCTAGTTTCACCGTCAAGTGTTAGCGTTCAACAAGAGCAGTCGAAAACATGTTAAAAGTTTTAAGCCAGCAGCCTAGTAGCAGAAACAGTGATCAACATTCCCTAAGCTCAATTAAACCAATTAACCATTATACTAACCCAATTAGCCACGATAATATCTGTTTAGTTGCAAATTTCCAAAACTATCATCGAAAACCAATAAAAAAAAAAAAGATCGAAACTTCGCAAATTTTCCGAAAGCCCTTGTTTGCATTCCTCTAAAACTGCATTATAAACTATTTGAATTGCATTTACATATATACATTCATGTAAATATATACACACAAATGTCAAAACACATACATACATATATATAAATCATATGATATACGCGCGCGCGCGCGCACACACATATATATATATATATAATGCATGCATACAGATACAAAGAGAGAGAAAGATATATACTTTGGGGCGTTCGAGTGTGATGGGTCGGAATTTGGTGGTGAAACTATCAGCTAAGAGGATGGCCTGCAAGGGGACACGTGCCAGTTCCTCAGGGTCCTCTGAAACCCTAGATGCACCTTTTTTCGGTGCGCCCATTGTCGTCGTCTTCCCCGGATGAACTCCGATGAATTAATCGAACGACAGAGAATTGTAAGCTGTCAATGTAGAAAAACCCTAATTAAAAAACCCACTGTGCAAACAGAGAGAGTGAGAGAAGCAATATTCGACTGTGGATTGGGGGGTGCGGTTCCTATGCGCTGACGGCGTACGCCGTGAGATTGTTTTACCCAATAATAAGAGGCCACGTGGCCGTCGTTTTATTATACTTTGACGAAGGTACAAATTGACGGTCGAAAAACTGGGAAAAGGATTCTCGCCGGATTTTTTTTCCTAGAGATCTTAGGGATTTCGTAATCGTGATTGTTTATCGTATATCGTACGGCTATAAATCATTTCAAAATTTAAAATTTAAAATTAAATATAAATAACACCTAATAAAAACTGATCGCACGATGTATGATGAATGATCATGATAACGGAATCCCTATGATCCTTAAGAAAAGGATCCTCTTCTGAAAAAATTGCTTTTATACAATACAAAAATGCTTAGTTAGTTGCATGCCAAACAACAAACTACTTCTTCATTGATAAAAACAAAAAAACAAAAAACAAACAAACTACTTCCTCACATAAGCTTTACTGAAAAGTACTACAAACAAAAAACGTTTGTGAGTAAAAACGCTTTATAAAGTAGCACATTCAAACAAACCCTAAATAAACCAGAGTAATTATCGAAACTATTTTTGGGCTTTGGTTATTTAGTGCGTTCTTCGGGCCAGAACGACCCGTCTCGAGCAATCACGGGCATACATTGTATGAAGAAAAAACAAAATAAATCTTGAATGATTTTTATTTATTTTTGTTCAGGTTTGTTTTAACTTTTAATCACATCCTACATTTTGTTGACAAGCAGTGCTATCCACACATCCGTTTTTACTTCTTATACATGTTTTTTTATATTTTTTTATTTATTCGATCCGACGGTCAAAAATTAAGACGAATGTGTAAAAAGTGTGTGGATAACACACCCTTTTCTTAATTCCACCCCCACATACTTTAATATACTATGCATTACCTTTTTAATTAAAATTGAACTAAGGTCCACTCATCATATGACACTGACTATGTGACCACAAACATAAAGATTGAACCTCTTGTATGGTTTCACACAATTAGGGATGGGCAACGGTTATGGTGGGTGGGTAACCGCGATTATTTACCCATAACCATTTAAGCTTTTACCCACATAACCGTTTACCCGTTGAGTATTTACATAAACGGGTATACCCATACCCATACCCATAACCGTTTATAAACAGTTAACCATACCCATTTACCCATAACCACGTACTTGTTTACTTTTTTTTTTTTTTTACCCGTCTACCTATTTTTTTAACAACTTGAAAATTAAAAAGAAATTTGTCATAATTTTCTTTTTTCTAACTATTAAATTCTGTTATAAGTACATTTAACATGTATTTTTATATTAACAGCAATATTATTTATGAATATATGCGATGTCTCCCAATGATTTGACGGTCAATCTATTACAAGAATCATGCATGGTTGTAGGTTAATTAATATTCTTGTATACATATATATATATATATATATATATATATATATATATAAGTACGCAACAGTCTGCTAATAGACTAATTTTATAAATATTTGGATTTTTATTTAGAAACATATGTTCATCGATCCAAGCCATTTAATCGATTTCTAATTTTGGGGTCAAATATTTATTGAAAACTCGAGGCCAATTAAATATATATATATAGGTACGCATCATCTAATAATAACATGTTTCTAAATGCTCAAGGTAATCATTATCTTGAATTAGTTAAAACTCCAAAAGACTCCAAAACAAAACTGTCGAACACTAATACTTTAGCATATTCAATCATATATATTAAATATTAGCCCGTTTTATCAACTATATTTTTCTCCCAAGTGAGGCATAAATATATATATATATATGGCCCTTTATAAGCAAATATATCTCGGGATACTAAACATAGATAGAATTTATTTATTTATTTATTTATTTATTTTATTTTAGTTTTACATATATTAAAATAAACGGTTAAATGGGTACCCGTTTATAACCGCGGGTAATACCCATAACCGTCCATTTAAATTTCACGGATAAACAGTTATATCCATAAACATTTATTTATCTAAACGGTTACCCATAACCGTAACCGTCAAATTTAAATGGGCGGATAACTGCGGTTATCCATAACCAATGGGTATTTGGCCATCCTTAGTGAGGATCCTCCTGACCAAGCTCATTGGGCCGTTGAAATTTTATCCAACAACTACAATTATTATAACTTTTAGATGGCCCCTCTGTTTGTAGTCATTGGATAAAATTTCAACTGCATGATGGGCTTGGTCAAGAGGATCCTCACCTTTTGCTCATGAGAGGATCCTGATCCGCATGTTTTGATATGGGTATAGTGTATTGCACAGTCATAGGTAGGGTCTAATAAGTAGAGCAATTAAAGTGCCCATAATTGAAAACAAAATCGCACCAACTATCGTTGAATGTTTTATCATGACTCTTCCAGAATTAACATGAAACTTTAAGTTACACATCAAATCTCATCATTTCATAAAAAACTCTTATTTTTTTAGTATAAAATATATCGTTGTATTAAAAATAAAATAAAAAGTTACTCATCAAATCTCGTCGTTTCATCAAAAACTCTATCCGACTCCTGTTTTGAATTTTCCTCGCAATTCCTGCAGATTAGTATCCAAATTTGAATTTGAATTCGCATGAAGCTATGAGAACTACAAGTAATTTTACAGGTTTTCGTTGAGTCGTTTACAATAGTAAGCTTCATTTTTGCTGGTATTTGTTACATGATTATAGTCTACATGATTCGCAAGCATTATACATTGATTGTCTTATGTAAGTAATTGTTCAAGAGGCTTTTTGACATTGATTGTGTTAGCTTCGGGGGCTTTTAACATTACCAAGATGGAAGACTACATCTTACTGTTAGAATCATGTAAACTTACTTATTCCATCATGATAGGTAGTTACAATACGATAAGTAGTTTAGCTTGTACAAGTACTTATATGGCAGGTAGTTCAGACTGTCAAATTACTTATATAATAGGTAGTTTAGATTATAAAAGATCAGTTGAAATCTAAGTTTATGCCGACTAGTATTATAGTATGATAGGTAGTTTAGCTTGTACAAGTACTTATATGACATGTAGTTTAGACTGTAAAGGTACTTATATGATAGGTAGTTTAGATTGTAAAATATCAGCTGAAATCTGGGTTTATGCCGACTAATACGGTACCTAAGTTGAAAAAATAAATAGAAAAATAATATAACTAATAGGGAGGCCCCCCCCAAGAGATTTATAGGCGTCCGAAATTTTGGAAATATCATAAATTAATTTTAAAAAATATGTGGTGCGAATAGAATGACTCTAACTTTGGCTTATAACACACAGTTTTTTGTGAAAAAAAAATTTTGAAATTTTTAGCTTTAAGTAATATTTTGCTCTGGAGTTAAGGAAAATATTGCAAAACTTTTGGATGTGATCCTACGGATTATTAGGTCCTGAAACTATTTTTTATTGATTCTTAAAGTAAAAAAATAGAAAAATATCTTTAAATTTAGGTTTTAAATCATTGATTACAAGTATTTAAAAATGAATTAAAATATATTTTGCATGGAAAAAATATATTTTGAAAAACATGAATATGATAGTTTGTTGTTATGGTAAGAGAAATAAAAGAAACATTAACAAAATAAAAAATAAAAAATAAAAACTGAAAAAAAAAATTGAAAAGGCATGGATCGATATGAAGGTAGCGACTTTTGGTCGCATTAGTCGTTACCTTTTTAGCGATTATCCATCAGGAGAATAGATGGCAAAGTACCGATCGTATCATTTTTTTTTTTTCTTTTTTTGCTTTTTCCATTGAATAGTTATAATAGAGTAAAATAGTAATCACAATGCAACGTATCAACCTAACAACAAAAAGTGCTGACACATGAAGTCCTATTCATGGACCTAAATAAAAAATAACTAAAAATTGGGCTAATCTAATTGTTAGGCCATAAAATTGGGAAAAGAATCATTTCCTAATCTCTTCCACCAAATCCACCCAATCACCTAATTCGGACCCTTAAAATTTAGTCCAACAGTTAAAGTTATTATAACTTTTAAAGGGGCCCCTCTGCTTGTAACCGTTGGATCAAATTTTAAGAGTCTTGATTGATTGATTGGGTGGATTTGGTGAAAGGGATTCAGAGATGATTTCTTTCCATAAAATTTGACCTATTTCAAGTTAGTTTATTTACACATAATAGATTTGTAAGGAAGAAGTTAATTTAAACCTCATATTAATGGAACTCTTTTTGTCAACTATAAGAGGGTGAAAAAACATTTTTGTCTTCTATCACAAAATAAAATTATGGACAATAAAGTAATTTACACAAACTAAATTTTACAATTATTTTTAAAAGCATCATCTACATGTAATCCTAACAAATCACCTACAAGAACTCTGGATTTTTACGTGTGTATTGTTTTATGAAACTTCTATGGCATTAATTTTCAAAACTTTAAGTTCGAGTTTAAGTACAAACTCTAGGTTCATTATACCTGCAAACAAACACAATATACATACGTAGTGAACGGGAATAGCTTCGGGACCTATGTATGAAAAGAATGAGTGACAACCCAAAATATAGGGCTGTCATGACTTGCAGGCGGTGGTTTTTGGGTTGCTGGGCAACAAATGAGAAGTAATGATTTATGTTGTGAAATTGGTGTGAATGCCCACATATAGAAAACAACCACATATGGCTAAGGGTGGAAAGTGGAAGAATAGAAGTCAAAATTATATTGCTTAAATAATAGAAGTTTGGTTTTTATTGTTTTGATGTGTAATCCTTTTACATGCATTAAAAGAAACGTATGCTTGTATCGTATGGGTAGTACAAAAAGATGAAAAGTAGAAAGTAATAATCAGGTTTTCCTCATTTGTCCATTTCTACATTCATTTCTCTTATCTGATACTAGTGAAGAAAATAAACAGAATAATACATGGTTCTCGTTTTACTCCAATCTCTAACAACTCTGATAATATATATAGGTACGCATCATCTGATAATAACATGTTTCTAAATACTCAAGGTAATCATTATCTTGAATTGGTCAAAACTCCGAAAGACTCCAAAACAAAATTGTCGAACACTCTAATGCTTTAGCACATTCAATCATATATATTAAAGATTAGGTCGTTCTATCAACTTTATATTTCTCTCAAGCGAGGCATAAATATATATATATATATATATATATATATATATATATATTATGGCCCTTTATAACCAAATATATCTCGGGATACTAAACCTAGTTAGAAACTAATTTTTTTTTTTTTTTTTAGTTTTACATATATTAAAATAAACGGTTAAATGGGTACCCGTTTATAACCGCGGATAATACCCATAACCATCCATTTAAATTTCACGGGTAAATACCTGTTTATTTATTTAAACGGTTACCCATAACCGTAACTGTCAAATTTAAATGGGTAGATAACTGCGGTTACCCATAACTAATGGATGTTTGCCCATCCCTACACACAATCGTGTATATGGTCACACTCTTGTTTTAGTTTGGGAAGTGTTATTGGTACTCTAAATTTTTTATTATACACTTCTCACAAATGCATTTTTCTTTCTTAATATATAAAGTTTGGAGTGTAGAATGAGATTTTTGGAGTGCTAATAACAATTCCTTTTAGTTTTACTTATGTACATATGTGTCGTGTGAAATTAATGATTTAAAACCTAAATTTAAAGATATTCTCATATTTTCAACTTTAAAAATCAATAAAAAAAATAGTTTTAGGAAAAGAAATTCAATGGAAAAAGAAAAAGAAAAAAAGGAGGGGTAAAAATGTTACGATCGGTACTTTTCTTCCTATGGTCCTTGAAGGGAATTGCTAGTTATCTAGCGATCATATAGAAGTACGATCGCTAGCTAATTAGCAATTTAACTTCCATAATGTCGCTAATTTCATACCGATCCCCCTCTTTTCAATTTTTTTATTTTTTTTATTTCTCTTACCATAACTACAAACCATCATATTCATGTTCTTCAAAATATATTTTCCCATGCTAAATCTATTATAATTAATATTTAAACAATTGAAATGAATGATTTAAAACCTAAATTTAAAGATATTCTCATATTTTCAACTTTAAAAATCAATAAAAATAGTTTTAGGAAAAAAAATTCAATGGAAAAAGAAAAAGAAAAAAATGAGGGGTAAAAATGTTACGATCGGTACTTTTCTTCCTATTTTCCTTGAAGGGAGTTTTAAATCATTAATTTCAATTGTTTAAATATTAATTATAATAGATTTAGCATGGGAAAATATATTTTGAAGAACATAAATATGATAGTTTGTAGTTATGGTAAGAGAAATAAAAAAAATAAAAAAATTGAAAAGAGGGATTGGTATGAAATTAGCGACATTATTTGAGTTAAATTGCTAGTTAGCTAGCGATCATACTTCTATATGATCGCCAGATTACTAGCAACTCCCTTCAAGGACAATAGGAAGAAAAGTACCGATCGTAACATTTTTACCCCTCCTTTTTTTCTTTTTCTTTTTCCATTGAATTTCTTTTCCTAAAACTATTTTTATTGATTTTTAAAGTTGAAAATATGAGAATATCTTTAAATTTAGGTTTTAAATCATTAATTTCAATTGTTTAAATATTAATTATAATAGATTTAGCATGGGAAAATATATTTTGAAGAACATGAATATGATAGTTTGTAGTTACGGTAAGAGAAATAAAAAGAATAAAAAAATTGAAAAGAGAGGGATCGGTAAAAAATTAGCGACATCATGTGAGTTAAATTGCTAGTTAGGTAGCGATCGTACTTCTACATGATCGCTACATTACTAGCAATTCCCTTCAAGGACAATAGAAAGAAAAGTACCGATCGTAACATTTTTACCCCTCCTTTTTGTCTTTTTCTTTTTCCATTGAATTTCTTTTCCTAAAACTATTTTTTATTGATTTTTAAAGTTGAAAATATGAAAATATCTTTAAATTTAGGTTTTAAATCATTCATTTCAATTGTTTAACTATTAATTATAATAGATTTAGCATGGGAAAATATATTTTGAAGAACATGAATATGATAGTTTGTAGTTATGGTAAGAGAAATAAAAAAAATAAAAAAATTGAAAAGAGGGGGATCGGTATGAAATTAGCGACATTATTCGAGTTAAATTGCTAGTTAGCTAGCGATCTTATTTCTAAATAATCGCTAGATTACTATCAACTCCCTTCAAGGACCATAGGAAGAAAAGTACCGATCGTAACATTTTTACCCCTCCTTTTTTTCTTTTTCTTTTTCCATTGAATTTCTTTTCCTAAAACTATTTTTTATTGATTTTTAAAGTTGAAAATATGAGAATATCTTTAAATTTAGGTTTTAAATCATTAATTTCAATTGTTTAAATATTAATTATAATAGATTTAGCATGGGAAAATATATTTTGAAGAACATGAATATGATAGTTTGTAGTTATGGTAAGAGAAATAAAAAAAATAAAAAAATTGAAAAGAGGGGGATCGGTATGATATTAGCGACATTATTCGAGTTAAATTGCTAGTTATCTAGCGATCATACTTCTAAATGATCGCTAGATTAATAGCAACTCACTTTAAGGACCATAGGAAGAAAATTACTGATCGTAACATTTTTACCCCTCCTTTTTTTCTTTTTCTTTTTCCATTGAATTTCTTTTCCTAAGACTATTTTTTATTGATTTTTAAAGTTGAAAATATGAGAATATCTTTAAGTTTAGGTTTTAAATCATTAATTTCAATTGTCTAAATATTAATTATAATAGATTTAGCATGGGAAAATATATTTTGAAGAACATGAATATGATAGTTTGTAGTTATGGTAAGAGAAATAAAAAAAATAAAAAAATTGAAAAGAGGGGGATCGGTATGAAATTAGCGACATTATTCAAGTTAAATTGCTAGTTAGCTAGCGATCGTACTTCGATCGCTAGATTACTAACAACTCCCTTCAAGGACAATAGGAAGAAAAGTACCGATCGTAACATTTTTACCCCTCCTTTTTTTCTTTTTCTTTTTCCATTGAATTTCTTTTCCTAAAACTATTTTTTATTGATTTTTAAAGTTGAAAATATGAGAATATCTTTAAATTTAGGTTTTAAATCATTCATTTCAATTGTTTAAATATTAATTATAATAGATTTAGCATGGGAAAATATATTTTGAAGAACATGAATATGATTGTTTGTAGTTATGGTAAGAGAAAAAAAAAATAAAAAAATTGAAAAGAGGGGGATTGGTATGAAATTAGCGACATTATTTGAGTTAAATTGCTAGTTAGCTAGCGATCATACTTCTATATGATCGCCAGATTACTAGCAACTCCCTTCAAGGACAATAGGAAGAAAAGTACCGATCGTAACATTTTTACCCCTCTTTTTTTTCTTTTTCTTTTTCCATTGAATTTCTTTTCCATTGAATTTTTTTTCCTAAAACTATTTTTTATTGATTTTTAAAGTTGAAAATATGAGAATATCTTTAAATTTAGGTTTTAAATCATTAATTTCAATTGTTTAAATATTAATTATAATAGATTTAGCATGGGAAAATATATTTTGAAGAGCAAGAGTATCTCATATCATACTATTTTCCTATCTTTTCCTTTGCTCTTGCTCTTACTACATGACAATGAGAAAGAAAGCAATCAGTCGGAACATGAAATCAAACTTCCGATCTAGAACTGATTGCCTAGAACCTTTGCCTGGTTGCTTACCTTGCATTGCTCTCAAGTAGTCATCTTCAACTGTTGTTGGAGCTGGGTTTCAAGTCACCAATGTCGTAGGACAATTGGTACGATGTTGGTTGTTTACACTGAAGCTGCTAAGTACGGATGAGTCACCAAGAAGTGATGCTTTAAAGGGTCATTCAAAGGTAAAGGTTGTGCACCACTTCTGTTGTGCATGAAACTGAAGTAGAGAGATCAACGATGAGCCCATAGAAGTCCAAAGGGGGAAAATTGTTAGCTAACTGAGCGAATGGAAGACCAAAGTTCAATGATGGGAACCTTACTCACAACCCCAACAAACACGACCAATTTATGTAATACACGTGATGTACAAAAAGGTAATGAAAATTACTAATTGATTATAAATTTCAGAGATGCCGCACGAATTGAAGTCTAAGTCAGACTATCCATAGACCTGACACTACTGAACTGTTGCATGCCGAAAGCATAATAGATGCCACATGGATTCAAGTTCTAAAAGGTTAATCCATGGACATGGCAATTTTAATATATCTCATGCCTAAAGCATGATTGATGCGTAGGTTATAATGATTAAACTCCCTAGAAGTGGAGATTAAAAATCCAAGCTCTATAATGCTCTAGAGAAGGTTATAATTCAAATTCTCAAACAATTCATCTAATAAGTGATGACTGTCCTAGAAGAGACAATGTAAAGCCCCTGAAAGGGCAAGGATATCCAAAGTAATGAAATGCTTATAAATATACATGCGCATGCACATGAGAATTATGAGATCACAAATTAAGGATTACCAATGTTAATTTTGGTTTTACAGTAGCTACTAAATTCATCAAAAAACTGTGTTGATATTGAGTTACGTTCTTTTGTTCGTCGACAAAAAGCAAAATTATTAGCCAAAATGGAGGAAGGCAATTCCATTATAATTTATTAAGAACGTGGAAAAATGGACCAATTGTACAAATTGCCAAATGCTGTCGAACCCAGAAGGTTACATATGGGCATTTGTAATACACTGAACTACACTCAACATAATATGACACAAGGTTCCTAGTTGAAACCTGAAATTGTGATATACTCCTGTAAACATGATTTCCCATTGTGAAACTTGTTCATTTAAATGGAAAATTATATATTACACGAAACTTTATGAAATGCCTGAAGCATATCTTCATAAGTAAATCCCTTAAGTATATATGAAAGCAAGTGGCTCTGTATAAATTCCAAAGGAGAATGTGTTATGAAGTGCAGAAAATCCCTAAATGATTCAGACTACTTAAAGAAAGCCCTGGAAAGGTAAAGCATAAATTATGTACTCAATATCAATAGATGGTATAAATTGCCTTAGTGAGTACTATCTTTATGATGTTGTTGCAACATACTAAATCTCTTGCAAGTGTTGATAATATTAGAATAGGATTCCTGAAGAGTCTAGAAAGATTATAAAGCGTTGAAATGAATATTGTCTCGAGGTGCAGATCGAATAATATGCCAACACAAATCTTATCCAAAATGTTTATGGTATTAAAAGAAAACCATATGGATTGAAGATTATGAGTTGAATACTCAAATGATTAACCAATATTTAGACATTAAGAAAGATCATTCATCCTCGTGAAGGAAATGATGAATTGATATTTGGTCTAGGAGTACCATATCTTAATGAAGTATGTGCCTTACTGTATTTCGCAAATAAGATGTTACATTTCATGTGGAACATAATACCAACATATAGGTATTGCAATGAAATAAAGTTTATTTATTGATATCTCTAGGAAATTATAAACATGTGCTTGTTCTATTCCAAATAACTCACTAATAGTCATGGTCTTATTAGGCAAGCAAATTTTGAATACCTCTCTAGCCTGCATACAAATCACTCTCATAAAGGATTTGTATTTACATATGGAAATAGATCGACTTTGCAACGATCAAGGAAGCAAGGATGCATTGTTGCGTCTTCATATCTCTCATAAATATATATATATCTCTATGAAGCTAGTCATGAATGTACTGGCTAATACTTGCAGCCCATTAAAATTTGGAGCGCTTGTAAACCACCTTCAAAAGAAAACACTCCAACTATCATGTATGGTATTAGATTACATCAATTTAGTAATTAGCCATATTGAAGAATTCGAAATCAGGGGGAGATACTCATTAGGGGGAGCATCCAAAATAGATCAAGGTTTTAACGAGGCAACTGAAATTGACATATAGCCATCCAAGGGGGAATGTTGTAATGTAATATGTGGATGAGCCACATGAATAGTTCTTTACTATTCATCCAAAGAAAAGTCATATGAGTTATTATTCATATGAAGAAAGTTTGTAAAACAAATAGTGTTGCTACAGTAATTTTTTGCCTATAAAAGGAGAGCATACAGAGGAAAGAAAGAAGAGAAAAAGAAAAGAAAAGAAAAGAGATGAAGTAGAGAAATAAGAGAGATACATAATAAAACACCAGTGAGCTGGGCTAGAAAGAAAAGAGAAAATAGTGAGAATTATTTTTGTACTCCTATATTTCACGTAATGAAAGAAAGTACTATTACTGCCTCGACGACATAGGCACACTTGCCAAACTTCGTAAATATTGTGTCTCATTTACTTTATGTTTCACTGCACACATACCGTCAATTTTACAACAATTTAATTATATAAATGTCAAAACTAAGAAAAGACGATGATCCTCCACGATGGGACCTTTTCTCCCCGTCCTCCTCCTCTTACGCTATGCCAAAGCTGCCATAGATGAGCTCGATGAGCTTCCCTCATAGGACCTTAGCTTGCTTTTCTCTGCAGTCAAAATGGTACATGGGCTTGAAAAATTCAGAGCATAATTTAATTTTGGTCCGGAAAGATCTTAGTTTCGCGGAGAATGGTAGTTGTGTTGGAGATGAAAACTATTAGATCCTGGCTGTAGTTAAGCCTCCCACTCTGACAAGCAATGCCATGTTGGCCACCACTAGGCCTTCCATTCCGTCACGTGTTCCAGATTTCACAAAGTCACTCCGAACCCTTACAATTTCTTCCAACAACATAACCCACATGGAATTTGTGCGGATCACCCAAAGCATATGGAAGTCAAACCCTATCCCCTCATATCTCTAAGATCACATATATCCAAGCTTGATATTTGCTCATAGGGTGCCCATTCTGCTCAGTTTGACTCAAAATTTCTATTCTCAAGCAAAGGGCTTTAAATTAAGAATAAAAAACCTGAAATAAGATTAATTCAGGGGGAAACTCGAAGCCGCCCTTCACATTACCCGTTGTTCATTCCATCTCCTATCTCCTCATTGCCACCTCCCGTCCACCCAACAGCTCTTCAGAACCCATCTTCTTCCTACTCCATTCAATGTGAAACCAGTTAGTTACAAGTGAGTTTTAGTAAGAAAGTGTAATGAGAAGAATGAAACAGTGAGATATAAGCATATGCCTTGTGACACATGTTTTCTCTCAATGCTCTCTGATTGACTATAAGGAGACGCATTCACTTGTTATGGATATGATAATGTTCCATTAACTTGTAAGTCTAGTAGTTTCTGAAAGACTTGAAATGTAGCTTATGGATGTAGTAATTGCGTATTCATATGGGTTGAAACAAACCAGATGAATATAGTATAACCGTTTATGCGAGTATTTGACTAGTCAGAGATATCTGAATAATGAACTATGCCCATGCGTTTTTATTAAATAGTTTAGTTTCAGATCTGCAATTGTTGCAATCTATGTTGATGACATGAATCTCAGTAGGACTTTGAGGAACGAAAATTATCATGCACCTTAAGCCGGAATTTGAGATGAATGATCTTTTGAAAACATGTTGATGTCTTAGTCTTGAGATCGAGCATTGTTTTAATGATATTCTAGTCCACTAGTCGAACTACACCAAGAAAGTGTTATGCTGTTTTAACAAGAATAAAATGTTATCTTCGAGTACTCCCATGGTCGTCTGTACGCTTGGTGCATAACGAGACCCACATTGTCCAAAGATGGAAGATGAAGAGGTTTTGAAGCCTAAAGTTCCATATTTAAGTGCAATTGGCGCTTTGTTGTACTTGTCTCAATGTACAAGGCTAGACATATCCTTCTATGTGAAGTTCATAGCGAGACATAGTCATGCGCCTACACGCATACACTGAAAGGTGTTAAAGACATTCTATGATATCTTAACAGGGTACCCTACTCAACTACGAGTGTTGGCACCGCCTCCTTGATCCCAACGTTGATTTTTGCCTTGTTGGTTATGTTGACGCTAGATATTTATCCGAGACACACATGATAAGATCCTAGGTGGTTTATGTCTTTACCATTGGTGATACTGCAATTTCTTGAAGGTTTACCAAGTAAACTTAGTTGTTATGTCTTTGAACCATGTTGAATACTCTCATCCTAAGAGACAACTCATGAGTTTACATAGTTGAGAGCCGTTGCTGAGTATATGCGAAGCACTTGTGGATTGTCATCTATCATTGATGTCCCAACAATGATATTTGAGAATAATTCTGCATGTATATACCGAATTTAAAATGGATGCATCAAAGGAGACCATAGTAAACGTATTACATCGAAATTCTTCTTTTCACATTAGTAACAAGAGCATTACAAGATCCAGTCAATCTCGTCGATCTCTTCACCTAAGTCATTGTTGAAATTCAATTTTCAAAAGCTTGTCTGCGGAATTGGGATGTGTAAACTGTCCGATTTACAACGATAAAAGTCTAATTATAGAGTTTTGTCGAACCCAGGGGGAATATGTGGAGGATACCGAGTTGACCTTAATGTTTTCTTTTTACCTTAGTTCAGGAGCATTTGTCCCATTGAGTTTTGCTAACTCAACGAGGTTTTAATGAGGCATCTATCTTGGACTGGTCATACCCCGATGTGAGCATTCATTGCCGCTTGTTTCTTTAAGCTTCGACTTTGCACTTCTCACCTTTTTCTCTTTGGGTTTTGTCCTGCTTTAGGTTTTATCATTGTCATGTTTTTGTTAGTTTATGTTTCCTTAATGCAACCTTAATCTAGATTTGCATGTGTATTGCCTATGTTGATTGAAGACTTCAGCAGTCATCCGAGAATACCTGATGCAACTACTTCTTAAGTTTTACACACTCAAAATGAGTGTTATTATTATTTAGGAGTGTAATTCTGTAAATCTAGAAGTAGGATTCCAATAGAATTTGGGAGATTTAATCCCTTTATGACTTGTTATATTACTTGTAAGGCAAGAAAAACCTACTTCACTAGTATAAATAAAGGCAACAGGCCACAAGGGAGGGTGTACAAGTTATACAATTAAGTCTGCTAATATAGTCATATAAATACAGCCACAACTTAAGCATATAATCCCATACATCTAATTATTGAAATGGAGGCAGTATTCAGCAATCTTCTCCTAAGATCTGAGAGTTTTATCTTTGTAATTAGTTTGGTACTATGCAATGTGAGTTACTGGGAAGCTCAAGCTAATAATGCTCTCATCCAGAATATAAACTTTTTCTTGTGCTTTTTTTTGTGCTTTTTTCCTCTCTTCTTCTGTCAGATGCCCATAGAGGAGACTCATATGTGGCAATGGAGCTGCAAAACAATTATGGTAAAATCGCAGGACAAATTATTTCCCTTGCATAAGTGTTTGGGTTAATATTTAAACATTGGACTTAGATAAAGGAAAGCCCAATGGTGCCAAATTAAAAAGGACTTGCCTAAAACCTAGTATTAAACATGGAGGCAAATTGAAGCCTTCTCAACCAAAATGCAAGCCACATGCTTACTATTGAAGTGACAAGTGATGGAGACTATCATACTACCAGCCAAAGAACACTTTCTAGTGGCATTCCAAGTAAAAAGCTGATGACTCACTACCCTCAAAGTGTTTTCAGGTAAGAACAAAGTTACACTAGTTGGGCTAATTTGCCAGTAAAAGGAGGAAGAGGCCCCAAAGACAAGGACATTCAACCAATCAAATAAACAAATATACAAACTCTGTTCTCAAGCCAGATTTGCATTCAAAAACTGAAATCAACCCAGATTCAGTCCGTTTTAGCGACAAGCTATCTCTTGTCCAGTTTAAAGCTCCGTTATCTCCCTTAGTGGCGTAGTATCGATTCCGTTGTGTAAACTTGTTTACCATCCATCCTTTTTTAGCACATAAACCCCTATTAATTCAAAGAGAAGCGATTGCAAAAGGTTCAACCTTGCTAGACAAGGTGAAATCTTGCCCGAGGCTCTTTGTTTGTTTTCTAAATTTGTAGATCTACTACTTAATGCATTCTCCAGTATGTATTCAAGTTATTTCCATCAATTTTCCTATCTTAAGAGTTCATTTGCATCTGGATCTGGTTAGTTTAATAGATATGTTATCATTAAAATCAATCAAGAACCACATAAATGGCTTAAAGGGACATGGACTCATTTCATTTGAACATACAAGACTATGAACTAAAAGTCTTCGTTTACAAGGCAAGAAAAAGAACTTAATGTAGACTTAACCCATCTGCAACAATCCTTTGATAACAAGAAATCCGAGTAACTTGGGGCTCAAGTAATCAACTAAAAACACTCTTGTTCTACATCTGCTATACTGAGATAGCAGTGGCACGCCTAACACTCAGTTAATTTTGATTGCGAGTCTCAAGGCCTACACCTAAAGCCCTACAAAGGCACATTTCAGAACTAACTTTGTCCTCTTCTTGTAGCATGTCAACAAGCAAGAGCCCGACTACACATCCAAAGTGTCAATTCCTGGAGGAGCTGTGCTGTTGAGGTCCGAGGATTCTTCTCTATAGAAATTTACGCCTGAGCAACAAGCATGCAAATGAATCAGTAATTTATCTCTCAATCCACATAAAAACAGATAGATTAAAATACAAAATAAAAACATTAATAATTAACGAGCTCTCCTACTATGCCAGCAACTTACGATTCCACAGATTGAAGTCCACACCAGTTTCCATCTCGACCTGAGAAAATAAATTTTCACACATGCTGTAAATAAATTTGATTCATATAATTACCACTAGGTCCACCACTACAAATAATGTAAATCAAAAATAAAAATAAATCTGGAAAATAGTGTATATTAACCTCTTCGGGAAGATGAAAAACGAGGGCTACAGGATGGCAATAGGAAACCCTAGTAACCACGGAATCGACTTTAGTAACAAACGCACGCAAACATAGGTCAGATCGATTGGCGAGCGCGGCCTCGTGCGTCAACCGGAGCGAACCCGCAAGGGGGATGTGGGGCCCGATATGGGGACCGCCATTAGCTTTTTGATCCTGCAGGATACGTCGTCCAGTGGGATTGCCCACACCGAGTAAGACTGCCTTTCCTCCATCTTCACCACCTCGATCTCCAGCTCCGCCGTGGCATTTAGGTTATTTTCCAATTGGTAAGTAACTAATTAAATCAGTTCGGTGACTGAATTAACTTGGTCGCGTCCAAGACGGAGATGGGGAGGAAGGATATTGACAGAGAGAGAGGTGATTGCATCTGTTTTGGGTTTTCTATTACCATATTTTTGTACCACATTATCATATCATATTAGGTGGCATTTGACGTGGACAACCATATCATTTGAGTTAATCAGATTTTTAAATTTAGTTCATTATTTAATAAACTAATAATTAAAAAAAAGTAGTTAGTTAAATGATGAATTAAATTGCTCTTATAATCTCGCACGTATTGGTTTGCACATGTGATTAAGTTGAGGAGAACATTGATGTTTACTAGTAGTGGGACGTTGAATGTTCTCTAAATCTTTAGCAACTTTTTCGTTATTTATTCAAATGTTGGTCATAACTTCGGTTGTGCAACTTGATTCCACTCTTTGTACATTGTGCCTGTTTTCATATAATTTAGTCATGATAACTAGTTGATATATGCTTGACCATCCCATTATGCCTCCAGTAATGATGCTATCCCATTTGGCCGTCCTATTTTGCCTGATGGACCAGTTCGTTAGGCACATATAAGAAAGTCGTCGAGTCAAAGTTGTGTCGGCGGTTTTTCTTTTCAAAGTAGGATTCTCTCCTCTCTTTTTTTTTTCCTCTCCTTCGTATTTGAATGATCACGGTTAAATTACATCGATATCTTATATTAATTTTTTTATAGAGAAAGACAAAGACATACAAAATGGAAAGTGTGAGAGGAGGAGAGAGAAAATGATGGAAATAAGATGAGAGAGAATCTTAATCATTTTTTTACAGGTCATTGTGGACCCTTGCCCAACGGTTTACACACTTGGCCCCGTCGAAATCTGCCATCGGGCAAAGTTCCTCGAGTCAACGAGCTCTAATTTTGCCAGGCAAATTATGGCACAATACGCACCAATTTGTTGATCTGCCAATTTTTTTTGGAATGGCGTACATGATTTTTCATTTTAACGTGACCTTTGGTTGTTTGTTAGAACTTGCTATAAATTTACATGAAAAATCAGATGTAAAACATTGAAACGTCGGAAGAAAAAATAAAGCAGTGAAGAGAGAATATTTGATATCATTGTAGTTTTGTTGGAAAAGAAAGAGGCCCTCCTCACAAATGAAAGCCTTCACAATCATTGACGAAACAAAATACAAAGAAACATAAATACTTATTATCATGCCCAAAAGCTCCAAAAGCGAACGGATTTAAAGCATGCCCAAAAGCTTCTTGCCAATAGGTAGGAAGCATAAACATCATGAATTGCATACTTGATCTGTTCATCAGAGAAAACTGTGGCATTCCAATCAGGAACAACACATCTTCCACCTAAGGATGTGCCTACAACTGGCTTGATATCAAAACCAACTTCACTTGCCAACTCCGCTAATCCCCATGTTGCGAGATTGGGTTTCTTCAGTACCTTGGCTGCCAAATCACCCTGGTCTGCACCAATCTTAAACTTACTATAATGAAGGGTCTGGGAGAGTTTTAATTTCAGTCGCATTCCCACAAAACCTATAGTGTCATCAGCGAGAAGCTGCTCAAGTTCTTGTACTCTACGTTCAGCTACATAACCCTGCCCAGGAATATACTTACGTGCTTCCTTTAGCCCCGGGACGATCAAGCAACGACATCCGGCACAAACAAGCACCATTTGGGCATAGGAAGATCCTGGCTTAAAGTCAAGTCCCATAACAGGGACTTGGGATTTCAAGAAACCCCGTAGTTCTGACATTTTTTCACGAATCAACCGACCATCTTCAACCACACTCACTTTCACTTAAACGCCATGAACTTCAACTTCATAGTTACCCAATTTTGAGAGGAGCGGGACAGGCAACATGATGAAAGAGAGAGAACTGATCAATAGGTTTGTTTATATTTCCTTCGTACTAATAACCCCGTTATATATAGGCTATGATGAGATAAGCATGGAAAGACTGAAAATTCTCATATTTACATCACCTAAATATAGGCAGATGTATATAATAGATTCCCAATGCATTGGATCAAATTATTATGATCTTGCACTTCGTACTACAGTCTAATAATATTTCTTTTCATTTGTAAGTAAGAAGTTTTATGTTCGATTCTTGTCAATAGTGAATTTGAACTACATTATTGCTAGCTTACTCTCATCCCCTTAATGTAAATAATATGATTTGTTATAAAAAAAAAATCACTCTTCATTTATAAGGAAGAAGTCTTAAGTTCGATTCTCATGGGTCAACTATTGTTGCCTGTACAAACGAATTATGTCAAGGGTAGGGCGTTTATAGGGGGTAGGGTTTAGTTTTAATGTCATATGTCAGCCATGGTTCGTCGTACGAAACATAGGTGTCAGGGGTAAGGCATTTATAAGGGGTGTGTTTAGTTTTAATTCCAGGGGTCGACTGTTGTTGCCTGCATGAAGCATCGGTGTCGGAATAAGGCATTTATAGGCCGTTATCAATGGGGGGTATGGTTTCGTTTTAATCTTAAGGGTCAACCATAGTTAGCCAAACAATGCATTGTTGCCTGGGGTAGGCATATTATAAGTGACTATCAACCATGATAGGATATGCACTAAAGTCATAAGTTGTAACATAGTAACCCCTATTTAAGGGGGAAAAAAAAACATTTCTTCGCTGTGCTGTGGCGATGGAAAAAAATTTGAATACGCTGGGCAATGAAACATGCTGAGCTCAGAGTGTTATTATTAACACGCCACTAAATACTTGAACTCATGGTGTTACTATTCATAGGCCTCCACTGCTTCTATTGCGCCTTGAGCTTTCTAGTGGGCCGCATAAGTTTGGGCTTGGGCGTGAGTTTGGACTACGTCTCCCTGCGTCTAAACCATTAATTTTATTTATTTTAAGTTTTATTTTTGTTGAATTTTCATCTTGCCCATACCACAACACGAAACTATCATCTTCATGTTCTACAAAATGTATTTTTGGTGAAAATTTTCTTATAATCCATGTCAAAAAATTCGAAAATAAGGATATAAATATAAAACATGTTTGAATCCAAATAAAGTAACGCAAGAAGAAAAAGAAAAAAGGAGGGGTAAAAATGTTACGATCGGTACTTTTATTCCTATCGTCCTTGAAGGGAGTTGCTAGTGAGATAGCAATCATTTGGCATTATAATCGCTATGTAACTAGCAATTGTGCTGAAATAAAGTTGCTAATTTCATACCGATCTCCCTCTTTTCAAATTTTATTTTTTATTTTTTATTTATTTTTATTTCTCTTACCATAACTACAAACTATCATATTCATGTTCTTCAAAATATATTTTTCCATGCTAAATCTATTATAATTAACATTTAAACAAGTGAAATTAACGATTTAAAACCTAAATTTAAAGATATTCTCATATTTTCAACTTTAAAAATCAATAAAAAATAGTTTTAGGAAAAAAATTTCAATGGAAAAAGAAAAAGAAAAAAGGAGGAGTAAAAATGTTACGATCGGTACTTTTCTTCCTACGGTTCTTGAAGGGAGCTGCTAGTAATCTAGCGATCATATGGAAGTAGAATCGCTACCGAACTAGCAATTAAACTCAAACAGTGTCGCTACTTTGTTACCGATCCCTTTATTTTCAATTTTTTTTATTTATTTTATTTCTCTTACCATAACTACAAACTATCATATTCATGTTCTTCAAAATATATTTTCCCATGCTAAATCTATTATAATTAATATTTAAACAATTGAAATTAAAGATTTAAAACCTAAATTTAAAGATATTCTCATATTTTCAACTTTAAAAATCAATAAAAAATAGTTTTAGGAAAAAAAATTTCAATGGAAAAAGAAAAAGAAAAAAAGGAGGGGTAAAAATGTTACGATCGGTACTTTTCTTCCTATGGTCCCTGAATGGAGTTGCAAGTAGTGTAGCGATCATATGGAAGTAGAATCGCTAGCGAACTAGCAATTTAACACCCATGTTGTCGCTACTTTTATACCGATCCCCCTCTTTTCAATTTTTTTTATTTATTTTATTTCTCTTACCATAACTACAAACTATCAAATTCATGTTCTTCAAAATATATTTTCACATGCTAAATCTATTATAATTAATATTTGAACAATTGAAATTAAAGATTTAAAACCTAAATTTAAAGATATTCTCATATTTTCAACTTTAAAAATCAATAAAAAATAGTTTTAGGAAAAAAAATTCAATGGAAAAAGAAAAAGAAAAAAAGGAGGGGTAAAAATGTTACGATCGGTACTTTTCTTCCTATGGTCCCTGAATGGAGTTGCTAGTAGTGTAGCGATCATATGGAAGTAGAATCGCTAGCGAACTAGCAATTTAACACCCATGTTGTCGCTACTTTTATACCGATCCCCCTCTTTTCAATTTTTTTTATTTATTTTATTTCTCTTACCATAACTACAAACTATCATATTCATTTTCTTCAAAATATATTTTCCCATGCTAAATCTATTATAATTAATATTTAAACAATTGAAATTAACGATTTAAAACCTAAATTTAAAGATATTCTCATATTTTCAACTTTAAAAATCAATAAAAAATAGTTTTAGGAAAAAAAATTCAATGGAAAAAGAAAAAGAAAAAAAGGAGGGGTAAAAATGTTACGATCGGTAATTTTCTTCCTATGGTCCTTGAAGGGAGTTGCTAGTAATCTAGCGATCATATGGAAGTAGAATCGCTAGCGAACTAGCAATTTAACAACCATGTTGTCGCTACTTTTATACCGATCCCCCTCTTTTCAATTTTTTTTATTTATTTTATTTCTCTTACCATAACTACAAACTATCAAATTCATGTTCTTCAAAATATATTTTCACATGCTAAATCTATTATAATTAATATTTAAACAATTGAAATTAAAGATTTAAAACCTAAATTTAAAGATATTCTCATATTTTCAACTTTAAAAATCAATAAAAAATAGTTTTAGGAAAAAAAATTCAATGGAAAAAGAAAAAGAAAAAAAGGAGGGGTAAAAATGTTACGATCGGTACTTTTCTTCCTATGGTCCTTGAATGGAGTTGCTAGTATTGTAGCGATCATATGGAAGTAGAATCGCTACCGAACTAGCAATTGAACTCAAACAGTGTCGCTACTTTGTTACCGATCCCTTTATTTTCAATTTTTTTTATTTATTTTATTTCTCTTACCATAACTACAAACTATCATATTCATGTTCTTCAAAATATATTTTCCCATGCTAAATCTATTATAATTAATATTTAAACAATTGAAATTAAAGATTTAAAACCTAAATTTAAAGATATTCTCATATTTTCAACTTTAAAAATCAATAAAAAATAGTTTTAGGAAAAAAAATTTCAATGGAAAAAGAAAAAGAAAAAAAGGAGGGGTAAAAATGTTACGATCGGTACTTTTCTTCCTATGGTCCCTGAATGGAGTTGCTAGTAGTGTAGCGATCATATGGAAGTAGAATCGCTAGCGAACTAGCAATTTAACACCCATGTTGTCGCTACTTTTATACCGATCCCCCTCTTTTCAATTTTTTTTATTTATTTTATTTCTCTTACCATAACTACAAACTATCAAATTCATGTTCTTCAAAATATATTTTCACATGCTAAATCTATTATAATTAATATTTAAACAATTGAAATTAAAGATTTAAAACCTAAATTTAAAGATATTCTCATATTTTCAACTTTAAAAATCAATAAAAAATAGTTTTAGGAAAAAAAATTCAATGGAAAAAGAAAAAGAAAAAAAGGAGGGGTAAAAATGTTACGATCGGTACTTTTCTTCCTATGGTCCTTGAAGGGAGTTGCTAGTAGTCTAGCGATCATATGGAAGTAGAATCGCTAGCGAACTAGCAATTTAACTCCCATGTTGTCGCTACTTTTATACCGATCCCCCTCTTTTCAATTTTTTTTATTTATTTTATTTCTCTTACCATAACTACAAACTATCAAATTCATGTTCTTCAAAATATATTTTCACATGCTAAATCTATTATAATTAATATTTAAACAATTGAAATTAAAGATTTAAAACCTAAATTTAAAGATATTCTCATATTTTGAACTTTAAAAATCAATAAAAAATAGTTTTAGGAAAAAAAATTCAATGGAAAAAGAAAAAGAAAAAAAGGAGGGGTAAAAATGTTACGATCGGTACTTTTCTTCCTATGGTCCTTGAATGGAGTTGCTAGTATTGTAGCGATCATATGGAAGTAGAATCGCTACCGAACTAGCAATTGAACTCAAACAGTGTCGCTACTTTGTTACCGATCCCTTTATTTTCAATTTTTTTTATTTATTTTATTTCTCTTACCATAACTACAAACTATCATATTCATGTTCTTCAAAATATATTTTCCCATGCTAAATCTATTATAATTAATATTTAAACAATTGAAATTAAAGATTTAAAACCTAAATTTAAAGATATTCTCATATTTTCAACTTTAAAAATCAATAAAAAATAGTTTTAGGAAAAAAAATTTCAATGGAAAAAGAAAAAGAAAAAAAGGAGGGGTAAAAATGTTACGATCGGTACTTTTCTTCCTATGGTCCCTGAATGGAGTTGCTAGTAGTGTAGCGATCATATGGAAGTAGAATCGCTAGCGAACTAGCAATTTAACACCCATGTTGTCGCTACTTTTATACCGATCCCCCTCTTTTCAATTTTTTTTATTTATTTTATTTCTCTTACCATAACTACAAACTATCAAATTCATGTTCTTCAAAATATATTTTCACATGCTAAATCTATTATAATTAATATTTAAACAATTGAAATTAAAGATTTAAAACCTAAATTTAAAGATATTCTCATATTTTCAACTTTAAAAATCAATAAAAAATAGTTTTAGGAAAAAAAATTCAATGGAAAAAGAAAAAGAAAAAAAGGAGGGGTAAAAATGTTACGATCGGTACTTTTCTTCCTATGGTCCTTGAAGGGAGTTGCTAGTAGTCTAGCGATCATATGGATGTAGAATCGCTACCGAACTAGCAATTTAACTCCCATGTTGTCGCTACTTTTATACCGATCCCCCTCTTTTCAATTTTTTTTATTTATTTTATTTCTCTTACCATAACTACAAACTATCATATTCATGTTCTTCAAAATATATTTTCCCATGCTAAATCTATTATAATTAATATTTAAACAATTGAAATTAAAGATTTAAAACCTAAATTTAAAGATATTCTCATATTTTGAACTTTAAAAATCAATAAAAAATAGTTTTAGGAAAAAAAATTCAATGGAAAAAGAAAAAGAAAAAAAGGAGGGGTAAAAATGTTACGATCGGTACTTTTCTTCCTATGGTCCTTGAATGGAGTTGCTAGTATTGTAGCGATCATATGGAAGTAGAATCGCTACCGAACTAGCAATTGAACTCAAACAGTGTCGCTACTTTGTTACCGATCCCTTTATTTTCAATTTTTTTTATTTATTTTATTTCTCTTACCATAACTACAAACTATCATATTCATGTTCTTCAAAATATATTTTCCCATGCTAAATCTATTATAATTAATATTTAAACAATTGAAATTAAAGATTTAAAACCTAAATTTAAAGATATTCTCATATTTTCAACTTTAAAAATCAATAAAAAATAGTTTTAGGAAAAAAAATTTCAATGGAAAAAGAAAAAGAAAAAAAGGAGGGGTAAAAATGTTACGATCGGTACTTTTCTTCCTATGGTCCCTGAATGGAGTTGCTAGTAGTGTAGCGATCATATGGAAGTAGAATCGCTAGCGAACTAGCAATTTAACACCCATGTTGTCGCTACTTTTATACCGATCCCCCTCTTTTCAATTTTTTTTATTTATTTTATTTCTCTTAACATAACTACAAACTATCATATTCATGTTCTTCAAAATATATTTTCCCATGCTAAATCTATTATAATTAATATTTAAACAATTGAAATTAAAGATTTAAAACCTAAATTTAAAGATATTCTCATATTTTCAACTTTAAAAATCAATAAAAAATAGTTTTAGGAAAAAAAATTCAGTGGAAAAAGAAAAAGAAAAAAAGGAGGGGTAAAAATGTTACGATCGGTACTTTTCTTCCTATGGTCCTTGAATGGAGTTGCTAGTATTGTAGCGATCATATGGAAGAAGAATCGCTACCGAACTAGCAATTAAACTCAAACAGTGTCGCTACTTTGTTACCGATCCCTTTATTTTCAATTTTTTTTATTTATTTTATTTCTCTTACCATAACTACAAACTATCATATTCATGTTCTTCAAAATATATTTTCCCATGCTAAATCTATTATAATTAATATTTAAACAATTGAAATTAAAGATTTAAAACCTAAATTTAAAGATATTCTCATATTTTCAACTTTAAAAATCAATAAAAAATAGTTTTAGGAAAAAAAATTTCAATGGAAAAAGAAAAAGAAAAAAAGGAGGGGTAAAAATGTTACGATCGGTACTTTTCTTCCTATGGTCCCTGAATGGAGTTGCAAGTAGTGTAGCGATCATATGGAAGTAGAATCGCTAGCGAACTAGCAATTTAACACCCATGTTGTCGCTACTTTTATACCGATCCCCCTCTTTTCAATTTTTTTTATTTATTTTATTTCTCTTACCATAACTACAAACTATCAAATTCATGTTCTTCAAAATATATTTTCACATGCTAAATCTATTATAATTAATATTTAAACAATTGAAATTAAAGATTTAAAACCTAAATTTAAAGATATTCTCATATTTTCAACTTTAAAAATCAATAAAAAATAGTTTTAGGAAAAAAAATTCAATGGAAAAAGAAAAAGAAAAAAAGGAGGGGTAAAAATGTTACGATCGGTACTTTTCTTCCTATGGTCCTTGAAGGGAGTTGCTAGTAGTCTAGCGATCATATGGAAGTAGAATCGCTAGCGAACTAGCAATTTAACTCCCATGTTGTCGCTACTTTTATACCGATCCCCCTCTTTTCAATTTTTTTTATTTATTTTATTTCTCTTACCATAACTACAAACTATCAAATTCATGTTCTTCAAAATATATTTTCACATGCTAAATCTATTATAATTAATATTTAAACAATTGAAATTAAAGATTTAAAACCTAAATTTAAAGATATTCTCATATTTTGAACTTTAAAAATCAATAAAAAATAGTTTTAGGAAAAAAAATTCAATGAAAAAAGAAAAAGAAAAAAAGGAGGGGTAAAAATGTTACGATCGGTACTTTTCTTCCTATGGTCCTTGAAGGGAGTTGCTAGTAGTCTAGCGATCATATGGAAGTAGAATCGCTAGCGAACTAGCAATTTAACTCCCATGTTGTCGCTACTTTTATACCGATCCCCCTCTTTTCAATTTTTTTTATTTATTTTATTTCTCTTACCATAACTACAAACTATCAAATTCATGTTCTTCAAAATATATTTTCACATGCTAAATCTATTATAATTAATATTTAAACAATTGAAATTAAAGATTTAAAACCTAAATTTAAAGATATTCTCATATTTTCAACTTTAAAAATCAATAAAAAATAGTTTTAGGAAAAAAAATTCAATGGAAAAAGAAAAAGAAAAAAAGGAGGGGTAAAAATGTTACGATCGGTACTTTTCTTCCTATGGTCCTTGAAGGGAGTTGCTAGTAGTCTAGCGATCATATGGATGTAGAATCGCTACCGAACTAGCAATTTAACTCCCATGTTGTCGCTACTTTTATACCGATCCCCCTCTTTTCAATTTTTTTTATTTATTTTATTTCTCTTACCATAACTACAAACTATCATATTCATGTTCTTCAAAATATATTTTCCCATGCTAAATCTATTATAATTAATATTTAAACAATTGAAATTAAAGATTTAAAACCTAAATTTAAAGATATTCTCATATTTTGAACTTTAAAAATCAATAAAAAATAGTTTTAGGAAAAAAAATTCAATGGAAAAAGAAAAAGAAAAAAAGGAGGGGTAAAAATGTTACGATCGGTACTTTTCTTCCTATGGTCCTTGAATGGAGTTGCTAGTATTGTAGCGATCATATGGAAGTAGAATCGCTACCGAACTAGCAATTGAACTCAAACAGTGTCGCTACTTTGTTACCGATCCCTTTATTTTCAATTTTTTTTATTTATTTTATTTCTCTTACCATAACTACAAACTATCATATTCATGTTCTTCAAAATATATTTTCCCATGCTAAATCTATTATAATTAATATTTAAACAATTGAAATTAAAGATTTAAAACCTAAATTTAAAGATATTCTCATATTTTCAACTTTAAAAATCAATAAAAAATAGTTTTAGGAAAAAAAATTTCAATGGAAAAAGAAAAAGAAAAAAAGGAGGGGTAAAAATGTTACGATCGGTACTTTTCTTCCTATGGTCCCTGAATGGAGTTGCTAGTAGTGTAGCGATCATATGGAAGTAGAATCGCTAGCGAACTAGCAATTTAACACCCATGTTGTCGCTACTTTTATACCGATCCCCCTCTTTTCAATTTTTTTTATTTATTTTATTTCTCTTAACATAACTACAAACTATCATATTCATGTTCTTCAAAATATATTTTCCCATGCTAAATCTATTATAATTAATATTTAAACAATTGAAATTAAAGATTTAAAACCTAAATTTAAAGATATTCTCATATTTTCAACTTTAAAAATCAATAAAAAATAGTTTTAGGAAAAAAAATTCAGTGGAAAAAGAAAAAGAAAAAAAGGAGGGGTAAAAATGTTACGATCGGTACTTTTCTTCCTATGGTCCTTGAATGGAGTTGCTAGTATTGTAGCGATCATATGGAAGTAGAATCGCTAGCGAACTAGCAATTAAACTCAAACACTGTCGCTACTTTGTTACCGATCCCTTTATTTTCAATTTTTTTTATTTATTTTATTTCTCTTACCATAACTACAAACTATCATATTCATGTTCTTCAAAATATATTTTCCCATGCTAAATCTATTATAATTAATATTTAAACAATTGAAATTAAAGATTTAAAACCTAAATTTAAAGATATTCTCATATTTTCAACTTTAAAAATCAATAAAAAATAGTTTTAGGAAAAAAAATTTCAATGGAAAAAGAAAAAGAAAAAAAGGAGGGGTAAAAATGTTACGATCGGTACTTTTCTTCCTATGGTCCCTGAATGGAGTTGCAAGTAGTGTAGCGATCATATGGAAGTAGAATCGCTAGCGAACTAGCAATTTAACACCCATGTTGTCGCTACTTTTATACCGATCCCCCTCTTTTCAATTTTTTTTATTTATTTTATTTCTCTTACCATAACTACAAACTATCAAATTCATGTTCTTCAAAATATATTTTCACATGCTAAATCTATTATAATTAATATTTAAACAATTGAAATTAAAGATTTAAAACCTAAATTTAAAGATATTCTCATATTTTCAACTTTAAAAATCAATAAAAAATAGTTTTAGGAAAAAAAATTCAATGGAAAAAGAAAAAGAAAAAAAGGAGGGGTAAAAATGTTACGATCGGTACTTTTCTTCCTATGGTCCTTGAAGGGAGTTGCTAGTAGTCTAGCGATCATATGGAAGTAGAATCGCTAGCGAACTAGCAATTTAACTCCCATGTTGTCGCTACTTTTATACCGATCCCCCTCTTTTCAATTTTTTTTATTTATTTTATTTCTCTTACCATAACTACAAACTATCAAATTCATGTTCTTCAAAATATATTTTCACATGCTAAATCTATTATAATTAATATTTAAACAATTGAAATTAAAGATTTAAAACCTAAATTTAAAGATATTCTCATATTTTGAACTTTAAAAATCAATAAAAAATAGTTTTAGGAAAAAAAATTCAATGAAAAAAGAAAAAGAAAAAAAGGAGGGGTAAAAATGTTACGATCGGTACTTTTCTTCCTATGGTCCTTGAAGGGAGTTGCTAGTAGTCTAGCGATCATATGGAAGTAGAATCGCTAGCGAACTAGCAATTTAACTCCCATGTTGTCGCTACTTTTATACCGATCCCCCTCTTTTCAATTTTTTTTATTTATTTTATTTCTCTTACCATAACTACAAACTATCAAATTCATGTTCTTCAAAATATATTTTCACATGCTAAATCTATTATAATTAATATTTAAACAATTGAAATTAAAGATTTAAAACCTAAATTTAAAGATATTCTCATATTTTCAACTTTAAAAATCAATAAAAAATAGTTTTAGGAAAAAAAATTCAATGGAAAAAGAAAAAGAAAAAAAGGAGGGGTAAAAATGTTACGATCGGTACTTTTCTTCCTATGGTCCTTGAAGGGAGTTGCTAGTAGTCTAGCGATCATATGGATGTAGAATCGCTACCGAACTAGCAATTTAACTCCCATGTTGTCGCTACTTTTATACCGATCCCCCTCTTTTCAATTTTTTTTATTTATTTTATTTCTCTTACCATAACTACAAACTATCATATTCATGTTCTTCAAAATATATTTTCCCATGCTAAATCTATTATAATTAATATTTAAACAATTGAAATTAAAGATTTAAAACCTAAATTTAAAGATATTCTCATATTTTGAACTTTAAAAATCAATAAAAAATAGTTTTAGGAAAAAAAATTCAATGGAAAAAGAAAAAGAAAAAAAGGAGGGGTAAAAATGTTACGATCGGTACTTTTCTTCCTATGGTCCTTGAATGGAGTTGCTAGTATTGTAGCGATCATATGGAAGTAGAATCGCTACCGAACTAGCAATTGAACTCAAACAGTGTCGCTACTTTGTTACCGATCCCTTTATTTTCAATTTTTTTTATTTATTTTATTTCTCTTACCATAACTACAAACTATCATATTCATGTTCTTCAAAATATATTTTCCCATGCTAAATCTATTATAATTAATATTTAAACAATTGAAATTAAAGATTTAAAACCTAAATTTAAAGATATTCTCATATTTTCAACTTTAAAAATCAATAAAAAATAGTTTTAGGAAAAAAAATTTCAATGGAAAAAGAAAAAGAAAAAAAGGAGGGGTAAAAATGTTACGATCGGTACTTTTCTTCCTATGGTCCCTGAATGGAGTTGCTAGTAGTGTAGCGATCATATGGAAGTAGAATCGCTAGCGAACTAGCAATTTAACACCCATGTTGTCGCTACTTTTATACCGATCCCCCTCTTTTCAATTTTTTTTATTTATTTTATTTCTCTTAACATAACTACAAACTATCATATTCATGTTCTTCAAAATATATTTTCCCATGCTAAATCTATTATAATTAATATTTAAACAATTGAAATTAAAGATTTAAAACCTAAATTTAAAGATATTCTCATATTTTCAACTTTAAAAATCAATAAAAAATAGTTTTAGGAAAAAAAATTCAGTGGAAAAAGAAAAAGAAAAAAAGGAGGGGTAAAAATGTTACGATCGGTACTTTTCTTCCTATGGTCCTTGAATGGAGTTGCTAGTATTGTAGCGATCATATGGAAGTAGAATCGCTAGCGAACTAGCAATTAAACTCAAACACTGTCGCTACTTTGTTACCGATCCCTTTATTTTCAATTTTTTTTATTTATTTTATTTCTCTTACCATAACTACAAACTATCATATTCATGTTCTTCAAAATATATTTTCCCATGCTAAATCTATTATAATTAATATTTAAACAATTGAAATTAAAGATTTAAAACCTAAATTTAAAGATATTCTCATATTTTCAACTTTAAAAATCAATAAAAAATAGTTTTAGGAAAAAAAATTTCAATGGAAAAAGAAAAAGAAAAAAAGGAGGGGTAAAAATGTTACGATCGGTACTTTTCTTCCTATGGTCCCTGAATGGAGTTGCAAGTAGTGTAGCGATCATATGGAAGTAGAATCGCTAGCGAACTAGCAATTTAACACCCATGTTGTCGCTACTTTTATACCGATCCCCCTCTTTTCAATTTTTTTTATTTATTTTATTTCTCTTACCATAACTACAAACTATCAAATTCATGTTCTTCAAAATATATTTTCACATGCTAAATCTATTATAATTAATATTTAAACAATTGAAATTAAAGATTTAAAACCTAAATTTAAAGATATTCTCATATTTTCAACTTTAAAAATCAATAAAAAATAGTTTTAGGAAAAAAAATTCAATGGAAAAAGAAAAAGAAAAAAAGGAGGGGTAAAAATGTTACGATCGGTACTTTTCTTCCTATGGTCCTTGAAGGGAGTTGCTAGTAGTCTAGCGATCATATGGAAGTAGAATCGCTAGCGAACTAGCAATTTAACTCCCATGTTGTCGCTACTTTTATACCGATCCCCCTCTTTTCAATTTTTTTTATTTATTTTATTTCTCTTACCATAACTACAAACTATCAAATTCATGTTCTTCAAAATATATTTTCACATGCTAAATCTATTATAATTAATATTTAAACAATTGAAATTAAAGATTTAAAACCTAAATTTAAAGATATTCTCATATTTTGAACTTTAAAAATCAATAAAAAATAGTTTTAGGAAAAAAAATTCAATGAAAAAAGAAAAAGAAAAAAAGGAGGGGTAAAAATGTTACGATCGGTACTTTTCTTCCTATGGTCCTTGAAGGGAGTTGCTAGTAGTCTAGCGATCATATGGAAGTAGAATCGCTAGCGAACTAGCAATTTAACTCCCATGTTGTCGCTACTTTTATACCGATCCCCCTCTTTTCAATTTTTTTTATTTATTTTATTTCTCTTACCATAACTACAAACTATCAAATTCATGTTCTTCAAAATATATTTTCACATGCTAAATCTATTATAATTAATATTTAAACAATTGAAATTAAAGATTTAAAACCTAAATTTAAAGATATTCTCATATTTTGAACTTTAAAAATCAATAAAAAATAGTTTTAGGAAAAAAAATTCAATGGAAAAAGAAAAAGAAAAAAAGGAGGGGTAAAAATGTTACGATCGGTACTTTTCTTCCTATGGTCCTTGAAGGGAGTTGCTAGTAGTCTAGCGATCATATGGATGTAGAATCGCTACCGAACTAGCAATTAAACTCCCATGTTGTCGCTACTTTGTTACCGATCCCTTTATTTTCAATTTTTTTTATTTATTTTATTTCTCTTACCATAACTACAAACTATCATATTCATATTCTTCAAAATATATTTTCCCATGCTAAATCTATTATAATTAATATTTAAACAATTGAAATTAAAGATTTAAAACCTAAATTTAAAGATATTCTCATATTTTCAACTTTAAAAATCAATAAAAAATAGTTTTAGGAAAAAAAATTTCAATGGAAAAAGAAAAAGAAAAAAAGGAGGGGTAAAAATGTTACGATCGGTACTTTTCTTCCTATGGTCCATGAATGGAGTTGCTAGTATTGTAGCGATCATATGGATGTAGAATCGCTAGCGAACTAGCAATTGAACTCAAACTGTGTCGCTACTTTGTTACCGATCCCTTTATTTTCAATTTTTTTTATTTATTTTATTTCTCTTACCATAACTACAAACTATCATATTCATGTTCTTCAAAATATATTTTCCCATGCTAAATCTATTATAATTAATATTTAAACAATTGAAATTAAAGATTTAAAACCTAAATTTAAAGATATTCTCATATTTTCAACTTTAAAAATCAATAAAAAATAGTTTTAGGAAAAAAAATTTCAATGGAAAAAGAAAAAGAAAAAAAGGAGGGGTAAAAATGTTACGATCGGTACTTTTCTTCCTATGGTCCCTGAATGGAGTTGCTAGTAGTCTAGCGATCATATGGAAGTAGAATCGCTAGCGAACTAGCAATTTAACTTCAATATTGTCGCTACTTTTATACCGATCCCCCTCTTTTCAATTTTTTTTATTTATTTTATTTCTCTTAACATAACTACAAACTATCATATTCATGTTCTTCAAAATATATTTTCACATGCTAAATCTATTATAATTAATATTTAAAAAATTGAAATTAAAGATTTAAAACCTAAATTTAAAGATATTCTCAGATTTTGAACTTTAAAAATCAATAAAAAATAGTTTTAGGAAAAAAAATTCAATGGAAAAAGAAAAAGAAAAAAAGGAGGGGTAAAAATGTTACGATCGGTACTTTTCTTCCTATGGTCCTTGAAGGGAGTTGCTAGTAGTCTAGCGATCATATGGAAGTAGAATCGCTAGCGAACTAGCAATTTAACTCCCATGTTGTCGCTACTTTTATACCGATCCCCCTCTTTTCAATTTTTTTTATTTATTTTATTTCTCTTACCATAACTACAAACTATCATATTCATGTTCTTCAAAATATATTTTCCCATGCTAAATCTATTATAATTAATATTTAAACAATTGAAATTAAAGATTTAAAACCTAAATTTAAAGATATTCTCATATTTTCAACTTTAAAAATCAATAAAAAATAGTTTTAGGAAAAAAAATTTCAATGGAAAAAGAAAAAGAAAAAAAGGAGGGGTAAAAATGTTACGATCGGTACTTTTCTTCCTATGGTCCTTGAATGGAGTTGCTAGTAGTCTAGCGATCATATGGAAGTAGAATCGCTAGCGAACTAGCAATTTAACTTCAATATTGTCGCTACTTTTATACCGATCCCCCTCTTTTCAATTTTTTTTATTTATTTTATTTCTCTTAACATAACTACAAACTATCATATTCATGTTCTTCAAAATATATTTTCACATGCTAAATCTATTATAATTAATATTTAAAAAATTGAAATTAAAGATTTAAAACCTAAATTTAAAGATATTCTCATATTTTGAACTTTAAAAATCAATAAAAAATAGTTTTAGGAAAAAAAATTCAATGGAAAAAGAAAAAGAAAAAAAGGAGGGGTAAAAATGTTACGATCGGTACTTTTCTTCCTATGGTCCTTGAAGGGAGTTGCTAGTAGTCTAGCGATCATATGGATGTAGAATCGCTACCGAACTAGCAATTAAACTCCCATGTTGTCGCTACTTTGTTACCGATCCCTTTATTTTCAATTTTTTTTATTTATTTTATTTCTCTTACCATAACTACAAACTATCATATTCATATTCTTCAAAATATATTTTCCCATGCTAAATCTATTATAATTAATATTTAAACAATTGAAATTAAAGATTTAAAACCTAAATTTAAAGATATTCTCATATTTTCAACTTTAAAAATCAATAAAAAATAGTTTTAGGAAAAAAAATTTCAATGGAAAAAGAAAAAGAAAAAAAGGAGGGGTAAAAATGTTACGATCGGTACTTTTCTTCCTATGGTCCATGAATGGAGTTGCTAGTATTGTAGCGATCATATGGATGTAGAATCGCTAGCGAACTAGCAATTGAACTCAAACTGTGTCGCTACTTTGTTACCGATCCCTTTATTTTCAATTTTTTTTATTTATTTTATTTCTCTTACCATAACTACAAACTATCATATTCATGTTCTTCAAAATATATTTTCCCATGCTAAATCTATTATAATTAATATTTAAACAATTGAAATTAAAGATTTAAAACCTAAATTTAAAGATATTCTCATATTTTCAACTTTAAAAATCAATAAAAAATAGTTTTAGGAAAAAAAATTTCAATGGAAAAAGAAAAAGAAAAAAAGGAGGGGTAAAAATGTTACGATCGGTACTTTTCTTCCTATGGTCCTTGAATGGAGTTGCTAGTAGTCTAGCGATCATATGGAAGTAGAATCGCTAGCGAACTAGCAATTTAACTTCAATATTGTCGCTACTTTTATACCGATCCCCCTCTTTTCAATTTTTTTTATTTATTTTATTTCTCTTAACATAACTACAAACTATCATATTCATGTTCTTCAAAATATATTTTCACATGCTAAATCTATTATAATTAATATTTAAAAAATTGAAATTAAAGATTTAAAACCTAAATTTAAAGATATTCTCAGATTTTGAACTTTAAAAATCAATAAAAAATAGTTTTAGGAAAAAAAATTCAATGGAAAAAGAAAAAGAAAAAAAGGAGGGGTAAAAATGTTACGATCGGTACTTTTCTTCCTATGGTCCTTGAAGGGAGTTGCTAGTAGTCTAGCGATCATATGGAAGTAGAATCGCTAGCGAACTAGCAATTTAACTCCCATGTTGTCGCTACTTTTATACCGATCCCCCTCTTTTCAATTTTTTTTATTTATTTTATTTCTCTTACCATAACTACAAACTATCATATTCATGTTCTTCAAAATATATTTTCCCATGCTAAATCTATTATAATTAATATTTAAACAATTGAAATTAAAGATTTAAAACCTAAATTTAAAGATATTCTCATATTTTCAACTTTAAAAATCAATAAAAAATAGTTTTAGGAAAAAAAATTTCAATGGAAAAAGAAAAAGAAAAAAAGGAGGGGTAAAAATGTTACGATCGGTACTTTTCTTCCTATGGTCCTTGAATAGAGTTGCTAGTAGTCTAGCGATCATATGGAAGTAGAATCGCTAGCGAACTAGCAATTTAACTTCAATATTGTCGCTACTTTTATACCGATCCCCCTCTTTTCAATTTTTTTTATTTATTTTATTTCTCTTAACATAACTACAAACTATCATATTCATGTTCTTCAAAATATATTTTCACATGCTAAATCTATTATAATTAATATTTAAAAAATTGAAATTAAAGATTTAAAACCTAAATTTAAAGATATTCTCATATTTTGAACTTTAAAAATCAATAAAAAATAGTTTTAGGAAAAAAAATTCAATGGAAAAAGAAAAAGAAAAAAAGGAGGGGTAAAAATGTTACGATCGGTACTTTTCTTCCTATGGTCCTTGAATGGAGTTGCTAGTATTGTAGCGATCATATGGAAGTAGAATCGCTACCGAACTAGCAATTGAACTCAAACAGTGTCGCTACTTTGTTACCGATCCCTTTATTTTCAATTTTTTTTATTTATTTTATTTCTCTTACCATAACTACAAACTATCATATTCATGTTCTTCAAAATATATTTTCCCATGCTAAATCTATTATAATTAATATTTAAACAATTGAAATTAAAGATTTAAAACCTAAATTTAAAGATATTCTCATATTTTCAACTTTAAAAATCAATAAAAAATAGTTTTAGGAAAAAAAATTTCAATGGAAAAAGAAAAAGAAAAAAAGGAGGGGTAAAAATGTTACGATCGGTACTTTTCTTCCTATGGTCCCTGAATGGAGTTGCTAGTAGTGTAGCGATCATATGGAAGTAGAATCGCTAGCGAACTAGCAATTTAACACCCATGTTGTCGCTACTTTTATACCGATCCCCCTCTTTTCAATTTTTTTTATTTATTTTATTTCTCTTACCATAACTACAAACTATCATATTCATTTTCTTCAAAATATATTTTCCCATGCTAAATCTATTATAATTAATATTTAAACAATTGAAATTAACGATTTAAAACCTAAATTTAAAGATATTCTCATATTTTCAACTTTAAAAATCAATAAAAAATAGTTTTAGGAAAAAAAATTCAATGGAAAAAGAAAAAGAAAAAAAGGAGGGGTAAAAATGTTACGATCGGTAATTTTCTTCCTATGGTCCTTGAAGGGAGTTGCTAGTAATCTAGCGATCATATGGAAGTAGAATCGCTAGCGAACTAGCAATTTAACAACCATGTTGTCGCTACTTTTTTACCGATCCCCCTCTTTTCAATTTTTTTTATTTATTTTATTTCTCTTACCATAACTACAAACTATCAAATTCATGTTCTTCAAAATATATTTTCACATGCTAAATCTATTATAATTAATATTTAAACAATTGAAATTAAAGATTTAAAACCTAAATTTAAAGATATTCTCATATTTTCAACTTTAAAAATCAATAAAAAATAGTTTTAGGAAAAAAAATTCAATGGAAAAAGAAAAAGAAAAAAAGGAGGGGTAAAAATGTTACGATCGGTACTTTTCTTCCTATGGTCCTTGAATGGAGTTGCTAGTATTGTAGCGATCATATGGAAGTAGAATCGCTACCGAACTAGCAATTGAACTCAAACAGTGTCGCTACTTTGTTACCGATCCCTTTATTTTCAATTTTTTTTATTTATTTTATTTCTCTTACCATAACTACAAACTATCATATTCATGTTCTTCAAAATATATTTTCCCATGCTAAATCTATTATAATTAATATTTAAACAATTGAAATTAAAGATTTAAAACCTAAATTTAAAGATATTCTCATATTTTCAACTTTAAAAATCAATAAAAAATAGTTTTAGGAAAAAAAATTTCAATGGAAAAAGAAAAAGAAAAAAAGGAGGGGTAAAAATGTTACGATCGGTACTTTTCTTCCTATGGTCCCTGAATGGAGTTGCTAGTAGTGTAGCGATCATATGGAAGTAGAATCGCTAGCGAACTAGCAATTTAACACCCATGTTGTCGCTACTTTTATACCGATCCCCCTCTTTTCAATTTTTTTTATTTATTTTATTTCTCTTACCATAACTACAAACTATCAAATTCATGTTCTTCAAAATATATTTTCACATGCTAAATCTATTATAATTAATATTTAAACAATTGAAATTAAAGATTTAAAACCTAAATTTAAAGATATTCTCATATTTTGAACTTTAAAAATCAATAAAAAATAGTTTTAGGAAAAAAAATTCAATGGAAAAAGAAAAAGAAAAAAAGGAGGGGTAAAAATGTTACGATCGGTACTTTTCTTCCTATGGTCCTTGAAGGGAGTTGCTAGTAGTCTAGCGATCATATGGATGTAGAATCGCTACCGAACTAGCAATTAAACTCCCATGTTGTCGCTACTTTGTTACCGATCCCTTTATTTTCAATTTTTTTTATTTATTTTATTTCTCTTACCATAACTACAAACTATCATATTCATGTTCTTCAAAATATATTTTCCCATGCTAAATCTATTATAATTAATATTTAAACAATTGAAATTAAAGATTTAAAACCTAAATTTAAAGATATTCTCATATTTTCAACTTTAAAAATCAATAAAAAATAGTTTTAGGAAAAAAAATTTCAATGGAAAAAGAAAAAGAAAAAAAGGAGGGGTAAAAATGTTACGATCGGTACTTTTCTTCCTATGGTCCTTGAATGGAGTTGCTAGTAGTCTAGCGATCATATGGAAGTAGAATCGCTAGCGAACTAGCAATTTAACTTCAATATTGTCGCTACTTTTATACCGATCCCCCTCTTTTCAATTTTTTTTATTTATTTTATTTCTCTTAACATAACTACAAACTATCATATTCATGTTCTTCAAAATATATTTTCACATGCTAAATCTATTATAATTAATATTTAAAAAATTGAAATTAAAGATTTAAAACCTAAATTTAAAGATATTCTCAGATTTTGAACTTTAAAAATCAATAAAAAATAGTTTTAGGAAAAAAAATTCAATGGAAAAAGAAAAAGAAAAAAAGGAGGGGTAAAAATGTTACGATCGGTACTTTTCTTCCTATGGTCCTTGAAGGGAGTTGCTAGTAGTCTAGCGATCATATGGAAGTAGAATCGCTAGCGAACTAGCAATTTAACTCCCATGTTGTCGCTACTTTTATACCGATCCCCCTCTTTTCAATTTTTTTTATTTATTTTATTTCTCTTACCATAACTACAAACTATCATATTCATGTTCTTCAAAATATATTTTCCCATGCTAAATCTATTATAATTAATATTTAAACAATTGAAATTAAAGATTTAAAACCTAAATTTAAAGATATTCTCATATTTTCAACTTTAAAAATCAATAAAAAATAGTTTTAGGAAAAAAAATTCAATGGAAAAAGAAAAAGAAAAAAAGGAGGGGTAAAAATGTTACGATCGGTACTTTTCTTCCTATGGTCCATGAATGGAGTTGCTACTATTGTAGCGATCATATGCCAGTAGAATCGCTAGCGAACTAGCAATTTAACTCAAACAGTGTCGCTACTTTGTTACCGATCCCTTTATTTTCAATTTTTTTTATTTATTTTATTTCTCTTACCATAACTACAAACTATCATATTCATGTTCTTCAAAATATATTTTCCAATGCTAAATCTATTATAATTAATATTTAAAAAATTGAAATTAAAGATTTAAAACCTAAATTTAAAGATATTCTCAGATTTTCAACTTTAAAAATCAATAAAAAATAGTTTTAGGAAAAAAAATTCAATGGAAAAAGAAAAAGAAAAAAAGGAGGGTTAAAAATGTTACGATCGGTACTTTTCTTCCTATGGTCCTTGAAGGGAGTTGCTACTATTGTAGCGATCATATGCCAGTAGAATCGCTAGAGAACTAGCAATTTAACTCAAAAAGTGTCGCTACTTTGTTACCGATCCCTTTATTTTCAATTTTTTTATTTTTTTTATTTCTCTTACCATAACTACAAACTATCATATTCATGTTCTTCAAAATATATTTTCCCATGCTAAATCTATTATAATTAATATTTAAAAAATTGAAATTAAAGATTTAAAACCTAAATTTAAAGATATTCTCATATTTTGAACTTTAAAAATCAATAAAAAATAGTTTTAGGAAAAAAAATTCAATGGAAAAAGAAAAAGAAAAAAAGGAGGGGTAAAAATGTTACGATCGGTACTTTTCTTCCTATGGTCCCTGAATGGAGTTGCTAGTAGTGTAGCGATCATATGGAAGTAGAATCGCTAGCGAACTAGCAATTTAACACCCATGTTGTCGCTACTTTTATACCGATCCCCCTCTTTTCAATTTTTTTTATTTATTTTATTTCTCTTAACATAACTACAAACTATCATATTCATGTTCTTCAAAATATATTTTCACATGCTAAATCTATTATAATTAATATTTAAAAAATTGAAATTAAAGATTTAAAACCTAAATTTAAAGATATTCTCAGATTTTGAACTTTAAAAATCAATAAAAAATAGTTTTAGGAAAAAAAATTCAATGGAAAAAGAAAAAGAAAAAAAGGAGGGGTAAAAATGTTACGATCGGTACTTTTCTTCCTATGGTCCTTGAAGGGAGTTGCTAGTAGTCTAGCGATCATATGGAAGTAGAATCGCTAGCGAACTAGCAATTTAACTCCCATGTTGTCGCTACTTTTATACCGATCCCCCTCTTTTCAATTTTTTTTATTTATTTTATTTCTCTTACCATAACTACAAACTATCATATTCATGTTCTTCAAAATATATTTTCCCATGCTAAATCTATTATAATTAATATTTAAAAAATTGAAATTAAAGATTTAAAACCTAAATTTAAAGATATTCTCAGATTTTCAACTTTAAAAATCAATAAAAAATAGTTTTAGGAAAAAAAATTTCAATGGAAAAAGAAAAAGAAAAAAAGGAGGGTTAAAAATGTTACGATCGGTACTTTTCTTCCTATGGTCCTTGAAGGGAGTTGCTACTATTGTAGCGATCATATGCCAGTAGAATCGCTAGAGAACTAGCAATTTAACTCAAACAGTGTCGCTACTTTGTTACCGATCCCTTTATTTTCAATTTTTTTTATTTCTCTTACCATAACTACAAACTATCATATTCATGTTCTTCAAAATATATTTTCCCATGCTAAATCTATTATAATTAATATTTAAAAAATTGAAATTAAAGATTTAAAACCTAAATTTGAAGATATTCTCAGATTTTGAACTTTAAAAATCAATAAAAAATAGTTTTAGGAAAAAAAATTCAATGGAAAAAGAAAAAGAAAAAAAGGAGGGGTAAAAATGTTACGATCGGTACTTTTCTTCCTATGGTCCTTGAAGGGAGTTGCTAGTAGTCTAGCGATCATATGGATGTAGAATCGCTAGCGAACTAGCAATTTAACTCCCATGTTGTCGCTACTTTTATACCGATCCCCCTCTTTTCAATTTTTTTTATTTATTTTATTTCTCTTACCATAACTACAAACTATCATATTCATGTTCTTCAAAATATATTTTCCCATGCTAAATCTATTATAATTAATATTTAAACAATTGAAATTAAAGATTTAAAACCTAAATTTAAAGATATTCTCATATTTTCAACTTTAAAAATCAATAAAAAATAGTTTTAGGAAAAAAAATTCAATGGAAAAAGAAAAAGAAAAAAAGGAGGGTTAAAAATGTTACGATCGGTACTTTTCTTCCTATGGTCCTTGAAGGGAGTTGCTACTATTGTAGCGATCATATGCCAGTAGAATCGCTAGAGAAGTAGCAATTTAACTCAAACAGTGTCGCTACTTTGTTACCGATCCCTTTATTTTCAATTTTTTTTATTTCTCTTACCATAACTACAAACTATCATATTCATGTTCTTCAAAATATATTTTCTCATGCTAAATCTATTATAATTAATATTTAAAAAATTGAAATTAAAGATTTAAAACCTAAATTTAAAGATATTCTCAGATTTTGAACTTTAAAAATCAATAAAAAATAGTTTTAGGAAAAAAAATTCAATGGAAAAAGAAAAAGAAAAAAAGGAGGGGTAAAAATGTTACGATCGGTACTTTTCTTCCTATGGTCCTTGAAGGGAGTTGCTAGTAGTCTAGCGATCATATGGATGTAGAATCGCTAGCGAACTAGCAATTTAACTCCCATGTTGTCGCTACTTTTATACCGATCCCCCTCTTTTCAATTTTTTTTATTTATTTTATTTCTCTTACCATAACTACAAACTATCATATTCATGTTCTTCAAAATATATTTTCCCATGCTAAATCTATTATAATTAATATTTAAACAATTGAAATTAAAGATTTAAAACCTAAATTTAAAGATATTCTCATATTTTCAACTTTAAAAATCAATAAAAAATAGTTTTAGGAAAAAAAATTCAATGGAAAAAGAAAAAGAAAAAAAGGAGGGTTAAAAATGTTACGATCGGTACTTTTCTTCCTATGGTCCTTGAAGGGAGTTGCTACTATTGTAGCGATCATATGCCAGTAGAATCGCTAGAGAAGTAGCAATTTAACTCAAACAGTGTCGCTACTTTGTTACCGATCCCTTTATTTTCAATTTTTTTTATTTCTCTTACCATAACTACAAACTATCATATTCATGTTCTTCAAAATATATTTTCCCATGCTAAATCTATTATAATTAATATTTAAAAAATTGAAATTAAAGATTTAAAACCTAAATTTAAAGATATTCTCAGATTTTGAACTTTAAAAATCAATAAAAAATAGTTTTAGGAAAAAAAATTCAATGGAAAAAGAAAAAGAAAAAAAGGAGGGGTAAAAATGTTACGATCGGTACTTTTCTTCCTATGGTCCTTGAAGGGAGTTGCTAGTAGTCTAGCGATCATATGCATGTAGAATCGCTAGCGAACTAGCAATTTAACTCCCATGTTGTCGCTACTTTTATACCGATCCCCCTCTTTTCAATTTTTTTTATTTATTTTTTTTCTCTTACCATAACTACAAACTATCATATTCATGTTCTTCAAAATATATTTTCACATGCTAAATCTATTATAATTAATATTTAAACAATTGAAATTAAAGATTTAAAACCTAAATTTAAAGATATTCTCATATTTTCAACTTTAAAAATCAATAAAAAATAGTTTTAGGAAAAAAAATTCAATGGAAAAAGAAAAAGAAAAAAAGGAGGGGTAAAAATGTTACGATCGGTACTTTTCTTCCTATGGTCCTTGAAGGGAGTTGCTAGTAGTCTAGCGATCATATGGATGTAGAATCGCTACCGAACTAGCAATTTAACTCCCATGTTGTCGCTACTTTTATACCGATCCCCCTCTTTTCAATTTTTTTTATTTATTTTTTTTCTCTTACCATAACTACAAACTATCATATTCATGTTCTTCAAAATATATTTTCACATGCTAAATCTATTATAATTAATATTTAAACAATTGAAATTAAAGATTTAAAACCTAAATTTAAAGATATTCTCATATTTTCAACTTTAAAAATCAATAAAAAAAAGTTTTAGGAAAAAAAATTCAATGGAAAAAGAAAAAGAAAAAAAGGAGGGGTAAAAATGTTACGATCGGTACTTTTCTTCCTATGGTCCTTGAAGAGAGTTGCTAGTGGTTTAGCGATCATATGGATGTAGAATCGCTAGCGAACTAGCAATTTAACTCAAACATTGTCGCTACTTTGTTACCGATCCCTTTATTTTCAATTTTTTTATTTATTTTATTTCTCTTACCATAACTACAAACTATCATATACATGTTCTTCAAAATATATTTTCCCATGCTAAATCTATTATAATTAATATTTAAAAAATTGAAATTAAAGATTTAAAACCTAAATTTAAAGATATTCTCATATTTTGAACTTTAAAAATCAATAAAAAATAGTTTTAGGAAAAAAAATTCAATGGAAAAAGAAAAAGAAAAAAAGGAGGGGTAAAAATGTTACGATCGGTACTTTTCTTCCTATGGTCCTTGAAGGGAGTTGCTAGTAAACTAGCGATCATATAGAAGTACGATCCCTAGCTAATTAGAATGAGATTTTTGGAATGCCAATAACAATTTCCTATACACAAATGATAAACATTTTGTGAATGATTTGGAGTATAGAATGAGATTTTTGGAATGCCAATAACAATTCCCTATACACAAATGAGAAACATTTTGTGAATGATTTGGTTGTGTCTGAAATTATGATGAGTTCGACACTGTTATAAATTATAGACAAAAAAATTATCATAACCCAGTTTTATAGTGAAAATTATTATAACCCTTTATAACAGTATAGACAAGAAAAATGCATGTCTCAAAAAAGGCCGACCCCAAAAAGACGACCCCGCATGTTGCATCAATGTGTGCATGATCAACAAGATGCAAACCCAATAATTCGGTGCTCGTTTAAAAGACTCAAAACTTTTAAAAAAAATATTTTTCAATTCCAAAAGTACTAGAATTGTTTTTTCATGATTCAATTACATTTTTATCGAAAATGCTTTCAAGCATTTTAAAAGCAATTTCAAATGAACTTATAATTATTATTCCAAAAAGATATCCCATCTAAATCACCATAAACATCAATGATTTATTCATTAAAATAAGAAGAAAAATGGAAACATCTTTCATTAGTACTAATTACAAAAGACCGAGTTTTCCCATCTTCCATAATTTTTTTTTCCTTCAGGTGATCGTTGTCTTGTGCTAATTAATCTCAATTAATTTATGTTGCCCATCCAAATCTGTTGTTAATTATATACATTTTCTTCTTACAAGATTTGTTAATCAAATCTTTTTTTTTTTTTTTTAAATATAAATTTCCTCTGAGATTCAAAGCTTCGTAATTTGTTTGCATTATAATACGATCGTGGCGTCGCCTCATGCTGCTGGTGCGACTTTTCAGAGATTGCTGGCTAGTTCTTGTTCATGCAAATATGATGTGTGAGAAAATAATAGTTGTTTAATTTAACATCGACATGTAATAATATAGATAAAAGTTAGGATAATGGTATCCACATATCTCTTTTTACTTTTAACACTGTTTTAAGTTTCGACCGTCAAATTGATAAGTATTTATGCATATCAAGTGTATGAACAAAACATTGTAATTTAGGGGATTTAGCGGATATTGTTCGTAATAAAGTTTTTTGGAGTTGATTTTTTGTTTTTGATACAAATATTATTATGAGAAGGGATATTTGTTATATCCGAAAAGAAATTGAGTTAAGGAACATAATAATTAACCATAACCAGATATCTCGAATTAGTAATGAATATTATATTTCGTCGTAATCTGTATTTTCGATGTTTTTGTGAAACTGTATGTACTTCAGGAGGATTTTGATATTGGGATCAATATGAATACTACTTAAACAAGATCTAGTATGCTTCTATTCATTTTTACAAACATCGATTATAAATCAGCAGAATTCCGTGTTCATAAAAACATAATTATTGAGGAGAAAATACATAATATACAATTAATAGATATTTTGGATGCATTTTCACGTGATCCCCGCCATAATGCATGCATTTTCTGATGCGTAAGTTAGTTTCAAAAGTTGGCCTACTTTTTAATTATTATTATTTTTTAATCATAAAGTTGGCCAACTTGACTCAGCCTTAATTGGCCTTCATACATCAACCCACCAAGATCTAAATCTACCTACATAACACGTGGAAGGACCAAACTTTTAGAGAAATTTTTCAATATGTAAAAATAATACAAGTGATTATACATTTGAATAAAAATACACTTTTAATCACTTATCTTATAATATTTGGTGTACCGAAAATAGAATTTCCAGCCTACTAAATAATCTCTCCAACCTCAAAATATTGTTGATAATTATTAGTAGCACTCTTACGAAGAGTGCTTTTGTTTCTCTTGCAAAAAACTACAACCTTCATGCATAATTCAAATCATAAACAAGTGGATGTCTGAATTACAATGTTTCTCTCCGATCAATCAGTAGTTGGAAATGTTGGTAGGCTCTACCACTTCACTTTCACTTAAGTCTCTCTTCTCTATTCCTTTCATTAAGTTTTGTTATCTTTTATTGTACGATATTCATCGTGATAACCGGAGATTTTATTTTATTATTTGATCATGGTCAAAGCATTGGACAATTTAAAATTCGATCCATGTTATACTCTGGTACATAGAAGAAAAACTCAAATAAAACACAATTAGAATCTGTTGTCGAAAACAATAAGAAGCAAAGGCAAAGAGAAACACAACCAAATACCCAAAAAAAGAAAAAAAACAGAGAGATAAAAAAGAGTTGCTTGATTATTCACATCAACGTCGAAGAAGTTGGACAGGGACCAGCTTGCGACAGAGCCAGCTTAGCCAGCTGTGCTTCTCTCAGTGGCTAACCTTAAGATATTCATAAAAAAGATTAGATATATGACGAATGCAGCCGCACCACGTGGTTATTACAAATACATAATTATCCACTAAACTTTTCATTTACTACGAAAAAAATTATTATGACGGCAATACAGGTAATATATTACTTGTTTTTATAAAAGTGGTAGAAAATTTTATTTTTTAAATTATTACCTTTTTAACACACATATTTCATTATTTGTATAATAATATATGTATCACTTTAAATACCGATCACATTAAAAAAATTCTCATTTACTACATTTGGATTGGGATGGTCACTTATTTCGTTCGACTACTCTTGTCTCTACTCCTTTCTTGTGCAAATCATTTTTGCTAATTCCAAATCCTCATGTATAACCCAAACAAAATTAATAGTCATAAGGCCCTCCGGCTAGTAATATAGGATTCGGTTGAAAATGTTTTTAAAATGATTAATATTGTTTGTAAAATTGATTTTGAATTCTGCAAACACTTTAAGTGTTTTTTGAAAGAATTCTTGCAATATGTACTCAAAGTGTTTTCTTACAATCCAATTGAATTTCAATTGAGGATTAATTTCAAAAAAAATTTCACCAAAATCATTTTCAATCATTTTAAAATCACCTCTAAATGTTTATTTGATAAGCGCTTATGGCTACTAATTTTGTGCAACCATTTTGTACAATAAAACATGCATATTGACTATTGTTAAATACAAATACACTTACATAACTGCATTAATCAAAGAGTCCTAAACGTGATAGGAAGAGTTGGAAAAATGATTTGTGGCATGAATCAAATTACCCTCAATTCGAACGGATTACTTGAGTGATTTGTCCACACGATTAAGTTTTTAGAGCATGCTTTGAGAATGTTTTGGTAAAAAGCACTTTGACGTATCAAGGTCATGTAAGTTATTATGCTCTCTAATGAATTGTGATTATCACGCAACGTAACATTTTTTTAAATGACAAAATTCATTACGTTAATCCCATAGGCCGTAGGATCTAAATCATAGGTTTTAGGCAATCTACACCTACACACAAAGCTAGTCTCATGACCACTCAGTATTACGGTCTGGTGGTATTCCTCTTCATTTGAAAGTGAGAGACCTTAGGTTCGAATCTCGTGGATGGCGAATTCGATACCAAATTAGGCTACCCATTGTGTGGCTTCACCGAACTCCTTCTCCTCTTAGTGCAAAAATATTTATGTACTCAAAAAAAAAAAAAAAAAAATTTAAATCCTTTATAAAAAAAATGAAAAAAACTTGAAAATTTTGAGTTTTAACAATAAAGACAAAATAAAGGGTAAACTAAATAGTGCCAGGATTGAATTTTTAATGTAAAAATGTGATTTTTCGTTAAAGTGAACATTACCAGAAACTTTACGTTAAAGTTTCCATAAAAAAAATACGTGTAGGACAAAATGGTAATCTTCAATATCTTTTATCTAGTAATGGATCCACAATGCAATTAAATTTGTGGCCTATCCTAAAGTATTTAGTTAAATTTGTTATTTTTCTTTGAACATGATTTTTTTCTTAAAATGTATGTCTAATTGTTTTAGGTTGATTCTCGTCAAAAACGAATTTGAACTATATTATTAATAACCGATTGTGAGATGTAGCCTGCTATTCACTCCTTACTGTAGAGAATATCGTTTCTTAGAAAAAAATATACGTGTAACTCTATATGTAATCTTAATTCATTCTAAGGTAAAGGCGTTCATGATCCGATGCACTTTTTATGCCCATTATGTATCCCTAACTCTTCCATGGAAAAGGACTTTCGTGACTTCACAAGTAATATTTTTTTTTTTCGGGGTAAACTGGATTAATAACCACTTCACAAGTAATTTATGATTTTCATTTTTTGTCAAGCCAAAAGTAATTTATGATCATGAAATTCAAAATCAAGGAGATTTAAGACCTTTTCATTAAAGTGTACACAAATATGTCATTTTCTATTAATTATTAATTTGCTTGAGCTTCGACAAGTGAAATGTTAAGGATACTCTATCTCAAAAATAGGATTTTAATGAGATGATAGAGAGTTAATAAAAAGTTTAACTCTTGAGAGAGTTCTTTTAGTATTTCGCTCGGTAAACTTGAAAAAAATCATATAGACTTTTTATCTTTCCCCCTCACTCGTCTGAACCTCTCTTTCTTTCTTTTCTCATCTCGCATCTTTCTCCCTCTCCTGTGATCCTCTCTTTTTGAATAGTTTTGTCCAGTATAAGTTTTAAGATTTAAAAATAATTTTAAATCTTTTTGGATCCAAATTTAAACCATCGGCTGCGCAATCGAGGCTGTTGAGTGAGCATAGCTCTCAATGATGGAAAAGTAAAGATAATTTTTGTCATTATTAAAGGATAATATTATGGTTTTTATCATAATAATTATCTTTTGATATGAATTATCCTAGCATCTTCTTCAACCAAATAAATATGATGTGAATTATATCCTAAGCGAGCAGTACAGTTCGAGTTGATTTGGAATATCTGCCGACACATGGAAGCTAAAAATAAATTTGAAATGTATTCAGAGGGGGTCAGGATGCATGCCATAATAAAGGTGATGGCTTTGGGTGATGAGACAAGCCTAGAAAAGCTAGGTTTGTAATGATGACCTATTAGAGTTGCAATTAAACTCTGCAACATTATCTCACCGTGCAGGGCAAGTACTTCTATCCTATAAATACAGATGCAGTGGCAGCAGGAAAGGGGCATTCAATTCAATACATAACTACCCTGCGCAAACCTCTCAAATATTTTGAGATTTTTTTTATTTTCTTTTTTAATCAACACATCTTCAGTTTGGATAAACAACACTGTGAAGACCTTTAGTTTGGATAAACAACACTGTGAAGGCCTTTAGTTTGGATAAACAGCATTGCGTCGAGGGCCGACTGGTTACCTATCCAAGTCTCGGTCAAGAAGGGTGGTTACCTATCCAAGTCTCGGTCAAGAAGGGTTTCAGAATCCTTATTGGCAGATGTCATCTTATTAGCTTCTCGACGAAGTAAGGAGTTACAAGTTACTACATTCGGCACTCTGAGGGCCGAATTTGATATTGAACTTCACATAACTAACAACCTTGTCTTCAGGCTCGAGAACCCAAAGGCCGAGACTTGTTCCTTCCTCGGTCGCAATCCCAAGATCAAGAAGTCAGCATTGCGCTCAACGCAACATCAACAAAATTTACTCCTCAACCGAGCTCGGCCAACGAGTTGGCACGCTCCGCATCAACCGAAGGACGTAGTTAACTCATTAGTTACTCGGCCTACGGACCAACAAAATCTCAAACCAAACAAGTTTTTGAATCTTAACAAAAATTATTTAAAAAAATATTCTTAAGACTTATTTTAAGAAAAATAAATTTTTTGAATAAGATACCAAACACGTTCTAAATTTTCTTTTTGAAATATTTATTTTTTCAAGAATACATTTTTTTCACAAGGCAAACAGCGACGCGAGTGGCTGATTTTTGGTGTCTTTATCTTAATTCGGCGTCTGTGAGCTTCCTCAACGGCAATTTAAGCACTGAAACACCCGCAGCCACCCGTTCATTTTAAATCACAAAACCAACGGTCCAGATCCACACTACCCGCCACATTCCGCTACACCGGCCTCATCGGATCAAACATCCGCCTCCTTCCCTGTTTCGTTTTCTGTCCTCCCTCTGTCTTTCATGATTTAAAAGCAAGCACGCTGCTCTCTCTCTCTCTCCTCCCTCCGTTTCTCTCTCTAAAACTATTCATCCATTTGTAAGTCCACAGATTTTCTCTCGCTCTTTCCAGAGGCTTCCAATCTCCGTATTTCTCAATTATTTGTCAAAATTTTCTCTCACTTCCCTTCGTTTTCCTCAATTTTCTCGGAAAATTTCGATTGTTTTGGTTTGAATTCAGCAAAATCAATCTTCTTTTCATTTTTTGAGCTTGGAAAACCTCGCATTTGCAGCTGCAATACTGTGCGTTTTGGGGTTTTGCAGAGAATTTTGGAGCAGAAATTGAGTTCCAGCTTCCTCTGTTGGGACTCTTTCTCTCTGCGTGAATTTTAGACCGTTCTATCCAGAATCACGAGCTGTATTTAACGTTTTTCCCAATTCGCCAGGCGGAGTTTGAATTTTGCCTACTATGCATGTTCTTCAAATCTCCCTGGTAAGCATTTTGTTATGGATTGTTGGAATTTTGGACAGATGGGTGTTTTGAATTTTCTGTTTTCTGTGTTTGGATGCCGAGAAAATGGAGGAAACTGATGGAAAGTCAGCTGCTTTGTGTCGTTTGAATTCGAAAACATTGTTAAAGTAGTTGCTTTCCTGCATTTTCTCAATTTTCTCGGCAACCAAGCAATTCATTTGTAAGTTTTAGCATTCCAAAAGCTGTGTGCTTTTTCGTTTTAATGCAGAGTTCATAAGGTTTATGATATCGAAGGTCATTGAGATGGACAGTTCGGAGAGATAGATTCCGCAAATTCCAAGATTCTGCAAATTCGAAGCTTGAAAGGAAATCTCAGTATTTTGTGTTTTCTGTTGAAAGATTGTTAAATTAGTTTGTTATATATTTCGGCTGTGTAACTTGTTCGAGGAGGCGGATGCAATGGCTGTTGCACATTTGAGCATGATGATCTCAAAGTTACAAAATCTATCCACTTCGGACCACTCCTCCGTGGTTTCGATGAACCTATTTGTGGCGCTACTTTTAGCTTGTATTGTGATCGGACATCTTCTCGAGGAGAATCGATGGGTGAATGAGTCGATCACCGCCCTTTTGATTGTGAGTATTTGCTTAGTTACCGCTTAAATGAAGCAGAACAGACGGTAAAAAAGTTTGAATTATGCCCTTGGTGTGTTTTGACAAATTGTGATTGATTTTGTGTGGTTCGTTTGTAGGGGCTTTGCACCGGAGTAGTTATTCTTCTGATCAGTAGAGGAAAAAGCTCGCATCTTTTGGTTTTCAGTGAAGATCTTTTCTTTATATACCTCTTGCCGCCTATTATTTTTAATGCTGGGTCAGTTTATTCTCTGTTTGTATATTTTCTGGCATGTATGGTTATACAGTGGTGTATAGTTCATGGTTGCTTTGCTTTTTCTACTTCTATTTATGGGTTGATGTTTTCTGTTAAAATAATATAGGTTGCATATTTCCTATTGTGTCGTCTTTTCTATCAAAGATGATGGTTTTCTTCGAGATGTTTTTTCTAGGATTTTTGTTTTATATGTCACAAAAATGTAGTAGTAGTAGCTTATGATTGCACCACAAGACTGAAAATAACTTACGCTGCAAGATAGCATGAGTATTGAGATATTATGGTTTATGAAGGTCTCAAGATCCCGTTCTATCTTTGAAAACTTAAATCAGTTGTGCCTATTTCCATCTTGCAAGCAGAACACCAATTCTCTTTCTGTATCGAAGTTTCCAATCTTATGTTGGTTATCTCATATCGGTAGGTAATCAATTGGCTTTTTCTTCTCCGAGCTTATGATTCATGTTTTGGTCTTTGCTATGTGTATCAGGTTCCAGGTGAAAAAGAAGCAGTTCTTTGTTAACTTCATGACCATTGTAATGTTTGGTGCTATTGGTACATTAGTATCCTGCACTATCATATCATTAGGTATGCTCGTAACTCCACACATGATGTTTCCCCGATGTGCATAGTGCGGTTATCACTTATGAGCTATACTCAAATTTGAACAGTTAACTTACTTTGTCTTTGCTTGATTCAGGTGCTACACAATTCTTTAAGAAGTTGGACATTGGAACTCTGGAGTTGGGGGACTTCCTTGGTATTATCACGTTCTTTGTTCCATTTGTTTCTTTGGATCTATCTGTGTTCTAACTATTTTAATTTCCTGTTTGTAGCAATCGGTGCAATATTTGCTGCAACGGATTCTGTTTGCACGTTGCAGGTATGGCATTTATCCATGTTGCATACGTTTTCAAACAAGTAAAATACGAATAGGTCTACACTAAGTTTGTTACCCAATTGTTCAGGTACTCAATCAGGATGAGACACCTTTACTCTACAGTCTTGTATTTGGAGAGGGTGTCGTTAACGATGCGACATCTGTGGTCCTTTTCAATGCTATTCAGAGCTTTGATCTCACCCACATTGATTCCAGTATTGCTTTGCACTTTATGGGCAACTTCTTATATTTGTTTTTCGCAAGCACTATGCTAGGAGTGTTTGTAAGTCCCTCTCTCTTTTCTGCGTGTCCATACATACAAGTGTGCTATATTGGTATTTTCCCCCCTTCCTTTTTGTACCTTAGTATAACTTCTGTCTCTTGTAGGCAGGGCTGCTTAGTGCTTACATTATCAAAAAGCTTTATTTTGGAAGGTATATGGTTATTAATTTATATATTCAAGTTATGGGTTGTGCACTCCGCAGCCAAGTAGAGAAGATATTTTTGCTGACACAACCTGGTTTGTAACATCATTCAGGCACTCTACGGATCGTGAGGTTGCTCTTATGATGCTCATGGCATACTTGTCATATATACTGGCTGAAGTAAGCTTCTCTTCTGCTCTTCCTTCTTACCGGCTTCAAGTGTGTAGTTAGATCGTATTGCTTTGGTCGTATAAAAACTATAGTAATGACATATTTGATGTGTGTTGCAGTTATTCTATTTGAGTGGCATTCTCACTGTGTTCTTTTGTGGGATCGTGATGTCGCATTACACTTGGCACAATGTGACTGAGAGTTCAAGAGTTACGACCAAGTATGGCTTCTTGGATATTACCTCCAAGCCATTTGAATGTAACGGTCCTGTTTAGGACACAGTTCAATAGGTCGTTTAACTAATGATTTCAATTTTTCTACACTTACAGGCATGCTTTCGCAACCTTGTCATTTGTTGCCGAAACATTTATCTTCCTTTATGTTGGTATGGATGCCTTGGACATTGAAAAGTGGCGATTTGTAAGTGACAGGTATGTCCTTGTTACATATAATGTTTGAACACTGTACATATATGTTCATAACACGAGGACATATACCAGTTTCGGTGGATTTACATGTGGTGCTTGACTTTGCATTCGCAGTCCTGGAACATCAGTGGCAGTGAGTTCAATACTGCTAGGTCTTCTTATGCTTGGAAGAGCAGCTTTCGTTTTCCCCCTATCATTCTTGTCGAACTTAACAAAGAAAAACCAACGTGATAAAATTAGCCTCCGGCAGCAAGTAAGCACTCTGTTCCTTCAGCGACGCTACTTTTTTCTTTTCCTTCAGATACAGTGAACGATCAAATTAAACCAACATTTTGTTTTCCTTCCTGCAGGTTATAATATGGTGGGCTGGTCTCATGAGAGGTGCTGTGTCTATGGCACTTGCTTACAATCAGGCAAGTTATATATTACTTACAACCTACTGGTCATAGAGAAAAGTAAAAATTGGCGTTCCATGGGAACATATACGACCGATTCCTATACTACAAGAAGGAAAGGATCTAATACAGTTTTTCATTGTATACAGTTTACAAGGTCAGGCCACACGCAGTTGCGACCAAATGCAATCATGATCACTAGCACGATAACTGTTGTTCTTGTCAGCACAGTGGTAAGACATCTACTCTGGATTCTGTGTATTCCAGCATTGTCTTAAACCATCCTTGGTTAATCATGGAACTTGTGCACGTTTTTGTTTCCTCATTGATCCTGTTTTGATACGAATAATTGTGCACGTAGTCTGCCAAAGTTTTATCCGTTTCTCGGAGAATTAGCTGAGTGGTCTACCAGAAGTTTAGTAGTTCTATCATGCTTAATCTTTTATTATATTTGCCGTGGTTCCAACGTGTCATTTGACTTTGTTCAGGTTTTCGGATTGATGACGAAACCTCTTATAAGGTTCTTGCTGCCTCATTCACCAAAACAAACAACCAGCATGTTGTCGTCAGAACCAACCTCTCCAAAATCAGTCATTGTTCCGCTTCTAGGGCAGGATTCTGTAGATGATCTTGTTGGCCAAGATATTCGACGGCCGGCCAGCTTACGCGATCTTCTGACAACTCCAACGCACACAGTCCATCGCTATTGGCGTAAGTTTGACAACGCATTCATGCGTCCAATGTTTGGAGGCCGGGGTTTTGTTCCCTTTGTTCCCGGGTCACCAACTGAACGGGACAACAACGTTCAGTGGCAATAAGAGCATTGTGAAGATATAGTGGAGCAAAATGTGAAATAAATTATACCATATGCTCACTCGAACGGGAGATTTTTCAGCGTGACCGCTACACGGGGTGGTACACCATGTGTCACTGTATGAATGGTGAGATATGTATGTTAAAAAGTTAATAACTTAAAAAATAAAGTTTCCCACTACTTTTGTTAAAACACGCGGTGTGCCATTTGTGATCACGTCATAATGAAAAATTTCTCTACTCGAACCCACTGAGCACATGATATATTTTTCGAGGTTTGCTTCTATATAGCTTATGAAGGGTAAAACTGTAGAAGTGTACCATCATCTATGTGTATTTTGTTTCGATCTACTGTGTATTTTGTATAGCTTGTTCTTTTACTTGCTCTAATCACCGGATTGGGGTTGTTTCTTGTCACAAACACATCGTTTGAATCTGAGAGCTCAATGTAATGTAATGTAATAATGTTTTGTTTCCGACAATGATTGTAGTGTTGTTTGCTTTTTGTTTCTGCAAATTAACATGCGTTGAATCCATTTTGTTGTTAATATTCATAGCCAGTGTTTAAAATGTCGGTTGTTGTTGGAAATATTGATATGTAAATGTCAAAAATATCGATGGATATTGATATCGGTTGTTTTTTATGGAAACTTGATCAAAAAGATGAAAATTTAAAATGAAATTGTAGGAAGTATCAAAGCTGATTTAGATTCGTGTTGATACAAGTCTTGATGATCATCGGACATTTGAGTTGCCTCAATGCATTTTCATCTGGAAGACAGTCTTGACTTCGAAGGTGGACTCAACTTGTATTACGTACGCGGCTCCTGATGCATGGAAGTAATAATAAAGTGATAAAAATATTTTTTAATAGTTGTTAAATCATCTTGGTTAATTGTTTATTAAATTGAAGGTATTTTTGTTATTTTGATCATTATTTAATAGAATTTTTCGTGGAATGATCAAAATGATCGATGATGGACAAACTCACGCACCACTTCTATAGATTTCAAATCTCAAAAACCAAGATAACACATTATACCAACCTCAGGACCATTTTGGCTAAAAAGCCGAAATATATTTGTCTTTATCAACTATTCCATGAGAAGAATCCATAGGAAATGGATCATCTTCGGATCTCTTCCATCAAATCCATCAAATCAAGGAATCTGGACTCTTAAAATTTGATCTAACGGCTAAAGTTATTATAATTTTTAAAGGAGTCCCTGTTTGTAGCCGTTTGATCAAATTTCAAAAGCCCGGATTCCTTGATTAGGTGGATTTGATGGAAGAGATCCGGAGATAATAATTTCGCGAATCCATAACCAAATACAAGCAAAGCAAAATAGCAGATAACCCTTTATTCATATTGTCCATCAATTTCTTTATTTTGACAAGCGATGAGACAAGTAAAGCAACAAATATACATACTTATCACGCGCACGAACTCACTAAACCTCAGTTCTTGCGACCTTTGTGCTTGTAAAAGGCAATCAATTTCTTTTTTCCCGACCACTGCACCCAGGCACCAGCCAAGTAGTTGTCGCCGGAATCAGCCAACGATTCATTCCTCGCCGCAAAAAGGAGCGCATACAATTTGCCTACTTTGAATACGGCGGAGCCACCCGAAACCAATTTCTCAAAAACCAACTGTTTTCTGACATCCTTGTTGAACTCAGAAACACTCCACCTTCCGAGTTCTACCACCGACGGGTCGCTGATGTTTACGGGTTTCCAAGAGGCTTTCGCAGCGCTGACAAGGGGAACGAGTAGAACAAAGAATGCGACAAGGTAGTGAGGACGCATCGTGACCAATGAATTTTATTCAAGTGTATTAGTTTGGGAAATTCAAATTGTCCCTGTGAAGAAAATTGTTATTATATATAACGTAAAACGGCGATCAGAAGGGTCGGGGAACGTCTATCCAAATAAAAATATTCATATTAACTAAGTCATTAAAATATATAAATGTAAATATTCATTTTACGTAAGCAATTAAAGTGTATTAAAATAAAATTATTTATATATACTAAGCCATTAAACAAGGAATCAAAACGATGGGATACGATGTATCTTAACGTTTAACAAACGTGATTCGTTTGGTTATCGTCTACTTTAGATACATTAACAAACATGATTCTTTTTTATGTTCCTCTACTTCGGATATATTGACAAACATGATTCATTTGACTTTCGTCTAGATCTACATATTATGTCTGTTTATTTATATGATATATTTGATTGCCTTATGCCCTTTTGCTGCTGATCATCACCCCAATTAATTCTTAGGAGTTTGAAAATTACGAAAGGCCATCGGACTTGCCTAGGTGCTCGTCTATCTCGTCTAGCCCACTTAGATCCGCCTGGATCTCGACTCTCCCTTAAACATAAAATAGATAACTATTTTGCATTTTATTTTTTCAATAATTATAACAGACTCGTCGAATATTTGAAAGAACACTCATTCTATTCGCAAACAATTATGTATTATTTTTAAATATAAATACACATTTATTTATATGTTATATAACCGATTAGAAGGGCAAAAGGGCTCGTCCAAAAAAAAGTTTATCAAATATATCATCCATAAACATAACAAATCAAAAGTTTCCAACACTCAACGATTGAGCTAAAGGTGATAAATGGCCGGGGGGTGCTGAGACGGCGCGCCATGGCCACTGCTGGAAGGCACTGACCGGTCGTTGTGGTTAGGTGCCCTCACCGGATCCCTATACGCATAAGGGATGGAACTATTCGGGCTTGCATGGTCCCTATACGCATAAGGGATGGAACTATTCGGGCTTGCATTGCGCACAGGTGTACGGCTTCCAGCCGATCCAAACCGTCCAGTCCTTCCATTTGCAGCTATACTTGCCCCGTATCGTGCGACTAATGGGCTTATATCTGAAGTTACATGACTACTGCCCCCGAGTCCATAAGATGCAATTGCTGAGTTCGTATGTACATGAGACGGAGCCGTCAATCCATAGTCTCGAGCTGTCAAGTTCAAGTGCTGGGTACGGGTACCAGGAGAGGAGCCCACCAAGTCATATGATCGAGCAGATAAGTCATTATTAATGTCAGGAGCGTAGTGCGCTGAATCATAGTATCGAGCAGAGTATTCTGCACCTTGACCCATGAATGAGCCTCCTTGCTGATGATGAGATGCACGCAATGGGTTCAAGGTGGAAATGGTGCCATAAGAAGTATTAGGAGTCGTTGCTTGTCCCGACATTCCTGCGGATGATAACAAGTATTCTGCACTTCGACTGTCATACAAGCTTACTTGCCGAATGTAAGATGGTTGTACAGAGCGTACTGTGGCTGGTCCTCTGAAAGAAAGAGTTTGAGCAGCTAAAGCTGGAGCTGTTCGAGGATGCTTATTTCTGTTCTGCTTATTTGATTGAGGCGGGGCAGTACGTTTCTTTCCACTCAGGGATTGCGGTTGAGCCTCAGGGCCAGGAGATGTCAGAGTTGCTTTCCTCTCTTTTCTCTGCCGTCTCAGCTGCTTGATGCGTTTTCTGAGGGTCTCAGGAGAATATTGTGGTTCAACAAGCAGCTTGTAGGCCTCAATGCATCGTATTATACCTCTTAGAGCAGCTATTTCTTTGTCTCTAGCCTCATCCTGCAGGGGATTTAATTAGATAAACTATATAAACATCCGAGTCTAAGGACAGTTGATGAGGCAAAAGAAACAACACATATACCTGTGCTTTAAGACGCTCTTGGCCCCTCTTGGAACTTGTCCTTGCATCTTTGGTGACGAACTTTAAATGTGCTTTAAGCAAGGGTACAGGGGGGAACTTGTCAAACTGTCCAAATGCATGACTGAATCTAACAGCATCAAGGCGCTTATTCTCTGACACAAGCTTTTGGATGAGATCTGAGTCACAAAAAAAGTTTAAATAAATAAATTCAGGGTAAAAGGAGGTAGCAAAAACAAAAAACTAAAGATTTTCTTAGATCAAGACAATATATCAGGAGAGATTCTAGCAGAAAGTAACAGAAGACATCTAAGACAACAAGAGCATAGGTACCACAAGCTTTCTTCCCATGATTTCTTCTAAAACCATAAAGGCAACCTTTAGCCATGTAGCTGATACTTCTAGAAGACTAGTCTGGAAACTCCAAAAAATGAAGTGTCACGTCTTAAAGACTTCTAAGATATGTTTCCATATAAATATGATGAGATTGAAATTGACAAACTCAGTTATCTTTCAGAAAACCGAACCTTTTATGCTACAATTGGGGTTGCCAGTTGCAACTCTAATTTATGTGATTCCAAGTACCATGCCAAGATTATATGAGGACTTATTCGAGCGAAATAAACTTTACACCTTATCAAAATTGTCGACAAAATACAGCAAGTGACAGCCAAGAGCTATTGGAGCAAATTTCATTAGATATTCTTAGAGGACAGATTATCAGCGACAATTTTAAGAAGGGAACAGCAAATTAGTAAAAGTCCTCTTATTTATCTTAACATCTCATATTTCATGTGAACAGTTTCTCATTACACCTTTGATATATCTCTTCAGTTTATCATGGCACTCTTCAAAATTTCCACACATCGTGTAATAATTCTTTACGATTCAAACTTAGAAGCAAAAAGAAAGCAAAGTAGAAAGGACAATTACATTCATTAAACGACTCACAGCACACCATAATCATGAATAAGGTAAAAACACAGTTTTGGCAACAAAAACTCTCACTGCAAGTTGGAACAACTCTCAAGCACAAAATGATAAAAGCATGTTTGATAGCGGCATGTTTGATAGTGAGGCCATGCTCGGTTGTGTGGTGATCAAATAAGGAACTTTCCACTTAAAAATAAAGGAAAACTAAAGAAAAAGGGCTTGAAAACTTTGAGTTTTAACGATAAGGACAAAATAAAGGGCAATGTGAATACTACCAGGATTGACCTTTTAGTGTAAAAATATGATTTTTCGTTATAATAAACAGTACCGGGAGCTTTTCATTAAAGTTTCCAAATAATTTCTTTGCAAATAAACAATATCACCTCACAAGTTGATATTGTTGTATCAACTACCAACAGATACTTGTATATCTTTTTCTGGAAAGGTGCACTCAAACTAATTAGACTTCCAGGAAACTACATAAGCTTTGGTTTTAGAAAATGCCACACAACCTCCACCGTACCAAACCCATAATTGAATTCATAAGAGTAAAACGACGTATACACAACACCGAAAGCAATCGATAAATTAAATGTCTAATAAAAAGATAGGAACAACAATAAGGAAGGCAATCCAAAAACTCACCAGAGGCTTTATCGGTGAAACCAAGAGACCTAAACAACTCTGGTGCATAATTCCGCTCCGCTACGCAACTAACAAACATCAAAATCTCATCACTGTCAAACTCACCACCCAACTGAAAAGTATCCAAAAGCTGCAAAAAAGCCCAAACCTCCAAAGAGTTCGACATTTGAGTCATCATCACCTTCACCTTCCAAGCCAATGCCAGCTTCAGTGCCTCTCTGCTGACATCGGGTTTAATCACTGGTTTCACATTCACCAGCTCTTGTAACAAAATCACACAACTTTTCCTAGTAACAGTGACATCAAGCTCCTTACCTCCCTTATTCAACTCCGATGGATAAAACCATCTCAATGCCTCAAGCACTAGCTTCCCAGCATCCACAGAAACCTTAAGCGCATCCGAAACACGGTCACGCACCGAATCCCTCTCTTTCAAATGCTCATTCACATACAACAGCAACGCCTTGCCGTCATTTATCGGGACGCCATTGCAGGTTGACATTTCCGGCAAACGCTCATCGGTTTTGACTTGGGTTTCGACGGAATCGAATTGGGTTTTCAAGGATTGGAGGGTGGCGGTGAGTTGGGATTCTTTCGAACTCAATTGGGCGCCACCGGAACTCAATTGGCGTCCTTCAGAATTGGGTTTGAAATTCAATTCGGGTTCTTTGGGTTCCGATTGCTGATCCGGAGTGAGATGGGTCTCTTCCGATTGTTGTTTTTGCAGTTGGTCGAGCTCGGACTGGATGGAATCGTCGATGGAGTGGAAGTGATCCTCGAGGTCCTGCCATTGGAGGGTAAAGTTGGCAACTTTGGCGGCGTGCGTCTTGAGGAGGTTGAACGATTTGCGGAGCTCCGCCGTCATGTGGAGGTCGCCGGACATTTTGTCGACGGTGATCGACATCGCTTGGCGAGATTATAAATTAGAATTCGGGGAAGCGGAGTCGATTGTAATTTGGTAAATTAACAAACAAATTCAAACCTCAGAAACTGTGGATTTTGGATTTGCGGGAGGAGGAGGAGTGGCGTCAAACAGAACCATTTACTTGGCCCAGAGTCCGCATAAAACTGATTGTTTGGCCCAAATCTGTATAAAACTCGAATCAGTACTCAAATTGTCTCGTGTCCGTTTGAGATTTTCTTATGTAATACGCTTTTATGCTCATAAGTACTTTTACAAGAAGCGCTTTTATGATTCACTGATCTATTTGCAATCACTTTTGTAACACGCATATACTCTATGACTTTTAGGGAACAAAACAAGAGAACAATAGCCTGACAAAGGGTTTGGTCCCATTCGGTTGCCCATTTAGGTGTCAGAACCCATCATTGATTTGAGATATTGATAAGGTGAATTCCCTGACTATTCAATGCCAGGCATAATGAGTATAAGGACCTCAAAAAAACTCTCTTTTCGTCCTATCTTATGAACTTTAAGGTGTATGATATGCTCATAAGCTTTTTTAAGAAGTGCTTTTATGACTCACGATCACTTTTCATTGTCGTAAAGTGTTTTTGCTCTTCCGTGAGTTGTTTTCAGAGGACTTGATCCATTTGAAATCTGCTTCCGCAAGACAGACAACGCTTTTACAAGAAGCGTTTTTATCACTTTCAGTAGTAGTTCCAGACCTTAAAATCCATTTGCAATTTGCCTATGTAGGACGCCCTTATGCTTATAAGGGTTTTTACAAGTACTTCTATGACTTGCAATCACTTTTGGTAAGCATTTTTTGCTCTTCCGAAAGTAGTGTCAGGCCTTGATCCATTTGCGGTTTCATCGGCTTTTATGACACTCATTTTTGGTTGTTTGAAAGTATTTTAAGCTCTCCCAGAAGCCGTCTTATGACTCGAGAGAAAGAAAGAAACATATCCACGTTATTGCTTGGAACAATAAACATAAACAAATAAGAGAAAGGAAGAAACGCAGATAATCAAACTCATAAGCACTTTATAGATCCAAGATTTCCAGTCAACGCAGTTTGCAGAAGTCTAAACAGCACCAAACATTGTCAGCTAAACCCAAATAGGACAACGCCTTTTCTTATTCAAACGAGTTCGATGCTCGGTTTCTCTCAAACTTAACGGAACTTAATACACTTAACTGAAACTCCATGTCCATTGCCTAGTGCTCAAGTTCATCCTTGCAGACCAATAATACCTGCACAAAAATAGTAACAGAACACAGTTATATAAGCATGTAGACGGACACGAAACAATATAACCACGCAATACAATATAAACTACAACGTGGTTTACGTTCCCATCCTCATCTGGAACGGAAACGGAGACAAACTGAGATTTTGAAAACTATATGTTGTTTTGAGTAAGACATTCTGTTTTCGAGTTATGTTGAAAGCACCTCAGTATTTGATCATCCAACAAGAATAGTCCAAAATTATGACATTTAGTGTATAATATAAGTATTTTGTTTGATGAGATCAGGCTAATTAGCTTACCGCAAGCCACCCTGCCACCAGCATTTCCTGTGGATTTGCTAAGCTCATGTCCACCTGTGTACAAAACATGAGTATCGGATCAGACGGAATATGGGACTCCAAACCAATTCAATGCAGTACAGAAATAACATAGACGGAATATGGGATTTCAAACCAATTCAATGCAGTACAGAAACAACATACACGTAAACATTTTCATGCTTAAACCTAGATGGTAACAAAAAAAACTACTTGGAAATTGGAAAGAACTCCAACGAACTATGAATTCAGAGTCATGCACGAGTCCATAGTTCATTTAAAGGACAAAAGGCACAAGGAAATCCAATGATAAAACCACAAATCCCAAGCCCCAAATGGTTTGCACCCGCACAGAAGCTATTTTATACCAATAGCAGTTAGAAGCAGGCTAAAACTACCAGTATACTACAAGAGTGCCCACTCCAGACAGGTGGAGTGGGGGGTGACCCACTGAAAAATGTCAAGGCTCGACCTATCTCACTGACCAGGCAATTCTTCTAATTACTATAAGACGGAACCACTTCAGAGTGAGAGTAGCTTACCCTTGCCAAGGTCATCAGGGTCTGAGTGGACAACAACTGCCCTACCAATGATAGAGTGTGGTCCAGTGAGAGGAATCTGCAAACAATAATGTATCCTTTATAAAAGAGGAGATGAAACTCAAGAGCGGTCAAGCGCAAAAGTTTTACGAACAGGATAAACTAAAAATAATCAGAGAGGTCAACCACAAACCTGCTTATCAACAATCGTGAAGGTTACGGTTCCTGGAGCAAGAACAAAACAAAACACATTAAGCTGGCTTTACTGAGAGAGTATCAAATCATCACATCCCGAGAGTATCAAACTGTTGCGATACATGTACTAACAAGAAAAGATGCCTCTTATGCAACAACAGAAAGAGAAAATGTAGAAGTGAAGACAAAACCCACAACCAAAAATGACTAAGTGAACTCGATGACCACAATGTTGTCAATTAACAACAAAAATGGTGGTCAGGCAGATAAAGAAACAGATAAAAATTCTACCATCGTCCCCAGCAGTGATGTTTCCAAGATCGCCAGCATGGCGAACCTCATCTTCAGGGGCACCATGCTCTTTTCCAGCAGGATTGAAGTGTGGCCCTGCAAATTGATAATGATCATTAGATACAACACACAGAAAATGTATGGATGGAGTAGAAATTTAATCCATCAGAACATAACGGGAAACAACTACTGGTCAACGCTTCTTACCAGTTGACATGCAACCGTTTGTTGTGTCTCCAAGAGCATGGACATGGAAACCATGAAGTCCAGGCTTGAGGCCAGAGACACTTCCAGTCACAGTAGTTGGGCCTGCAATTAAATAAAACAATAATCAATTTAACCGATTGGTATCCCTTCTACGGAAAAGACAGACACTACAGCAATATACGTCCCAAATAATCACTTAGCATTGAACATACCATCTCCCTCCTGGACAAAGCTGATGGTTCCCTTAACGCCCTCACTGGAGCCGAGAACAGCAACACCCTTCACCATGGTTCAAAGTGATCTGAACAACATTAACCATTAGATAAAGAACAACAGCGGCCTGATTAAAACAAATGGATCACAAAAATCGGAAAGCAGCTCAAGTAAACAAATTGACATGCTCGATTGTACCAACAAAAAGCAACAAATCGCTCCTAACGCGTTCTGTCTTCAATTATAATTGAAATTAAGATGAGTTATGGCTTGCTCTTCTGAGTCATGGATTTCTCTACCTACTCCAATTTTGCTACACACACTCCATACGGTACGAACGGAACACAATTATATAAAGTGAATAGAACGGATGCAACAATGAAATCATAATAAGGCACCAAAATTTTGTTTCCAAAATCGAGCAAGCAACTGGTGAGAAATGATGAGATCTATGATCAGTCATGAGGCTCACAATACAAATAAAAACATTTGAAAACACTAAATTTAAGTAAATAATCAAGAAATTAAGTTCAGTCACACTAATCAAATTCAAATTCAAATTCAAAAAAAAAAAAAAAAAAAAACAGCTGCTAAATTGTGAATAATAAAGGCAGATCATCGGGATCATCATCAAATTCAATTATAATTACACCAACAAACATTTCAGACAAAAGAATCAAAACCCATATCACAAAATCTAATCTTTCGATTAAGAATTATAAAAAAGCTGAGAAATTTAAGCTGTTGGATACAAAAGATTCGAGCTTTTACCTCAGAACACCCCTTAGAGAGAAGAAAGAGAGAGCGAGGAACACGACGGCGTTTGATGGATCGAACAATCCGGTTCAGATGCTCTGTGCAAATGCGAGTGGACTGGCTTTAGGTTTTAAAACAAGCGGTGTGCGACTAACAAGTGACAGTCTCTCTCTCACGGTTTGATTCTAGAGTGTTCTATCACCACCTACCCAATTTGTGGCAAGTTGGGGATTTCACAATGATATAGTGGGCTAGGCTTAGTTTGAACTTTGAAGTGGCCCGAGTTTCATTATTAACCGATTTTATTGATGTTGTTACAGTATCGTTATGACGTAAAATTGTTGTTATTATGGTTTGTCGTTGTGGCTTCACTAAATTAACCCCGGTCATGCACACACAAATCCGTGCTCAGGTAGAATTTCTGGACGGAAAAGGAGCCGGATCCTTTTCTTGGAGATCTTGGGAATCCCATTATCGTGATCGTTTATCGTATATTATGCGGTCAGAAATTATTTTAAAATTTAAAATTTAAAATTAAATGACACGCCCCGACCCTGATATTCCCCAAATACCAGGATAGGCACGTGCTGGCCGACACCCGAAGGTGACGAAAGCCATTTATTGAGTGCAAATGCTGAAAACAAGGGATAAATAAGGTTTATAAATATAAAAGAATAATTAATATGCAAATAAGGACCGTGTTCAGAGCACACCTCTAATCTAGAACACTAAAGAAAATAATATAAAATTGAATAAAACAAAGGAGTGGGTCCTACACCGAAAGGACTCGAAGATGCCGATGCAGAAGTGCCTGGACGTCGGGATTGTATGCCTCGATTCTAAGTCCTGAAGGGGGCGCAAAACAAACATGAGTGGACCAAGTTGATATATATATAATAAAACAGTTATCAACGTACTAACCCCCAGGTTTTATGAAAACACAAATATAATGATAAACATAGGTTTTCCGAAACCTAGCATGTCGTGCAATGTCTCAAATCATCGTTCGCATAAAATAATAATCACTAGTGAATGTCCAATATAACACTTCAGGCCCCATGCCGGCTCCCCGTCTCTGAGCACACAGTCAGAGGAAAATGCACTTCATGCCCTTTGCCGGCTCCCCGTCTCTGAGCAGACAGTCAGAGGAAAACACACTCCAGGCCCTATGCCAACACCAAACCGTCGCTCGGGACGGACCGGATCTATCCCTACGTCCCGTAGCGGAAGGGACCACTAGGTAAGTACAAAACCAGTGAACATACATATATTGAAAATCAACTTCATAGTATAAAGTCATCCATCATCTATACTATAAAGAGGTGTTCTAAACATGTTCTAAATATCATATCGTCATCCATCAGATATGCTATAAGAACATGGGTTATAGGAAAAATAGTAATAATTCAAACTAACCTTAGTAAGCATGTTATCTCAAAACGTTTCATAAAACATAATCGTAAAGTCATGCTTTTCTGTGTATGCAATTCTACCATTAAAACATGCATTTTTAGAAGGGGTCCACTCACAGTACTTAGCTGCCGAAGAGCCATGCAACTAGCGAAGACGAAAACGCCACAATTAAACGCCCCTAAGCACATAAACGGTACATTTAGTCAAACTCTACTCAAACGAATGAATTTGGGAAAACGGACATCGGAAACGGGTTCAGAACGTCGAAATTAGCCTAGGAGGGGTCTCGCACGAAAACCCAAAAAGTCAACGGTCAAAGTCAACCGTTGACCGGGTCAATGGTTCACGGGTTTGGGCTTTAGGGTTTTGGGTTAGGGTAATTGGGTTAGGTTTTAGGTGGGTTGGGTTTGGGTAAAAAAGGAAAATGGGTTTGGGTTTTAGAACCTCACGGCCCAAGGCCTAATTAAAAAGGGGAAATGGATTTGGGCTGCAACCAAGGCCCTAAGGCCTTTTGGGTTTTTAAATGAAATAAACTAAAAATAAAAAAGGAAAGGGTGAGGGTATTGGGCCAGAAACCAATTCAGGCCTAAGGCCCGTGGGTGTGGGAGATGGCCCGAAGGCCTGGGTGCTCGGAGAAGGACGCCGGAATTCGGCCGGAAATTAGACAAACTTTGAACGTCCATAACTTTGTTAATACTCGACGAAATCAAGTGATTCAAAAATGAAAATCGTAGCTCTCGAAGAGACGAAGAGAATGGTACCTCACACGACGTCTAACTCGCCGTGGTTTGGCTGGAAAACACCTCGAAAGTCACTGAGGTCGCCGGAAACTGGGTAAGATTCAAATGAGTATAACTTCTTCAATACTCAATGAAATTGGGTGAAACAAAAAGGAAAGTTGTAGTACTCAGCGAGACGAAGAGATTGATACCTTGCACGCCGGCCAACTCGCCGTGGTTTGGCCGGAAATTTCCTCGAAAGGGGCGGTGCTCGCCGGAAAATTGGGTGTGCACTCACCCGTGCCAAAAACACTCCAAAACCTTGGAAATCAAGAACCCAAACTCAATAACTACATTTAGGCAAAGTCTAACATAAGAAAAGAAGAAGGAAAAAGGGCTTACCCAATCGGAAAACAACCAAAACTCGCCGGAGGTGTTTGTGTCCTCCCGGCGCCGCGAGCAGGGGAAAGAGAGAGAGAGAGAGATGCAGTTGAATGGCGATGATGGTGATGATTTCCTCGAGTAGGTGTAGTTGTGAGTGTGTGTGTGTGTGTGTGTGTGTGTGTGTGTTGTCACGGGGAAGAAGAAGAGAAGAATGGAGGAGTTTTCAAAAAGAAAGGAAAAAAAAGTGCAGACAACGAAAGAAAAGAAGGAAAGAAGAAAAAAAGAAAAAGAAGAAAGAAGAGAGGAGGGACACGGCAGGGTGGACAAAACAGGGGGTGGGCCCCTTGGGTTCACCAATTAAGACTCAAAACAATTTTAAAAAGGAAGGTATCCCCCAAACTTAGTGAAAATACAAAAATACCCATTTTCTTCAGTAAATCCCGGGACGGGTTATTACATTAAATATAAATATTACCTAACGAAAATTGACCGTACGATTTCCGGATCCTTTTCCTTTCTGGACAACCAAAGGTGTAATTAAGTATGTTTAGAAAAAAACTTTAAACAATTTCAAAATGTTTATAACAAAAACACTTCTAGTAGGAGTGCTTCCTACAAAAATAAATTGCAAACAAACTCGAAAATATATAACTAGCGATCATGTTTGTGAACCATCGTGTGGGTTTGATCCCACTCATTTTCTTTTTCTCTAACAACTAATCATCTAATCCACTAATGATATGTTGTACTAAAAATAATAATTAGAAAACTAGATTTCTATTCGTAAATAAGATGAAGTTTAGAAAAATGTCTTATACAAGATTAAAAATTGATTTTAATCCATATACTCTATTTAATGCTAGCATATGTATGCACTGTCTCTAATTTTATTTATAATTTTATGGTGTTCATAAATTAAATTTTATGAAAATATTATAAATTTTAATTCTCATTATGGTGAGTATCTTATATAAGAAAATATTTTGTAGAGATTTTTCAGTACACTTATGTTTTTGCATATTTTTTTTATGTGCCATTAATTTCATTACAACATATTTATGTACGAACATTTCGATACACTAGATTAGTATAATATGTTTAGGTACAGACATTTTGATACACTAGTTTAATATAATATATTTAGGTACCGACATTTCAGTACACTAGTTTAGTATCATATAGTTAGGTATGAAATTTTTGGTACAATTATATTTTTGCATATTTTCTTATGTGCCAGTAATTCACTACAATATATTTAGGTACGCACATTTCTATACACTAATTTAGTAAAATATATTATGATACGGACGTTTAGGTACACTAATTATAGGAAGTTAAATAAAATTAATGAATTAAAATGTGTATTATAATGAATTTAAAATTTAATGTAATGACATTAAATAAGATACATATTAAATATTAAAACAAAAATATAATTTGAATTTGAATTAAGTACACATTAAGGGATTAAAATCAGTATCTAATATAACACCAGATTTTTATTAAATTTTAATCTTCTTGAAGGATTAAAATTCAAAAACCCCAAAAAAAAATCTTTCAGACTATACATGCTTGGTTTAGAAAATATATATCAATACGCATTCACCAAAACTGGAAAAACTACTGCCGGAAAAACGAAGAAGATTTATAGCTACTGTTGAATCAGAAATCAGAGTTTTACTCCTCTTGTAAAGATAAAAAGAAATTAAATTTTCTCCTCTTGTAAAGATAAAAACAAATTAAAATTTTCAGAACCTAATCCTAGCTAAGAGAGGAAAATCTAGATCCCAATAAAACAATTAAAAAATCAGAATCGTAATCCTAGCTAAGAGAGGAAAATCTATATCCCAATAAAACTTCCTAGCCGCATCCAAAGAAAGAATCACAGTCGATCGGTTTCCAACTTTTCCTCGTCCACGACTCCACATGGTATGTGTGTGTGTGTGTGTATATATATATATATATATACACCCTTTAGGTTAATTAGCTGGGTCTAGTATTGTTCAGTACGTACTACTTCCGATCGAATGGAAGTGTATCACGAGACATGTCAGAGCTTCACTTACGATGTCAAGCCCCTTGCCACACAAGTTCAGGACAGCTCCGATCGCCCTGAAAACCCTAGGGTTAGTCTTGAGATCGACTTATCACTCTTCGTAAATAAGAAGTACTACGTCAATATCTCTGAAGAATCCGAAGACGACGAAGCTGAAAGTATTCCCATATTCCAAGACAAAGAACTGAAAGAGTTACCTTCCAAAGGCCTAAGAATCACAGTTCATGACGTGCGGTGCTTAGACGATCAAAATGCGTACAAAGAAAATAAGGATGGTATATCTGGCATGCTTAAGGAACATAAAATAATCAAGGGTGAGTCCATGCGCAATCTAGTGGTGGAAAGGATTCTGAACCAGGGTCGTAGGATAGGCGAGTCCGATTCAAACAAGGGTCCCAAAAAACTGCGGTTGAGGGTCGACATGAAAAGAGACCATATCTGGGACATGTGCGAAGTGTGTTCGGATGAACGAGTCATTGCAAGGGATGCACAGCTTAAGAAGACGCTAAAGAGGGCTAGAGTGGTGGCTGATGACCATGACGATGAGGAGGACGAGGACGAGGATGAGGATGGTGATGAAGTTGGAGAAAGAAAAAAAAGACGCGTAGTGCACGAAGGCGAGGTTTGTTGCGTTTGCACGGAAGAGTTTGTTGCTGGATCAAAAGATGTGAAATACCTGCCTTGCTTGCATCTGTTTCATGGCAAATGCATAGGAGCATGGCTGAGAGAGAGAAAAGATAACTGCCCTGTTTGCCGCTACTGCGTTGAGTTGCCTAATATTGAACACGGATCACAAGACAAAATTGAGAAGCCTATGTGCACTACTGATTTCAAAGATAGTTAAGGGTTTACGTGTTGATGATGATGCATACATGAATGGGTTAATGTTGTTAATTTTTGAGTTTCTGTACAGATCTACAAACTTATTATTAACAACTTTGATTCATAAATTTGAAGCTTTTTTTTTATTCTAATTTTTTTTTTTTGAACAAACGATATTCTCTACACTAAGTGGGTAAAGGAGTAGGTTAAACCTCACAATATGTCGCCAATAGAAATAAGCATGTTTATCAACGTTTAAGTAATAAACCAATAACCAATTTTCATGTCCTTTAGTTTTTGGAACTTTGTCTCCAAATTTAGTTTTTCTAGCATTATCCTTTAATCAAAGTCGCGCGGTTTCAATACTTTCCCAAGTCCATTTGTGTTAGAAACCGATATATGATCATTTTAGTGCACCTAGATTCTGCCTAGGTCAAGTATTGATCATTATTATTGCTATATATACCGCTTTACATTCTCTTTGCCACAGAAGATAGATTGCTCGGAATGGAAGTCTATCACCAGATTGCTCGGAACTTCACTTGTGACGCCAAGCCCCATCCAACAAAAGTACTAGACAAAGATCATCCTGATTATCGTGATGAAAATACACTAAAAATCGACTTCACACACACGGAAAACATGAAATACATGTCAATCTCTCTGAAGAAGAAGAAACCGCAAGTATCCCGTCGCCCAAGGTAAACATGTTAAAAGACGAACAAGCAAATTTTATGATTTGCGCTTGTGGTCAAGCGATGGTGCCATAAAAAACAAGTATGACGTCAATCTCTCCGAAGGAGAAGATGAAGAATATGAGAGAACCGCAAGAATTAACACAAAGAATTCCTGATTTGCAAGAGTTAGACGATGCTGCCATCAAACTTGTAATCACTTGCAAACTCTACATACACAAAATCTTCGAGGATGAAAGGTTCAGTGTAGATCTAGTGGTGAGAAAGATTGTAGGCGAGGTTAATAAGCTTCGCAACTTCAAACAAGGGTCCAAAAGTTCTCGCTTGAAGGTCGACATTGAAAGACACTATTTCTTGGACGTGTGCAAATGGTGAACGGATGAAACAAATGCGTTGCTCAAGAAGACGCTAAAGAGGACTAGAGTAACTACCGATGATCATGAGATTCACGACGATGACTTTGATGAGGAGGAGGATATCCGGAGAAAAAGAAATTGTGTGGTGCGCGAGAGCGAGGTTTGCTGTATTTGTATTGACAAGTTTGTTGGGTCAAAAGATGTGCCATCGATGCCGTGTTTGCATGTGTTTCATGACGAATGCATAGGAGAATGGCTATGCAGAAAACCCAACTGCCCTCTTTGCCGGTTTAAGTGGCCTAAAACCAAAATTGAGATGCCTATGTGCAATGCCGATATTTTATTGTGTCTAAATTTTGAAATTCAAACATGATTGTATAGAGACAACACACACACACACATACACACACACACACACACACACACACACATATATATATATATATATATATATATATATATATATATATCATTTGAGTCAACTTGGCTACTTTGTCTTTAATTTGATTATTGTTTCCTATGACTATATTAGTGACGTTAATGTATGTCAAAATTTTATGACAATTATCAGAAATAAGCTAGTTTAAACTTTTAGCATTGTTCATGTTTGTGTTTCAGTACAGACTTATTATTAACGTCTTTGAATTATAAATTGCACGTATTTCTTTTATCGAAATTAATTAATAGAAAAAAAAAGAAACATATAAGAAATGAAAATTAATTATATGATCATCTTACCAAATGATTCAATCTGTCCATCAATTGGCCGCTTCAAGTCTACAGTAGAAATCTTGTACACAAATATATGAATGAATATCTGATGATTGAGTTTGGTGTTCTTGAGACGAAGAGACCTCTTTTACATTCAGCCATACCGTGGTTAACACTGATCTTAAGCTTGCGCACAAAGTTTTCATATATCAGAAGTCGGACAGACTTTTCGTTCTATGCATCGAATCATGCTCAAGCCATTTCCGTGATTCTCTCCATAACTGGGTTTCGATTCCCAACTTCTTCAGCTCCAGAAGACCACGCTCAACTGTAAAAACCGGAAGAACCCGCCACATCAGATTCAAGCAGACATCATATATCATGCGTAGCACTAAATCAGCAGCTAGTTATATGAAGACGGACACGAAGAAATAGATGAACTTAGCTAGATTGTTAATTATTACAGAAAGAGAGGGAGACGAGTACCATCAACTGCATCATGTGAGGTGGCAGGTGACTTGGAGTTGTGGTTGATCCAGAATTGCAAGCGTTCATCTGCTATATCTGGTTCCACTCCATGGTTTTTAGCTCTTCTCCAGAAATATGCAAGCCAAGCCTACAACAACATCGTCTCAAAATGTCATACATATTTTTTTTATTCAATCGGTCTATATTCTAATCTAAGATTAAAAGATTGGGGATTCGAAGTAGTGGAGAAGCTAACTACTCTTGCCAATTTAGGTAAGCCCAAATTTGCACAGCGTCATGGGTATTTACATTTGGAAATGTTAGAAGAATGCAAAAGGGGAAAACACAATACCTGCTTGAAAAGTATATCTTCAGACTCCTCTTTGCTGAGTACTGAAAACAATCAAAACACATTTATCAAAACTGAAAATTAAAAGAAAATTTATGTTGAAAATGTGCCAACTTTGAATCATTTAATAATACTCTGCTGCTGTTTGTTATTCAACCGGTTTGAATCAAAGATATCAGAAACATGATCCATAGCTAAGATGAGAACATCTATATCCAAATAAACTTCCGTGCGGCCTAAGGAAGAAAGGAAAATCACCCTAACAACTGCATTCATATTGTTTTTTTTTTTTTTTTTTGGGGGGGGGGGGTGCGTGGGGGTGTGGGGAGAGGGGGAGGGTGAGTCCTGTTGAAGTCCGTGTTGAATTGTAATCTTGTCTTGGCCCAAAGATAATTGATCCGACCCATACACAAAGAAAGATCCATGCACATGCTAGAGAATTCTAGCAAAGTTCAAGTTGGTGGAAGAGTCTAGAAGAATGGTGAGGATTCCACTAACATACAAGATTAGTGTAGATAATTCTAGCTTAGGAAGGTAGTGGAATTATCCAGATATCTCTAGCATGATGTTTTCATGCTTCTCCAAGGTTCCATCCATGCTTATAAAAGGAGAAGGCATCCACACCATTTGTAACAACCAAGAGAGCAAGTAGTAAGAAGTGAGAGTGTCAAGTAAGAAGTAAGAAGAAGCAACAAAACTTCTAAGAGTGTTTGAGTGTTTCCTCTTGTACTAAGTTTGTGAGTGAATAAAAACCTTGTGTAATACTTTGAGAATTCTTTCTTTCTCTTGCCTATCAATTCCGCTGCGTTACATTCTTCTTTGTGAGATAAACATCTTTAGAGTAATGAAGCACTTTTAAACCCCAACAAATGGAATTTGTCGACCTTTGACAGTTCCAAGATCCCCTTAACAAAATGGAGCGGCGGAAAGAAAAAATCGAACCATCCTCGACATGGCTCGAAGCATGCTCAAAAACAAGAAATTGCCTAAGGAATTGTGGGCAGAAGCTGTAGCATGTGCTGTCTACCTATCCAATCGGTCTCCAACAAGGAGTGTGTGGGGAAAAACTCCGCAAGAAGCATGGAGTGGAAGAAAACCAGGTATTTCTCATCTAAAAGTTTTTGGAAGCATAGCCCATGTACATGTACCAGACGAGAGGAGAACCAAACTCGACGACAAAAGTGAGAAGTTCATCTTCATCGGCTATGACACAAATTCAAAAGGCTATAAGCTGTATAATCCAAACAATGGGAAGACGGTGATCAGTCGAGACGTGACGTTCGATGAAGAAGGAGAATGGGATTTTGGCCCGCATGCAGGTGATCTTCACTTCTTTCCTCAATTTGAAGAAGAGAATGAACAAGGGATGATGGAGCAAGCAAGAGAGGTTCAACAAGAATCCACTACTCCACATGTTTCACCAACATCAACCAATCATGGTAATTCATCAGCATCAACATTGTCAAGTGGGAGTCTAAATGAAAGAGAAGTACCACGCGCAAGAAGTATACGAGATCTTTATGAGGTAGCTGAAAGACTTGATAATCCTACACTTTTCTATCTCTTTGCTGATTGTGAACCAGTCGACTTCCAAGAAGCAGTGCAAGATATTAAGTGGAGGAAAGCAATGGATGAAGAAATTGAAACAATCTAGAAGAATGATACATGGGAACTCGCTATTCTTCCAGAAGGACACAAAGCCATCAAAGTCAAGTGGGTGTACAAGACAAAGAAAAATGCAAATGGAGAGGTCGAAAGATACAAGGTAAGACTAGTGGCGAAAGGCTATAGTCAAAGAGCCGGAATCGACTATGATGAGGTATTTGCACCCGTTGCTCGGTTGGAAACTATACGATTACTAATTTCTTTGGCAGCTCAAAACAGTTGGAAGATTCAACAAATGGATGTGAAGTTCGCCTTCCTAAATGGAGTCCTTGAAGAAGAAGTCTACATTCGGCAAACCGTCAGGCTATGAGATCAAAGGGCATGAAGACAAAGTTCTGAAGCTAAAGAAAGCCCTTTATGGGTTAAAACAAGCGCCACGAGCATGGAATAGTGGCATCGACAAGTACTTTCAAGAAAACAACTTCATCAAGTGCCCTCATGAACATGCTCTCTACGTCAAAATCAAAGATGGAGATATTTTGATTGTGTGCTTATATGTGGATGATCTAATCTTCACTGGGAGTAATCCAAGCATGTTTGAAGAGTTCAAGGGAGTGATGACCAAAGAATTTGAGATGACCAACATCGGGTTAATGGCATATTACCTAGGCATTGAAGTCAAGCAGAACGAAGAAGGAATTTTCATCTCCCAAGAAAGCTACACAAAGGACATACTGAAAAAGTTCAAAATGGACGACTGCAAGCCCGTGAGCACGCCAATGGAGTGCGGAGTCAAACTAACCAAGTATGACAAAGGAGAAAGCGTAGATCCAACATTTTTCAAAAGTCTAGTTGGAAGCTTGCGCTACTTGACTTGCACAAGATCGGATATTCTCTATGATGTCAGATTAATCAGTCGCCACATAGAGAATCCCACAACTACACATTTGAAAACGGCCAAAAGAATTCTTCGATACCTTAAAGGTACTGTTAACTTTGGCTTGCTTTATTCAAGTTCTGATAACTACAAACTTGCTGGATATAGCGACAGTGATTGGGCAGGAGATTCCGATGATAGAAAAAACACTACTGGATTTGTGTTCTTCATGGGAGACACTGCATTCACATGGATGTCGAAGAAGCAACCGATTGTCACTCTTTCTACCTGTGAAGCTGAATACGTAGTTGTTACTTCATGTGTCTGCCATGCAATCTGGCTGAGAAACTTGCTGAAAGAATTAAGAATGCGACAAGAAGAGCCAACAAAGATCTATGTCGACAACAAGTCTGCAATAGCTCTAGCAAAGAATCCAGTATTCCATGACAGGAGCAAACACATAGATACCCTTTATCATTTCTTAAGAGAGTGCATTACAAGAAAGGATGTGCAAGTGGAATACGTAAAGTCTCAAGACCAAGTCGCCGACATATTCACCAAGCCACTCAAACAAGAAGACTTTGTCAGACTAAGAAACTCAATTGGCGTCACAAGACAAGATTAAGGGGGGATGTTGAATTGTAATCTTGTCTTGGCCCAAAAATAATTGATCCGGCCCATACACAAAGAAAGATCCATGCACATGCTAGAGAATTCTAGCAAAGTTCAAGTTGGTGGAAGAGTCTAGAAGAATGGTGAGGATTCCACCAACATACAAGATTAGTGTAGATAATTCTAGCTTAGGAAGGTAGTGGAATTATCCAGATATCTCTAGCATGATGTTTTCATGCTTCTCCAAGGTTCCATCCATGCTTATAAAAGGAGAAGGCATCCACACCATTTGTAACAACCAAGAGAGCAAGTAGTAAGAAGTGAGAGTGTCAAGTAAGAAGTAAGAAGAAGCAACAAAGCTTCTAAGAGTGTTTGAGTGTTTCCTCTTGTACTAAGTTTGTGAGTGAATAAAAACCTTGTGTAATACTTTGAGAATTCTTTCTTTCTCTTGCCTATCAATTCCGCTGCGTTACATTCTTCTTTGTGAGATAAACATCTTTAGAGTAGTGAAGCACTTTTAAACCCCAACAGTCCGTAACCCTAGGCCATAATCTATTAACCGATGCTATTATTGGTTTCTTAATTTTCAAGTTTTTTGGAAGAAGTAGGCTTGATTCTAACTATGGTGGCGATCTATCACCAGATAGATAAGAACTTCACTTATGACGTCAGGCCCCTTGCCACACAAGTATTAGACCAAGAAAACCAAGATCACGGAGACAAACAGTGGCACGAGTACACTACCACTAGGGCATCGCGTGCCAATGATACAAATATCATGTGAAGAAAAAATTACGTATAATATTGTATTAATGGCATGAGAGTCTAGAGTTGTAGCGTGGTCCTTCTTCGGATCACGGTAGGGTTGAACTTGCGATCAACTTCATGCAAGGGACGCGTTGCTCAAGGTTATGCTGAGGAGGGTTAGAGTGGCGACTGATGATCATGGTGATGATGTTGAGGAGGAGGAGAAGGAGGATATGAGGTCAAGAAAGAAAAAGAAGAAGTGTAGTGCGTGAAAGTGAGGTTTGCTGTGTTTGTATGAAAGATTTTGTTTAGGGTTTAGGGAAGCACGTTTGCTATGGTCAATGTGGTTAAGCTACTTCTGCAATAACCTACTTAAACTTTATTATTGTTTATTTTTTAGTTTATGTTCAGCTTTATTGGTTATATCTTCGAATTACAAATTGTATGTAAGTATTTCTTTTATCGAAATTATTTAGCAGGAAAAAAACCTACAAACTTATATTTTTATGATAATCTTACCAAATGCTTCGAACTGTCCATCAATTGGTAGCTTCAAATCTACATGTAGAAAAGAACTTGTCAGGAAACTATCATGATTTCTCTGTTGATTTGATTATAATGGATTGCTCAACTGTAAAATAGAAAATCCCTTCACCTATAACACCAGTTTTCATTGAACTAGGGCGTCGCTGTTGAGCCATTGCAACTGCCACCGCCTCCTCTACCTTCGAGACAATGACACGAAAACTGGTCATTGCAAGCAATCAATACTTCAAAAAATAGCAATGCAGACCAACAGATCAATCACGAAGACGAGTTTTATTGTTTCAGTAAACGGACTTGCTAATCATAAAAGAAACAGATAATGTTTGTAAGATCATAAGGATTGGGGGAACACCTTCAACGAAGCAAGTTCGCGCAGACCCTTCTCCACCAAGAGCATGCTCTCAATGTTTCTCTCGCCTGAGAGTTCATTCAAATCTCGTGGACTATCTTCTCTTTCATCTAGATCGTTGTTGTCTTAACAGACCAAAATTAACGGAAGACATGAATAATGCGCATCACTAGAGGTTTAGTTTTAAAGATACTGAGAGAAGCCAAAGATAAACGTAAAAGACAACCAATAATGATGGAAACACTAACTTACCTATCTCATCTTTCGCTTTTTGTCCGGCTGCTAATACAGCTTCAGCTGGATGAGGAGCAAGCGATGACCAGAATTCATATCTTGATGTCGCTATTTCAGCATGAATACCTGCCAAAATACCCTTTGGTCATTCAGTAATCACTCCTAAAAGGTTAATTTGCATTCTTCGGACATCTTAGGGACCTTCAGTTGAACAATATAAATTCTTCAACAGAAGAGTCTCTGTAGGTGACTAGGCAATAGAGGATTTGCATTTCCATGTTTCGGAAACCTTTCGAAAGATAGGAAGTTCTATTTTGGCGATTAAAATGACTTAATTACCATGCTCAACGCATAAGCTCCAGTACCGAGCTAGCCAAGATCTCTTCAAGACCACCTCTTCCTAAGAATAAAAAAAAAACTGAAAATCATGTAAAAAAAGGTACAAAAAAAAGAAAAAAAGAAAAAAAAAGGGAACTGACAATAAAAAACTGAGCACAAACCATCTCTTCACGACTCAGTATCATTCGTTGAGTCATAATCCGAAGTGATCTCAGTTCGTACTCTGCTTCGTCATTTCTACCACCATGACCACTACCACCTTGAGTCTGTGCAGCCTCTCTCAAAGCAGCCTGTGATAAATCGTGTTCAAACTCATGGAAAACATTTGCTCAATCAAATCGAATTAGACCACAGCGACATGCGCTATGACATGCACACACACACAAAAGACAGCGCAAAGTGTGTATGTGCATGTATATGAAGTTTAGTACTGTGCAGAAGATATGTTGAAACACGGCACATACCTCCCTTTGCTGCAGTGCTGCCTCCTTTCTGAAAAGAAACATATCGACGTAAAAGTTAGCATTCTAAAAAACAATAATCAATCTGAATTGGAATGCAGGTATATGCATGAAAAGTTTGAAGCTTGCCTGCTTAGAAGACGGGCTTCCAATGTTACACCTTCGCCAAGATTAGCAACCTAAAGATAACACACAGACAATGAAATAGTATCAGATTGGCCAGCACATCACCATACACATGCTCATGCTGCAAATCAACTGTATTTACACCATGAAACAAGCAAAAAAAGTACAAACCAATAAACGTGATAATAAGTACTTTGCACTTGATTGTTCGTTGAAAAATTTAAAGCATTACCTGCTGCTCAAGCTGTCGAGCCCTTGCTTCTGTTTCGTCGCACCTCTCTTCTGCAAGTCGAAGCTGGGGAAGCACATATCAAAATGGAGTGGCAGAAAGAAATATACGACAACTGTATCATATATATTACCAATGTTACATTAGAACCATTGAATGTTTAGTTCATTGGCATCACCTTTTCAAGTAGATTTTCGTTTTCTTCTTGGAGCATATCAAGCTGCAATGAAATTCACACCTCATTAGTTGATTATCCACTGCATAATATTTTGTTTTCGACTGTATAGTCTTCGCCTGTGAGCTTAAAATTCAAAGTCTATTACTTTAAATTTTTTTTCAAACAAGTATCAAACTGAGAGAAGACAATATACCTCGTCTTCTAGAGCAGAAGAACGCTGCGCCCGATTTTCTCTCATGTTAAAAGTCCCTAAATCCAAAGACATCCTGTTCGGCCAGTGCTAGAAACGTTTATTAGATATAACACATGTTTGTGTACAGGAATCGAAAGAAACCACTTTAAAGAACAAAAGAGAAATTATTTCAGCACTCCCTTTTCCTCGACCTACATTCCTCCCTTTTCTTCTAGCCATTGATTGATAAACCAAAAGAGAGTTAACGAACAGAAACAACGATAAGAGTGCAGAAGGAAAAAATGTGGGTACGGAAATCATCTCCCCTAATTTATATCAAAGCACCACGGAAATCAAAACATGAAAGTATTGATGATGACTCAGGAATTAGTAAATATTTAAGAGCTTGGCACCTTTTATCTCTCCGATTATCAGCTGAAGCATCTGTTCCAACGGGTGTAGATGGCGGCCTAAGTGATATAGGTGCTGGCTCTTTCCGATTATCAGCTGGAGGATCTGCAGAAGAGGGTGGCCTAAGTGATATAGGTACAGTAGCTGGCACCATGTGGACTGGCTTGGTTCCTAACTGCGGACGTGCAGCAGCTAAAGAACGAGCAGAGGTAGGTTGTTCGACAGCACTGGTAGGCTGAGATGGCCGAGCAGAGTTCAAGCCTGGTATAGAACGAGCAGAGGTAGGTTGTTCGACAGCAGGGGTTGGCTGAGATGATCGAGCAGAGTTCATGCCCGATACAGAACGAGCAGATGTAGGTTGTTCGACAGCATTAGTTGGCTGAGATGATCGAGCAAAGTTCATGCCTGATATAGAACGAGCAGAGGTAGGTAATTCGTTGGAGTTCGAAGTCTGAGATGACCTAGTAGCCACTGAAGAGCGAAGAGAATGTGGCTGTTCTACAACAGAGTTAAAGGGTTTCGTGTTGATGGATTTGTATGGTCGGCTTGCTGGTAGTGAATGAGCTGATGACTGTTGCTCTGCGTACTGATATGGTCGACTAGCTGGCGTCGAATGGGTAGAAGATGGTTGTTCCATCGAGTTAAGAGACGGTGATGATCGTCCCCGTGTAGATGTAGATTGTTCTTGGGCAGCACGAACTGACTAATACCAGAATAACGTTTAGGTATCAATGCAAATTAAGCACATATTATGTTCATAAAGATATCATGTCACATTCAAATACGAATCATTAAAACTTTATGTTGTTAGGCTGTGAATCGGAACCATTGAGTCCACTAATTTAGCATCCACATTAACCATAATCCCATTACCATTGGAGAGCGTGGGCGCATTGATCTTCCGCCTACAAGTCCGAGGCTGCCTGTGCCGCTTGACAAGCCAAGATCATAAGAAAGATCGTCGTCCTCCTCATCATCGTCATCAGTTTGTTTGTGAGCCATCACATGTGCAAGCCTTTGCGCTGCGGCTTTCGTGTGCTGCGCTTTCTTCGCACCCACTATTCCAACCGACCCCGACCTCCCATGGTGGTGCATTGGTGACATCATTGGCGAACTTGGTTGCCCCGGGGTTCCACCACTGCTATTGCTCTTCTGCCTGACATACACCGGCCTCATCCGATCCATAGCTTAACTGCCTCCACTGCCATCAAAATTGGATGAACACCAAGAGAGAAATTACCAATACAATTACATACATCAACATCAACATCAACAAAAAATGAAGAAAAAATTGAATTCTTCAGCAGAAAGAAACCTGCTTTATGAATCTTTGAAGGAAAATGCAGCTCTATTGCCTCAAATTTCGTGACTTAACGGAACGCCATTACTTGCAACGCAAGAAATTAAACTCGGATCGTTTCGGTTTTTCGACAAAATTCAATGATTTCACATTAGGGCCATCACCAAATTTAGAAAAGCCAGAGTTCCGAATAAAGGTTTCACAAATTTTTGTTTCAAACATTCAAAAGTTGAAAATTTGGCCTTGAAATTGTAGAGTTTTTTTGTCAACAGAATCAAAATCTTGAAGCTTTTACGAATTGTAGAGTGGGAAGCCGAAGGAACACGATCCGAAGTTTGAGGCGCCGAGGGAAAGAATTAATGGAGCTTTTGGCGTTCATTGGGACACGTTTGGTTTGAATCAGTTGGTGCTAAATATTGAAATAATTTTGTTTTAAATATGACTAGGATTTTGATTAAAACAAAATAAAACTCTCTGCCGTCTCATGTTTTTGGCACAATATTTAAGAATGTCACGGAAATTGAAGTTAAACGGTTAGGTGGGACAAAGTTCATGGAGAGTCTCATTTTAAGAGAGTCTTTTTAACATTTCTCGTATTAACAAACTAACAATATATGAGCCTAACCTAGGTTAAAATAAATGTGCTCCCTTTGTTTTCCTCCATTTGAGTAGATTAAACTAGAATATTATTACGTCAAATTGTCTAACAAGACATCGTTATTATATGTGTAAATAAAATTTATTAGTACTTCAACCTTTTTATTAGTTATAGTCGATTTGAATAGTTTTCTTCGGGTTAATATTCGATCCAGTTAGTTTGATATTTGAAAAAAAAAAATCTCAATATTTGAGGACTTTCTAAATTTAAAATTTAATTTCTTATTTTACACAAACAAATATTTAAGGATAGGAAGTCAAAATATTGAGTATATGAGTAAATGCTGTTAACCGATTAAGTTATAAATATTTTGCCTTCGCTGAGTGAATGTTATTAACTAACTATCAATTTGTTGTCAATATATTGTCAATGTTTTTATTTGAGAGTTTTTGTATTTTTGTTTACCGATAAATAAAATTGGAAAAACAATCAAAAGCCCAAAGCCTACCCGCCAAACACATCCTTAACCTCCAGTCCTCGCTTCTGTAAACATCCCCAAATCTCTAAAATATAGGGTTAGGGTTTTCGATTTCAACCCCCAAATCGCCATCGCTCTCAAAGATCACTCAAATTAGGGCTAATTGTTTCCCCCCATTCAAAAATGCGAGCTCTCCAAGAAGCTCCCTCGCAAGCCGGATTCCCAATTCCACTCACCCAGGCCCCAAATTCAACCCTAGGCGTCGGCGTTTCAGGATCCCGATTCTACAGCTGGCTCGGCGAGTGCCATGGGTTCTTCCACAATGTGGCTCTGATCGTGCCCTCCCTTCTCTTCGTCCTGTACTTGGCGTTTCAATCGAAAAAAAGCTTCTCGAAGCTCTCCCATGGCCGCTCTTATATCATGATTGCGTACTACGGGTGCCTCTGGCTTGTTAGCTTGCTCAACCTTGCTTGGTGCTGTTTTCAGGTTCGTATATTTCACCCCCCCCCCCTTTGGAAGTTTGCAGCTTTGTCTTTGTTCTTCGTTTAGAACTTGAATCTTTTAGCTGAATAGTAGCATTGTTGTGGGTAAATTTTAAGGCTTTCGGTTATTAGTTTTGGTGGAATCTTGTTACTTAGTAGTATGGTTGTTATTTGGAGCTCATCTCGGACTATTTATGTAGGAAGCACTTCTGCCAGAAATGCTTTTGATATAAACAAGTCAAAATGTTTATTAAAAATCCAAGGGCTTCCTGGAAATGCACTTGGAATCCTGAACAACCACCTAGCAAGTGCTTCTCTAAGAGCTCGTACAACCCTGAAGCCGCTTTGAAGTTTTTCTGTCATAGTTAGAAGCACTTTTGGTTGTGAGAAAACACTTTTCGCCCTTCTAGTTCTAGAAGCAGTCCCAGAAAGGCCCCTGGTTTGCTAGCTGTATTTGATGTGGTGAATGCTGGTTATTCTAGTTGTGCGTATTAGGATTTGTAGTTCATGTCTAAATTCTCCTTTCGAGGCATTTCTTGATAATTTTGCTAAGATGGGGTTAAATTGTCACTTATTTGGTTCAGGCATGGGAGTGCAGTCCTGGAAAACAACTAACATGGAATGTCTTATCTTTGTTCACAACCTCCGGGATGCTATTTTTGGAAGTAAGCTTGCTGTCATTTTTGCTTCAAGGGAATTATGCAAGTGGGAGGGAAGCTTTGGCACGGACTTTTGTCATCTCAGGGATCCTTGTTGTTTTGGATATACTTCTCAAGGTATCGCTTGTTCTTTTTCACAGAATGGATTTTCAACCTTATGACCTATGTATGCTTGTTAGTTACAGAATATACTAATGGAAACATATGCTAATTATTTTAAGCTGCTCATATTGTTCTCTAATGATTTTTTGTTGGAAGTACACATTGGTGCAGCATTGTGGTACTTAATGGACTTACAATCGTAATCTGTTCTCTTCCAGGCAATTTATCTATTTGGATTTGGCATTCCATTGTTCATTGACAATAATGACCATGCACATCGAACGAAGTGGGACTTGTGGGTTGTCCACAGGCTAGTGATTGCTGCAATTTACAGCTTTATATTGTTCATGTACCATTCCAAGTGGAGAGAGAGGTTACCGGGTAAGTTCATCGGCTATTAATAAAATCTGATGTATACATGGATTTCATAGCTATTTAGTTAAATGTGATGTCTCTTTTCTTGTTCTGCAGCAAGACCTGCATTCTACAAGTATACCGCTATCATGTTTACGTTAAACGTACTAGCACTGTTTGCTTGCTTGCTTACTGGAAATGGGGCTGGATTTGGATTCTGGTATGCGTGTAAATTGGTCATTGATCTGAAGTGTCTATTTTGCCAATATTTTAATTCAAATATTAAAGAGCTTCTTTTAAGTAATTTTCAAATTTTTTGTTTGCAGGCTATATGGTGCTACTATTGTCTGTTATCACGCCTTTTATCTTCCGCTTTTGTATGTAACATTTCTGGCAGACTTCTTCCAGGTATTTGTAACTCTCTGTTTTTATCGATAGTATTTATTATTATATTGCTTTTCGCATTGGTAATTGATGTTTGGATGAAACAGGAGGAAGATTTACATTTGGAGAATGTGTACTATTCAGAGATGAAAGATGCTGGTTTCTTTGACGCTGATTGGGAGTGACACACTAACCTCCATATCGACGGTGGTCATGGTTCTCCGGGAATTCTAGAACGTAGTCACAAGAGGATCCGATCATCACATTTGCTGTATATAGAAGTCCATATGTTACTGGATACCAAAATACTTCAATGTACTGTATCCTTTAGGTGTTTGTATGATGCCATTGTGTCGTGTTGCTTTTGCCAGTCACAAAATAATGAAAGTTGTCTTTCTGAGATTTTTAGTGCTTATGCAATCACTGCCTGAGTTTAAATTAGAAATGATCAACTTGATCAAGTGCTGTTATGCACCGGTTAAAATCAAAATGAACCTTAACTCCTTCGTTAACGGCATGATTAGTGGAAATTAGTGCTTTTAAATTAACTGTAAGCCCTTGAAGTGTGTTTTGGAAGAATCGTTTGCTGTGTAATTCTTTCATGAAGCACTTCCAAGGAGCGACTGGTTTGGTATTGATGTGCTTTGAAAAAAAGCTGCTTCTGCTGTGCTGTGAGAATAAGCAGCTGTGAAATAAAGCAGCAGAGTGTTTGGTAAACTTTTTTGTAAAAGTGCTTTTGAAAAAAAAAAAGCAGTATTAGAGTGTTTGGTAAACTTTTATGTAAAACAGATGTGAAAAAAAGCCAGTTTTTCAAAGCTAGGTTTTGCAACTTCTTGTTTTTGGCTTTTTTTCATCCAAAACTGTGAAAAAAAGCTGAAGCTGAGCGTTTACCAAACACAAAAACAGCTCCTAGCTTTTTTTGATAGCAGCTTTTTTCAGAATCACCTCAGTACCAAACCAGGTCGTAATACTTTTCTGGGATATCATTGATTGTACAATTTACATACGGAATTTGATGCATCTTATACATTAGCCCAAGCTAGTTGCCAGATTTTTTAAACAAAGTGTATTTGGGATTTCCATTGTTTTCAAAGATTACAAAGGATTGGTAGGATCGGTGGATGGATTTATCCTTCTCATCGTACAAGGACCTAACGTATGCTTCAATGGCGAACTGAGGTTTTTTTGGCGTCCCTTTTCTAGCCTCCAAATGCTTGAGCAAGTTCTGGTTAAAGATAGCTGCGTTCTGTGTCATCGTGACGTTGTGTTCTCCTCCGGCAGTTGGCCATCCGATCACTATAGGAACTTCGGACACCCCCACCCGCTCCATTGCACGGTAAAATGCATCCACCATGGCATCCAACAAGGGTTTTTCGATTTAAACAGCGCAAAATCCAAGTGCATCGAAAGACTTTTGTGTACATATCCCCAGTAAGGATACACACTGACCATGAGAGGTGCTACTTGGTTTCTCAAAAATGGGAGAATATCCGAAATGTCGTTGTTGGCTTTTTGTATGAAGGTCGCCCTTGAAGGTAGATAAAGAGTATTCATGGTCTTATCGTAATCAAATAATGTGGTCACCTTGACACGCCCTAAAAACTTCTCGTCCAGCCAGCACTCGTCGAACGGCTTTCATGACCCACAGGACATCAGCGCTGTTGTCCTGGACAGCTTTATCGCCAACAACAATGTAATTGATGTCTACCTCATTCAAGTAAGGATCCACATAGTTCGAGAGCCACCATCTCACAACCGAGTCTTGGGATTTTAAGTGCTCGTTTGGAAACATTACAGCTACGGAGGTTTCTGATTTGAGGGTTCTTAAACTTTTCATCACAGAGTTGTTGAAAGCAAACACCATGGTTCTTGGAATTTTATACTTGTGTAAGAGCTCGGCCGTTCTATCTGCAGGAGGAAGGTTGGTTCCTTTTACTGGTAAGCAACTACCTACCGGACTTTTACTCAGGCTATCTGCCTCGGTGGCTGTGGCAGCAGCGCACACAAGAAGCACTACTTCCCAAACAAATAATCTCCCCATCGTGATTCTCAATTCGCAATTCGCAAAGCAAGCCTTGGCCTGCAGGTATAGTATTGAATTTTTTTATGTATATTTCATAATGAACCGATTACAATAGACAACATATATAGGAGAAGAGATTAGGGAGAGCAACACTCAAGCTTCCTCAAATCACTCCTAATCTATTTACAATATCAAGACTCCTTAACTTAAGGTTAAGTACAACACAAGTAAACACAATGGAAAGAAGACTAAGCCCTAGGGTTTTACACGTTGAGTAAAAGCTGCAAACCCTAGTTGACTAACGATTAGACTTGTATCAATGGAACTCCCGATATCCTCCAATCAGTCAATCTTCCAACACTCCCCCTCAAGCTGGATCAAGAGGGTTCCTTGAACCAAGCTTGGATAGAATGTACAGAAACTGAGCCGTAGGGAGAGACTTAGTAAGGATATCAGCCAGTTGATCATGACTGTGAGTGTAATGAGTGGTGATAATCTTTGATTGGACTTGGGATCGAACATAGTGACACTCTACTTCAATATGCTTCATTCTCTCATGGAAAATAGGATTGGAAGCAATATGCATGGTGGCTTGGTTGTCACAGAACATAGGCATAGGTGCATTGCTTGGAAACCCTAGATCAGACAGAAGGCTTTTCAGCCAAACAAGTTCACAAGTAGTGGAAGCCATAGCACGATATTCAGCCTCTGCGCTGGATCAAGCTACAACACTTTGCTTTTTGCTTCCCCATGTTACCAAATTACCACCTACAAATGTGCAGAAGCCTGTAGTTGACTTGCGATCAAGGAAATTTCCCGCCCAATCAGCATTTGTATAACCCATGATGGCAATGCTATCATTCTTTTGCATAAAAAGCCCTCTACCAACGGACCCTTTGAGATATCGAAGAATTCTTTTCACAATATGCATGTGTCCTAATGTAGGAGCATGCATAAATTGACTGACAATACTCACAGCGTAAGAAATATCAAGGCGCGTTATTGTGAGGTAGATGAGTTTGCCTACCAACCTTTGATATTCAGTGACATTGCAAAGGAGCTTACTATGATCATGGAGACAGAGTTTACTATCCAAAAGGAGTGTGGGTAGGCTTGCAATCCAGTAAGTTAGATTCCTTCAAAAGATCAAGGATGTATTTCCTTTGATTGAGAAAGAGGCCTTTCGATGATGTGGCAAGTTCAATACCGAGAAAATATTTGAGAGTTCCCAGGTCCTTGATTGCAAATTTGCTTCGAAGAGCAAGCTTGAGAGAGTGAACTTCTTCAATATTGTCACCTGTCACTATAAGATCATCAACATAGATTAACACAATCAACTTCCCAACTGAACCAACACAGATAAAAAGAGAGGAATTGGCATTGCTTATTTGAAAACCAAATGCTTCAATTACCGAGCTTAGTTTTGAATACCATGCACGTGGAGATTGTTTCAATCCATAAATGGATTTATGCAGTCTACAAACCATGTTAGGATCATGAGATTGAAGATGACCAGATGGTAGTTTCATGTACACTTCCTCTTCTAACTCACCATGTAAGAAGGTGTTCTTCACACCCATTTGATACATAGGCCAAGATTGGTTCACAACAACCGATAATAGGACCCTTACCGTGTTCATTTTGGCAACTGGAGCAAAGGTTTCCTTGTAATCCAAGCCATATGTCTGAGTGAAGCCATGAGCTACCAAATGAGCCTTGTGTCTTTCAATGGTCCCATCTGTGTTGAACTTGGTTTTGTACACCTAACGACTGCCCACAGCTTTCTTTCCCTTGGGAAGGCTAACTACGCTCCAGGTTTTATTGTCATGAAGTGCTTGTAGTTCATCCCTCATTGCATCTTTCCAAACTGCAAGTTCATTTGCTTCTTGAAATGTTTGAGGGTTATGAGTGTTGTCCAAGGTGCTAAGAAAGGATGTATGAGATGGTGAAAAGTGTTGGTACGAGACAAAATCTATGAGAGGATACCTAGAGGTGAAAGTGACATAGTCATATACGCGAAGTGGGGGCTGTCTATCTCTGGAAGGGTTTTGTCTAATTGGGACCTGAGGTTCAAGATTTGTAATTGGAGAGGGTGATAATTCTGGGGATATAGGTAAAGTGACATGAGGTGTGGGAGTTTTTTGATAGTGAGGAACACTGGGCAAAGGAACCAGATCACTTAAGAACTCCCCCTGACCTACATCACTCAGTTCCTTTAAAAAAATAATGAGTGTTTTCATCAAACCTCACATCCCTTGAGACCATAAGTTTTCTTGTGGTTGGATTGTAGCACTTATAACCTTTATGAGTAGATGAATAACCCATGAAAATACATTTAGTTTCTCTGGGATCGAGTTTGTCAAGATGGAAAGGTTGGTTATGAACAAAACAAGTGGAACCAAAAACCTTCAAATGTGAGAGATCAATTTTTCTTTCCTTTAATACTTCATATGGAGACTTGAAAGCTAATACTTTACTAGGCAATCTATTGATAAGATAAGTGGCAGTGAGCATTCCTTGTGACCAAAATTTTTTGGGCACATTCATATGAAACATGAGTGATCTTGTCTTCTCAAGGAGGTCTCTATTTTTTCTCTCAGCAACCCTATTTTGTTGGGGTGTGCCAACACATGTGGTCTGATGCAAGATGCCATGAATACTTAAATATTGAGACATGCTATGGGACATATACTCAGTGCCATTGTCAGATCTTAAGACATGAATTTTTGATGCAAATTGAGTACTAACTAGTTTATGAAAATCTTGAAAAACATTTGGAAGTTCACTCTTATATTTCAAAAGATACAACTAAGTTATCCTCGTAAAATCATCGACAAGGGTTACAAAGTACCTATATCCATCAAAGGACTCTAGTATTGGACCCCAAATGTCTGAGTGAATGATTTCAAAAGGATGACTAGCTCTAGAGGTCGAGAAATCAAAAGGCAACCTAGTTGACTTAGACAAGTGACAAACATCACAGTGTAGCTTGTCTTTACACAGTTTTGGAAACAAAAAAGACGTCACTTTCTCAGAAGGATGTGCAAACGTTGATGCCAAAGTTGTTGATCTTAAGAAACACTTGAACTGACTTGAAAAACCTTGGGATCTTTGGTGTCTTTAGCTAGGTAGTAGAGACCGTTCAAATAGAAACCTTTACCAATCATTTTCTTAGTGGTGATATCTTGAAAGATAACATCGTGAGGAGAAAAAATGGCTAGGCAGTTTAGAGAATTGGTGATGGTTCCTACTGATAACAATTTGTAAGGAAAATAGGGAATATAAAGGCTACTGACTCTATGTGATTTGAAAGTAGAGTGACTTTTCCCTCTCCTACAACTAAGGCACCTTTACCATTAGCTAAGGACACTTAAGCAGGTTTTGACAAGATTTTAAAATCATGCAAGTTGGTAATTTTTAGAAGGCACTTGAAATACCTGGAATATCTTTCTGCGAGACATGATCATGTTCAGCTAAGAAGCCAGCAAATTTTCCAAGTATGGCTGTGTTCTTCTTCTCGTCAACTGCAGGAGCTTCATCTCCATGGTTATGGACTTGTTTGTTGTGGAGATATGCTGCAAATTCATTGATTAATGCAATAGGATTGGCCATGAAGTTCACCCTTTCTTCAGTTGAATAGGTAGCTGCATGATTTGCCTTGTAAGCATTGTTGTTCAGGTTTCTTTGTGGACCATTTATTTCTTTAAAGAACTTGGGCTTTAATTCTGGATGTAGTATCCAACACTTGTTTATTGTGTGCCCAAGTGTGTCACAATAGCTGTATTCAGGTCTCTTTCCCTTATACACTTTGCCCTCTCGGTTATTGCTGGAAACATAAGCCCTTGTTTCAGAGATAGTGGTTTTGGTCTCTTGACTCATGACATTTTTTCTTACTTCTTCCCTTTGGATGATAGCTGAAACACCAGTGAATGAGGGAAACACATCGTTCATCAAGATGTGGCTTCTAAGATCTTCATATCCTGGACCTAAGCTTACCAAGAGCTGAAATATCTTGCCTTCTTCAGCTCTCTTGGTCAACACAGTGGCGTCAGTGGTATGAGGACGGTACACATCGAGCTCATTCCACATGCTTGTAAGACTGCCAAGGTGTTGTACAAAGGTTTTTTCCTTTTATTGAAGACTAGAGATATCTTTCTTGAGTTGAAAGACACGTGCGACATTGTTTTGATTTCCATACATCTCTTCAACTTGTTTCCAGAGATGCATAGATGACTCGGAGTAACTGAAGATCTCAGTGATCCTACGCTCCATGGAGTTGAGCAGCCAAGACATGACCAGTTGGTCTTTACATAGCCATGACGCATAGGTAGGGGAAAACGCTACAGGTGTAGCGATGGCGCCATTTACATAGCCTAGCTTTGATCTCCCTCCAGGTGCAAGTGAAACAGCACGAGTCCAGGGAAGATAGTTGAACTCGTTCAACAGAACAGAACTGAGACGTTGATTAGGGTTAACTTCAACGTCGGTTGAAGCTGAAATAGCTAGTGAACTTTCAGCTTAAGAAGAACTGTCTTCAACCATCTTGGCTTAAATCATAGAAAAATTCAGTGGAAATTAAAAGAAGCATGAATTTAGGGTTTTTGCTTTGATACCATATTGAATTTTTTATGTATATTTCATAATGAACTGATTACAATAGACAACATATATAGGAGAAGAGATTAGGGAGAGCAACACTCAACCTTTCTCAAATCACTCCTAATCTATTTACAATATCAAGACTCCTTAATTTAAGGTTAAGTACAACACAAGTAAAAACAATGGAAAGAAGACTAAGCCCTAGGGTTTTACACGTTGAGTAAAAGCTGCAAACCCTAGTTGACTAATGATTAGACTTGTATCAGTGGAACTCCCGATATCCTCCAATCAGTTGAGTAAAAGCTGCAAACCCTAGTTGACTAACGATTAGACTTGTATCAGTGGAATTCCCGATATCCTCCAATCAGTCAATCTTCCAACATATAGTTACGTATATACAACATGCATGCATGCATTAGGGGAATAATAATTCAACTAAGTAATTAGTTGTAAGAAAAATATTATTTGAAGCTAGGGTTTGGAAAGAAGGAAATTAACATTACCTTGAGAGAGAAGAAACAGCGATGAAGAACGAATGCACGTACAACGTCAGCAGAATGAATGAAGTTCAACTATTGGCAAGGACATTAGGTGTTTTTCTTAGCTGGAAAAAAAATTAAAGTTTGTTAAACATACTCTAAAATTCTATCGAAATTTCGGCAGAACCTCCCCTATAATTATAGCATTTCCCAAACCCTGCAAACAATAATAACCAATATTTCATTTCCACATTCCGGAATGCGTAGTTATGTGACGTTGTTTATGGCTCCATCAGATTAGATTTCGACTTGAGACAATTCTGGCAGCATCTCTCTACAATTCTTCAAGTGCACAACGTAGATATAAAATACATATCAGGCACACGAAGAATGTAAAAAATTGTGACCGAAATTCCCATGACCAAAACCTAATCCGTGAACCATAAACTACGCCCCATAACTGTGCATTCCCAAAGTGTCCAAAATAATGGGATAATTCAAGAATCAATTGGACCACAATCATATGCTTTCATAGCCATGTGTGAAATCCAACTAATCCTCGAACGGGAAACTAAGTTTATTTTGAAAAAACGCGCACGAAGTTAGTTACTATTAACTTTGTACAACACAAAACAATTTTGTTTGTGACGTACACAATAGTTTATATACAAACAATTTAACACACCATAATTTAAAAATAAATTAAATAATTTAAATTTTTGAAAACCAAAAAACATACCTCCAATTTCGTTCTTCACCAATCGATAATCGTATACAACAGCTCTATAGAAAACAAATTTAATGGCATTAGTACGAATTCACAATGAAATTTTCAAATACAAAACGCAAAACGCATACCGAATAGAGTAGGGTAGATCGATTTAGGGAGAGATGATGAATATTGAGATGATGGGAGTATTAGAGGATGGATTTGATAGTAATGGAAGGAGGAAGGCTGAATTTTTCCAGTGGCAGAGGCAGTTGCTGCAAAATTTGCAATTTTTACCTCTACAGCTGAGCAATCTGATTATAAACATGAACTCTTTGTGTGACGAAACCTCCATTGCGCAAAACATATACTGTTGAAAATTGGCGCAAAATCTACCTGAATTTTTTGGCCACTTTGCGCGACAAATATTTTTGTGCGATGACAGGTTCGCCGCCTAAATGCTGAAGCGACAGAAGACATTAAATTTAAATATTTATTTGAAAATTTGAAGCTTATGTAAACAAAGAGTTTATTGTCTAATTGATTAAGTAAAATAAAAAAAACTTAAATCAAATTAAGTTAACCAAATAAATCAAATTAACCAACTAATCAATTAAACTGAAATTTTAATTCAAATTCATATTAAAGAAATAATTAAAAACATTGTCCTCAAATACACAAATATAAACATATGTTATTCGTCCACAACACTTAATTAACACTTCTACTCCACTAGTCTGTCAGGATTTCCTTGTAATTCTACGTGTCGATAGACGTTAGGCCACCACTGTCGGTAATTCATCCTGAACATCTCATCGATCAACTTCATCAAGCGTTGGTCCGTAACATAAATAATATAGTTACATTGTGACACAAAAAATAATTACAAATTAATCGTTATAATATACAATTTAACAAAAATAATAATGATTTTACAAATTTACACTTACTGATAATTCATCCAACATAGACTTCTTCAAGTCCTCAGGCAAATTGTTCCAAGACGCCCCCTTCGTAAAACAGTTGATCCGCACTAGTACTCGAATGTCGTACATAAGCTCCACATTCGTCGTCGTATTCAATCCCCTCATATCATCATAAATGATTCGCATACGTTGCGCATTTTCCTCCTTTTGAGCCTGCATCAATCTTTGGTTTTTTTATTTGCAGTATCTGTGGAAACAAAACATAAATTTCTAAATCACAGTAAGTGATTCACCCAAAATTGTTTTTCCAAAAATAAAAATATTACATCCACAGAAACTTAATTATTACCTTTCCCAAATACTTCTCCTTTACATTGCTTAGTTGTAAGAGCAGCGGAATCGGCAATCTCACCAAAATTAAAACAAGACCTTAGGATATTTTAAATATGACAAGTTCAATGTGTACTGACCATTTCAGAGCCCTTTACCTGATAAAATCTCTCGCGTAATGTTTCCGCGGGAAATTCCTCGTCATGCGACTATTTGGTGCCAAAAAACTTCTTACCCGCATTTACTTGAAGGCCTTTGCACAATGAAGGTTTTTAGTCGTTGAGAAAAGGTACCTTTCGCGGAAAAATCCTTCGTAGCGTAAATTTTTCCACATTTGACTGACGGATTATTGTTTTTGTCACTCAAATGCACTTTCGGCGACGAAAGTGTTCCACATTTGACTGTCGTAGGTAGACCTGGCAAACGGGTCGTGTCTGTCGTGTTCGTGTCGTTTTCGTGTAACACCTGTTATCTTAACGGGTCGTGTCGTGTCACACCCGTTATCTTAACGGGTCCTTAACAGGTCGTGTCACTTTACCCAACGGGTAAAGTGACCCGACCCGTTATGACCCGTTATGACCCGTTAAGAAAAAAATATATTTTTTTTAAATTTGCACATACCACACATTGCGACATAAATATTACTTGAAAACATTAAAACATTTCTCGTTCAAGTACTATATCTACACTCGAAAATGAAAGCCTAATAAAAAAAATAATACATACACTACTAATCTATTACAAGTATTAAATGTGCAAGGATAAAGAGTTTTTGTTTTTAAGATTGTAAGTCTTTCTTAAAAGTTTACACCTCCATTTACAAAATCTTCAATTTACATCGAACATCATGAAATTGTATTGGAACTTTGGTTTGATCTATTGCCTTCAAGAATTATGTTGAAGATGTTTTCAGTAAGATTTTCCACGTCAGAACTCTCTTCCGCATAAACTAAGTATAGAAAAAGCAAACATTAAAAATCATTCAATTATGAAAAGTTAAACAAAATAATTATGAAAAGAAATAAAATAATAATACTATACCATATAAAAATATATTACCTCCTTTTCCAAATAGCCAATCTCATGTGCACAACAAAGCTTGAACTGTTTCTGGTAATAATGAACTACGATACTGATCTAGTACTTTACCCCCCATACTAAATGCAGATTCTGATGCAACAGTTGAAATGGGAATCGTTAACACATCTCGTGCTAACTGAGAAAGTATCGGATAATGAAAACGCTCCATTTGCCACCAAGAAAGAACATTTATGTCTACTTTTCTATCTATTCTTTTATCCTCCAAATACTTCTGCAATTCATTTTTTTCAATCGAACTTGAACCATCATAATTATTATCAAAATCCTACATCATAAAAAAGCATGCATCATGTCAATTTCAAATATAATTTCAACACTTATTATAGTACTAATACTACATGCATTCAAATATATAAAGTAAATAAAAACAAACTTAGGTTACCTCAAAGATAACATCCACAGATTCTCTTTGATGAATAGGCACTGAATCCACTGCAGTATTTGAATTATCAAGATGTGAAAGTTTTTCCAAGTACACACCAAAGAGATCATTCAATTTGTCATCAACCTTTGCAAATTCAACCGAATTCACACCATGAAGCTTTGTGTAAGCCCAATCCACAAAATGCAATTTATAACGAGGGTCTAAGATGATTGCAATTGCCAAAATCAAACTATACTCAGACCAATACTTCTCAAACTTCATGTACATGTAAGTCCCCATCTTCTTCATGAAGCTTTCAGAGTCATTCATGGCTGCCTTAATTTGAAGTTGGATTACAAAGACCTTAGGGAAGAACAAATTTGATGTGGGGTACTTTGTCCCAGAGAATAAGCAAGTAACCTCGTAAAAGTACCCCAAAAACTTGGAAATCTTCATTATTTTATCCCACTCTTCAGAAGATGGACAACTAGTAAAATTGGAATCACTCAACCCTAAATGAATCAAAGCATATCGATAGAAAATTGCACTATCTAGCATAATATAGGTTGAGTTCCATCTAGTAGGGACATCTTGTCTCAACCCTCTCCTACTATCCAATATCCCTACTTGTCTAACACATTCACAAAACTTTAGTTTCCTAGCCTCAGAGCCCTTTATATACTTGATGCATTCACGAATTTTTATCACCGAATAATCAATTTCTTTAAGTCCATCTTGAACTATCAAATTCAAGACATGAGCACAACAACGCATATGAAAGAAGTCACCATTCATCACGAGAAGACTTCTAAGATTCAATTGATTCTTCAAAATGCTAACAAAAGAAATATTTGAAGAAGCATTATCCAAAGTAATAGAAAATAACTTCTTCTCAATCCCCCACTCAGTCACCAATGCATTAATTTTCTCAGATAATGCAACACCATTATGAGGAGGAGGCATGTGACAAAAACTTAAAATTCTCTTATGCAATTTCCAATCTTTGTCTACAAAGTGAGCAGTAAGAGCAAGATACCCATCAGTGCATTGCGAGGTCCACAAGTCTGATGTCAAACAAATTCTACCTTCAACCGAGGCTAACAAATTATGAAGCCTTTGTTTTTCATTTTTGAACATCCTCAACGCACAAGCTTTAATTGTATTTCTACATGGTAATTTAATATCAGGAGATATATATGCAAACAAAGCCCTAATTCCCTCGTACTCAGAAAAACTAAAGGGAAGATTATGCTTGATTATGGCCTCTACCAATAACCCACGGAATACCACAAGATCAAAGTTTTGGGAACAAAACTCAGACATCGACAATACTCCACTAGTCTGTCCAGGGCATGTTTTCAAATGTCTATTCATATTACCCGTCCCATGATGACTATCATCTATTACCAGTTTCTTACAATCTTTGCATTGAGCTCGACTTTTACCATCTTCAAAAACAGTAGTCAATTTGTTGAAAGTTTTCCAAACAGGAGACCTGAGTGTTCGCTTACCTAATTTGATCACTCTAGCCTTTTTCTTTGCCGGACTTGTATTTGTATCTTCTGTATTTTCACTTCCATGATCAGGTTGCATTCCCATTGTCACTTCCACTGACCCTCCATCACTAAGATTCGTAAAATCTTGCTCTACAGCATCCATTGCTTCAACCTTCAAGAAAGAAAAACAAAATTTTAAAATCTTGCTCATACCAATTTCATATCATATCCATTTCAAATTCACATATATAAGTTATAACTGCACATATATAAGTTATAACTGCACTGTGCAGTGTGCTATAACTGCACTGTGCAGTGTGCACATATATAAGTTATAACTGCACAATTTCATATCGTACGCATTTTGCTTTTCAAAGAAAAGAATTCACCCTTTTAAAAGCACATATATTCTGTTAAAACCAGAAAAGCTTCAAACAAAATGAGCAACAGATAGTTCGACGCACGCTTGTTTCAGGAAGAGTTTTCTTATAGAATTCAAAGGTAACAATAGCTTTATAAAGCCTTACAAAGTAGCTGAAGATAAACGTAACAACCCACGATATTCTAGCTCCTAGGATCGTGGTATTTGACTAAGCTTGAAACTGAAACGTGAAACAAATCTGTTCCATAAAAACAGGAATTATTAACGGCTACTTAAACCACTACGTAAGTAGCCCTAGAAACAAGGAAACCTAAACCCTAGCTGCGAGTAAACCCTAGCTTTAACATATTCACATTCTCCCCACCCTAAGAAAAATTACTGCACTTTTGAGTTTTGCCCAAGGAAAAAAAAAACTTACTTCACATATTCAGAGAACAAACTCCACAGAAATAGAGTAATCAATGGATATTCTATAAAACCCAGACAGCAATTAGCAGGGAGATCCCCGTTCACATTAGAAAACAATTAACTAAAAGTGGATATTTAGTCAAAGCTTTTCATAACCCTTTTATGGTGTAATCAAATAAATAATAATATAACAATTTATACAAAATTTAACCCAAATCCCATTTCCCACAATTCGATTCCAAGAACAAAAAAAGAGACCATAATTTAACAAAACAAACAAAAAGAAAGCACCTTCAAAACGGCAGGCTTCTCAGACAAACAGAGGGCGAAACATGCATTAATTCAGAGTGACTGAGGGCGAAACATGCATTAATTCAGAAACATGCATTCAACTAGTAAGCAAACAGAGGGCGAAACAAATAGTCTGCACTCAAACAGAGGGCGAAACATGCATTCAAATAGTCTGCACTCAGTCTCAAATAGTAAGCAAACAGAGGGCGAAACATGCATTAATTCAGAAACATGAATTTCAAAATCCCTAATTCAGAAGCATGAATTTCAAAATCCCTAATTCAGAAACATGAATTTCAGAAATTTCGAATTCCAAAAGCCCTAATTCAGAGTCCCTATTCATAAATCCCTAATTCATAAACTTCAATTTCAGAAATTCCTAATTCCAAAAGCCCCAATTTAGAAACCCTAATTTAAGAAATTTCGAATTCCAAAAGCCCAAATTCAGAGTCCCTATTCAAAATCCCTAATTCAGAAACTTCAATTTCAGAAATTCCTAATTCCAAAAGCCCAAATTCAGAGTCCCTATTCAAAATCCCTAATTCAGAAACTTCAATTTCAGAAATTCCTAATTCCAAAAGCCCCAATTTAGAAACCCTAATTTAAGAAATTCCTAATTCGACAAGCCCTAATTCAGAAACCCTTGAGTTTATTGCAGGAATTTCTTACCTTGTTGTGCAGTGAGGAGGAGCCGATGAGGGCAGACTGAGGAGTGAGTGAGGAGGGTGACAGAGTGGGTGAACCCGTGAGGAGTGACTGAGTGAGGATGAGGGTGACAGTCTGGGACCTGGGTGAGGTCGAGACTCGAGGACGACGAGGAGAGTGAGGTCACTGATCTGAGACTGAGGTGAAGTGAGAGGGCCCGTGAGGCGCCGCGTCCGCGTGACGGCGTGAGGTCTCGGAGAGTCGAAGACGAAGTCGATCGAGGATTCGAGTATTTTCGAGAGAGAGAGAGAGACAGTGAGACAGAGACTGAGTGAGTGTTTGATTGAGTTGAGTTAATGAGAGTGTTGATTACCTACACAATGGACGGCTGAGATTAAATCTCAGCCGATCCAATGGTTATCAATTTTTTAAATTTAATAAAATATATATATAATTATGAAATGGACGGCTGAGATTTAATCTCAGCCGATCCAATGGTCATCAATTTTTAAATTTAATTTAATATATATATATATATATATATAATTATTATAATTTTTACTTTTTAGGGATATAAAATTATTAAATTAATGTATATAATTATTAATATTATAGTTGATTCATACTTTTATTAAGTATATAAATTATAACATATCCACATCCACTAGTGTAAATATTTTAAATTGAAGATCGAATTCATTCATTGTATTCATATAGGGTCAAGGAGTGTAGTTATAAAAAATCATCAAAATCGGAGTTAAAATAACCGTTAAATCGTGATTT